>NC_142135.1:56657500-57282500 GCF_024610735.1 Ursus americanus
TTGAGCATTTAAGGTTTCTAATTATTCAGCCAGAAAGCTATACGTTATCGATGTTTCATTTGATGAGCGTGTAGAGATTTGTTGAATGATTTATGGAATTCATACTTTATCAAATTCTATAGAATTCACAAAATCTTAAAGCTAAGTAATTATTAATAAAAAATTGATCAACTGCTCTGTTGACCTAGTCACGTGTTTTTGGAACAGAGGTGTTGCATGTTAAGTGTAGCTTAGGAAAGAAGCCACAGCTGACCCAATACTTACTAATAATTTGAGACATTTGTATAAAGATGCAGATTAATATAATTGTTTTTTTTCTTTTGTCCAGTTTAACAGGGTTAACCTGTTTACAGTTAAACAGTAACAATGTCAAACAATTGAAATTCATCTCTTTTGTTAAATTTGATATTTCTTAGGTTTATTTTACTACAGTTACAAACAGTGGTTCTCATCTTTTTTTATCATCTAAATATAAATTGATCAGATTAACTGTTAACTTCCTGAGAGTCATCCTCCATGGGGATAAATGGTTTCTAAGACAAAGTTGATTAGTATTAGTTTGCCTGATTTATAAGAGTGAAATTCAAATAATGCAAGGCCACATAGTTTCTACCTTGGGGTACCCAGTAGTGGGGTTCAGTTGACTTCTGGAACTCCACAAGAGGAAGCGAATGGCCCAGTGTCCTACACGCTGTCTTTCTATGAAACGTTACTGATGTTTGATAAATTCACAGCCTCCTTGTTTGGAAGTATCTTTTTTACTTACATGCAGAACCATCCGATTCTTGGAGGTAGCCATGCAGCCTCCAGCCTGGGAGGCTGGTCTCTAGGGCTCGCTTCCACATCCCATGAGAAAGGAGGCCTAGCACTTACCTCCTCTGTGCGTGACAGGAACCAGAAGTCAAGACTGCCTTGGCGCCTTCCTGTGAAGATTCTAACAGTCAACCTTCTTTCCTGATAATAGCACAAAGCTGCCTTTCACACTCCTGATGACTGTTTTCTTGACAGTTTAGAAGTGATAAAATCATCATAAAGGTAGTTAATGAACCACTTTAAAACTAAGGAGTACTGCATACAATTTTGAGATAGACACTGTGCAAGTTAGAGGTTTATAAGTAACTTGAAAATTCATAGGAATATTCACAATGAAACACACACTGGAGGGAAAACCAGACTGAAGCAGTGTTCATTGTGGGCAACGGAGAGATGTAGTATGAGTCAGAATCGTCATTTTTAGGGTGGCTGAATACACTGCCTGGGATCTGGAATTTTCATCACCAGCCTATTGACTGAGACAGGATACACTGGTGGCTAAGGGTGTGGACTCTGGTGCCAGACTTCCTAGGTTCAAATCCCAGCTGTGCTCCTTCTCAGTCGTGTGACCTTGGGCAAGTTTCCTAACTGCTCTGTGAGTTGTTTTCCTCATCTCTACCTATATCATAGGGTTGTTTTGAAGATTAAATGAGTTAGTACTTACACAGCTCTTAGCACAGTGCATAGCGCATAGTAAGTGCTCAAAAGCAATGGCCATTATTGTTCCAACACTAGTAGTTGAAGCATAAAATAGTTCATAAATATTCCAATAGATTTTGACCCATCCTCAGGATCACCGTGGATATCCATCTCCTAGAAATACAGAAAATATTCTGAGACACAGGCTAACGCTTAGCAAATTAAGTACTTGAGTATGAGCGGTAAGAGATGGGAGGCTATGCCACAGATTACTCTATAACCCGTCTCAAGATACATGTGACTCCCGTGGGCCACGCGTGGTTGCACACAGACTAATATTCCATGGAAACACATTCTGTGTGGTACCCACGTTTTTGCAGGATTTTGCAACGTGGGTAGGAGCCAGCAGAGACGACATTACAGTCTTATCCTCAAACAGACTAGCAAGGGGTCTTTTAGCAATCTTAACTCCCTCTGAGAACTGCCTGCACTTTTTCTTAGCCATTACTCTCTTCCAAGTCTATTTGGAAATTTAATCTTTCTTTTGAATTGTTATAAAACTTAAAGCATCCCTGTCACGTCAGTTTTGAACCAAGTACACACACACTAAAACCCTACAAACAGTAAATACATATAAACTTGGCTATTTATACTAAATTTTTCTTTTCATGGTTTTAGAGAAATTTTAGATTTAACATAGACTACAGTAACTCTTCAGAAGATTCCTCACAGTCTTAAACGAGTAATAGTGAAGAGACATTGAGCTAGAACTTCTTTCCGTACTTCCATATTTCCCACAATTTTCTAACTGCCCGAAAGTTCTTCCAATGCAGACTTGCACTTTGCCTTGCTGCTGCTGCTTTTAGTACACCTGTCTCAGTCAGTCTTGAAAAGCAAGACTGATTTTTTTTTTCATTTTGCTATTTTAAGCTACAACTGGCTACCACAGTCATGTTTACGAGACTTCACCTTAAAGCTCTCCACCCTGTGCCCAGCTGAGGTATCTGAAGAACACCGAGGTCCCGTCTTGAGAGCTGCCCATTAAACATAGCATCCCACGATTTATTTTCTACCTGGTTGCTGTCTGAACTTCTTATTGCTGCCTTACCCTCATCTTCACGGAGTTATCTTTAAAAATAGCTTTATAAATGGAGTTGTACTAGTTGGATAAATATATACATATATATACACATACATACATATATGTGTGTGTTTTATATATATTTATTTGTATATAAATATGTAACACAAATATATATATGTGTATGTATATATATATCCATCCAAAAATGCTAACAAATTCAAAAAGTTAGATAAATTCATGGAACCTTGTAAGGATCTATGAAATGGGAGTTAAAGGTCCAGACACACCTTAGACTTTTGAAGTTAGATTCACTGAAGCCACTTCATGTTTTTCTTTTTCTTGGTCCAGTGTAAGACACTGAACTCTACATTGTGTTCTTCTGACCCCATACACTTTTCCTCATCTTTCATGTCACTGTCTTCAGGAATTATGAATTAAATCCACTGACCCAAAAGAGTTACATGAATCCAAACTTAACATATTCATGAGCAAAATGTAATCAACGTTTGTGATAGTAATAGCATTTCCTTAATCTCCGTGCTATGATGTTGAAAGATAACTTTAATTATTTTCTGAGTTATAAGTGTTTCCTACACTAGACATTTTAAATTAATCATTATTGAAGAGTTACATAGATTTGGGCCCTCCTAGTAACTTAGAACACAACTATTCTAAAAGAAGAATTGGTCATATTAAGATTTGATTGGTTTTCTGCCACCACAAAATCAGAGGAGATAGATGAAAATGCCATTTTCAAAAACTTAATTAGAAATTATTTTTAAACTAAGGCCTGTGACTATAACAGGAATATAGAAAAAAAAGCAGCTTTGAAGTAGACAAAGTTAAATTTTAGCTCTGTAATTTGTTTAAACCAGATGAGTAACCTTGGGGAAGACACTTACCCTCTCAGAGCGCTGTAACTCGTAATCACCTGTGAAGAAGAAATCATCTACCCAAAAATGCTTATTACTAGCCCACTGCCTGGCATATAAAGACCTGTAATAAATGTGCTTTTTCTTCCCATTTACTTGGGGTTTAGGAACTAGGGTTTTTCTTCTTCCTAATAGTCCCTATCTTAAGGATACCCATTTTTACTTCCCTTTCTCCCCCACTCTGATTTTACTAATCACCTTGTTCTTGATTTAAGGCAGTGAATGAATAAGGTCAACAACCACATCCACAGCACCTGGAAAAGCGCCAGATGCTAGTAGGCGTTCATAATGAAAACCTGGATGGATTGGGCGGCTCGTATGTGCAGGTGCACGGCGGTGAACAAAGAGGCATGGCTCCCGCCACCACGGAACTCAGTCTAGGGCACACGGAGATGAACAAGAAGTGACAAAGTGCAAAGTGTTAGGATAGACGAAGACCAGGGCACTCTGACCCCTGCCAGGGAGGTTGTGGCCCCATCTGGGGAGGAGACCTCCTAGAAGGATGTGACCCAAGCTCCACACCTTGCAACATGAACATTGGACCAAGTGCAATTCCAGTCTTCCTTACCCCCCCGCCCGCCCCAAATACCAGTACCACATTGGAGGACTCTGTTATCCCGTTTCAATATAGCCTCATTAGATATTCAAATCTAGTACAACTGTTTCCTCATCCGTAAAATAACAATTAAAATACCTACCCCTCCCACCTCATAAGGCCAGTTTAGAACACAGTTAATACTACTTAAGAATTAGACACTATTGTAATAGTAAATACCAAAATGAGGTCTCTGTGATAAAGATGGTCAAACATGAGCAGCTCCGAAAAGATGGGTCATAGGTTGGTTTTTGTTTAAACAAGTAAAGTTTGGGTTCCTTGGCCAGCTGGTATTTATTACAGCCGTATTTATCCAAACAGGATTTTGCAGTTTGTTCAATAGAACTTGATTTCTGAAGTGTGGTGGCTGTGAGCAAAGAAGTAAAGAATTAGAACTATAAAATAATTTCTGCAAGTATTCAACTTCCTGCTTGCAATTTTTACTTTAAGGATGAGGTGGTGTCCAAAACTCTGACCAGGAAAAGCAAGAGTCCTAAATTTTTCCTGAGAAGCCTCAGTACCCGAAAGATTTTAGTCTTACTTTCTAACTGCCTTCATGAGGAAATAATTCGTTCTCTAAACGACAACTTAGCAAAAAGTGCATATCCACTTTCCATTAGCTCCCCACCCCATTATGGTGAACTCTCACCCAGACTGTTGTCAAATGTTTTGAGGTGAATGAACTACATTATTTGTTAGTCATTTTTTTAGATTTAATCAAGACTGGCTTCATCTCATAGTGAAAGTGCAGGGACGGCTCCAGCTAAATACAGCATTGCTATTTTTGGTTTATACCTTTTGGAGCTGCTGTCATTCATTCCCGCTTTATTTACTGCAATGGGGTTTTTTTTTAATTTCCTTTGGTAATTGATTTTATGAGCTAGCTTATATGTGGATATTAACATGGAAACATTATGCTTGTTTTGTTCTATTTCCAGGGCCCTAATTCAGTCATGATTGTCCTTGTCATGCTGTTGAATATCGGGTTGGCCATTCTTTTTGTTCACTTTCTAACTTGATTGGAATTAGGAAAGGTAAGAATAGCCTTCATTTCTATATAAAATCACCGTATATAACATTCTTTTCCCATATTTGAATTTACATTTTTGTTAACAACTGCATATTGTCCTTCACTTTAATTTTGGCTGTGCCTGAATGTGATTCAACATAGTTTCTTAATGATATAACTGTTTTGACCCTTCAGTGAAGTCATGACAACTAGCGGTGTTAGCCCACAGTTCTCTGCCGTGGCATCATCAGCCCTTTAAATGGCACACCCCAGTCAGACTCAGACTCAGGGAAGGAGGCTTGGAATTAGGATGGGATCGCGAAAGAGATGAAACTTGGAAAATTCAGCCAGAGGACCTGTTCGGTTCCCCTGGGAATGCTTTGTGGCTTTGGGGTCCTCTGGGAGCTGAAGCAAGGAGCCATGTCGGAGAGCAAAACTTAATAATCATTCTTTTTTAAAATATGCTGAAGCAGCCCCATCCGGCGAAGTTCTTGGCATTGGCTACTCCATCTGTCCTAGCAGAGTGTGACTAAACTGGAAATGTATGGAGCTGCATTTTTTTTTTTTTTTTCTGATGGAAGTCAACAGCTGCCTTACTATTTTACCATCTGACGTTTTTAGTAGGGAGCTGGGGAAACAAACGACTGCCCGAGGAATGCGGTCGGAGGATTGTGTTGCTGTGGCCATGGTTCCAACATTCACTCCTATCTCATTAGAAGAAATAGGTAGCAGCATCACTCACCAGTCTTATGCCATGACCTGCTGCTTTAACATCTCCTGGAATGTTCTGGGAGAGAACGTTTCGTTTGCTTGTGCACGACTATGTTCATTTTTGCTGTTTATTGAAGTAGGATGTGTAGTCCTCTACAACGTGTGGTCCTGGCTGGAGGAAACACACTTGTTGCATCTCAAGGAAAAGAAACAACTAAATTCTAGAGAAGATGTGTTCGTTGCGATAGCAATACATCATTTTTTTTCATGCCGTTTAGTCTTCCTAAACCTGTAACACGCTGTTTAAAATTTAGCAGTGTGAAGGCATTATACCTTCCTAAGAAATAATTTTAAATATTTTTAAACATTACTGAGACGAACTATTTATGCACTTAGGAGGTGCTAAATTTTAAAAGCTGAAAGACAACAGAATTCTAAGAAGTGTAGTCAAAATGTTGCATGGATTGCAGTAATCGGTGTTTAAAGGATTCAGTTTCATTGCTGACGTACTTTACAACCAAATAAAATCTTGTCAGTGACTATGTTAATTCCCATGAAAGTTAAGCAAGATGCTATTAATAACTGCTCTGATCTTTTTTTTTTCTCCAACTTAAATTTTTGTTGAATACATTCAGGTAGAGCATAAAGCTTTGTTAAACCTCTGCTTCTCAATTTTATGCCTTTCGTGTTTTTCAAAGTCCTTTCGTAATTTTATTTCACATTTTAAAGGCTTAGACATTTCTATTTAAATATTTGTCTTTTGCAGTCCTTTGTTATTCTGACATAATCTGATTTTTTTTTGCTGTTTTATAATTCATCCTTTATTACTCAAAAGCATGCTTATTAGAGACACTACGTGGTCTTTATAATTATTTAAAAAGAAATCAGGGGAGGAAAGGTATCTTAAATCTAAGACATTACATTGTGGAGAAGGAGCTAGCTATTCCTAAATATGTCACGATCTGCATGGTGTAATCAGATTCTTTTTACCTTATTTGCTACCTTTTCAATGCAGAAGAGACCACTCACATGTTAGCACAGGTGTGGACTGAATGCTTTGTCACCTGCAGGGTAGTAACCCAGTGATGTTTTTTGCAGAAGTGCAATATGTTGAGAATCCTGGGTGTGACCAATATGGAATAAAGAAGAAAGCAGAAAGAGAGCAAATGAAAATTACAACTTGTATATTTATTTATTTTTTACATTTTGCTTTGACTTTTAAATTTAGGAAGTACGTTTTTAGCCAAGAAACGTTTAAGCTCCTGTGTCAGTCTCCGTACTCTCACTGCGCCTTCCTAACCCCGTAGCTCTTGATGCTGGGAAAGCGGATTTTTTTTTAAATAAAATATTTAATCTTATTAAGTGTTTATTTAAAACGTGTAATGCTTTGGAAATAATGGGTAACAGATAACTAAAGGATATGTTTATAAAGTGAGCATGTTGGTTCCATTTATAAATATATGTATGATTTATAAGCTTTTTTAAAAACAAAGCTCAAATTGTTGGTATTTTTCTAAAATGTGCACAGCTGTATTTTACATGAAAGGCTCTTTCTAATGGGTTGTTATACTGTGCTCTACATTTTGGACAGCACATGAAGTCTGCCAATGTACTTAATAAAACATGACCTTGTTTATTTAAAGTTTCTTGCTGTGAAAAAGAACTCCCTACCTGTGAGTTCCTTTATTTATAATCCTCGAAACCAAAATGTATAATGTACAGTTTTCACAACTGTATCCGCTCTAATAAAAAAAGAAAGTTGGTTATTAATAAAGTTGCAAGTGTGTTTCCTTTGTGAGTAAATTACTGTCTTGAGTTATGTGGAATTGGGGAGTTGGTAGGTTTTATTAAAAGAAAGATCTGCTAAAAAATTGACAACAGAATTGGGGTGCAAAATGCTCAAAGCAGCCGCATGGGAGGAATTTCTTTCTACATTTCTTTCATCCTGGGCTTTTCAAATAACTTTTTGTAAAATAAGATTTTTCTGCTTAGTTGGAATTAGTTCATTAACTGGATTAGTTCTTTAGCTACAGTTATAAGTCCGCTCCTGTTTTTAAGGAAAACTCAAAGTTGGAGTAAATCCCCCTCCTTCATGGGTACTTCTCAAGTAATTAAAGTTTTTGGATCATTGTGCCCCGAAGAAGTCAATACGTTGCTATGACCCCTGTTGAGACTCACTTCAGGAAGCTTAGGCACACTGTGCCTAAGAAACTTGCCGCCACTAGAATTTCCAGCCACTGGGCTTCCTCTGAAGCC
Source organism: Ursus americanus (assembly GCF_024610735.1). Taxonomy (NCBI): domain Eukaryota; kingdom Metazoa; phylum Chordata; class Mammalia; order Carnivora; family Ursidae; genus Ursus; species Ursus americanus. Next base: position 56,665,540 of record NC_142135.1, read on the forward strand.
AGCAGGTACTGGCCCAGGCCTCTCTGACCCCTAGCAAGCTGCCTATGAGGGATAGTGAAAGGCCCCCCTCCAAAACAGCTTCCCAGGGAGCTGCCATGTTGCTTTCACATTCCCAAACGAGTCACTCCTGTTGAAGGCCAAGGTCTTGGAGACCCCTGTATAAAGCACGCATAAAGTTATCACCTCTAAGTAGTATAAGTAGTAAAAGACTGATCAACTTAAGTGATTCATCTCCTAGTAAATCCTAAAAGAATGGAACGCAGACTCTTCTGGAGCAGGAAGGAGAAGCACAGAGTGCTAGAAAGATTATTGATTCCAGGTTCAGGTCCAAACCACAAGTTTTGATGGCTGAAGCCAAAGCTGGGGTGAAGACTTTGTGGTTGGGAAATCTGGAAAATATTCTACATGCCTTTTTTAATGCAGTAACTATTTCAGGAACTATGGTAAGCAGGCTCTCCAGGCATATACTCAGTGCTACTTGCAGCCCTCCTCCCATGCTTCAGAAATTTGCGTAGCCTCGTCTTTCCATCTCTATGTGTGGCTGCACACGTGGCATATTCGGTCAGCACAGCATAACCAACGGCTCGTCAGGCTGAGTTTGCTTAGCCCAGGTTTGTTGACTGTCTACATCCAGCATTTCCTTCTTACCCCGAAAGTACTGACAAGTACTTCAGTGTTCTGTACTAGCCCCCAGATGAGTCTCATTTTGGGAGTAGGAGAAAACAACGATATATAGAATAAAATGAATAGTCCCGAATGCAGTGAATATGGATAAAATTCTCGGCTATGGTCACGACAGATTATGGATTTTTTGCTAGTCTGTGCCCTGGTTTCCTCATCTATAAAATGGGTGTAACCAGAGCACTGACCTCACAGCATGGTTGGTAAGGTGAAATGAGCTCATTTATGCTAAGTGCTTAGTACAGTGCCCGGCTCACGGTAACTGTTGTGTTAGCTTTTGCCAGTTGGAGGAACTAGGGGGAAAAAAAAATTCTGTAAGTGTCTCAAACACATTAAAAATAGAGTGAGATCCCACTATAAAGGCCTCTATTTAAAGGATAATTATGCCACAGGTCATATTATGTTCTTTCTTCACTGGTGATCACTGTGAAAATCAAAGGCCATACTTCACCAGAGTTCCTTCTCTATGCTAAGATGCAATTTTCTGTGTAGTATGTGAGACATTTGCTTTACAAAGAATATTCACTTCAGTGACTCATTAGCTTCTTACAAGATCCCTCAGAAAGAATTCCTGCTGTTAAATGACTTGCCCAAGGTCGTGTAGCCAAAAAGTTATAAAAACTTGTATCCAAGTCCCAGATCGGATTCTAAATGTGCTTTTTCATTTATATATTGGTTATTATTATTCCACCCAGTCATACTCATCAACCACAAAAAGGCAGAAAACATGATGAAATGCAGGGTAACAGTATGGGTCGAATGAGCCCATTTCCATAAGTTCCTTAATGCCACATGGTTGATGTAACTACAGTAAAGATTTATTAAAAGTTCTGAATAATGTATTTACAGTCTTGTTTCATGACTTTTAGTAAGGTATTTATGATATTTTTGAACCTTATAAAATACTAAATATTAACAAAAGTTTAGCATTTAAATGCTATGAAGTGAGAAGCATGTTATACATGAACTGTGTATTTGAACTTGATCTCAAGGATTAACCCAGAAATTGCACATTGTGCCCAGAAGACTTAAAAGATTTAGACAAATATTGTGATGTTCCTTTGTGACAGCATCTCAGGGTTCCATGCAGTGTCTATGGTATGCTGTTGAATCCCAAATCTGATTTAGGTAAACTATTAGAATTAACACAAAAGTGAGGGCCTGAGATTTGTTCAGCTAGTGATTGGTAAAGCAGCTCACTTACCAAGATAAAGAGTGTGTCAATCTTTAAAGAGAATTCTGGAGAGAAGATTTGGAGGGGGAGACAGACTCAGCGGAAGATTATAGTACTCAACGTACAAGCCTTTCCTTTCCCCATCCTTGCCCCAGGCAAACTCATTCATGACATACCAAGAACAACATCAAGTGTTCAATGGAGTGATGATATTTGCTTAAGGGAAAGCAACGGAGATCTTTGGTTTTAGGTATGTTACGTCACACGTCACATTCCTGCCATGTATGGCTCATAGTTGGAAGAATCTGACTGATCAAGATCATGTCCCCCACGCAGTAAAAGCAGAAGCAAAGGTGAGAAGAAGCCAAAGGTCATCTCATTTTCTCATGTTCTGGGCATGTTCTAACAACAGCTTCCGACCACTGGGGCAAGTACCTAGAGTCGGGTAGCTGCTTCCGAAGTTGACAAAGGCCAAGAAGATGCTTGAACACAGCATTCTTGTGGAGCTAACAGGTGGTGGAATCTATCACCTGAGGACTAGACCTCGCATTTTAAAAGCACTTTGACATCAGATAATTGGGCCAAATAAAAGCAGAGGTTAGAAACATTCAGATCCACATAATATTTAAAAGGATAGACAGCTATCACTTCAGTCTGTGGTTACTCATCAGCCCACTGAAACCAAGCAAGAATTTGGGAAGTAATCTCAACATAAGAATGCACTACATCTGTGCCCAAAATAAAGTTTGATGCTATCTAGATCTTTTTTTTTTTTTTTGCATGATACAAGTAATGTGGGGGATTCAGAATGATTTTTCATTTTTCAGTGTCCACTTTATTTCCCAATATTTACGTACTTTATAATTTAGTTTTCTTCCATTAGGGTATTTGTGCATAGGAATCTCCATTTTTTCTAGAATCGGGTCCTTTTTTCCTTCACAAAAGAGTATTACTAATCTCAAAGACCCTAGACTGTATTTTGGGGTTTCTGTTGGTTCACTCCAACGATCAACAATTTTACCTGTATTTCTGTTGACATTCTAAAGACTGTCTGAGTAAATTATAAAGGAAGCCCTGCAAACCTATCTGCTACCCTGCTCTGAGCTCTCAGGGGTTTAGTTTATTTTTTTTAAATGATTTTATTTTTTTAAGTAATCTCTATACCCAATGTGGAGGTCCAACTTACAACCCCAAGATCAAGAGTCATATGCTCTACTGACTGAGCCAGCCAGGCACTGCCCCCCCCCTTTTTTCAAAGATGAGCTTTCAGGAATTTTAATGTGGCCTGTGTGTTCAGTACGCTGCCCAACGCTTAGTGCCCTGAAAAATCTGAGCTCTCCATTGCGCTGAATCATGGCTCCCTGTCAGGCTCCCCACAGCAACAGCACGCTTAGAGACACACAATTCACCAGTGCAGTTTGACAAACATGTCAGCTGACTTGAGGATATTAATTCAAATAGAGCAGCATAAAAAGGCTTCGATTCAGGCACGCCACTTCTCAGATGCCAGTTTATAGAACCAGCCACACACTTCCTTTTGAGTTATCCCCCTATTCATTGGCTATGCCAACACCAAACATTACATGTCCATTTTGGTACACTCTAAGGACAGTTTGGGGGTCTGTAAAATGGGAACAATGATATCTGCCTCATAGCATTTGTTTTTTTGTTCATTTTTAAGATTTATTTTGAGAGAGAACGCGAGCATGCCTGCACATGAGTGGGGGGAGGGGCAGAGGGAGAGAAAGAATCTCAAGCAGGCTCCACGCCCCCCACAGAGCCCGACTCGGTCTCACAACCCTGAGAGCCTGACCTGAGCCAAAACCAAGAATCAGACGCTTAACCAGCTGAGCCACCCAGGCGCCCCTATAGTGTTTTTTATAAGAATCGAAGTAGAGAACTTCAATCAACTCCCTAAGACATGGTAGACTCTCAACATATAGTAGGTGCTATTACACTTAATAGCCTCAATTTCATCAGCAATTTTTACTTATTCCTTCATCACACATTCGTTATGTACTGTTGAAATAGCTTTCTAGGCCCAAGATGGAGTGGCCCTTGCCTGGGGTGTCTTATCAGCAAACTAGAACTGAGATCACTTTTGGGTCCCTATAAATGCTCCATTTGACCAGATGCACAATATATCCCATCAGCCAATCCCCAAACCGCAAGCCAACTCTGGGTCGCTCACCCCAAACAAGTGTTGTGGCCCCAACCAATCAGATATTTCTATTTCTTTATTCTTCAACCTATAAATATTCTGGCCTTCTATCCCATTTTGCAGTTCTCCAAAAGGAGACTGTGCACTTTATGAAGTATTAGTTTTATAACACCTAAATTGTTTTCTTGAATATTTTTAACAGTACTTGATTGATTTTCCTGTAAATTCGTTGAAATGAAATTCTTCGGTCATTAAGCATCAGGTCCTCCCGCACTAAGGGGTGCACGCTGCACAGAGAACCGGCTGTACTTGGAAGAGTTAAATGAGTTCCTTCTCAAAAGCAAAAGACAGACAATAAAAATCAAAGCTCTTACTGATCATCAGAAGACACCCTAGTGAGCATTGATGCGTTTCTCATTAGAAGCTTAGGAATACGTAATACGGAACACTCATGCTACTACAACTATTCATTAATGTCTATTACTCACAAAAACTGCGTGATAAAAAGATACAATTAAAGTGTATGAGAAATGAGCCTGACAAAGACTTGCCACAATGATTACACTCTTAGTTATAGGAACAAACTTCCTGAGGCAGGTAGAGGGCATCAGGATGTTCACTGATATGCAGAAATGTGTTAATGGGCCCAGCTATTACGTTTAATCACTAGGGTTATGAACATAGGCAAATGGCTCTGGCTTTAAAGAAAATTAAAACACATTTACTCAGAAATAATAGTGTGGCAAAATATCATAATGTCAGGTCTTCCAGAGCTGAATAGTCAGTGTAGCATCGATTAGTTTATAAGCTCATCATTAATATTTATAGAGAAAGAACAGAAAAGAGGTTGAGGAGCTCTCTACTCAGTTCAATAGAGACATCCTGATAGCTTATCTCGAATCCTGCATTAAGCTAAACTTGAGTGCTTTTCTTCAGTAGGAAACAGGAAACAATTCTCCTGCTCGAAACATATTTCACTCACTATTTTAAGGAAAACCTGACATTAAAAGAAAGTCACCTCCTGGGACTTTAAATAGCTTTTATATCATTAAAACACACACTTTTTTTTTTTCCCCTCTCACCAAATCTCATTCTGTATCAACCACAACAGGAAGGAGACTATTTCAATGGTTTTCAAACTTCACGGTGCATCAGAACCACCTGCAGGTAAAACATTGCTGAACCCCACCCAGTCGGTCTCTGATTTACTAGTTCTAGGAATTTGCATCTCTAAAACTTTCCTCAGTGACGCTGCTGCTGCTGCTGGCCGGGGACCAAGCTCTGAGAACCACTGTGTATAATCAAGCAGCGTACAAGTATGAGGCGCCAACTACAGTTAAGCCCATTGCCTGGCTCTGTGTGTGGATGTGGCAAGGAGAAGAGTAGCAAAGAATACACACACAGACTAACATCCGTTTATCACATCATTAGATCCTTATAACAGATGAGAGACCTAGATAACTTTTGAACTTAGGTAACTTTCCCATTTTGCAATGAGAAACCCAAGGCCCAGAGGGGTGGAGAGATCTGTTTAACAAAACACAGCTGATGAACAGAAACAAGAGTCCCACCCAGGTTCGTCTGGCCCCCAAGGCCCGGGGGCTCTTTCTCCTACAGCTCAGCAGCTCGAACCAGTCCTCTGGCCACCGGAAGGTTAGAACACGGCCCATTGCCAAGTTGTTCTGACTGCTGTCAGGCAAAACATGAAAGCTGAGTCGGGTTCCCTGGAACAAAACACTGATACCTAAGATTGAAGGTAATGCATTGTCCATCGCTGGAATGAGGGTCATTCTCAAATCCACGTAGTGATTTATCTGTAGCCCATTTCTCTCAAACCAAACACGAAATTGGACCTCATTCTTTTGAGATTTGCGCACTCAAATACTTCCATTTTTTCAGGCATGCTCACGTTCACAAGCCTACACATAACTGTCCATCTGTGGAGACTTTCTCCTCTAGTTTCGACAGGAAAACAAAAACAAAAACCCCTATGCCATTAAAGATGACAACAGTATCTGCACACACAGATTCCATCTCATCCTGCTGACCTTCCTCAGCAATCACCAGCCTCCAAGAGGAAGCCTGATTATCCAAGAAGAGAGAAGGCAGAGATTGCCAGGAAGCGAGGGGGCTTTTAGGAAAACATCCTCGTCCTTATTTTTGTCAAGAGATGCGTGTGGGATTTAGGAAATTAATCCTTCAGAGAGCATCAGACAAGTTCCCTATCTGCCTCAGAGAGTCTGTCTTCAACATTGAGATTTTCCAGAAATGGCAAGGATAGACACTACACAGAAGAGAAATACACAATGGTCAATAAACGTGAAAAGATGCTCCGTCTGACTGATAGCCAGGCAAATGCAGATTAAAATAATGAGATTTTCAACATCCAGCGCCTGCCACATTCACTGCATTCTTAGTTGAAATGGAAAAGGAGCTTGATTTGGAATTAACACTAGATCTCAACTCCAGAGCGTCTTTACTTTCTCACTCCGGGAATCTTTCCCGGCCTCCAAGGAATATCCCTCCTCAGTTACTCCAAACCACCTAACTTGATTTTTACTACCCAAACTGTTTGTTTTTCAGGTCTGTCTCCACTACTAGGCTGTCCTTGCAGGTGGGGATTCTGTCCCATGTCTCTACTCACCAGCGCTTGGCATATACATATGTCCAATAAGACTGATGAGTGAATTCATAAAACTGAAATAACCTTGGGGAGCCTGGGTGGCTCAATCAGTTGAGCGTCTGCCTTCAGCTCAGGTCACAATCCTGGAGTCCCAGGATCGAGTCCCACGTGGGACTCCCTGTTCAGCGGGGAGTCTGCTTCTCCCTCTGCCCCTCACCCTGCTTGTGCTCTCTCTCTCTCTTTCAAATAAATAAAATCTTCAAAAAAAAAAAAAACCAAAACCTGAAATAATCCTGCCCACTTGGACAGCTCACTCACTATTGAAAGAAAGCCATCTTCTGGAACAAGCTCTGAGGATATGACCCCCAATTCTTTTGTCTTACCATATCGATATTACTGTGCTAAATGTGTGTGGGGGAAGGATGAATATTTATGGAAGTGTAAGAAGTTTCAAGCATATGTAGAAATCCTGTTCAGATAGCACTCATTTCTATTTGGCTAAAATTATGACTGAGAGCCTTTCTAAAAGCAGTTTGCTAAGCAATTTGATAATATATCCAAGAAGGCCAGCAGATCGTCTATCTCAAGAAGATGATTTCTAATAAACAAGAAAAGTTTCAGTTAAGCAAGATGAGTAAGTTCTAGAGATTTGCTGTACAACGTCGTACCTGTAGATAACAGTACTTATATTGGGCCCCTAAAAATCTTTTAAGAGGGGTCCCTGGGTGGCTTACTCGGTTTAGTGTCTGACTTTTGGTTTTGGCTCAGGTCAAGAGCTCATGGGTCATGAGATCGAGTCCCATGTTGAGCTCCACGCTCAGCAGGGAGTGTGCTTGAAGACTCTCTCCCTCTGCCCCTCCCCCCACTCACATGCTCTTGCTCTCTCAAATAAATAAATCTTTTAAAGAAATCTTTTAAGAGGGTAAATCTCATGTTGTGTTCCTACCACAATAAAAATTTTAATTACTTCTTAACACCTTAAAATGTTTTCAGGCATTTAGGATTACATGGATGGTGAATGGATGCCAGGAACTCATTCGGAGTTGAGAGTTCCTGATTCTTTATTTGCCTCAGAGTGGCAACTATGGAGTGGAAGAAAAATGGACAGATTAGAGCAACACTGAGGACACAGAATTAACCCAGAGTGGTCATTTAGTATGGAGACTCAGGGAAAAGCTGGATTCCAGAATGATGCCCAGAGTTCAGGCTTCAGCCACTGAGTGCTTGTTAGAGTCCTTAACAGGGGAGATGAGAGGAGTGTGCACAGGAGGCCCAAAGACACAGAAAACTAAAAACTAAAGTTTGAGACATGGTGGACCTGAGGGATTTGTGAGAAGGGCTCAGAGGAGAGAATGCTATTAGGTATATGGGCCCAAAGTCCCAGAGAACTCTGTGATCAGGTTGTGTACCGAGCAAGCATATGGTGAAGGAAGAACACCCACTGATGTGCAAGGATTTGTTCTTCTCTTTACAAATTTTTTACTCATTCATTAGAGCCGGTCTCTCAACAAGACTAAATTCTGTAGATTTTTTTTTATCATGGTAAAATATATATAATGTAAATTTACCATTTTTACTGTTGTGCAACCATCACCACCATCCATCTTCAGATTCTTGTAATTGATATTTTTTAATTGCTTCTCTTCACAAAGTAACTATTTTGTCATTAATTTCACTAATTCAGGCTTAATTATTACAGCGGTGTTTGAAGTTATTATAACTCCTTTTATCCCTGAGTCTGAGATCACTATCACACCAAATATACAATTTTTCTAATTCATTGTATAACGAAGAATTTGGTAGTTAAACTACTGTATATATCTGTGAATGCTTAAGCAGTCTTTAGTTGAATCACGAAGGGTCAAGAAAGTTTTCCTTCATGAGGAGAAGGAGGAGGAGGAGCCGGGGTCCGGCCATCAGGTCTGGGGGCAGAAGAGGGCAGCTGCTAATCACTACTGCACAAGCCCCTTCCTGCACGAGGTGGGACTGGCTTCTTTGTCCTCCTTCCTGTTGTTTCGGCTTCCTATACAATTGAGCCTACCGCTGAACTCCATAGATAAATTTAAGGACAAACAACAAAGTCTGATCTTGAAGTTCACCAGTATTTTTTAGTTATTATCTGGATGGAAAGATCAACCATTTGTTTACTGAAATAAAAAAGGGTGGGGGGGGTAAGAAGTTTTTAAAAAGAGAGAATTAAAGCTTCTATAGGTCCTGGGAACCAAAAAGGCAAACGGATCTCTTCTACTAAAATGGTCTTTCAGTTCTCCTACCTCCTAGAAAACAGAGAGATTACCTACTCATCCATGAAAATGTACACTGATCTATAGTTAAATGATAAGTCACTGGATAAACCAGAACTCTACATTTGCCAGAATCTTATGCTGAGATTTCAGCTACCTAAATATCTGCCTCTAGGGTAGAGAATCATTATCAGGCAATCTCATTCCTCTTTGCCAGATTTTTGCTTTCTCAGACTGTTCTAATCCTTGGTGGTGACCATGTCACCTAATTCTGGCCAATGAAACTTGGCTGAGTCTTCTGGAAAGGTTTTTGCTTTCCTGATAAAAGGAACAGGTAGCAGAGAACTCAGTGTTGCTCCACCTTCCTCTTTTTTTCTGATTTGAATGTAGGTGTGATGTCTTGTGCTGTGGCAACTGTCTTGAAACCATGAGCATAAGAACAAAAACCCAACAAGAATGGGAAAGCAGAAAGTTGGAAAAAGTTTGGATCCTTAATAACATTCTTGAAATTTTCGTGTTAAATTATAAATGTCATTGTGGTTTAATCCCCCTTTAAAAAAAATTCTCAGCTGTTGCTAAAAAGGTAATAAAAGGAGGGAAATGATTCCTACATTGTGTAAATATAAAAGAGATTATCAACAGTATTCACACTTGTTGTTTGCATCTACCCTAAAAAGAAGAGACCATTTTATAAATCAATCCATTTCGGTGCTTGAGAGAACTGGACTTCTAAAACACTGAAGATCTGTCCCTCATAAAGTTAAAAACAGAACTAACTACACTACCATCCAGCAATTGCACTACTAGGTATTTACCCTAAAGATACAAAAATACAGATTCAAAGGGGTATATGCACCCCAATGTTAATAACAGCTTTATCAACAATAGCCAAACTATGGAGAGAGCCCTAATGTCCCTCGACTGATGAGTGGATAAAGAAGATGTAATGTGTGTGTGTGTGTGTGTATATATATATATATATATATATATATATATATATATATAGACAAAGTGGAATGTTACTGAGCCATCAAGAAGAATGAAATCTTCCCATTTGCAACAACATGGATGGAGCTAGAGTGTATTACACTAAGTAAAATAAGTCAGAGAAAGATAAAAACCATATGATCTCACTCATTTGTGGAATTTAAGAAACAATACAGATGAACCTAAGAGAAAAAGGAGAGAGGGAAACAAGCCACAAGTGACTCTCAATGACAGAGAACAAACTGAGGGGTGATGGAGGGAGATGGGTGGGGGATGGGCTAGATGGGTGATGGGTATTAAGGAGGGCACTTGTTGTGATGAGTGCTGGGTATTGTATGTGAGTGATGAGTCACTGAATTCTACTCCAGAAACCAATATTGCACTGGATGTTCACTAACAAAATTTAAATAAATAAACAAACAAACCATTGAAGACCTGGAGAGACATCAGCATAAATTCTTGACCCCTCCCTGAACAACTCAACCAGAACTGTTTGCTCTCCTCTGCAGGTCCATCCTACCCACCCACGCCCCCAAGCTAAAAAATTGTACTAATCGGTCTCTACCCAATCTCTGCCATTTGAGTGCTGATTGTGTACTGGTCTGTTGTAAATGCTTTATGACATTTTCTCATTAAATTCATTCTTTACAATAAATAACCATAGGAAGCAGTCATCGTCATCCCAGATTTACAAGTTAAAAACAACAAATCAGGCTCCATGAGGTAATGTATATCCAATGGCACCCTCACAGCTAGTAGTAACAGGGCTAGAATTTGAAACCAGGTCTATTTTTGAAGTCTGTCTCATAGGGTTTGTGAGAACTGACTTCCCAGTTTGTTTTAATGGCATTATCTGCCACTGTTCCATCAGGGCTGACTCGTCTTTGTGGAAGGCATTGTTACCTCCCACACATCCTGCCTCCAGTGTCTCTCCAGTGATCCCCTCTTTTCCAGTCCCCTAGCCACCATTCTATTTTGGCTCCTGGTAACTACCAGACAGTGGATCACAGGAGCGTTCAAACTGGTCTCCCTGCCCCCAGTCTGCCCTTTCTATTGCTCCTGCTAGGACTTGCCAGAGACACAAAGCCAAATATTTCTAGAACATAGCTCCAAACCTGTGACCTGCTTATTACAGAATGTACACCCACTTCTTCACTGCCCTAAAAATGAGAAGAAACAGGGGAATGCCCCCCCACACACACACACATTCACGGGACCAGGCCAGACCCTTTCCAGGACAAGGTCCTCAGGTCTGAAGAAGGATGATAGAGGCTCTCCCTTAGTGAGATCCAGTCCCCTGCCAAGTCTTGACTTTCCAACTGGCCAGCACTTGGCCAGAGAACTCAGCCAGGAGAGGGGCAGAGAGCCACACAGAAAACTCACTGGAAATTTGAGTGTTAAGTTTGTACAACCACAGACCAGCCAGGTGTGCACCCTCCTATCACTGGGGTGCAAGGACAGTTCCTGGGGTCCCTGAGTTCCAGGAGCTGCTCAGCAGCAAAGGGACCCCCGCAGCCCCGGCCAGCCAGATTTTCTAGGTTCACATCGACACAGCCTCAGGCTGCTGTGCTTAATACTAAGGCAGTGCTTCCAGTGGGGGGTGTCGGTTTTCAAAATTACAATTTTATATGCATAAAGTGAAATGAAGAATAACTCGCTTCTTTCATCACCGAAACTATAGAAAGTACATCCCAGTGGAACTCTCCCGGTAGTGGTTTGCAGATGTTCTGTTCTCCACTCTGCACATCAGCAATCCTTTTCAGTATGAAAGAATCTCAAAAGACTGAGGCCATTAAAGTGCCCTTCCTGGAATCTGATTCTCCTTCCAGCTCCATGTGGCACCTCATTCCCAGCCAGGCCCTCCCACCTTTCCTTTCCCACGCTCTGTACCTCTCCCCATTCCACAGAGTAGCTGCAGGGCCATTTGGAAGATCAGTGCCTCCACTCAAACGCTCCTGACTCCTGCTGCCACTCACTGCCTCCTCCCACACATTCTCTCTCTCTCTCTCTGCCCATCCCACCAGGCAACAAGGAGAATGTTCGTCCCAGAGGGGTAGACCCAGACAGGCTGCAGGTCCTGTAAGAGAGCACCGTAGAGGGCTCGTGGGCATCCATCTACCTTCCATGTGGATCTCTGTCCTCTCACCACCAGCACCTAGGGAGGGGTCTGAATCTTGCAGACTCAACTGCAGTCCAGAGCTACAGGTTTTTATCTGAATCTGCATATCACAAGTGGGGATCCCGGGGCGCCTGGGTAGTGCAGTCGTTAAGGCGTCTGCCTTTGGCTCAGGGCGTGATCCCGGCGTTCTGGGATCGAGCCCCACATCAGGCTCCTCCGCTGTGAGCCTGCTTCTTCCTCTCCCACTCCCCCTGCTGTGTTCCCTCTCTCGCTGGCTGTCTCTCTCTCACATAAATAAATAAAATCTTTAAAAAAAAAAAAAAAAGTGGGGATCCCCCAGGAAGTGGAATGAGACAGGGATTAGCTCGCCAAAGTCCATCAGGAAGCGCTCTTAGGTCAGCATCTGTGGCAGGTTGAGGGGAAGAAACAGGAGAGGGCGGAGAGAGAGGCTGAGCTGTGATACAGCCCCAAGGAAGGCCTCAGCTGAGCGAGGCTGGGGGCACGGGGACTTGAGGCTGAGGCACCCTTCTGAGTCATTCCAAGTTGGGTGAGGGGACCGGGCCCGTCACCCTAGCTTGCATCTTGGGCAGCTCTCACAGCTGGCACCGCCCTGGAGTTCCCTCTCTTTAACGAAATCCAGGGGGACCCCATCACCATGGCCTCTCACAGGGCCTACACGTGCTCTGAGCCCCTCCAGCACCACAACCCTGTTTCACAGTCCAACTTCCCATGTTAGAAGGCCCAGATGGTCCACTCCTTTAAGGGCAGTGACATACGCTGTGACACATTACCCGTTTCCATGTTGGCTTTCTCTCCATGAAGCAGTATATTTCAAAGGGAAGAATGTAGACTCTGGGCTGGAATCCGGACCAGAATTCTTACTTTTGTTTGGACAGCTTAGATAGCTATTTAAACTCTTTCAGACTCAAACATTCTGACCATAAAATGGAGATAACATACCCATGCCTCAGCATTCCTGGGTGGCTCAGTCGGTTAAGCATCTGCCTTCAGCTTGGATCATGATCCCAGGGTACTGGGATCGAGTCCCACATCGGGCTGCTTGCTTAGCGGGGAGCCTGCTTCTGCCTCTGTCTGCTACTCGCCCCGTTGTGCGCATGCACTCTCTCTCTCTCTGATAAATCAATAAATTACAAAAACAAACAAACAGAAAAACCTATCCATGCCTCTCTCCAAGTTGTTTATTCAGGCAGCAGACCTACGCCAAGAAGCCATGACCTACCAAACACCCTTTACGTCGTTATTCCCAGCTCTCCCAGCATTTCTCTCTTTAGTCAGCAACACCATTACAGAAGGGTAAACTGCAAGATGCCTCCAAGGTCACACAGCTGTGAGGGAAATAACAGGCCCTTAAACCTAAGTACGCCTGAGGCCAACATCAAGGTCCCTCATGCTGCTTCCACAGCTGGGAAGCCCCTGGGGCGCTGACATGTTGCATTGTTCGGGTATCACCACAGTCCTCAAATTTCTTACCACAGCAATCAAGACCCTGTTCTGTTTGACTCCAAACCACCTTCCAACCTTTTCTCCCACAACCTCCCTCCAGCCTCATCGGTCTCTCCCCCAAGCCCAGCATTCACCGCCCCACCCGCCCTCCGGAAGCTGCTGTCCTCTGCCGCTTAGAACTAATGGCAAAACCACTTTCTCCTAATTCCCATGAGCTCTTCTGTCACCTTCCTTTCCCCACATCTAGTTTAGTCTCTCTTTTTAGTCTCGCTTCTTCAGCAGATTATAAACTCCTTGAGAAAAGGGCAATCTCAGTCATCATTATACTCCTCAAAACACTCAGCAAAAGGTTTTTTACATTAATGAGTGCTCAAAATGCATCTATTGAATTTCTTCAAAAAACAGTAATTCTTTAGTTCCATAGAACCTTCTTAAAGCTAGTTTCATGCCCTTAAGAATTTTCATGATTTGGGTTTCTTTGGGTTTTTGTGGGGTTTTATTTGGTAAAATTTCTTTCTTACCTTGTGTGTGGAAGGGGTTTGCTTTGGAGAGAGTCACCTGGACCAGATATCCCACTTGGCTTTTGTATCCTGTGGCTGTGGTTCTTTCCTTGTTCATGAATTTGTGTCCCATGCCCCGACCCCAGCCACGCAAGCCAAGGAGTCAGGCTGATGGGGGCTCGGGCATACAAGCAAAGTAATAAAAGGCTGAAGGTGAGCCTTTGGTGAGTGAGCCAGAAATCAGTACTGTTCCCCTGAAGCTTGGGGAGGGGCGTTCCCTTCAGGGTCATCGGGGTCACCAAGTGAAAATCATGTTCTTCAGCTTCAGCCTCATGGGCAACCATGAGATGTCAGCGTGCAACCCAGGCCCCAAGGAGAGGCAAGCCCTCTCCTCTTCAGCTGGTCCCGCAGCCATCCCCAGGCCCCAAGGAGAAGGAAATCCAGCATGCACTCTTGAGAGAGATCCTGGGAAAGTGGCGGCGTGAACACTGCTCCCAGCCCCATCAGCTCACCTGAGAATGGGCGGGGAAAGGGAGAGGCAATGATGCAGCCCAGCTGCCGCCTTCCCAGAACAAGGCCACTTGGGTAAGTCATCTTTAACTACCTTTTCTCTGGAAGAGCATGAGGCAAGGTGCTTTGGGAAACGCAGAAGTAAATTCCACTCCACTGTCCTCAAAAAGCTTGCACCGTATCAAAGGAGACAGAGACGCATTGACTCCCTGACTCCCCCGAGTTTCCCAGGCCTGAAGATGAGGGGCACGTGCCCAGCACTGTGCTGTTGAAATGCTGGGTCACAGCAAAGGAAAAGCAGCAGCGAAAAGCTGGCTCAATCACCACCCTGATAGCCCCACTGCCCGCACAATACATTCGTTAGAGCTTCTCAGATGACATATGCAATTGGACTGTCTTCAGCCATCAGCTTTTACAGCTCAGATCAATGTGTTTCTAATTCCTAAAGAACAGATCCTGTGTGCTGGGAACCACAGCTGCACTGAGGAAAAGCTGCAGTCTATGGCAGCTTGTTTTCAGAGCGGCGTTGGCAGACGAAAGAAAGCATGCCAATTATCCGCATTTCCTATCCTAACAACAGCCTTTCCTCCTTGTGAGGCATCTGCTAGTTCCACGCAGTGCTCTCACCAAGGGAAACGGCCAGAAAGTGAATTCCTTTGTATCCACTGGGTTCTGGTGAGTTTTCCAACACAGAGAGGAACCACGGCACAGGGACACAGTGGGGTAAAGCAGTGCTGGATAGAAAGTCCTGGGTCCTTTCTCTTCCTGCCCTGCAATTGGCTGGTTTGACACAAATATAATATATACATATATATATAGGAGGGAAATAAGAGAGAAGGGAGGAAGGAGAGAGAAGAGAGGAAGGGAGAAGGATACAAGCCTGATACAGTGATGTGTCAGCAACAGTATAAGAAACTCCATATTTAAGCGATCAAATGGAAAAACTGAATTAGACTTTGAAGGGGGAAGAGAACACTTAAACTACCTTCCCTAGAGCCTTTTAAAAGCTCTGGACCTGGCCCAAATTTACTTAAAATGTGGTAGGTGTTTACAAACCGTGTTTAGGTCCCTAACTGAACTCCTCATTCCCATACTGGTCCTCACCGCCCCCCCAGGTCCAAGCTGTAATCCTAGGTACTTCGTCCTTTTCGTTGGCCAAACATAATTTATTACCAACTCCCACCAACTATTCAGTGTCACTAAATATTCTTTGAACCCACCTCCCACTTCATCTCCACTGCCCCTGTGTTAGTTGGGCCCCTCATAACTTCTCACCTGTATTATAGCAAAGGCCTCCAGGGACAGGGTCTGCTCACCTTTGGTTTTTGCTACCAGAACTGTACTACAGATCCTCAATATGATACTTCACATGATAACAGCCTCAAGACACATCTGAAATGCACCATGCTTCCTCTTGTGTCTGACTTTCTTTACCTGTCCTTTCACCCACACGGAATGTCATCCCCCCACCACACTCATCCAATGCTCAAGTCAATCATTATTTCTCCACAGACACGTTCCCCTGACCTCCTCCGAATGAAGTGCCCTTCCAATTGCTGTAGCAACCAGTAATTGTTAGTTGCCTTGCCTTTTTTCCTTCTCCACTGTTGGCTCATTGGAAATTGAGACTATTCCTTATCCCCCTTTGCATTTGATTTGGGCACAAGGAATTCGCTCAATAAATACTGAAGGAAAACGAGCTAAAACTATGGGAGAATGTATGGGGCTTAAATATAATGAAAAACTTCTGGTTTACAGAAACAGTTTTAAAAATGCTTCACCTCAACCTCACAGATATAAAATTGATTCAAACTGTGACCCATACATGCAATGGAATACTATTCAGCCATAGAAAAGAAATGGAATTTTCATATATGCTACAAAAGGGGTAAACCTTGAAAACATTATGCTTTGTGAAATCAGCTAGACACAGAAGAACAAATGTCGTATGATTCCATTTATATGGGGTGCCTAGAATAAGTAATAAGACAGAAAGTAGAATAGAGGTTACCCGGGGCTAGGGGAGGTAGGAAGGGAGAGTTATTGCTTAATGGGCATAGACTCTGCACTGGGGAGGATGAAAAAGTTTTGGGTATAATGGTGATGGGTTGACAACACTACGAATATATTTAACGCTACTGAATTATATGCTCACAAATTATTAAAATGATAAATATTGTTATGTATATCTTACCAAATATAAAGAAGTATTGATACCTACTACATCATGGATGAACTTTGAAAACATTGTGCCAAGCGAAAGAAGCCAGTCACAAAAGGCCACATATTGGATAATTCCATTTATATGAAATGTCCAAAATAGACAAATGGGCAAATCCGCAGAAACAGAAAGTAGACTAGGTGATTGCCAAGGACTGTGGGAAGGGAGGGAACAAGGAGTGCTGTTAATGGCTAACAGGGTTTCTTTGGAGGCTGAAAAAAATGTTCTAAAATTAGAGAGTAGTGATGGTTGCACAACTCTGTGAATATACTAAAAACCACCGAACACTTTAAAAGGATGATTTTTATGGTTCGTGAATCATATATCAATAAAACTATTTTTTTAAAAAATTTTTAATTCTTAATCTACTAGAATGGATTGCAATTTGAGAATTTATATCTTTCTTTCTGAATCTTGAAGAGTATTATAAATACTCATTGATCTAAACTGGTATAGGGCCAGGAAACAAGTAGAACTGATGGCTTTCTATGATCACTTAAAAAGTTCATGGGGCAATTAATGAAATTCAACTGACAGAATACCATTTTTACCTGACAAGTTGGAGGAAGTCATAAAGTTGAATGATACATGGTGTTATCTGTGTTCTCTTCACAGTGCTCACTGGAAGACAATAAGCACTCTCATATACTGTTGAGTAATGTCAATGAATGTTGACACCTTGGAAAGCCATTTGACAATATATAGTAAAAGGTAAAATATAGTTATCCTTTTGAGCCAGCCATTCCTCATTTGTAAATTTATCCTGGAGATACGTATTTGAATAATGAGTAAATACATATATACAAGTGGGGCACCTGGGTGGCGCAGTCGTTAGGCGTCTGCCTTCGGCTCAGGGTGTGATCCCAGCGTTCTGGGATCGAGCCCCACATCAGGCTCCTCTGCTGGGAGCCTGCTTCTTCCTCTCCCACTCCCCCTGCTTGTGTTCCCTCTCTTGCTGGCTGTCTATGTCTATATCGACGTATCTTAGGGGCTCCCCGATTCTGTAGTTTCAGCTCTCTCCTAGACCTGCTGCTTGCTCTGCTCGCCTGCTGATGCTCTGACACACCGGTTCCACCACGGAAGCCAAGTGGCCAGCGTCTCTGGCTCCTCCCACCGCTTTAGATGAAACACCACACGGAAGGGTCTGACCTCCACAGCTGCTAAGGGATCAGGTGATGCAACCAGGGAGAGGGGAGGGGCAATCACACCCCTGGGATGAACTTCAACTTATGGAAGGACAGGAGTAGGAGAGAGCCAACAAATACATTTCTTCCTCATTCTGCCCCTTCTTCGCATCTCGTCCAGGTCCAGTGCCCCACCCCCACAACGACACTGAGAAGCTGTCTAGACGCGTGGGTGAAGCAGCAGCCACCACCCATGTGTATGTGAAGTAACACAGCACCTTCTGTGTGCTCCCCATCTTTCCCCACCTCCACCCCTCTTTCCTCGCTCTGGTCACCGTGCCATTATGCCTCCCAACTAACCAATAGCACTGAAGCATTTCTTCAAGCTCAGTTTCCTAGGCTAAGGCAATATGCATATATTTCTTTTTCAATTAAAAAGAGAGAGAGAAACCTAGTTCATTTTTTTAGAAACCCAGTGAGCAAAACAAATGAGGGCACTGGACCCCGGCCAGTGGATTCAGAGCTATTCTATTCCATAAACTCTTTTACTGCTGCCGTTAAACCAAAAAATTAAATGTAAGTCCTTTTTTTCCTAACACAACCCACCCTCCTTGTTTTTCTTAGTGCATCTTATTAGGCCTTTTACACAGTCTGGCAAGCAGTAAAAACAGAAAGTTTAAAACCACAATACATAAAAGGATCTGAATTTTTACTGAATGATTGCAACCCAAAGGGACAGATCCCAAAACCAAGGACATATGAGAACACCTGCCTGTGCTGTCCTCGCCTGACTTTGTCTGAAACTTAGAGACGGTCAAAATCCCATCATCCTGGAATCCGATATCACAGACTGCAGGATCAACGTGACAGACTCCAAGGCCATGCAGTGGTTTCTATGTTGACAAGGACTCTAAAATTCACTGGCAGCCAGTATGAAAACTGCAGGCCTTGGGAGCCATGTCTTTGGAGCTAGATGACCTAAGTGAGAATCCTTATGATTGCATTTCTCGGAAGTTGGAGTAATGGCCACATTCTTTAGGCATTCTTCCTCTGTAGCACAGCATCAAAGTCATGAGCTTCTGTTTCTACAACAGGGAGCCAACCCTGGGACCACAGGATTATCAGCCAAACACATACAGCACTTACAGTACCCGGGTATGGAAGCCTGACCTCTAGCTCCAAGACGCCCGCGTCTGACTCTCTTCAGCAAATCCAGGTGCCCCTGCATGCAGTCGGCCGTATCAGGTTGGGCATATTACAATCCAGGAACAGACAGAGAGAAATTCATTTGCACAAATGTATGTTGTGCCCATACACACCAATGTCACCCTCCCCGTGTTCTCTCTGTCCCTTAGAGTCCTTCCGTGCAAAGTGAGGAGATGGCAACATACTGCAAACATTCTCACGGCTGTGCCAGGGACCAGTTGTTGTGTCTAGGCACCAAAAAGGCATTTTCAATATTCCAAGCACGCCTCCAGCAGAAACACTGCAGGCAGGTCCCAGGACTGCACTGCCCCAGAGAAACAGAGTTGTCCACTCCAGAGGTGAAGTCAAAACTGCTGCCTGAAGAACAAATCAAGAACTTCTACACCCACGTTGACAGCAGCTTTATTCACAATAGCCAAAAGGTAGGAGCAACCCAGGTGTCCGTCAACAGATGAAGGGATAAACAAACGTGCTCTATCCATAGAGCAGAATATTATTCAGCTTTAAAAAGGAAGGAAATTCTGACATGTGCTACAACATGGGCGAACCTTGGAAACATAGGCCACGTGAAACAAGCCAGACACAGAAGGACAAAGGCTGTAGGATTCCACTTATAGGTACCTAGAAAAGGCAAATTCATAGAGATGGAAAATAGAACAGAGTTCACCAGGGGCTGGAAGTAGGGGGGAGATGGGGAGATATTGTTTAATGGGTATGGGATTTCTGTTTGGGGCGATGAAAACTTTCTGGAAATAGATGGTGGTGATGGCCACACAATAACGTGAACGGATGGAATGCGACTGACTTGTACACTAACACTGGTTAAAATGGTAAGTTTTATGTTATATAATAACACAATTAAATTTTTTTAAATCAAGATAAAAATGTCATTCTGTGAATAGAAGTATTAAAAATAAGCTACGCCTTTAACACACATTAGGTATCTATTATATGCTCAATTTTGAACTGGGTCTTTTGAGGGATGCTAAGCCTCATAAGTGGTCAATGCCCAGACGCAGTTAACAAGAAATCAGTGTGGGAAAAAACAGTAACACTTATATATGTATAATAAAGTTTAAAATAATTAACAATTATGGTTACTTAAGAATCTCTTATCTCACTTACCCCAAACTACATGGCACCTGAACCAACCTAGGTGCTCAAAAAAATGTTAGAAGTTGATACTATTAGGTCTGTTATTATTATTTACAGATGAGGAAACTGAGACACAGAAGTTAATAACTTGCCCAACAGTTATTATGTGGCAATGCTAATATGGTCTTGCAATATCAATCTCCGAGCTTATTTCATGAAATTACAACTACCCTATCATAGTGTATGGAGGGCACATGATACCCTTTCTGACTGGATTAGTTAGAATACAGTTGCTATAACAAAGGCCAAAATAACAGAGGCCCAGGCAGAATAGGGTGTATTTCTCCCTTAAGTAGCAGGCAATGTGGAAGCAATCCATTATTAATAATGACATCCCTTGGGAATTACTTAAAAATAAAATCTTTTTAAAAATAACAATGATGTCTCTGTGGTGTTGGGTACACAGGCACTTTTGATCTTATTCTGCCATTCTTGGTATGTAGCTTCCATTGTGTAGTCTAATATGGCTGCCATGGCTCCAGCCATCATGTCAACTTTCCAGCCTAGAGAAAGGCAAGAAGATTGAGTAAAGACTTTGTCTCTTTATGTCCACAACCCAGAAGTTGTACACATCACTTCTGTGCCCATCACAGAACTCAGTTGTGTAGGTACACCTAGGTATAACGGAGGTTAGCAGTCAATATGGGGCTCTCTGGCTAACAGAAGAAGGGAGGTTGTCATGAATGGACAATGCACAGTCTTGGTGCACTCACCCCTTCTATCTGGACAAAGTCAAGGGCCCTCTGCTGGGCCAGGCCACTCGGGTGTGGGGGTGGGGGGGGGACTTCTCCTCCCCATCAGTAATTCATGCCAGCAATCCACTCTGCACTGTGCTTCTGTCCTGTGCCATCAGCCACAGACAAACAAATGTTGCTGTTAGGAAAATCTACACTAGGAAACTGAAGGTTTGCAAGGGAGGAAAGGAGATATTCCCTTAAATCAACTCAATCTACTCTATGCATAACATTAACTGTGGTAGGGGAGGGAAACAGGAAACTATGTGGCATGCAGCAACTGGAACACTCAACTCAAAGGGAGCCTGGCCACAAAGGCTTCGAGAAAGCAGCATTCTTAAGGCCAGGACTGTGCCCTCTTCATTTTCGTATTCCCAGCAACCAGGATAGCATAAAGCCTACCAGAAAATAGTTAACATTTGCCTGGCACTTTGCAGCTGGCAAGTCTTTATCAAAATTTACCAAAACCCCAGCAAATAGTTATCATTATTATACCCATTTCATAGATGGTGAAACTGCAGGTCAGGGAGCCAGATGAACCACTGCCCAAGAATACAAGATCAGGAGAGGTCAGGGCTGGAACTCACATAGCTTCAGAGGAACACTGAACGTCAAGATTTTTCTATCGTTGCCAAGTCTTCTTTCCTTCAGAAACCATCAGTGCTTAGCCTAACTGCTAAAATCTAACACTAATCATACTTATGGAACTATTTAGTATTTATTCTTCAATACTACAGAATATCATAACTATGGTGCTTGTCACTAGATGTATGTCAGATTTCCTGACATCACTACATCCCGTTCCTGCATGATCAGTGTTCCTACCAAGGGCTCTCCTTTTCTCCTTGATGCTGCTGACCCACTGGTACCAGCAGAAATAAGGTGTAGAGTCAGAGATTTTTAAACAGGATGGCAATATCCAACCACATGGGATTTTCCCTCCATTTCTGTCTCCTGGCTCCCCATCAAAGTCACCTTGCACTCCCTGCTGATGGCAAGCACAAGAGTGAGGAGAGAAGGAGATGTAATGATGGGACAAGGACTGAAGAATGGCCTGGGTGGGCTGTGGTGACTGCAAACGCACTGGACTTGGACTCAGATCTAATAGGTCTGACCCTCCTCTGACGCTAGCTGCCTAGCAGCCTTGGGCAAGTAACTCAATGACTCTGGTCAGCTTCTTCATCTCTAAATCAAAGACAACACCGGTCCCACAAAGGATTAAGTGAAAAAATGAAATCAAATGAGCTATCACAAAGGTGACCAGCACAGAGTAGACCCCCAGTAAATGTATCCAGAGAATTCTACAACAGGAGACCATTTGTTCCAACACTTCTGTTTCATAAATGAAGGAGCTGAGGCTCAGAAAGGTGAAGTAGAGTTCCCAAGGTGACCCAGCTGGGCAGTACAGAGCCAAGAATGGATACCAGCTCTTTTCACTCCTGGACTAGGGCTCTGTGCCCTATACCATCCTGCTCTGACTTGCACTGGGAGAGTTGTGGAAATCCCAATGAGTATGCATGCTTCAGGAGCAGATTTAGAGAACTGCAGATCTTAGAGCTGGATGCATGCACGCAGGCACATGTGCACACACACACATGCACACACACACTAGAACTCTCCTTGAGCCAAGGGCTTTGTGTTTCATGGACTGCTATATCTTCAGTGCCTAGAACACTGCCTGGCAAAGAGTAGATCCCAGCCAATATTGTTGGCTGACTGACACACATGCACACACACTTCTGCAAGGCAGAGTATTCAAGGGAACTCTAGGGCCTAGTCTATAGACAGAGTCAGTCCTAGAATGTAAGCCAGATGAGTTGTAACTCAGAACCTTCTATCTTCTGCTAACACTTCTTCTGCCCAGTGTCCAGTACCTTCAACTCCCTAAACGCTTTTAGGCTCTAAACAGCTTCTCTACCATCAAAAGTTAGCTTTTTCTCATTCCATTGCCTCTGGGCCCTGACCCTCAAACAACCTATATGGTGATCAGTGGGATTTGATTAATTAAATTAACTAATGGACAGACTGGCAAGAATTAATAAAAATCCTCAGCAATCTAAGTATAAGGCAGGGTAGTAAGGTACAGCAAAAGATCGATGTAAAGTTACCATGGGACTTTCCTAGAGAACACAAAAGTTTTAATTCACCTGTTTCCCTTGAGACCCAGACAGGAACACTGAGAGAACATACAGGAACCTTGATCTAAATTATATCTGCTGTTTTTCTCTTTCCTTGAGGGTTTTGTTTTTTTTTTTTTTTTTTTTTTTTTTTTGACAGAGATAGAGACAGCCAGCGAGAGAGGGAACACAGCAGGGGAGTGGGAGAGGAGGAAGCAGGCTCATAGCGGAGGAGCCTGATGTGGGGCTCGATCCCATAACGCCGGGATCACACCCTGAGCCGAAGGCAGACGCTTAACCGCTGTGCCACCCAGGCACCCCTTGAGGGTTTTGACAACAAGGAGTTGTTCTAAGGCAGGCTGACCCCATCCTTGAGAACAAGCACCTAAGGAATGGCTCTGTACACCCCGGCTTGTTAACAACCAAGATGTAGGATTCTTAGACAGGATGGAGAATATAATTCAAGAAAGTCAGAAAGGAAATTTTCTGTAGAACAGAAGGGAGATGGAAGTGTCCAAAAGCTGACAAATAAAAAAACAGGTATGGAAGTAAAAGAGGCAGCTATCATCTAAAAGAGGAAGAAGGCTTCATTCATTTATTTCTTGATCCATGTATTTACTCAACTACTGATACCTACTAATACCTACTGAATGGCAACTATCTACAAGCCCTGTGCTTGGCACTTTGGAAACTGTAAGAGCAAAAAAGATGCAGGTGCTACCTACAAAGAGATTATGCTCCAAGGGAAGAGACACTTTTCAATCAAAGAATCACACACATAAATGCAAAAGTTTTACTTGCTAAGTTCTATGAAGAGGGGGGTCCTGATTGTAGCATCCCCTGTGGGTGCCCCACCCAGACCTCTGGAATATCTTTTACTTGTTTGGTCGGTGAGCCCATCTCCCCAGCCACTGTGGCCAGTTTTTGCCTAAAGCCTCAACCTGCAACCTTCTCCAGAGAATTATCCATTGACATCTCCTACAGGAAGTGCTTGGAAATTAACCCACCCCAGCAGCCCATGGCCAATCACTGACTTGGGTGGGAGTACAGACGTCTCCATGTTTGCCTCAAAGCAGGACCGACAGCAATTCAGTTTACCCTACAGATCTCCCCTCCAGATTGGGCTGAATTAAGATTTTGCCCAAAACCACATTCTTGTGCGGCATCCTTCCCTATCTTGTTTCCTTCTCTCCCTTTCGGTTTTCCTAAGGGCACTCCCTCAATAAATTATAAGCACACACATTCCCTCCTCAGGCCCTGGTTTTAGAGGACCTAATCTAAGACAGTGATATTCTGAAAGTAACTGGGAGATTTCACCAAGTCAGAGGGGATTAGGAAAGTTTTCCTGAGGGAAATGACTGAGTTGAAGTGAAAGAAAGAGTCAAAATTCACAAAGTGAACTGGAAGAGAGAAGAGAGAAGCAGAGGAAACAGCATGACCAAACATCCTGTGGCAGCAGAAAGCATAGCTTTTCTGATTGCCTGCCTACTAGGAGCCTCAGAGCAGGGGGAGCCTCGTGTGAGATGAGACAAGGAGATGGATGCAAAACAGAGAGGTCCAGTTTGTCTAGTTCCAAGTGGGGAGTTACAGGGAGGCAGATTTCAGCTTAATGATTTGTCAGCAATAGAGAGCTCTCACAATTCAACGTTGTCTTGAGAAGCCATGAGTTCCTGTGAATGAGAATGTACAAATAGAGAGATAGTTGGTATCTATCAGAGAACTTACATATGGCCTTGGATGGGATGTTGGCAGAGAAGATCCTTAACCTTTCAGATTTTAAAATGCAACGATTAAGTAAGGCTTCAGTAAATAAAGCTATTCCCCCAATTTCTGAGCTGGACATAGAGCAGAGTTAGCCCCAAGTACAAATGAGGGGTAAAAGAGGTTGTTTCTACCCTGCTCCACATCCCTTTCTCCCCAAGAACACCAGAGGGCCCTTGAACTGGTTCCCTGCAGGAACCTCTCTCTCCCTGAGAAAACTTTCCCACGGGGCATTCCAGTTCACAGAAGTCTGCTCTCACCCAATTATACATCATAGTCTAATGTATTGTTGGACACGTGGATTTGGAAATTAAACTGCCTGATTTCAAGTCCTGTCTCTATATTTCCTGCTTTTGTGACCTCAACTTATCTTTATTTTCTTCATCTATAAAATGCTAATGCTAATGATACTGACCCTGTTGGGCTTTATTCACAATAAATGGAATAATAAACAAAAGCCCCTTAGTGTGGTGCCTGGAACACCACAAATATTCATTAAAGATTGACTACTAGAATTTACATTAAGGAACTAATTGTTAATAAAGCTCAATGCTGCTCTTTCTAGAACAGAATAGTGATTAATAGTATGAATTTGGAGCCAGTCTGCCTGGACTCAAATCTTGTCTCTACCACTTTCTAGTTGTGTGACCTGCTTTGGACAAGTTACTTAATTGCTCTGTGCTTCTATTTCCTCATGTGGAAAGTGGGGATAATAAAAATACTGACCTCATTAGGTTGCTATGAGAATTAAATGAGTTAATAGTTATAAAACCCTTACACCGAGAGTTTCATTGAGGAAATATCAGTAGATGTTAGGTATTATTAGTATTTTCAGAAGTATTTACCTTTCAAATGATCGCTCATTGAGAGTC
The DNA here is from genome assembly GCF_024610735.1 of Ursus americanus. NCBI lineage: Eukaryota > Metazoa > Chordata > Mammalia > Carnivora > Ursidae > Ursus > Ursus americanus. Next base: position 56,691,192 of record NC_142135.1, read on the forward strand.
TGAAGGAATGAATTTGTAACAGGGGAAGTTCGGGGAGTCTAAGTGGGAGGGGCTTTGGTGCCTATCAGATAGAACCATGTGCATGGACAAGAATTCTCTCAGGCTGCTCAAAGCTCAGACCATACCAACAGTTCTGCCTCTCAATGTCTGGGACACAGCCAGGCCACCATGGTGTAGGGGTGGAGGAACAGGGTCCTGTCACTCACACAGTTATTGGGAAGGGGCTGCAGAGAGAGGGGTCCAGACTGGGCTTCCTCACACATCCTATCCCAGAGTAGCCTGGTCTCTTTCCGCAGTGGTTAATGGTGGTCAGCCATTGAGGGAAGGGCGACATCTCCTTGGGGATGCCCTTTCCTATAGACCCTGGTGATGCCAAACTCTTTCTCCAACCTCTACCACTGTAAACCCAAGCTGTTTCTTATTCATCTTCGTATTTCCAGAGCTTGACAGTGGGCCTGACACACACTAGTTACTCAGTAAGTCTTTCAAACAGACTGGTGTGTCCATAGATGGCTCCATTCCTGCTCTGGCCCCCTGCCTCCCAGTTCATTTCTGTCGCCATTAAGCCAGACAACCTCTGGGGGTTTATGTTGGGAACATTCTTTGGGGCTTCTCGGATTTCTAAATTGCAGCAGTAACATCTTCATCGGTGATTGCCAATGGTTTCAGAAGACGGCCTCAACAGAATGTACCAGGACAACGCCCTGAACTCAACTAGCACAGAGCTCAGAGAGACCCAGAAAGGCAGACACATCCCAGTCTTCACAGCTCCACCCCAGGAAATTCCATTTCAGCTTGTCCAGGTTTCAAAAAAAGAGATTCTTAGACCACTTCTCTGAGAGTCTTCTGGTATGTTCTGAATGCCCTGGGTTATTTAAGGATCACATTATCCCTTCACAACTTCACCCGTGATTTTTGATACAGTTTCTCCTCATTCAAAATAGCTATACCAGACAGCCATGTGGCATTTGTCCCTCTTTATTTCAAGATGGCATAAAATGTAGAAATATGTGGCATACCCCCCCTAATGATACGGCCTTGCACTTGGTGCTTCCGTGCACTTCGAGTGAATTCTCACAAACGTTTAGAAGAATATTCTTCCACTTGACAGAGGAGAGAAGTGACACTCACAGAAGCTAGGTGACCTGTGCATGCCATGTAGGGGTACATGTGGAACGTGACTTTGGGTCTCCTAGTTTCTGTTCCCACTAGAGGTGATTGTGACAGATCAGAGTTTGAGAGGAATTTGCAGATGAACTAGTCCAACGTACTCCTTCAAATTTGATTCAGGAGAAAAACTGAGCTAATTCTAAAAAACCAACACAAAAGCTGAAGCGTAAAGACGTTTAGGACCAGGGCACATGCAATATGTGATAGGGAGACAGTGGCTGAGAAGTAGGGCAAAGCTGAATTTATCAACGGGTTCCACGTTCCAAAAGGCGAGCTACGCCACTGCCAGTCTGCTCTGCTAAAATTAGCACTAACCCCACCGCTCACTCCGCGGGCCTTTCTTTACCCAGAGCCGGGCACTGCGCTACACGTGCGGGCAGCAGAGGTGAATGCCTCAGCAACATTCCCGCCTGCAGGACCACAGAAACAGAAGAATCAGTGGGTTACCGTGGAGCGTGGTAAGTCTCACAGTGAGAGTGTGTGGGAGTGGAGGGACTCCACAGGCAGGTACTTTCTCCAGCTTGGCAAGGTCCACAAGCTTCAAAGAGAAGGTGATGTTTCAACCGAGTACTGTGAGGCTGAGCAGAGTTTGCCAACTGGATGAGGGGAAGATGAGTGTGTTCCAGGCCAAGGGAAGAGCTGAAGGCAGAGGCAGGGGGAGCTTGTGATCACACCGCATGTTGGGGAACTGTGAGAAAAGTCATCTGTCGAGCTAAAGGGTTTGAACTTGATCTTAAAGGTGACAGGTAATATTCAGTGACTTTGTTTCTAAATGGAAGTAATGTTCCACATTTCCATTTTAGAAAGTTTACAGGGAGGATTATTTAGAAAAGAGGGTACGCTGAATGGGGAGATGTTAAGAACAATGACAGCCAGGTAGGTGAGAAATGGTTAGAGTTGGAATTAAGAGAGCAGCAAGTAGGGTGAAAATGCTTAAAGGATATTTAATGATATAAGGAAAGTGAAAATTGACACAAATTTCAAATGGGCAACTGGGAAGAAGGTGCCTTTCTCTACAACAGAAGAGCAGAGGCTGGGGGAGGAGGGGAGTTAATGAGTTGGGATAAAACATGTTGAGTTGGAGACGCTAGGGGGCACCTGGTGAAGAGGTGATAGGAGGTGGGAGATAGGAATTTGGAGCCCGGGAAAGAGGATGGGATGGGGCCTATGGATTACAGAATCATTGATCTACAGATAGTAGCTGGTGCCAAAGTTATGGATGAGATGACCCAGGGAACACGCGGCAGCAGATAAGGAGAACAAGGCTAAAGACAGCCTTGGGGAACAATAGTTCCAGGGGTGGGAGAAGCATAAAGAAAAGTGCAAGGGAAACAAAGAAGTAACTAGAGCTAAGAAGGAAGAGACAGGAGTACAGAAACATAAAAAGGAAGACAGCAATGGAGTGAACCTTGATTGAGCTCCGATTCTGCACCCAACCTTGTACCAGGAGCTTTACATATGTTCTCCCACTTAATGCTCCTGGAAAAATCCCATGAGTGAGTATTAGTTTCCTAATTTAACTAAAATGGAAACTGTATCCCAGCAAGGAGAAATAACTGCCCAGGATTACATAGCTACCAGTGGTGAAATGGGATTAAAGCCAAACCTATCTGGCTCCGAAGTTCGTAATACTCTTTTCATAGCATAAATTGCTTCAGAAAGGTCAAGTCAAATAAGGCTGAAAATGGCTGGATGAATGTAAGAAGTCATTGTTCAGGCAAGGAGGAAGGTTCATCGCTGTGGGTTGGAGAGTGAACAGAAGTAAGCACACAGAGACCGTGAGGGTACAGTTGTTTTTTTAGAAAATCACCCTTACCCATTCAACAAGCATTCCAAATTATTTTTAACTGTTCTGTTGTGCACCACACAGTATTCTAGGCACTGGGGATACCAAGTAGCTGCTCTTGAGGACCTTGCATTTCGGTGATGAGAGAGAGGCACTTGGCATATTATGTCAAACACAATGTATGTCAGATGGGAGGAAGTGCCAGGAAACCAAGTAAATGCAGGTGTAGAGCGAGAGGTGATGTGGAGAGGAGGAACGGTAGTCCTTTAGGTAGGGTGGTCTCTGATGAGACATTTGAACAGACACTTGAATGAAGTACTTGAAAGAGTAAGGCTTGCACACGAACCCAAGCAGAAGGAACAGCAAGCACAAATGCTCAGAGACAGGATTACACCAGTCACATTCCAGGATCAGCAAAGAAGCCAGCAAAGCTGACATGAACTCAGTAATGAAGGGAGTGGCAAAAGGGAGATCTGCAGGAGCCACTGCACACAGGACCCTGGAAGCCATGGCAAGAAATCGGGGTTTTAGAATGAAATGGGAATCCTTTGGAGGCAAGAGTCGCTGTGCTTCATCTTCCCTCTCAAGAGGGAGGTTATTGGATAAGGGTTCCCTGGAAAATGGTGCTCGTATCCTCACCTCCTTTCTGGCTGAAGCAGCCTGGAGCGGGGCTGGAATGATAGCATAGCACTAAAGAGCAGGAAAGCTGGTAGAACAGGGGCAAGCCCAGAGTAGGACACTAAATTGCCTCCCTAACCACTGCTTCGGTCCTCAAGGCACCTGGGTAGGGCATTCATCAAAGCCGCCATGTGTAGATCAACCCTGGGTACCCTGAGTATTCCTACTAGAAGTCTATACCTCAGCCCACCCCTGCCACATAGAACCCCCTCCCCAGATGTACTAGACAGAAGTAACCATAACAGGAATGGAGCTCTTAAATAGCCAGCACCTTGAACAACCTGAAACAGATGCTATGTCCCAATGTGGCTTCAGAGAACTAAAAGCTGATCCCCTAATCAGAAACCAAGGTTCCCTGGGTGTGTGAATACAAGCGCTGCCCTGCCCTCTCAGCTCTTAACACAGGGAGTTAATCACAGCCGTGCAGAAGGCACGTACTCCCCAACACAGGGATTACCAAGGACATCCTGCAGCAGGCCCTGCAGCTGCCCTCTCTCAGCTTTCTTCACATCCCGTAAGATTTCAGGTGAGGAAAGACAACAGCTGGCGGCAGCCTTGGCCCAGGGGGCACATCAGCTCTAGAAAAGAGTTGTGCAGCTAGTCTTCCAGCAGAGGACCATTTACTGCGACTTTACTGTCACTCTTCGTATCTTCTAAGCCTATTGGTCTCATGGAAATATCAGTTGAGGTCATTAACGTTGGGTGTAGCCTCCCTTCCATCTCTTTCAGGGTAACAGAAGCCCGATTGCAAAGGAGGTCCCTCCCTCCGGGGGATTTCGGTGGAGCAGCTCACTGGGAAGGGCTCTGGCTCACACTGAAGAGCAACTAGGCATGAGGGGCAGTAAGGGCCCTGATAACTGGTGCGGCCCTCTGTCCTAGGCTGTTTCAGCTGCTCGAACAAAACGCCACCCTGTAGCGTATAGACACAAATTTATTTCTCATAATTCTGGAGGCTGCAAGTCCAAAATCGAAGTGCCAGTATGGTGACATTCTGGTGAGAGCTTTCTTCCCTGTTCATAGCCAGTGCCTTCCTGCTGTTTCCTCACATGGGAAGGGACCAGGGGTCTTTTATAAGGGCACTAATTCTATTTATGAAGGCTCCACCTTCATGATCTAAGTACCTTCCAAAAGCCCCATCTCCTAATAGCATCACCTTTAGGGATTTGGATTTCCACATATGAACTTTGAGGGGACACATTCAGACCACAGCATCCCAGTTATTGGCACGTATTGACATGTCCCTCCTTCCCTTCTTAATTATTTCTTCAACTGAGCATCTGAATGGGTTTTCTTTTCCACCCAAATCCAAGGGCTTCACCCAAATCAGAGGGAACTATTATAGAGACACTGCTTCTCCACTCAGTTTTCTGCCACGTTGGGTACACTTTCACCTTATCTAGTGTACAGTTCTGTAGAATGCCCCCAAAGCACAGGACCACATAGGTGGAGATTATCTGTAGTGTACCTATTTAATAAAGTAGGTAATCAGCTAACTACATTTTCCTATCAAAAAAATCTTCGCTCTAATTTTGGTCGAAAGTAGAAATTTTAAAATATAACAGTTGTATATGAAAGTACCTTAAAATTCCATTTTCTTCATTCTCCTCAGTTTAACTTAATTCCGTCTTGGCCAAATGGCTTTTATACTACGTTCCCATAACATGATCTATTCCTCTAACATAGCACTTACAACGTTACACTGGCCTGTTTACTTGTATGTCTTACTCTGTTCAGATGTAGTAAAGCATGTTTCTGGTTTTAAGAAGTTCACAGTCTAGTGAAGAAGAGAAAGAGATAAGAAAACAAATGATGTCTGTCTTAGTCAGTTTGGGCTGCCATATCGAAATACCACAGACTGGGTGGCTTAAACCACATTCATTCATTTCTCACAGTTCTGGAGCCAGATCAGGGTGCTGGTAGATTCTGTTCCTGGTGAGGCCTCTCTTCCTGGCTGCGTCTTTGTGTGGCAGAAAAAGAGAGAAAGAGAGAGAGAGAGTCCTTAGTGTCGCTTCCTCTTTCTATAAGGACACTAATCCCATCATGAGAGTCCCACCCTCATGACCTCATCTGAACCTAATCACCTCCCAAAGGCCCCACCTCCAAAGACCATCACGCTGGGAGTTAGGGCTTCAATATACGAATTTGAGGGGACACAAACATTCAGGACATAACAATGACATTTTAGTGTGACAAGTGCTTTGTGGATGATGAATGTGTGGACGAATGGACAGATGGACACTTCACACTGAAGACATCAAAATATTATCAAATGTGGCTTTCTTCATCTTCTTATGACCTAGAAAAGTCCTATGTTTTGTGGGGGAAATTTTAAAAGACAATGCAGTTATTTCAAAAATAGTGTCTGCCAATCATTTCAGGAAAAAAGTAAAAAAAGAACAAAAATATCCTAAACACTCTTGGCCTTAAAACATGGGGGAATGGATTCTGACCCAAACATCAGAAAAGTCAGGGAGCAGATAGACACTTTCACAGAGGATATAAACAATATTCCTTATCATATCTTTGTAGAAATCATTGTACAGTCATTTATCATACAAACACACACATGCTCATGTTTTTCTTTGTATATCTTTGTCTAAATACAAAGGTAACACAGTGTGTGCAGAATTAAAATATACAAACATAATTAAAATACCAAAGTCTCCAGGTTTCCAAAGGTAACCATGGTTTTCTTTTAGTTATGTCCAATTCATATTTGATATGAGGCTTTAGTAAAGGAACTTCAAAAAAAAATGAAACTCATTCTTATATGTCCATTTCCATTCATTCATTAAACAGAGTGCCAGCTCCACGAGCGCAGGAATCTTTATCTGTCGTGTTCACTGCAGTATCCCTAGCTCCAAGAGCAGCACCTGGCATATAGCAGATGCTCTATGAATAATTGTTATGTAAGCAACACCCGAGATGAACACCAACGATATGCCACACTCTGTCCTAGGTAGATTCAGCAGTGGAAATGTTGGGTAAGGTCTGGCTTTCATGGACTTAGAAGATTGGCATGATGACCCCATCTAACCCTGTTTGTGAGAAGCCCAGAGACCCACACTCTGGACCTTATTCTTCTCTTCCCACCTCTACCTGCCCCTCCCTTCCCCACCCCCATCCCCAAGGAAAATTACCCAGATCTACTCCAACCACACTGCTACCTGGGTTAAGTTCCCATTCCTGTACTTATTCGTACTTATGTCTGGCAAAGCACTTGTCACACTAAAATGTCATTGTTATGTCCTGAATGTTTGTGTCCCCCCCCCAATTCATAATTGAAACCCTAACTCCCAGTGTGATGGTCTTTGGAGGTGGGGCCTTTGGGAGGTGATTAGGTTCAGATGAGGTCATGAGGGTGGGACTCTCATGATGGGATTAGTGTCCTTATAGAAAGAGGAAGCGACACTAGAACTCTCTTCCTCTCTCTCTTTCCTATCTCTTCTTCTGCCTCGCAAAGACGCAGCCACGAAGAGAGGCCTCACCAGGAACAGAATCTACCAGCACCCTGATCTGGCTCCAGAACTGTGAGAAATAAATGTCTGTGGTTTAAGCCACCCAGTCTGTGGTATTTCGATATGGCAGCCCAAACTGACTAAGACAGACATCATTTGTTTTCTTATCTCTTTCTCTACTTCACTAGACTGTGAACTTCTTAAGATAGGAAACAACTTTTTTCTTTTTCTGACATCTTTACATTTCCAGAATAATTCATGAGTCATAGGAAATGTTGAATCAATGAGTTGAATGAATCGATATGTTGTCACACACAGGAATGGGATCTTTCAACAGAGAAAGATGTAGTTTGAATGTGTGGCTCTCCTGGTAGGAATTTCAGGCATGGGACAAGAGAAAATCTCTGGTCCCTTCTTATACCCTGGAAAGGCAGCTGCTTCTTTGGCTATCCCCGGTGACCTAAAAATACTGGTTCTCCTTTCTGTTCCTCTCCTCACTCCCTCTTAATTAGTTCTTAATTTGAGCACCTGGTTGATGCTTCACACAAATCCATGGCCGTGAGAAGCTTTCTCTACATAGAGGTTCTGTTCCATCATTCACTTTTCTCCTCTGGGCTGTATTCCTGCTACACCTGATGTGAAGTTTTGAAGAAAAGCACTAAATGCACTGATCTCTGCGGCTAAGATAAAGCGCAATAAAATAATCTGGAGTATCATATGATTTCCTTGTATAAACACTTCAAGTCATCTAAGCTGCAAGTAGAAACTCAAAAGTCCCTTAAGTAGGAAATGCTGTTTTCTCCACTTAGAGCTGGACAGAGTCTTCTTTAAGTTGGTTACAAATTTTGTTTTCTTTCCTCTTCCACATTTTTTTTTCCCAAGAGAAACATTCACTCAGTTTTCTAGCTACCTTGTAGAGTTGTGCTGGAAAGTGAGATGAATCGTCAAGTTTCCACAGCAGCTATAGGGAACCTGAGCTGGGCAATTGGACACTTGCGTAGAGAGGACGTGTAACACCCATTTTCCCCAGATGGAGCTCACTTATTTTCCGTAGCATTTTAAAACTGGGCCTGGCACCACGACTCATCCTATTTATAGTTTAACATGTAACATAATATTTACTCCAGGCTCCAATAGGAATGCTTCTTATAAATGTCAGTGGATTATTTACTATGGTAAACTAATTAGTTACGTAAATGCTTCCCTTTTCAGGGTGGGTGAAGAGGAGACTGCTAATGCTTCTTGGATTAACCTAGTATTATTATTGTTTGAAGTTCTTTTACATTTAAGATGCTTATTACGAGACCCCACAACTTTGCATGCATAGTACATCTGTTGCCTAAGTGACGCGATGCGTTTTCATTTTAACTCACATGGTGAAATCAGACAACGGAATGCAAATACCAAACATCCTGAATTAAGAGAGAAATGATTGCAATCTGAACATGGGGGGGGGGGGGTCAACATTCCATTTCAAGGTCTTGATTGGCACTTTTAATTCACGTTACTTTTACAACAATTATATCAAATATGCAAAATGGTTATAAGAAGCACTGAAAGTCCATGATCCCTAAGGAATTATTACAGTGGCTGAAGGCAGTTTTGTTCTTGGACTTCTCAGGGATTCAGATCACTGGTGAGAAAAAATAGCACACGAGCAATCTATGTTTGGAGAATTGTCATGTACAGACATGTTTCTCTTGGGGAGAGGGAGGACATGCTTTTCCCAGGCTGATCAAAAGGAGATTATCAATATGAAAAAAAATTCAATGAAGCTTTAAATATAGTGAGAGGGGAAAAAATGTTGCTCAAAAAAAGAAAACAGCAGTGTGTGAGTTTTTAATTCTTTTTGCCCCATGCCTAATTTTTCCATAACAAGATTTTAAGTAGGGGGTGAATTTCTAACCAAGGAAGTGGCACAAAATTAAATTCTGTATGTAAGTAACACCACAGATCAAAAATAGTCATAATCAACTTCTATATTTAAAAATAATGCTAATGATTTTGAGTGTTATCTGTACCAGGCACAGCTTTACATGTGTCACATCAACTCCTCAAGGTAAGCATTTTAAAAATGAGGCAATTCAAGCACAGAAAACTTCAGTGACTCACCCAAGATGGAGTAGTGAAGCTGGAATGGGTTAAGGTGGTCAAACTCCACTTTGGGAACCCTTGGGGACCTAAGACTTTTGCAGCCGTCCTTGAGGGGGTCCTTGAGGTCAAAACTGTTTTGTAATAATGCTAACCTGTTATTTGCTCTTTTTACTCATATTCTATCACAGATATAAAATGAAGTTTTCCAGATGTTACGTGACCTATGACACTGCAACACCTTGTATGCAGAAGCAGACAGAAGTATTCGGCTGGCTTCTATTATCCCAGGCATCCCAAAAATAAGCAAAAATGCAACAAATTTTGTAAAAATACACTCGATTTTGTTTCTGCTTTGAAAAACATTTTCACAAAAAATATGTTTATGTTACCATTTAATGGGTTATTTTTAAATGATTTAATAAATATTTCATAGATTTAATTCTTAATGTAACAAATATCTATATGTGTAACCCATATAAGCAAAAACTCTAGGATGCTCAGGCCGCCTGGGTGGCTCATTCAGTTAAGCATCTGCCTTTGGCTCAGGTCACAATCTCAGGGTCCTGGGATTGAGCCTCCTGTCATGTCAGGCTCCCTGGTCAGCGGGAAGCCTGCTTATCCCTCTCCCCCTGCCCCTCTTCCCCACTCCTTCTCTCTCTCTCTCTCTCAGATAAATAACTAAAATCTTATTAAAAAAAAAAACACCTCTTTGGAATCCTCACTAATATTTTAAGAGTGTAAAAGGGTCCTAAGTTGAAAAAGCTTGAGAATGACCATAGTACAGTCTTTCCTGGCCTGTAAAAGGAGCATTAACATATCACATGCACAGATAACAAAAGAGGCCATGATAACGTAGCAGGATCTATATGTTCTCAAAAATCTTGATGGAAACAAAAAATCAGTCCAAGATCCAAAAGTTTTCAACCCTGAATATTTTGACAACTGACTTTAGAACTGAGATGGAAAATGGAAAATTTTAATCTAAATGGTTTTTTGGCTTTTAAGAACTGCCTAGTATTCCTTCTGCCTGCAATGTCACCAGATAGCCACAGGCCCTCTCGTTCACTTCGTTCAGATCTCTACTCGGATGACCTGGTCATCAATCTTCCCCCATTCTCTCCATTATTCTCTACCCCTTGACTTGCCTTATTTTTCTTTATTAACAGTTATCACATCTACCATTTTTTTCTGTACCCTCCACCACATGAATTGCAAGCTGTTTAAAGGCAGGAATGTTTATCTTTTTGTTCTCTGTGCAACCCCAGTCCTCAGAACAGTGCCAGAAACATAGCAGGTGCTCGATGAATAAGTATTTGAATACATGAATGAATGTTTTATGTTAAAAGAAATAATAAAATGGAAGAGCAAGAACAAAAAGAAAATAGGTGGATTAAGCATAAATTATCCAAACAGAACACCAATACTGAGCAAATACTTGAGTACATCATTGTAGAGACAGTACAATATGTTTGCCACTTCTTTTTCCACTTCGAGGCACACAGTGCCAGCTTGCTTTGCAGTGGGGGCTGTGGAACTATGTTCTGGCCAGTGCTTCTCAAACTCGAAGGTTCATACAAATTACATTGCAATCTTATAAACCTGTAGATATTAACTTGGTGGGTCTGGGGCCTAAGGCTACATATTTCTTTCTTTCCTTTCTTTCTCTCTCTTTTTTTTTTTTTTTTAAGACTTTGTTTATTTGACAGAGAGAGACACAGGGAGAGTGGGAACACAAGCAGGGGGAGTGGGAGAGGGAGAAGCAGGCTGTCAACGGAGGAGCCTGATGTGAGGCTTGATCCCAGAACGCCAGGATCCCACCCTGAGCCGAAGGCAGACGCTTAACTGAGCCACCCAGGTGCCCCTATGGCTGTATATTTCTAATCAGCCCTCAAGTGAAAATGATGCTTCTAGTGTGTGGACCACACTTTGAAGCTACTTCCACACCCAGCCCTTAAAAAACTTGCCGCGCAGAAGCAGTAACCCCCAGCAGCGAGGAGCACCTAACCTCCAAATCATGGTTTCTCCTGCAAAAAGAACCACAACTCCCTGGAGAAACGGCTGATTCTAGGACTGGGGCAGAAAATGAGCTTGGAGGATCTTGTCCTGCCAAAAAGTAAAGAAGTGCTTACTTATGCCAGAGGGACACAGGAGCCAACTGAAACAGTCCCAATGGCCAAAGCTGGGACAGTCTGAGTCACAAAATAAATTAAAAAGTTGTGGATTATAATCCCAAGTATAAAACAAATATTCAAGAGTCTATACTTACATAAATAAATAATTGAATAAATTAATAAATGGGAGAGAAGAGACAAGCCTCTTGCGCAGAAGAATTCAAAATAATTTATATCAATAGTCTGCTCTCAAGGAGCAGGACCACAGCTCTCCACTCCGTAGGTGTAGGCCACGCACAATGACTTTTCCCAAAGACTATCATATTAAAGGAGCGAAAAAGACTAACTTTACAGTGGAGACACGTGGCATACACTACCTCAGTTAAGTGATTGAGGTCAACATCAACAGTGATAAATCACATTGATAGTATGTTGATATAATGACAATGACATCTTAGCTCTGTGGTCTTTCTCCCACAGATACATAAACCCAGTCTAACCATAAGAAAATTCCAGCAGAGGGGCATCCTACAAAATACCTGACCAATACTTCTCAGAATGATCAGTTCATCAAAAACAAGAAAAGTCAGAGAAGTTGTTATAGCCAGAAGAAGCCTACGGAGATATGACAACTAAATGTATTGTGGGGCCCTGGATGCCATCAAGCAGAGTGGCTGTAAACCACAGAAATATACCCCACTAAGCACAACAAATCCCTAACTTCCCCTTAGCCAGGTCCTAAAAATGCTCACAGCACCTCCAAAGCCACCTGACATAAGGGAACGTGAGATCAAGGAGTCAGAGTGAAAAAGACAGCAGTCATAATGAATTGCAGTTAAAATATTTCACTCTTGTGAATGTTACAAAAACACACATGTGCACGCCTAGGGCCTTCCCAGAGCCTCAGAAGCCCGTGCAGAAGAGCCTCCCAGAGACTGAAGCCTGAATAGCTTCATGGCAAATCCACGTTTGGGCATAGGCTGCCTTTAGAATCAAACACTGGATAGTATATAATATGGACTCCGGAGTCAAGCAGCCCATGAATAGAATCCTAGCTCCACAATTTAGTAGCCACAAGATGTTGGGCAATGTTCTTAACCTCTGTAGTTTGCTTTGCTCACCTGTAAAATGGAAATCGTCGGAGTACCTACCTCATAGTGTTATGAGGGTTCAGTGACTGGCACGTTGTGTAAATATTCAATAAATATCAGTTGTTGTCTCTTCTTCTTTACAGGTGCAAGGGACAGAAATTTGTCCTTTAATTTTGAATGGAATATACTGCCATGCCCCATCGGCTGTCTCCTGTGGTAAACTCTGCTGTTTGCTCTTGGATGGGGCCTCTTCAATTTCCTCAGCTTGCCAATGAAATCGAAGGCCCCATTTCAATGACAACGTCTCTTCAAGCAATTCTGGCCTTCAGATAACAGTCACTAATGAACTTTTCAAAGATCCAGGACTCCCCTCATCAATGTATTTCTCTAGGAATTGCAAAGGGAAGGTTCTCTGCATCTTCCTGAGGGGGTATAACTAGCTGGTGGTTGGAAGAGAGCACATAACAAGGTCACTCCAGGATTCCTAGCTCTTTGAATTCCTTCCTCTACGGGCTTACTCACATCCGTTTCTTTTGATGGGAGCTGCTCATTGAAGCCACATTTTTTTTTTTTTTTTTTTTGGTCAACTAATCAAGCTAAAAATTAGAATGATTTTCATCTGCTAAACCTAGCTAGCACACTGATCCCAGAATCTCTGGTAAGCCCAGCCTTATCAATAAACTCGGTCTGATTTAAAATTAGGTTTCTTCCTCCTTGGTTGGGAAGCATCCCAACAGAATGTATTTCCACATACATTCTCCAGTATTCTGGTGACAGAAATTAATAGTCCTATAACTTGTTATGGAGTCCTATAATAGTCCTCCCCTTCCCAACTTAACTGTTTTATCAGGCTCCTGGGACATGCTGAGGTCTGACACTGGTTACAGGTTTAGAAATATAGATAGGTGGGGTTGAAGCGGTAGATGGTGGTGAGTGGGTAAGGTCTGAGAAGAACTAGTTTCACACTGGGAGGCAGTTGCAGAGTCTTCAGATGAGGGTATGTCCCCTGCCCCCACAACATGGGAAACTGGGCTGCTTTGACTGAACAAGGCTCACTGGAGTCTGGGGGTCCAGCTACATCTCTGAGTCCTTCACATTCACCCACACTTCCTCATTCTAATCCTTCGTATAACCCAGTGCTTTCAATTTGGTTGGTTGTAAGAAGAATTTTTTAGAATAAAAATAGCAGAGCACTTTGCTTATAATAAAGGTAAGTATTATTTCATGACACCTTTGTTTCAGTTGTATCAAGCAGTGTGTGTGCACCTGCATGCTGAATCATGATGTAAGATAAGTGTTTTATAACAGCTGAGGTCAAAAACATTGAAAGCTACTTGTATAAAAGGCTTGACAAAGCCGTAGCTCTGACTAATGTAATTCAGCAACTTACATAAACTTTGAATTTGGTTTTGGGCTACGTCAACCATGCAGCTTTAGGTGGTAAAAAGATTTTTTTTTAGTAGGGTAATAGAAAGTCAAGGAGTGCAATCTCTGCCTTCAGCTAAGGATTTATATATTTGGGCTTATCATTCTCTTTCTTTGGGTTTTCTAGAAGAATCTGATGAGGGAACAGAAGGCAAGCTTCAGGCAAAGCAGAAGCTGACACCCCACAAACCCCCTCCCAGATGGGCCATATGTGACATTCCTCATGCACTCCTGGCTACCCTAAATCTAACTGGAAAGGAAAAACAAATAGTTAATAGAGATCACAATCAGTTTACACATGTCTAAGCATCTACAAGAACAAAGCATTTCTATCAATAACCTAGCTTCCAGCAGGAAATGTAAATACAATTAAATGTCCGTATAACCTGCAGCCCTTTGACAGACACTTGAGGTGGGCAGAGTGTAATGTTCCTCCAGGAAGCTCCCAACTATCTTCATGTTAATGCCTTGCTAGAGGGAAAAACAACCTTAACTTGACAATGGCAAAGCCTCCGTATCCTGTGAATCTCCTTAACATATGAAAATCCTTTTGAAGCCTCCATTTTCCTTACCTCCCCCAACCCCATAGTATATAATCAGCCACCCCTCACAACCCCGTGGCAGTAGCTCTTTCTGCCCATAGGTCCTGTCCCCGTGCTATAATAAACCACTATTTTGCACCAAAGATGTCTCAAAAATTCTTTCTTAGTCTTCAGCTCTGGACCTCACCCACCAAACCTCACCTATATTCCAAAACTACATCAAATCCATTCCACCCACTACACTTGAGTCCTCATACCTTCATATTCTGTGTCCACAGTAATGTAGTCCCCAAATCTTGCTTTCAATGAGTGCTTCATTACAGGCAACAATGGACAATAATTTAATTAGTATTTGCCACTTCATATTGTTGGGGAGGAAAAAAATTTCCTCTTTCAAGATTCTTCTAGCTAGACTAAGAATTAAATTGAAATGAGACTAAGAGGAGAAAAACTTAATTTTGAACATATAGGGAATCCACACAGACACAAAATTCCAAAGATAGACAAAATGAGGTATATGTCATCCTGAACTAAGGAGAAAGGGGTAGGGGCTTGGGACTTCAAAGGGAAGGAATGCAATTTTGGTAAATAAATGTTTGCTGGACCGTTCAGAAGCAGTGGGATGTAAAGAGGACTTCGATCAAATAGGCTTTCCTGGGTTCTTCCCTGTCTACCATACCTAGTTCATAGCATAATGTAGTTATCTGTGGCGACAGTTCTCCTCCTGGAACAGATCCTCCTAAATTCTTTCAGGTAGTTGGGGGTGGGGAGAGGTCAAAATTCCTTGCTGATTCTTTTGGGCTTTCGTTATTTTCACCTCAGCATGCCAAGTGGCCCATCTTGGGGTTGTCTGCCCTCAGACCCCTAAAATATTGAGTTGCCAGAATCCCATGATTAACTAATACTGATGGAATTTTTACCATCCTCCTCCCAATTTTAATTTTTCTTCTCTCTCTCTCTCAGGATCTGTTGTCTACAACATACTCCTCATTATTAATGTCTGTATCAAAGTTATTTTAAACATTAAAAAGACTAAATAACTTAAGGAGAAAATAAATATATATTGGAAGATATTGAGTACCTGTGATGAGACAAAAAAAAAACTCTTTAAGGGTCTGAGATAAAAGAGAAGCAATTTAGATTCCTTTCTAAATCAGCATGACTGCACATAAACTTTGTTTAAACAAAAAGCCTGATTTATGGCCCACCAAGTATATATTATGCACCTGCTTTGTAAATGAGTGGCCTAAAGGGAAACCATCTTGCCCTTAATTTACCAATCAATGCTCCTACTTCCTGCATTCTTTGACATTAAAACTTGTGATTCCTGCCTATATGTTAATCTATAATCTTTTGAGCTTTTACAAGATGTAAAAAAAGTATATAACCCTTTAAAAACTTCATTCTCCAGAGCACTTTTTTCCCTATGAAGAATGTGTTTCCTGGCAACTGTCCCAACTTTGGCTCAAATAGAACTCTTACTTGTAGAGATTCTAGGTTTTCTCATTTTGTGTCAACACCTGGAAGTCTAGAGAACACTAGTAAATGCATGTACTGGACTTCGTGCTGAGGCCACCACCTTAAAAACACTTCTCAGTTCCTGTATCTTTATCTCTTTCCACTACTATTCCAAATTCTAGGCAGGAGCATTAGATTGCCTGAGCATGGCCACATGCCTGCATCTTTCCTGCTGGGGACAGGAAAGAATTTCTATAGTTTATGTGAGGTGAAGGAAGGTCTTGCCTGGCATGAAGGTGCAATCTATTGCAGATTCTCAAAAACAGAAGGAGGTCTGGATGTTGGATAATCCAAATAAAGTCAAATGCCTGCCAAAAGTTTTTGCCCCATTCTACTGCAACTCTATAGGTACTCCCTCTCTTTCTCACTAAACTGTGAGGTACTACACCAATTATCTTGCTTTTCTTTGCAAAGCTCAAACCAGGTACCACAGCCCTGGATTAAAGTAAGTAATCAAGAAAAGTGTTGGGTTGTTATTTGTTTTGTTTATTTTGTTTAAAAAAGAGAACTTCTTGAGCTCTTGAGAACCACAAATCAGAGAATTAAGCTGAGGGACTTCACAAAGAAAAGATTAAGAACAGAATCCATAAGAGACAAAAAGCCAGGCAGATAAGACTAGCATCCACCCCAGGCTGACCTGCACAAAGAAAAAGGATCCAAAAAGAAAATCCAGAAATTGTGCCAACTAAGCAAATCTGTGGTTAAGTGAAGATTGAATTCTAGAATCTATAAATAGAGGGGCACCTGGATGTCTCAGCGGGTTATGTATCTGACTCTTGATTTCAGCTCAGGTCATGATCTCAGGGTCATGAGAATGAGCACCATGTTGGGCTCCATACTCCGCATGGAATCTGCTGGAGATCCTCTCCCTCTTCCTCTACCCCTTACCCCACTCACACATACTCTCTCTCTCACTCTCTCAGATAAAATCTTTAGAATCTATACATTCATTATCTTTTTTAAAAAAATCTTATCCCCCTTTTTATTTTTTTAAGTGAAAGTTCCTCTGAATTATTGAATTTTCTCAACTACAGCAAAAGGGTCTCAGCTAGTGTAACTGTCAGGAGAGAAAAGGCAAAGCTGAGTTGTCCCATGGAGACCCAGCAGAGCTAACATGACCAAGAGATCAATGAGGCTTGTAGCAGAAGACCACAACAAGAAACCAGAGGATTCTTTTTTCCTTGGGATCACTCAGGGGTGGGAGGAGGAAGAAGATCCAGGCAGGAAAGCAAAAAAAGTGAAGTCAGTAGCAGGTGAAGAGAATGGTAGTTGGAGGCAAGCTGGAAGGACAGATGTCAGGACAGCCATCTCCAAGAGAAAGAAGTGTGCACTCAGCTTAAGGCCATGTTCTAAATTTCACTAAGGGAAACAGACAGAAAAATGTTCAGCACAGTGAAATTGTAGGGCTAGACAATCCAAAACTGGGATGCCTAACTCCTAAAGGACAGATGTCTGCAAATTCCCTTCGAACAAAATTTGTGGTTCCTTTTAAATATGTCAGAATTAGACTCACTAATAATTACAACACTCCCTTTGTCTCAGTTCTTCTCAGTTCTCCATGTTCCTGAGGTAGGTAATATTAGTATCACTATTTCAGAGAGTGATTTTGGGATACTGAGAAGCCATCCTAGCCAGAGTCATACCACAAACCCTTAGGGCTTCCAAGTTTAGAACTCAGGCTGCGGCTGCTGCTTCCTGGTTTGTTGATTAAGATGCATGAATGATAGCTTTTTATAGATTTTATGACTCCTTCATAAGTACCAGTCATTTTAAATTCAAAAAATCCTTTCTAATTTCGGTAGTCAACTGAACGCCTTGGACATTCTTGCTGGAGAATTAGTACCTCTTGGTGGATGGCCTTCATGCCAGACTGTTACATCTATTAATAGTCATGCATGGATCTTTTTCTGGCCAGAAACAAGTAAATGTTTCAGGTTTAATTTAATTTGCAATATGCAAGAATGGATACCTGTTCATTTGGTCACTAAAATATTTTTAGTATTTTGACACTTTGAGACTTTTACCCAAATAAGATAACTTTTAAAATCTTCAGTGACCTACTATTTCTTATCCTTCGGGTTGCCTTACAAACAATTTTACTGAGTCCTAGAAAAGAGGCCCTAGAGCTGGATGGCTAGAGATACCAGAGTATGAATTAGAATCAACGATTTGCAATTTACTGAGTTCTTCACAGAAGCTTAAAAACTTCTGGGAATTGGGTCATGTCTTAAAGAAGAGTGGCTTAAATCAATGTTTATACTGTTCCTTTGTGTATGTGACTTTAATCCTCAGAACCACCAATATTTTGTAGCCGGATTCCTCTTATGTTTATGTCATGTACTCAATGTCATTTTATATTATTGACTTTTCCCATGCCTATTTCAACCTGAAACATGCTTCCTTTCCCAGTTACATTACAAACTTCTAAAGGGCGGAGCCTATAACAAACTTCTCTTTATTCCCCTACAATATCTACTCTAGTACCTTGCATCAATTAGATGATAGAAAGATACATGATCACTGACTAAACCAGCAGAAACTGGAAATGGGGAGTTGACCACGTAATGGGAGAGATGAACAGAGCTATGAGCCCAGCACCCAGAAGCTGCCAATACATTGGCTACAAGTCATCAGTCACGCCAAAGAGAGGGTGACCCTAGTTTCCCACTTGAAGAAAATGACATGGTCCTGGCCATTTGGAGCTTATCTACCAACCCTTCTCATTTCTTTTGTGAGACTTGTTTGGGCTTTGTATTATTGTCCTACTCATCCCCTCCTCATGCCTCTTCACTTCCATTCCTGGGCTCACAGCGTAGCAAAGAAACTAAAAGGAAGTATACAAACATTGTCATCATATATGTAACAGGCATTGCTTTCAGAAAGGGCATGTGAAATCCAAAGGGGCACCCACACTAGAGCCCAGACTGATCTCCAACACAGTCAAGACATTGATGCTCTTTTCTGAATTGGGGCTTGGACAAGAAAAACCTGAGGGAGCCCAGTCCTTTCAAAGGTGCTCTAAGAGCTAAAGGCCTATCCCATATTTGGTCTGATTTATAAAAGATCTGAACAAGAAATTAGGTTCAAAACTAACCCAAGATTTAATTCTATCACAGAGTTAGACCAGTGAACCTAGTTTTGGTCTAATATTCCCAGCTGCACCCAGCAGAATTGATCTAAAACATTTGTTCAAGAACCTCTCTGTCCAAAGCATGAATGAATTGGGTACAAAGATGACAGACACAGGTGCATAGACACACTCAGATGCTGTCCAGGGGAGATCAAACACATTCCTTATAAATTATAAGATAACATAAAATGTGGCTAAGGCCATAGAAGAGGGGCATGAAGAAAGTTCTGTGAGAATTCAGAAGTTGAATTTTCTTCTACCCGGTGACAATCAGGGAAAGTTTCAAGCCAGCATATCATAGAAATGGATGGGCTTGGGCCAGAGCTAAACCTGTGTGAAGAAAGACAGTGGGATATGAGGCTGAAAAGGGATCTTATGGGTCTTTAAATTCTTAAAGGAGCGATAGGGGACCTTATATTCTTTCTTTCTCTTTTTCTTTTTTTTTTTAACTTTTAGAAACTGTTTATTTCCCTTTTGTTTGCCTTTGTGGAAGAGCAGCGTAAGGCCACTCAGTGGTTGCTCCTACCCTTTCAGTGGCCTGAGCAGTGGGGGCTGCAGACCAGTCTTCAGTGGCCAGCTGGGTGCTCCCATCTTCAGCAGGGAACTGCTGAATGGGCACAGAGGGTGCCTGCACGCCTTCACACCAGTCTGCGACTTGGGGCTGAGTCGCCCTGAACTCTGGAGCTGGAGCGGTCCATTCACCCTGAAATTCCTCCCGGGTCACAGCCCTTCCAGCAGCAGCCTGCTCTTCCTGTTCAATCTCTTCAGGATCTCCGTAGAAGTAGAGATCAGGCGTGAGCTCCCACAGGTGTCCACACAAGTGGAGAACTTCCTGGGCCCAGCATCCACCCCGTCAGACCCCTTGAGCGAGCTCCCTTGTTGCCCAAAGGGATGGAAATGTCCACAGAACGCAGAGGAGAGCCTGTGTTACCCATGCAATGGTAGGCAGGTTAACATAAGATGCCTCCGCGAGAAGCCGGTGGTCAGCCCTGGGATCAGTAACCACCAGAAGTCTCAGCTCCCGGAGGCTGCCTGGATCTGGGCAGTGACGTCTACAGGAACGAAGCGGCCAGCTATAGCCGTGGCTCCGGGAGCAGCAGCACACTTCAGCACGGCTCGTTGGCCAGTCTCCCCGGATATATGACATTGACAGGAGCCAGGTTTTCAATGGCAACAATAGTACAAGCTGCCAGCAGAAGCCTCTTCCAGGTTCTCTTCAGATTTATGATCTAGATGCCATCACATTCCCTTCTGTAGATTCACTGTTCTGTTTGGAAGTCAAGGTTGGTGCCACCTAAGTGGGTCCTGCTGGAAGGAATCTGAGGACATCCTCCTTCATTTGCAGGACATCAAGGGCTCTGGACATTGTGAAAGTTTTCCTTTAAGTTATGACAGGAATGCAGACCACCACATGGACCCCTCCCTGTGTAGTGTGGAAAGGAAGAACCTTATGTTCTTTTTTTTTTTTTTAAGATTTTATTTATTTGACAGAAAGAGAGAGAGAGCACATGCAGGGGGAGCGGGAGAGGGAGAAGCAGGTTCCCAGCTGAGCAGGGAGCTCCATGCGGGGCTTGATCCAACCTGGGCTCGTGACCTGAGCTGAAGGCAGATGCTTAACCGACTGAGTCACCCCGGCGCCCCGTGACCTTACATTCTTGATCAAAGAGTTGGGTTTCTTTCCGTGGATAGAAGCAGCCACTCTAGGTTTATGAGCAGAGGGGTGCCATGAACTGTTCCCCACACAGAGATGAACCAGCAGCAAGGAACAGAAAGGACCAGGGTGAGGAAAACATGGAGCAGAGACGGAACAAAAGCTAAGATGCTCCTGGTGGTGGGAGGAGGAGAGAGTGAGGACTGGAGCCCCACATCTGGCTATGGTGGAATCCGGGGAAGCGGAACCAGATGACCTGATGCTCAGTACTGAGAGGCTACGGGTAGTGTTTTTTACTTCATGAGCAAACACAAGTGGGAAAAACAAAACAGAGGAGAGAGAAGCAGATTCTGTGTTGAGACAAGGAGAAAAATTACTTCGAAGTAGTGAATAGCACCCACACGGGCTTTTTCTAAAATGTTTCTAAGACCCTCATTACCAGGGAAGGATATAGAAAACATGTATTTTTTAAAAAGTAAATACTTTTTCTTAATCCAAATCTGATCTCCCAAGTCAGCATCTGATTTGTTTTTTACCATGGATTTTGATATTATTGTCAAATTAAAGGAAATTCAAATTTGAATTTACCTTCACATCTGCTTTTTTTTCACCATCCTGTTAGACCAGACCCATGGACAAGTTTTTTCAGGACTGCTCAAAACTAGTATTTTCTTATTTCATTTAACCCTGTTTAAATTTTATTTTTAAAATACAATTTTTTCCCAGTAGTTCTAAAGAAAATATAATTGTGGAGAAGTTTTATCACATCTGTCTCTAAGTGTCACCATTCTTCCTCTTAGGTTTCCAAGCTATTTTCAACGTGCATGTTTAGCCCCTCTTCCTGGCAGCATGTGATTTCTCCCAAATTCCTCAGATACTGTGCGACAGTATCTACAAGTATCTCTTGGATACTTTTTTCCCTGTGCAAACCAGTCCTGCCTTTTCAGTTGCGTTGGACCATTGTGAGCCAGTGTGAGCTCCAGGCTGTGACTTCCGCAGCAGGTGCCTCTACAGAATCGAAGGGACATCGTGCCAAAGCTATGAGTTCTGGGTTTGTTGCTTTGTTTTGGTTGTTCAAGTCTACTGAGCCAAATGCACAAAGCCAGTTAAAAAGAGGTTGTTGATTCCCTGCCTTAAGAAAATACACCTCCCAGAAAATAACCTCAGAAGGAGTTTTAGATGTTGAATTTCTACCAACAGTTGTCACCCACTACACCACTGCCCATTGGGTTATTTATCTATGACAAATCTCCAGAACTTCTCCTTTCAGAAACTGTTTTCAGAAACTACCCCATTCTGTCTCCTCCTCCCTTGATAAGTTATAAGCATATCCATATATATGTGTGTGTATATATATTATATACATATATGTATATTGTGTATAATATATGTATATTATCTATATATTATATATATTATCTATATATTATATAGATAATATATATTATATATAACATATATTATATATATATTTTTTAATATATATATTATATATATGTATGTAAAACTACCTAGTCTCTTCATGTGTGGCGCTAACTCCACTGTCAATCACCTTCACCTATACATGTGACCCACTTAACAGCGCTCTACACCTTGGAAACTCCAGTTCCCTGAAAATGTCCTCTGCCCTGCAATTATTTCTAGACCTTGCAGTTATCAAGAACAACTCATCACAAACCTATCCCCCTTCCCCTGCTCAGGCAGCATTGGGGCCCTCTGCTTTTGTGATGTGAGTGTCCCACTCAGGCATGAGATGGCCCTTGTGTGGGTGTCCGCTGGCCTGCATCAACGCTGGTGCGATGTACCTGAAGGAATAGAGACTCTGCCACCCTGAAGTATGACAGAAGTTCAGGACATGCCACCTCCGAATATGTGGCTTTGATAAAGTGGATTATTTTGAGCTATCAGAACTTGAAGACCAGCAAATGCAAGGAAGGGCTTCCTCTGAACTCCCCCTTCTTTGCCGTAAAGACCAATCCCCCCAAAGGAACTAAATTGTCATGAATGCCCTTCCCCAGAGCTTTACCAACTAGGAAAGATTGACCCCTATCACAGGAGAGGATGCTAGATGCGGATAGCACACATAAACTTCGTCACAAACTATCATACTGCCCATCTATTCTTCCAAGGGCCCACGTTTCTTTCCTAAAAATCATTTAGTCTCCCCTAAGAGGCCTACATCCCCCCTTCCTTTTCCCTATTAAAATGGTATTTATATTGTGGTAATCAGTTTGAAATGTATATATGTCAATTCATTATGTCATACACCTTAAATTTATACAGCTTATGTCAAATTATACCTCAATAAAACCTGGAAGAAAAAATAAAAGTAGTAAAAATGAATTTTAAAAATAGATGGGTTTTAATCCTGAACTCCAAGCCACCTCACAAGTTACTCATCTTTCCCTGGGTATCTCCCGGGTATACATGAGGTATTACATGTTAGTAAACTTCAGTTCGTTTTTCTCTTGTTAATCTTTTATTACCGGGGTCTCAGCTAAGAACCTTCCAAAGGGTAGAGGGAAAATTAGCTTTCCTCCCCTACAGAGCAAATCCATTGTGTTGTGTCAACCAATACAGCTCACACTAGATGCTGCTTCTGCCCCCACCTGAGGGTAAGGGCACCATTTCCCGTGGCTTCCAAAGCTTTGGATGCCCCTCCTTGTCACTAGAGAGGCCATCTCCTCCTGCTGCGATTCAAGAATCAGTAGTGCTGGGGACCACTGCCAGAACAGAGGCACCACTGACGGGCAGGAGCTGCCCAAGTGCCAAAGCTCGCAGTACTCCAGTCACGCCACACCCAGCGCCCAGGTGCAGACGCCTCTCGGCCCCTTTGTCATTCTGTGACGCGCTCTCAAAACAATGCAACTTTGTACTCTCAATGTTTCAAAGAGAGTTTGTGTAGAAACAGCTCCTCCTTTCTTTGTTATTCAAAAAGCTCTCCCCACCCCCACCCAGGGATTAAGACACAAGTCCTTTGGGAGCTGGGTGAGGGGACTGAAAGACAGAAACTGGCTATACTTAAAATTGTCCCTGTTCGTCAGTGCTTGAGGCATAGCTACAAGACCGGCTCAGCACCTGCTTGAAGCTCTCCTCCCTTCAATAATTTATTTTCTGTGAGGTTCAGTTCCTTCCAATTTGCCCTGACAGTTCTGAATGCTGAGGAAAGATCCCCTTCTTCTCAAACTGTTCCCCTACCTCCTGAGGCCCTCCATCCCCAAGGGAAGGGGATCCAGTGAAATTACCTACGAAGTTGTGGGTGCCGGTAAGAAGGAGAAGTGGGTAGGCATTAGCTGAGCTGGAAAATCAGCAGGATGACCTCATGTTTCCATCAGAGCAAAGGAGACAGTGATAAATTTGAGAAAGAGCTTCACATGAGTCCCTTAGCATTTGGAAACACACCTAATTTAGAAAGGAAAGCCAGCTTTTCTTCCAGAGCTTTCTAAAGATGAATGTTTTGGGGGTGTTACCTGCAACAACATGATGAGATGGAATCATGGGGACAGTAATGAGCCTGGAAAGAAGATGGGGGCAGCCCTGCCCCCTATTCCAGATCCCTGTAGCCTTCGAAGGGTGAGGAAAAGAACCTCAGCAGCTCCTGGGACCCCACAGAAAGGAGTACAAAGGACAGAGAGGGAGCACAAGCCATGGATGTGCCCCGAAGGACCTGGATGTAGGGATTTCCCACCCAGAAAGATGCTTAAGGGTGTGGACCACTGTCATGGACCACAGAGAGACATAGCTGGCCTCTCAGCACTGGATGGGGATGGCATGTGACTTAACTGTGCAGAGACTACCCTAGTGAGTAAAGCCACCAGCAGCACGGAAAGCCAACTTAGCCAGAGTAAAACCAGGGCGGCCTCCCTCCTCAGACAGGCTCCTGCTGTGGAAGGCAAACCCAGCCATCCCTCCATTTCTCTTCCCCAATATATGGGAGAAGCTAAAGCCTAGAAAAGAGTAGAGGGAGGGGAGGTCCTGGAACCAGACCAGTGGCTCACATGTGCACACACCTCCACTGTGGGATTCAGAGGAGAAATGAGAAAGTAGACCCACCCCTCCCCCTTCTCCAAGTCCCCGATCCAAAGCCTGGCTGGGTGGGCAGAGATTCAAATTGACTAGAAGAGTCATCTTTTTTTTTTTTTTAAGATTTTATTTATTTGAGAGAGAGACAGAGAGAGTACTAGTCAAGGGGTGCAGCAGAGGGAGAGGGAGAAGCAGACTCCCCACCAAGCAAGGAGCCTGAAGCAGGACTCGATCCCAGGACCCTGGGATCATGACCTGAGCTGAAAGCAGATGTGTAACCGACTGAGCCACCCAGGGGCCCTAGAAGATTCATCTTTAAATTAGATTAGGCCGTCCGTAGTTTAAATGACTGAAAATGATTGGTAAGTTATTGACTCTGCTTAAGATGTTTTCATGGGCTCTGTACAGGCAGAAGCAGAGATCCAACATTGAACAGCTGGAAGGCAGTTACTGGGGGAAAAAACCATATCCTACCAAGTTCATACGGATCAATAAACAAGTTACACTTTCAATATTCTCTCTTAAACACACTGAAATCTAGCACCTTTCTCCAATTCTCCTTTCCAGGCTCAAAGTTGTATGAGAGAGATTAGGAGGAAATACAGAATTTCAAGGAATTTCCTTAAAAGTCCCAAATTTATTTTGGGTCACAAATCACCCCAGGATGATATTTTGCCTTTGTCCTCATCTCTGAACCTTCTAAATCAAAGCCATGGCAGTGTTGGGATAAAGGCCATAAACACAGAGAAAATATAAGTAGTATAAATTAATCTTATTCCTTCTTCCTCCCACTTTAACCACTGCTCCTGCCTCTGCCTAAAAAAAGACACTTGCGACATCTAGCCAGCGGTGAACAGAACTTCGATCTTTGGATAGTCTCTTATCGCCAGCACGATCTACCTGACCAACTTGAGATACAAATCAAATCGTGTCATTTGTTATTCTAATTAACCTCTCAAACCCCATCTATCTTTTTTTCCCAAGAACTCTAAAATTTCCCTCTTCTCTGAGATTCCTAAGAATTTCAGGGATTTACTTAATGCACAGGAAGTGAATTAAGTAGAAAAGTGATAGTTTCTACGAATACCATGCTTCGGCCTGCCACACGATGTCACTGTTGAACACGAGTCCTGCACAGTCCGGTGCCCACAGCAGTTTACTGCTGAAGTGATGGTCTGAGTTAGCTCCCTAAAACCTTGCTTTCTAACCAGCTCTCTTGCTTCAGACTCACATGCTGAGGCACTGTTCTCCAAAGCGGAATCAAGCCAGCAGGCTCCCAGCCTCAGCCACCGTGCGCCCCGGCCTTCTCCCAAACCCCTTTGGGCCTTTGTGATAAGTCTAGGGCACCTGATGCAAACTGGTCCACCGGACTCTGAGAGCTCTACAGAGCTATCTTGTTAATTAAGCCAAATGAAAGATTCTGTGACACCTTTCAAAAAGGCCTTGCAGTAAGCACACTAGAGATTTTCACTCAAATGACTTTTTTCTGAACAGAGATCTACTCAAAAACTGTTTGCCATATCCACCTACACAGTGAGTTACTGAAATTTCTCTTGCTAAAACCAATCAGCACCCTGTTGTGCATTTCAATGCTTAATTAATAAATGTACTACTGAGGAACTTAGGGAGTGACGTTGACTCTGAAATGGCAAACATGTTCTTCCTTGGCTTAACAAAATAGTAATTTGGTGCCAGATTATTGACTTATAACTGGATATGCCCTCTCAATCCACTCCCCCACCCCACCCCCACTGCCCCCATCTTTGTCTCTAGAGATTCTTTTCCTCGCTTTACAGTTGGGTTTGGCCCATGCAAGGCAACTGGAAGAGATGAGAAGTGAGCTGTGACCACAACAGACCCCTTCTCCGGTTGGGTGGCCCCATCCACATAGCCAGCCTTCCCAGCTTCCAGTGGCCATGACTCCCTTCCCTTGCTAACTGCCACTCCCCAGGGCACTGCACTATTCCTTGTTGGTTTCTCTAACCCTGCCCATGCCTGAAAAAGGTCTCTTTCTTGGACTATCTTCAGATTTCCAAGTTTGTGGGTGCCAACTGTTTCCTGTTCAAACCACGACTGATACATCAAGAGTGAGATGAAAAGTAATCCTTGTTATTTAAGCAAACCATGCTTCTGATTACTGCAACTTTGTATACAAAATGCTCTCCCGTGGCCAGATTCAAGGGGACCCTCAACCATAGCTATGTCCCTAGTCTTCGACTTTAAAGTGGCCCCTCTCCTAATACCTAACACCAAGGTTGTGGAACCTTAGGGTAAATGATTTCTGCTGAGCAATAATCAGCAGCTCTAGGCCAATGGCAAATTGATTTTCAGAGCACTGGCCTTTCAGCATATTGGTCGTTTGGTAAAATGATTTTGGCAAGTTGATTTTTGGTAAAGTGACCTGCTTCCACACTTGATGTTCCCCCCATTCTGCCAGTGTGTTTCCTTATTGGTTCGGTTTCAAACTTAATGTCTTTCCCACTACACTGTAGGATCCTTTGAGAGGGAGAATCATGTGCTGTTCATCTTTGTGTTTTCCCCACCCCTCTCATAGGGCCTGATATGGTGTTATACACAAGTAGCTAATCAGTAAATGTTTATGAGAGTGAAGAGAAGGCATGGGGAAAGACTGAGGCAAAGACAGACCGAACTCATCAGAGATACACTAACTGTCATATATGGACAGAGAGGGTTCCTATCTTAGTGTCAAATGGTCACTGAGAGAAAGGAAGGAGGTGGGAGAAGAAGGGAATGGAAGGAAGGTTTTGGAAGAGGATGGTTGGAAAAAGAAGGGAAGGGATAATTAAGAAAAAAAGGAAGACAAAGAGGAAAACAGCCTCTTATAAATGTATTTTTTAAAGATTTTGTTTGTTTGTTTGTTTCTAAGTAATCGCTACACCCAACATGGGGCTTGAACTCACAACTCCGATATCGAGAGTCAGGTGCTCCACTGACTGAGCCAGCCAGGCACCCCTATAAATCTAAAGTAAAAAATAAATTTAGATATCTATAAAATCAATGACTTACACAAACAAGTACACAACTGAAAGGATTTTCCACTAATACATCTTGAATATCTCTAATAAAGCCTTCAAAAAAAAAACCTGCTAATAAAGGGGCTCCTGGGTGGCTCAGTTGGTTAAGTGTCTGCCTTTGGCTCAGGTCATGATCTCAGGATCCTGGGATCAAGCCCTGCTTTGGGCTCCCTGCTCAGCGGGGAGTCTGCCTCTCCTTCTGCCCCTCCCCATCCCCCAGCTCGTACTTTTCTCTCTCTCAAACACATAAATAAAATCTTTTAAAAAAATTGCTAGTAATTACATAAATAATGTCCAACACATATCTTCTTTAACAGTATTTTCAAATTTTTATTCTGAAACTACACAGATTGTTTTAACTCTCCTCTCTTGAAATTTAAAACTCAAACCAGAAGGCTGACCAGGATCCAAACATGAATATGGTGGATCTGTCTCTGATTTCTAAAATAGGACCAGAGAAATTACTTTCCCGGCAGTATTTTTAGCAGTGTGAGGGAAGGCGCTCCCTGTGCTGTTTCTTGGCAGGCTCACAGTCTGCCACTCCTGAGCCCGTCCCCTGAATCCTCCTGTACCAGGCAGCATCCACACTCCTGCCTGGGAGCCTCCAGAGTGGTCCACACAGTTGACTGGAGTTCCGTTGCCCGAAGCGAGGCATTTATGACAGTAAGAGCTCATCTCCTTGACAACCAGACTGAGAAGAGTTCATTTATCACTCAGGTACAAAGTTCCAGAAAGAGTGCAATTTAAAGAGAAGCTAATTCATGTTTATTTGAAGTACTCTATATATTTAATCAATCCTTTCCAGAAATAGATATAATTCTCCTCTCTCCACAGATAAAGAAAAAGGAGGTATGGAAAGGTGAAATGGCTTGCCCTATGTTCCTCAGCTAGTTAATAGTAAAAGCAACACTAAATTAATAACCAACATCTGTATAATACTATTGCTTACCATGTACTTCGACTTATTGGTCCTCACAACAAACCCCAAAGATAGCTTGAGTGAGTGTTATCATTATTCCCATTCCACAGAATGGAAAACTGAGGTTCACAGAAGGAAAGTCATTTCTTTACATCTGCACGTCTCTAAAGGAGCAGCACCAAGGGTTGAGGCTGTGACTTGTGACTTCCCTGAGCTGGTACAGTGTGCTGCCCACGGGCCCTGGCTCTTTAAGCAGCACCCTCTAGGTGACGGCTACTCCACAGGGTGTGTCAATGAAGCAAACTGCCCAGCCAGGATGACCTGGCCAGGATGTCAGGGTGACAGAACAGTCAAGGTTATGTCTGTATCCGGATGATCCCTAGATAACTGTGTGGCTCATCTGAAAAAACAAAAACCACAGGGCCGGCGGGGCAGGTAATCCAGGAGAACAAATGGTATTTGGCTTATCTAACCTCTTCCTTACAAAGCATGACTCGGGAACTCTGGGTGACCATGTGTCTCATTTCTCTTGTGATCTAGGCTGTTGTCCTGGTGGAACTAAGCGTGGTGCCCTCTCGCTCGCAAAAGCATCCTAGCTTGCACAATAAATCATACAGTCAGCCTACAGTGAAAACGTGTATTTCATAATTTTCTAAAGCAAAATGCTTCTCCTACCTTCTTGGACACTTGAAAACATAATTGCAACACCAATTTTGATCAAACAGGTGCATCATGACATGCTAATGTCAAGAACCCAAGGCAGAGTTCAGAGCAGAGGCCAGACTGAACCAATACATGTGGGATTTGCACTTTCTCAACATTTTCAAGTTGGTAAAAAAAATAAAAATAAAAATTGTAAATCATATGTTTTTTCCCAGGTTCACTGTAATTTAGGCTCCCTAGAAATTTTCCCACAGCAAGTGTCATTGCTAAGAGACAGCAAGAAAATATCTTAGTGCTGAAGCTCTTTGTTGCTATAATAATGAGACTGTATTGGGAGTAAAAGCAGCAACTTCACTTTAAAAAAAAAAAAAAATCACACAGATACAAAATACAATCCAAGACAATACTTTAAATTTTTAAATCCTAAAATATATATATATATATTGTTATTTTCTCTAGCACTACAAAGATACAAAGAAATAGCTAATCAGAGGTGTTGAATTACTATCTACTTTCAGACATGGCAACTTGTCCTTGGTCATTTTAAAATCAGCTCATGAGTTTATAGCTTCCTAAGCAGCTTTTCTGTCTTCTAATTGCCTTTTACAGAACCAACAGTAAAAGCTAGAAGTCTTTGAATGTTCCTGGGCTTTGCCCCGGGACAGTACATCACATACTTTCCTGCATCGGCAGATCAGATTACATGTGCGTGAGACAGCCTTGCCTGCTCTCCAGTTCTTCAAGGATCCATTACTGTGTTTTCCAGGCACCTAGAGCACTCCACCCTCCAATTTCTCACTTACTGGCTACAAAGGCGACTCTCAATGTCATCGAGATTAAACCAGATCTTAGGGAGGCAACATAATGCTGTAATTAAGAGCTTGAACTTCAGAGTCCAAGACTGGGGTCTAAATCCCAGCTCTGCAATTTATAGGCCAGGTGACTTCGGTTAGGTTATTTATCTCTTCATCTGTAAAATGGGGATGATGATGGTGCATGGCTTACAGGTTTTGTGTGGGAACTCAGTGAAATAATTGAACATAACACCTGGAACATACTATGTGCTGAAAAAGTATCCATTATCAGGGTGCCTGGGTGGCTCAGTTAGTTATGTGTCTGACTTTTGATCTCAGCTCAGGTCTTGATCTCAGGGTCTTGAGTTCCAGCCCCATGTTGTGCCTACTTAGGAATAATAATAATAATAATAATAATAATAATAATAATAATAATAAAGTATCCATTATCCATTCTTAGAAATTGAACATGGCCTAACACTTCAGTTTACTTAAAATCATCATGTTAAGGGAGGAGGTGGCTTTCATAAAAAGGTGGCAGAATTTGGAATCAGAAAACTTGAATTCTAGTCCTGGTTTCCTCACTCACTGGCTTATATCGTTTTTGGATTCGTTTCTTTGAAACACTGTTCCTCCCCGCCTCCAGCCCCATAAAATGATGATAAATATGTCCTAGAGTCATTGAGGGATCCAATAAAATACGGAAAAAAATTTTTTGTAAATCCAACATTTTTTAAATTGTTATCAGTCAAAATGAGATTAAGAACATAGCTGCATAAACCTAAGGGCTAATGTAATGAAAATGCCCAGTCTCTTAGCTGGAGAGCTCTGTGTATCAGGGTCTCGGGACCAAGCTGGATGGCTGTGGTGAGCTTCCTCCCATACCCTGGACCACAACAGCCTGGCGTTCCATTTCCTATTCTGGCAGGTTTCATGCTGTGAGCAGGAGACTGCAACACGGGAGTTCTCTTTTTGCAATGTGCAATATTCCATCAACTCCCCCAAAAGGAAAATGATGAGCAGAAGGGAGTGCTGGTGTAATGTGTACATCTATGCCCACAAATCCAAACAAGAAGCAATATATGACAATGTAGACAATCCCTTTAAATAAATACTCTTGGTGATACGATAAGGAATAGGAACCTGCCTAGCTCACTGAGGAACTGCTAACCACAGCTTTGTCATATATGGTTTCTTGAGGTGAGGAAAAAAATATGTGGAGGATGACAATGGTTGGTATCCTTGCATACGGCCTAAAAGGGGGGCCTAAGGAAGAAGACACATCTAGAGCAGTAAGATAGGACATTCAAAAAGAGATAATCACCCCCAAAGAAGTGTCCAAAGCCAAATGTTTTAATATTACCATTTAAACTTTATAAAGTCTTGGGGTGCCTGGGTGGCTCAGTCAGTTAAGCATCTGACTCTTGATTTCAGCTCGGGTCACAATCTCAGGGTCAAGAGATGGAACCCCGAGTCAGGCTCCACACTGAGCACAGAGTCTGTTTGAAATTCTCTCTCCCTCTGCCCCTCCCCTGGCTCATGTGCTGCTGCTGCTCTCTCTCTCTCTTTCTCTAAAATAAATAAATCTTTAAAAATAAAATAAAATTTATAGAGTCTTTTTCTATGCTACCTTAGGGAAGCCTCATGTTATAGTATTCCCTTCTTCTAAACAACATCAGACACCTGCGGAGATAGGCATTGGTTTTGTAAACAGGAACCTGAAGCACAGAGGGGTTAGGCTATGACAGTACTCTCTTCTCTTAGCCATTCTCACCATGGTAGCTCTAAACCCAGCTCTGTGTAATCAACAAAACAGCATACGGATCTGCTACAGTTTGTGCAGAACCGTGTTAATTTCAATATCCCTGTATTGTCTCGACAATTGGTCTTGTGGAACATGTCAATTCTCACCACTAACTCTTCTGTAGCACACCTAGGAATCAGCTAAAATATCTACAGACAAGCTTACTACAGAGTTTTGGGAAAATAAGTATTTAAAAAATAAGAAATAACAATTATAAAACTGCAACAGTATTTTCACAAGGAACCCCAAATTCCCCAGGTAACGAATCTGGGCCTATCCTCTACTTCATGCACAAGGCAGAAGAATCCAAATACCTTCTCAGGGCATCTTCCTCAGGATCTAAACTGGCCAATCAACTCTAGCCCATCAAAGACCTATGGGAACATTTTTTTTTTAAATGGCTTGTCCTCCACTGGGCATTTGGTACATGATCTTATTTCAAAATCTTCCACTTGTGCCTCCACAGTTTCCAAAAATTGGAAAGGAGGAAAAAAGTGAAATATTATTTTTCTCTTGTAAAACAATAGTTTTGGACCATTGCATCTTCCCCTCTACTAACACAACTCTTTATGTAATGCTCAGAGCATCACTGCTAGACCCCACTGGGGAGGACATCAAAAGGCCTGTCAGCCCTCCAACGTTTGTGGCTGTTACACATTCTTGTGTTATAGTCTTACTGAATGTGTAATCATCCCCCTACTATTTGACTGTGCGTATTACCATATATGCAAACCTTGACCAGGGTTAGCAAAGATCATCAGTGGTTGTCCCCTCCTCATTTCCTTTTGTGCCCACTGAGAAGAACACCAGCTACACTAACACTGCTGGTCACTCATCCTGCTCCTTACTCCCTCCCCATGTGACGGGGACGTTTGGAAAAATGAACTGGGCATGCACCACTCAACCCTTCCTGGGTTCTCATTCAGAGCCTGCTGGACTGCAGACAGGTGTCTTGAGGGCTGCTCTCCTAGGAGCACGGCAAGGAGCCTGTAGGTGCAGGTGACTTGCATCTGGGCTGCTGTTCCAATGACTAGGTAAAAATGCTCATCTAATGCAAGACTGGCTCCTGGCGTCTGCCTTTCTCTTGCTTTGATCCTTCACCCAATTTGGAACTGGAGTAGGGGAAAAGAGAGTATTACATTGTAATCCCTTAAGACCCTAATACGTGGAATTTTATTACCCTCCTCATCCAGTCTCGCTGTTTTCTCCACTCGAGCCAATAAGGGATAGGCCTTCTCTCAATTAGAAGTTGTTATTTGTCTCACATGCCTTTCTCATCTCGCACTGGATCCTTTATGATTTCAGCCTCTTCCCATTAAATGGAAGGAACAGAACTGAAAGGTTCCATTCAGTTGTTGAATTTGAGAATTAGGAGATTTATACAAAGTTAAAGTTGACCCTACCCACACTCGCTGAGCATACAATTTGAGTCATTTTTCTAGTAATGGAAGTGGAGCCATTCTGAACCACCCTTCCCTCTCGCCGTAGCTCTTACAAGAAGCAGATAACCAGCCTTAACAGTGCAGTTGAAAGTTTGGAAGAGAATAACTAACTCAGATGGATTACCCCCACAACGTTGGTATTTTGAGCTCAGTGCTACAATACCATGAGCAAATCACTTCAGAAAAAACAGCGAAAGGAACCGCTATTACCTAGGAGGTAGCTGCATTGTTGTAGCAATGAATGCACCCGAGCTCCTGGAGCTGGCGAGCTGGGTTCAGATCCCAGCTTCTCTGTTTACCGATAGCTTGGTCAGGTATGTCGTTTCACCACCCTGACTTAGCTTCTCATTTGTGAGATGTGGATAATAATCGTATCTATCTTACAGGTTTGGCATAGGGTTAAATAAATTGATACTGCTAAAACAGACTGTGCCAAGAATATAATAAGCATTTGATAAATGTTGGCTATCGTTATTTGAGTTGGCCGTGAGGATACATACAAGCCTAAGCCCTGGGTAATATTCTGTTTTGTCATCGAGGATGGTAACAAAGAGCCAAACATCTGCTTATCTCGTAACAGCCTTCTGTAGCTCCATCCACAAGTTCAACAGAGTCCTTTTTAAGGTTATGTGTTTAGCCTCCTTCATCTTAATCTAAATAATTATGTACATTTAGTATACATTTTAGTTGACAGGTGAGTTATGTGCTAAATGTTCACTGAACTGCCAGCGACAGGTGCGACAGCGCTGGCCCTTCCAGACAACTTAGAAACCATTGAGATTTCAGCGCCATTGGTCTCAGAGCACTGCCTGCTGCTTATTCAGTGCTTCCACTTGCTCATGACGAGAGCTCTGCAGGCAGCATCTTGCCTGAGGCTTTGGTTAGCAGCCTCCGTGTGGGAGTCACCTAGTTAAGAATAAGTGTGGCAAGCTGAATGAGGGGAACTGGGCAAGAGGGTATCAGGGTCAAAGGCATCACCTCAAATTCTCTAGATGGCACAGAAAAGCAGTAAGTAAGCGGTGATCAATTTCTGCAAGGAGGATCCTTGCAAGAAAATGAACTGAGTTGCCATAAAGTCCGTCGGAATCTGTGTTTCATCTTCCTTTGAGCTCTGCACACAATAGATCCCATCCCCTAATTGCTATGTATTCCTTCAGATTCGAGAAACAGTATGTTCTGTTTTTATGGTAATTGATGGTCTTGTTGAGAAAATGTAAAACTCTATCAGTTGCTGAACCAATTGTTCAATTAAGTTGTCGCTGCATTTCCCAGGCCTGGTGGTTCAGCTGTTACAGGCAGCAACCTCCTTCCTCTCACAGTAGGGACTAATTTTCCCTCCACAACAACTGCCACATGTGCTGTAACTGAAGATCCCGTGTCACAATTGAAAAGCAGATTATGATCTCCTATTCATTTATTCCTGGAGAATAGGATTCTCTATACTAAATTATAAATACAACACTTAATAGAGGTCAGAATAAAGTTTTTAATAAATGCATCTGCGTGTGTGATGAAAGCCAAGCAGCTGCCTTCAACTCAGGGCTTAGGAGGAAGCTGAAAAGCATCTGAAAATGCAGGGAAATGTGTGCAGGGAAATGTGTGCATGGCAAGTGGATTTTGTGGCTGTGAGCTCAAGAAGCTGGACACTTGATTGACCTGGCATCTCCTGCCCACAGGTCTCTACTAGGGATCCGCCGTGCACAGGTAGATAATAGATACATCTCTCCTGATCCCAAGATGGTAGCTAAGAGAGATCACCTCACATTTCAGGGGCTACAGGGGCTGACAGAACTTTGCAAAACTCCTCTGACTCTAAATCGTCTAAAAAGAGTTGGAGGAAAAAAAATTTTTTTAATAAAATAAAAATTAAGAAAGTTAAAAGAGTTGGAAGATCTCAGTGCCATGACATAGACCCCCACCAGCAGGGGCATACAGGGCGGTTTTTCTGATTCTATAAATAGAGTTTTGAGGAATACACAGCTCTAATTACAATATGTCTTTGGTACTATTTCTAATCCTCCACAATAATGAATTGAGGGAAACTTTAGTGAAATAGAAAAGTCTCTGACCAATTTTGCCCAAATTGTCTCATTCTTTAATTATCTGGTTCTATTTCCACAATAGAGTTCTTATTTTAACAGAAGCAGCTTTCTGAGCCTTTGACCCCTTTCTTCATTACCCACAAGGCTGTTCCAGCATGTCTAACTCATTTACTGGATGCTGATGCAGTTTCCATACTTCAAGAGCCCATCCCATCAGCATGTGAAGACTGGCTCCAAGATACCCTTGCCAATTTATTAAATTCTGCACCATGTCAAACACTGTCTCATATCAGCCTTATGGTCCAAACCATCAAGATCAATTCCCAAACTTAATCTTTTTGTTCTTGCTGCTATATATGAACCCTGCCCTACAGCTCTTTTGATGAATAATCCTTTGCTTTTCATAACAGAGAAAGTCTGCCCCTACTCGGGCCATGCGGAAAGGTAATCCTTCCTAGTGATTGTTCTGGAAGCAATGAGGAGAGGCAGATCTCAAGAAGGCCAAGCATCATCCTGGGGGAACATCCATCTTGGGTTAGTTTCTTACATGGTCTCCAGATGTTGCAGACCAAATTGCGTCCCTTCAGAAATATGCTGGAGCTCTAACTCTCAGTGCCTGTGAATGTGACCTTATTTGGAAATAAGGTCTTTGCAGATGTCATCAAATTGAGTTCATTCTGGACTAGGATTGGCCATGATCCAATATGACTGGTGTCTGTATAAGAAGAGGAGAAGACACACAGATCCAGAGGGGAGAATGCCACCTGAAGATGGAAACTAGGAACGGAATGAAGAACCTACAAACCGAGGGATGCCAGGGATTGCAACGAGCAGCTTGGAGAGAAGCATGGAACAACTTCTCCGTCAGACCCCTCAAGAAGCAACCAACCCCTGATTTCAGACTTCTGGCCTCTAGAATTATAAGATAATCTCCTAGAGGGAGAGCCTGAGACAAGGATTGAATACAAGGAGTTTGGGAAGTGATCCCAGGAAGCACCATTAGGGATTGGAGAGATGAGAAAGAGAAGGAAAGGAAGCTAAGAAAGATATGTTAATGAGCAGGAAGTGCTAAATCCTACTGGGGAACTCTGGGAAACTCACAGAACTCACCTCAGGGTGTGCCCACCTCAAGGGCAAGGACTCTGGGGTATTTAGCCACCAGCTCCCATTTGTCACTGATTGTAGGCTGCTCCCAGGAGTGTTAATTTTCCAGCATTTCTGGTCTGCCCCGTGTAAGGGCCAAGCATGCTCCTGGGAGCCAGAGAAAGCCCGGCACAGGGAGTTGCAGGTCTTGCAGTAAGAAGCAGTTCAGGAACGGTGATGCTGAGGGGCTCTAGACGGAGCACACCCCAAGCTGCTACAGGCCCACTATAACAAACTCAGGGACCGTGGACTTGAGTTGGGGCAGAAGTGAGGTAAACTCTGAAATGGGAGTGTAGGACAAAAGTTGATGTCACTTTTCCTTAGTCACTGTCCCCAATTAACAGATCTTTTACTTAAGTGATCAGGGTCAAGAACACTAAGAGGCCACTTGTTCAAGGACAGAGTAATTAACTGTATTTATTCTCTTATAGTTGTCGCAGTCTTTTCTAGCTGCTGAACAGAGTATACAACGTCTGCTGGAACATTAGTTGCCGTGTGGCTCAGAAACGTCTTCTTGTCGGTACTGCTACCACAGCACTAAAAGCATTTCCCCTGGATGTGAGCTGGTGGAAGAAAACTGCTAGACAGGATGCCAGCGAAAACAAACAAACAAACACCACCACGAAGAAGTCATTTGCTATTTTGCTATTTCTTGGGTCACACCATGAAAAAAGTTTACTTGTCACCCCCATGCAGGATTCCAGCATTTGTTATTTAACTATTTCTAGTGAGAAGCACAGTGTAACTTAGGGAATGCTGCCATTTGGAAACAAATAATTTACATGCTCTCTATAAAGATATTACAGTTGGTCTTGAAAGAAATTAAAGAAAATATAAGCCATGGTGTCAACACAGTTGCTTAGGAATGAAAAACTACAATTTTTGTCCTTTCCTCTGCTTCATGCCAAGTAGAGCAAAGACTGGGATTTCAAATAAGAGACTGTCATGCCAATCCTCCTGACGGAAAGGCACCCAGGCAAGACAACAACTTGCCAGAAGGAGCTACTCTGCCTCTTGTGTTTAGCAGAGAGAGAGCATTAAGTTTTCTGCAATGAATATAAACTCTTCCTATAACAATAGGTTGAGCCATAACGAAATCGTTGGTCTTCCATGATTTTTTATTACAAAAATCGCAAATGTCATCCTGTTTAAAGTAATAACTCCAACTGAGTTACAAGAGTGTTTTGTCCTAGTCTCAGCCTGTAGTTAGAGGTGCTTTCAGCTAAAAATGCCTGGAGGTGCTCACATGGACCCGAAACAAATCCCCATAGACCTTTACCGTTTTGGAGCCGTTGCTGTGGCTGGACCAGCTCTTGTGGTTGTTGTTATGATTACAAGATGCCTTCATCAACAACCATCATCACAGAACTTACAAAAACAGGGTTTGTTGCTCACAAGTCCTACAGGGTACACAACACCCCCAGAGCCACACAACGAGGTTGGAGTGAGGGAGGGTGGCACAGGGAGAAACTTGGGGTTCTGCTTTTATTGGGGCTTGCAGGTAGGGTGCCTAGGATTTTGCAGTTTCACTCTTTATTGGTGAATGTAAAACCTAAGAGCAGGAATTATAGCAGTAGAAGGGAAAAGCAAGTGGTCAGCTGACCAGAGCTTTCTAACAAAAAAGGAACTTCATGAGTGGGGAGGCCTGGCTCTTTATCTAGTTGAGTAGCTGGCAATG
Source organism: Ursus americanus (assembly GCF_024610735.1). Taxonomy (NCBI): domain Eukaryota; kingdom Metazoa; phylum Chordata; class Mammalia; order Carnivora; family Ursidae; genus Ursus; species Ursus americanus. The sequence goes on from NC_142135.1 coordinate 56,729,389, forward strand.
TGTTTATTCAAGAGAGATATCTTTGAAGCAGACGCAATCAGCAATCAAAGCTTAACGTCAGGCACTTACATCACAATCAAAAAAGCTAGCTGACAGGTGCTTACACTACAATGAACTTTCCTGGCCACATCATGGGTTCGGCATGGGTCCAGCTCACACCAAAACAAAGACAATAGGAAATACAAATCAAACCACATCTTCAATGAAACGAGAAGACTATATACATAGCCCGAAATACAAAATATGAGGAGGAACTGCCAAATGCAGAGAGCATCAAACAGGGGTGTAGGAAGATGCTGCAAGAGAATGCCCATCACTACAAATCTCAGCAAAAGGAGCAGAGCCCACATGCTGTAGATGACATGTACAGATGGAGAAAACAAATAATTCCTGATTTAGAACAAGCTCTGTGGATCAGGAGTGACACCAAGGAGAAGGAGGGAGGTTCAAAGCTAAATGAGAAATCAATAATCATGCCACGTTTGTAGGAAGCTATCTATGAGGCAGGGTAGATACAGCTGCTCATTTTTGTTGGCTAAAAGGAAGTAAAGGTCTGCATTAGCCTATATACAACCACCCCAGCTCATAAAAAGAATGTTACTGTGAAACTGGAAGAATTCTTGCTAGCCTGAATATGACCTGACTCCCACAATCTCCACCCAATGTGCACAAGACACACACACATCCCTCCTGCAAATAACTGGTTCAAGATCTCACCTCATTCTAAGAAGATTAATCAAAGGGTCTCCTGGGTGGCTCAGTCGTTAACCGTCTGCCTTCGGCTCAGGGCGTGATCCCAGAGTCCTGGGATCCAGCTCCGCATTGGGCTCCTCTGCTGGGAGCCTGCTTCTTCCTGTCCCACTCCCCCTGCCTGTGTTCCCTCTCTCGCTGGTTGTCTCTATCTCTCTGTCAAATAAATAAATAAAATCTTTAAAAAAAAGGAAAAAAAAAGAAGAAGAATCAAAAAGGACCCAGCTCTAAAACAACATAATTTTCATAGTAATGGCAAAAGATTGGAAACATACTAAATGTCCATCAAGAGGCAACTAGTTAGGTAAATTATAATACCTCCAAACAGTAGATTACTGTGGATCTGTTTAAAAGACTGAGGTAGCTCTGTACATATTAATAAAATACTCAAGCTTATACTCTGTATCACCCAGGATAGCCTAGGTCATATTGCAGGAACAAACATATACCTAATACTCTAGTAGCTTAATGCAATAAAACTCTTTTTTTTTTTTTAAATCATACAACACATGACCTGGGAGCAGGGGGCTTGCTCTCCTCCATAATACCCTTACTCAGGGACCTGGGTTCTTCATCTAGAATATCATGATCATAACAGCAGCGGGGAGAGGGAAAAAGAGAATTACATACCTGCTCTTAAGTCCTTCTACCCAGAAGTGACCTGTCACTTCTGATAATGTTTTATCAGATAAAGCAAGTCACATGATCATTTAAATACAAAGTGTTAGAAAAGTGCCCTTCTACTGCATTAGCCAAAAGAAGTGGAAATAGTAATGAGCAGCAATGGTTACCACCATCCCCAACAATTATTATTAAGTGAAAGGAGAAGCTTTATCCCTCATATTAAAAACATATTACATATACTTTATATTCTTGGTATGCATTGAATATTTCTGGAAGTTTATATTGATAATAAGGAGATATCTCTAGGTAAGTACAGAAAAACTGGGTGGTTTAATTTTCTTGAAGGCTTAATTTTCACTGTATGTGATTTTGTAACTTGTATATTTCATACCATATGCATGTATTATCTACTAAAAATACGTATTAAAAACAAACAAAAATAAAAGGCAGACGTCCTTGACCCTAAAACATAAAGGGCAATATAAGGGAATCTATCTCCATTTGCCTCCCCTTGAAGAAAGTGATGTGCAGTTTTCCTGAAGGACTGTGTAAGTCCAGAAGAGATTTTTTTAATTATTTAAATTTACAAAGATTTAGTAATCATGGCTGATAAATACAATTTCCAAACAGGGGACATTTTTAACTCACAGACAGTCAATAAATCTTGGTCTGAAATGAATTGATAATGATCACGGTCTATAAAAAAGATGACCAGATTACTGCATAATACAACTATCCATTTTCAGCCAGAATGAGAGTGATAAATGCATTAGTTTGTGGGAAATGAACTCCCTGATGAGCGCATTTTATGAAAAATATTAGATAACAAGCAACTAGGGAGAGACGCCAATTCTTGATTACAGCATTATGCCTGGGGTGTGAACCAGTCTCCTGTCCATCAAAGAAAGCCCAACTATTTTCTGAAAGCAGCAGGAACCTATGTCAGGGAGAGAAGGATGTTCTTTCCTTATATAAACTGCATGTCTAGTACATTTCCCCAGCCCAGTATCATTTTTAATGTAAACGTCATCTTGCTACAGAACTCACTGTGCTTTCAAAGTTCCTTAGATCACTAATTAGTTATGTCACATTAATAGCAACTTCTCAGTTCTGTATCTTTCCATAACGATAGTTCTGTTGAAAAGAAGAAAAAAAAAAAAAGACCAGCTAAAAGTCAGGAAAGACACTGATATTTTCTGGGCACTTGCATACCACCCTCTGCCCCACATGATGGCCTCGTGCCACACCTCCATTCCAGAAACACAAGGGCTCACAGTTGAAATAAACCACTCCCGATGCCTCAGTCTGGGATTCTGACCACTGGGCAGAGTGAGGCATTGTCTTGAAAGCGATAAACAGTAGGATCCACTTTGCTCTAGCTCTGTGTGCAGAGGCTGGGGCAGAAGAGATTCTGAACGTTAAGAGAGCACATCACTGTTCTTTTCTAGTCATTCTGCCTCAGATGGCTATCCAGTTTATATGTGCCACAGCAAACCTGGGATTAAAGTAGATCTTGAAATAGCCCGCACATAAAAAGACAAGTTCAAGAACAGAGGGAACGAAAGGTGAAATAAGAGGAAGGGAAATGTTTTCTTCTTATGAAATTGGCCTACATAAAATAGTGCAACATAAATGAGGATTCTTGGAAAGCCATATGAAAAATCAGCATCTGTACTGCCTTTGGACCAGGACAGACTCCAGTCCTTAAAGGAATAGGGTGTTAAAGAGGAAGGAGCCTAATTCTTATGAACTCATAGAATACCAAGCTCCCAGTGGAACCCCAATTCCGCCCAAAGAAAGCGAATCTATAATCAGAGTAAACCACTTTGGGGAACTTGTTCTATTTCATGGCTTTTTGTTGTTTTCAACATAGCCAACAGAATAAATTACTTTTTAATAAAATTTGACATATATACATCTACTAATAAGAAAAAATGCTTGGCCAGACCATATGTCCTGATTTTCTCTTTAGGAACTATATCTTGATTTATATGAACAGCATTAATTGAGCACCTGCTACATGCCAGACACTATGCTAGATGCTAAGAATACACCATTAAGAAAGTCAGTGCCCCAGACCTCACAAGTTCACTAACTAGACATGTAACAACTTGTAATGGCTGCACTGATCAGATTGCTTGGCATCTGATAGGAACTCACTATCAGCTGAAAAAATGAACTTCAAATAAATGGATGATAGAGATTTGTGAAAAAGAGAATGCCTAAGTCTGAACTGGGCCAGGGGATACATCACAGAGGAGGTCTGTATCTCTTTCGCAAGCCAATACATTAATATTCATCAATATAAGAATTAAGAGTTTGTAGATAAATAACAGTTCAGAAAGATGGGCAAGAGCAGAGGCAGGCCTTCCAGAAGAAGGCAATCATGCATAGAAAGGCACTGAACTGTGGGAGAACAGGGCACATTCCCAGGACTGCAGATAGATTGGCACTGCAACAAGGATTCCCATGGGTACGTGGTAGAAGGGGAGGCTTGGCATGTAGGTTAAATCTAGATCACAAAAAGCTGCCTGAGGACTTCAGCACCTCTGCTGGAAGCAATGAGGAAAGTAGTTGTAGTTTTGGAAAAATCTCTTTGGAAGCCATCTGGAAAATGAAATTGAGTTCGTCAAGAGTGGATACAGGAATGAGAGCCAAAATAAGACATGGAAAAGAGGAGGGTTTCAGAAACTCAGCAGGAAAAGATGGAATCGGCTGGGAGGTCTTGGTGACTATTAGAATCTGGAAGAAAGGGAGAGAAAGGAAGGCAAAAAAGGATACCTCTAAAGATCCCAGTTTGGGTGACTAAAATATATGGAAAGTCTGATTTGAGAGGAGGTGAGTAGAGAAAGCCAGGATTGGGAAGGAGTTACAGATCCTAAGCTCTATTTGGGTACTCTGACTTTCAGGTTAGTTGAAATTCAGTGGGAAAATCCAACAGGCCAATGGGACCAGATTTGTGAGGCCAGGAGAGATGGGTGATAAGATTAAGACTTGAGGGTCACAGAATCATCAACACCAGGAGCTTCTAGATAATCTGAAGGTAAAAACCAATATCCTAATTACTACATAAGCAAATAACATTTATTGTTATTGCTAACAACGCACCTGACACTTAGTGCTCTACATAGATTACCCCATTTAATTTTCATAACAGCTCTTTTAAAAAAATATAATTATTATCCCCATTCTCCAGATGAGTCAACTGAGACAATACAGAAGTTATGTAAATCAGCCCAGGTCCTATAGTAAATGTTGGAGCTGAGATACTACCTTCTCTCTAGAGCAGAGAGGTTCTAAATAGAAGGACAAGTCCAGAATCTACCCCAAAATACATTTTGGTTGGCTAGCACAGTGCTTTACAAATTGAATTTGAATGACTTTGGCCACAGCCTGCACCCTGCTCCCCAAGTTCACCACTAGCCCCAGCATACCGTATCATCTTGTGCCTACCTACGTGATGTGATAGCACTGAGATAAACTGTCCAGCTCACCTTTCATGGGAGGACTTGTCCCAATCAACTGTCAGCTCCTCCAGGGTTTGCCTCAGCTTTAGAGAGCTGTCTCTCCCATGTCACGCCCATGGCTGATCATAGGGAAGAAGGGGATAAAGGCTGGGTCATCTTGCCTTAACACAGAATGACTCTAATAGGCCATTCCAACGTCAGAGCCCTAGTGAGGTTGGATGAGGCTGTCAATGTGCATTGTAACTCAACTTCTCCTCCTGCCCAATCCTGCTTCCTTCCCTCTCGTCCACAAGTGGTCTTGTCCAGGGCAATTCCCAAAACACATTTTGCTCACTAAACTCCATCCCAGAGTCAGCTTCCTAGAGGACCCAGCCTATGACACATAACCTGCCTATTCCTTGAACACATTAAATTTTGACACTTACAAAAGAGGCAAGCATTGCCTTACAAGTTTCTGAACCTTTAAGATTTAGAGCACTTTAATATATGAACAAAAGGAGGAAACAAAAGTTTCAGAGGAACTTAGCTGACAGTGAACAAAAGTTGATTCAGATTCCTGTCCAGGCAAGAAAATCTACTAGGAGTTTACCCTTGGGTTGCTCCAACCTTGGCTCCCACCTGCCTTCCCTTTATTTTTTTAGTGCCTGCTATTGAAGACTCCACACCTACAACCTAAACTTCCCAAACTCCACCCCAAGCCAATTCAACAGGGGATAAAATCTCAGGCTATAAAGCAGGTTCTCTCCTGCCCCATTGAGGACAGAGTCAATGTAAGCAGAGAGGAGAACACAAATCTCACTGTTACACATTCATTTCTGTGACTGAGAATTTTGTCTGCCACCCAAGACTCCTCCATTAAAATGTAAAAAATCTTAGCATATATATTTTATATATATCCCATATGTCTTCAATATTTATGAATTGATAAGAAGATAAAACCGGCTCACACCAGAATAGAAACAATGGTTTTCTCTGGGATGTATAATTATTGGTATTTATTTTCTTTCTTTTTCTACATATGTATTTTCTAAGATGAGCCTGAGGTATTTCTGTAATAAGAAAATGTTAAAATGATTTTTCAAAGAAAAAAGGATTTTACCCTTCTCCTTACAAATAACCTTGGAAAAAGAAGCCCATTAAGCTATGAGCCTGAGAGGAAGGTATTAATACCTTGCTGTTAATTAGTTAGAAAGCCAGCCAGCTCCTATCAGAGCGCTGAGGAAATGAGATGATTGATATGCTCAGACAGGATGGAGTAGTTCTGCATTAGGTGAAATTGGCCTAGGTGAGGGGACAGTTTTATGATTAAGGCATCCAAGGTCAACCAGAGAAGGAAGGCTTTGCAAAAATGGACATGGGAGACATTACACTAACCCCATCCCTCACCTTCCTGTCATCTACCCTCTCTGCCAGCTCCCAAAGCATGCAGGAGGAGGGAGCCTACAGAGGGATGCACTTTCACTCTTCATGGCCAGATGGGGCACCTGCCCAGAACCCCTGCCTGCCTCCCTTCCTCCTCTGATGATTTCTGAAGTCCCCTTTGTCTCTCACCCTTGAATTTAGAGTCCAGAACTAGGCCAAAGCACTCGATTCCTTGCCTCCCCATCTCCAGCCCCTACCCTAGCCTTCTCACTGTCCAGAGTAGAAAGGAGCCCTCCAAACAGAGCCAAACAAAGAGATAATAGCACAGGGAAGAAAAGGGGACTGACTCCCCAACTTGTTTCTTTTATGCTCCATTGAAGCCTTCCACTAAAGACCCATTTCACCCACATCTCTACACCCCTTGCATCCCTCTCCCCTGACTAGGTTGTTTTTTTCACCTTGAATGACACTGGTTCTGCTCTGTACACTGAGGTCTACTCACTCCCAATTGGCCCACAACCCAATACAGTCCATCTACATGTGGGAATGCACAGACATCTTTCCTGCTCTATGGAAGGGCAAAGGCTGACCGCAAGACCTGTCTCTCCATGAGCAAATGTCTCTGTCCCCATTCCTAACTGTGCCAGACTCCCCCAGGTTGGCAATGTACACCCCACCCTGCATGTTTTCCTCATATCTGGAAGTTACTAGAGCCCAACTCCCCGTCCCCACCCAGCCATGGAAGATTGGCTCAGGGAGTGGGGAGGCAGGGAGACAACATAAGAGTCTTAGCACCTTTTCTTCTCTCCCCTGTAGTGGACAAGGTCAGTGCTTTGCCCAGGTTCCCCTGGGTCCCTTTGTACCATTTTGTGCACTCCCTCAATTTCACCTTTAATAGCCAGCACCTAAAGATCTTTTCTGAAAGAGCTACCAGAGCCAGTTTTGCCTGCATACCTACCTGGTAGTGTCTGAGAATGTATGCCCCTCATGCCCGGCTCCCTCCCCTTATGATCCTTAACCAATAGTTGATAAGGACAGGAACAAGAAAGCCTCAGCAACCCTTCTGTGGGTTGGGACAATTCTAGAGCACTACCTCTATCCTAGAGTTCCCCTGAAGGATCAGGTTGAAGCTATCCTCTGGGCTCTCCTTCCATGTGCTGATACCCCGCTTCCTTCCTAGTCTCCCTGACTACTCTCTTTAACACATCACTTGCCTAAGAATCTTCCTTCCTTTCTTCTTCTGGGGAACATGACTTAAGTACTCTCCTTCTATCTCTCTTCTTTCTTCTTCCTAGAAGGGGTGAGTACAAACTCCTTCTCTATGCTCTATTCCTAATACCATAGTTCAGCAACCTTCACTTCTTATGGTGCAGAGACCACTGACTTTTTAAAATGGTTTTCTAAAGAAATATCAAGAGTGATTCAGCAAAATCTTCTTTTAACAAGACAGATAGACTCTTGAAAAATGAAAATCCAGGTACCCTTTTGGACTTGGCAATAATTGACAGCTGACAAGAGCCTTGGGCCAAATGAATTTATCTCAGAATTTTAAGCTTAGAATATCCCTGACCCCTTTATTGAATTTCATGTTAAACCTGTTCAATTATTTTCAACCAAATTGCAAGTTATCCTCCAGATGCTGAATTTGACCTGCTTTTAAAAAATGGGTTAAAGACATTTCAGCGTGCTCCCTCTGACATTGTTCCATAATTAATATTAACTTCAAAATCTGAGGCAGCCCTCTTTACAACAAATTGCCAATAAAACATGGTCTGCAGAGACCTGACTGGATTTAATGTGATACAAGAAGCTCCCAACAATGGGCTAATACCTTCTTCAAATCAATGCTGCATATGTGGTACCTATGGAAGTACCATTGAGTTCGTACTTGGTATAACAAGGCCAAACCTAAAGCTAAACCATTTACCATAAAATAAAAAAATAACTCATAATGTCCATCAGAGATCTACAGTCCCAATTTCAAGAGGGCAAAGGTCAATGTTTGTCTTTCCACCAATATTGGAGGTTGGCTTTAGGTATCTCATTTTGTAATCTCTAAGTGGAGATGTTCCAAAATATGCTGATGCTTGATCATATAAGGAAACAGTGTCCATCAAATTAATTTTCATCCTCCTATGAATTCCATCATATTCTGCCAAGCAGAACATGGTAAATCAGAGAACTATTATCAAAGTCAGGGGTAATTCTGAAATTCAGGAACACAATTAAGCCTGAAACAAGCATTATATATATATATGTGTGTACAAACATATGTGTGTATGTACGTATGTGTGCATATGTAGAGAGAGAGAATATGTTATATATAGTATAAACTATGTATACATACTACAATTTCAATGGCTTCTCTAATGCCCCAAATAATTCCACTCAGTTCAACAAAGGAGGCTTATGTACAATGGCATGTGATTCAAAGGTAGATGTAAAGTGATCCCTTGTTAATGTCTCCCTCATGTAAGCCCCGTAATACAGATCCTGTAACTCTCAGTATGTATCAGACTCACTTGGGGCACTTTAAACAGTATTTTTGTCCAGGCTACACCTTATAGAGGCTCTGATTTACTATTTTCATCCAGTCTAACAATTTTGGCTGTTGGAAGTACATTTTATGTACAACTAAGAAAGCAACACACTTCATATTGAATTTTGGCACAATTCCTTTCTTATCACATCAATTATTAGAAGCATCTATAGGAAATATTGATTTCTGAGATGATAAAATATGAGGGAAATTGCATTTTGGAATAGCAGTTGACCTTGTTTGAAGACCTAGGCATCAATGTGTTTTAAATGAGCCTTAGGTTACTCTAATAAGAACCACTGCCTTAATACCTTTGCCACACATCTTATCATTCAGCCATCCTTTCTTTCATTCCAGAAGCATACCTCGAACACTTAATGAGCCTCAGATGCTATATAGTGAATATTTTATATTTTTAATATTTATTTAATAAATTTTAATGTTTATTTATAATATATATTTATTATAAGTATATATAATATATATTTATGATATTTATAATATATAGCTATAATATATATTTATAATATAAATATATAGATATCTCTATAGATATGTACAGATTATATATATATTTATATTATAATATATTTATACTATAATATATTATTATATTTATATTATAATATTTATATTATATGTTATAATATATAATTATTATAAATTATATATAATTTATATATATATCTATATATAAAAGAGGTGGGGACAGTAGACATTAATATGGCATGGTTCCCACCCTTGAGGAGCTTATGCTCTAGTATAGAAGAGACAGGTAAATTGGTGATTACAATCATTTTTTTTCTCCCTCACTAGACCATGAAGGCAGTAACTTTTCCTTACATAAAATAAATCTATTTCTAATAGAATGGAAAAGAATGTACAAACCCTCTGTCTGATGGATGAAGACCCTCATGTTTTTTATGCTCTGGTACCTTGCTCTTCCACTTACCAGATCTCCATAAATCAGAAAACCGTGAGCAATACTGCTGTTTCCAGGTAAGAAGCAAATGGACCTTTAGCAGTAAAAAAAATAAAGAAAGAGATGTGTAGTTGACTAGAAATAGCTGAATATGCCTCACTGTCAACAATATCAGGGACAAGAAAGAGAGACCACAAAATTAAAATAAAAAGCGGAACATAAAAGGAAAAGAATGGCAAGCTGCAAAGGTGACCGATGGAAAATATAGCTTTAAAGGTTAGAAGCAGTCAAGACCACCAAAATTACCAGCAGTGAAAGGTGACAGTGGAGGGGAGATCTGGTAACAAAGAGAGCTTTGGGGCTTAGAGTTAAGACTGAGTCATACAGAAGAGTCCTCTTTGAGGAACTACTGTGCTTATGTCAACGTGACAACTTTGTTTATGAATAGATGGAATCTCTCCTGGATGTTACTCATCACTAGAAAATAGAATTCCCCATTTAGACTTTACCTGGAAACCTTTTAGTGAGTTTGCCTTACATATTTACACTTAATGTGTTTAAACCCTGCCTCCACCCAAAGTATGTAACTTAAAACATATTCATGGATAATCCAAAAGAGAGTTCAGAGTAGGTTTTCATCTGTAAATTATGTTCTAATTCATGTATCTCTCTTATTCCTTTGATAACCTATTACTTGAATGATTCAGTATAGGATCAATCCAAGGAGACTTCATTCCATAACCAGTATGCATCAGCAAATGACTGCCTAAAAAACTTAGAATTCTACCCATAAAGGGACCATATATATGTAAACCCAGTACCCGTTCCAAAACCTAGTCAATAATGCACTTAACAGGGGTGCCTGGGTGGTGCAGTTGGTTGAGCGTCCAACTCTTGGTTTCAGCTCAGGTCGTGGTCTCAGGGTCATGGGATTGAGCAATTAAGCCCCACGTTGGGCTTTGCACTCAGCGCAGAGTATGCTTGGGAATCTCTCTCCTTCTCCCTCCGTTCCTCCTTCTTGTGTTCTAATAAATAAATAAATATTTAAAAAATAATAATGATGCATTTAATAAGGGTAAAGACATGGATGGATCCTAAGTTTATTTTTTTAATTAGTACACATTCTAGACTCCTTGACTTGAGCACTAGCAAATAATTCATCCAATAATGGGTATATACTGAATGCCTGTGTTGGCCCTAATACTATATTTCATCTGTGAGAGATCTGAAGTTATGCTGTTTAGTCCCTTCATACAGAGATTTTACATATCACCATTACCTCATTCATATTTTCAGCTATCACTATTGAGTACCAGGCATTAAGAGACAAAACCTCATGTTCCAAGAGGAAAGAAACACATAAACATATAACTGATACTATGAGGCATTTAGTACAGCACCTGGTTATTCCAGAAGCCACGTCCACGTTTGCTGACCTGAATGAGCACAGATATTCATGTGAACACTAGGCGCTCAATTTGGCTAAAGGATCCATTGTCAGGAACTATAGAGCACAAAGCTGGAAAACTGGGCAGGGAACTGGATTATTAATGACTTTATAAGCTATGCTGAATTTTTTCTGGCAGTGGGAATGACTGAAGGTTTTTAAGCAAATGGGTGGCATAGTCTATAGTCTGTGGGCAACAGTAAAGATGATGGAGGTGAAAGAGGTGAGTCTGGAGCCAAGGAGATCTGTTGGAAGGCCAGGGCAATAGTCCAATAGAAGAATGACAAAGGCTTGCACTAACCCAGTGGTGCCAGAGATGGATAAGACATGTTAATGAATAGAATTGACAGAACTTGAGCACTGGATGATGAGTTTCTAAAAGAAAGGACAGAATCAAGAGCGGCTGGGGAAACTGCATAGGAGTTTCTTTATAGAGACTGATTACAGGGACAGGAGTGAGTTGGAGCAAGAGGGAGGGTCAGGTAATAAGTACAACTAGAGACATGCTGAAGTCGAGACATCAAAATTCAGATTGCTAGTAGCCAGGCAGTGCTAAGAGAAGTATCTGAGTCAGAGACACGTGTTATCTCTCCAAGAGATGCAACTAAGGAAGTAATATGTACACACAGAAACAATTCATGAACAAAGAAACATGGAATGTTTTCATATGCTAAATTGCCTTGTATGGAGTAATCATGGGTTCAGAGTTCAGAGAGCAGGGAGGACCATGCTAGCTGGCAGAGTAGGGGAAAAGAAGTAGGCAGAGTAGGGGAAAAGAAGCTTGGTCTTGAGGATTTGGACAAGCAGAGGAAGGGAATTTCAATCATCAGAATACACACACATGCCAAGTCAGAAGGTAGAAGTGGAAGCTTAAGTTAAGAAGGATGGTCATCAAGAATAAATAGTAAGGGAGGAGCAGATCACTAAGGGTCCTAAAAATCAGGAAGAGGAAGAGGAATGAAGTCTTATCATAACAGAGAAGAAGAAGCTGTTACACGTTTTTGAAGAACTTTGTGATGGAAATGTTAAACCACTCAATCCACAAGCAATTTATAAGATTCATCCCATGGGTATTTATATATCCAATACAAAGTTATTATCTCTTCAATAAAGTCCTTAGATCATCTACATTTATAGAGAGGACTCTTAAAAAGGAAAGTTTACAAAAGATATACCAAGTTGAGGAAGCAGACTAACAGAGAAATTTCACAATGTCGAGTATCATTATAATAAATCACTCTGCCTGAAAAATATTTCCATGTTCTGCAGATGGTACAAAATAACAGTGTTTTGTTGAGCAGCTTATAATGTGTCTTCTGTAATGAAAGATCCTATTTAACACATGCTTTCCTTTATCTTTGACCACCTAGGTCACTTTCTATGATGACTCTGAAATATTAATGAGCTTGCTGGTTTTTAACTAAAACTTGAGGCAAAAATCTAACAAGGGAATTCATCCTCCCTCTGGATAGGAGCATTAGGTTGAGAGTCATAGTTTGAATAATAGGGACCCAATCTCTTCCACCTTCAATTCATGGTGAGTTAAGCAGACTGACACAATACCACCATGGCCACCCCTCCACAGTTCCACAAGTAGGCATGTAACTAAAGGTGGTCACTGTAATTGGTTCAAGGGGAGAAAAGAAAGAGAGGCAAACCAGAAAACAGACTCTTTACTATAGAGAACAAACTGAGGGTTGCTGGAGGGGAAGTGGGCAGGGGGATGGAATGGGTGACAGGGATTAAGGAGGGCACTTGTTGTGATGAGCACTGGGTGTTACAAGTAAGTGATGAACCACCGAATTCTACTCCTGAAACTAATATAACACTGTATGTTGGGGCGCCTGGGTGGCTCAGTCATTAAGCATCTGCCTTCAGCTCAGGATGTGATCCCAGATCCCTGGGATCGAGCCCCGCATCAGGCTCCTCCACTGGGAGCCTGCTTCTTTCTCTCCCACTCCCCCTGCTTGTGTTCCCTCTCTCACTGGCTGTCTCTCTGTTAAATAAATAAAATATTAAAAAAAAAAAAAACACTGTGATGTTAACTAAATGGAATTTAAATAAAAACTTGAAACTAAGAAAAAAAAAGGAAGAAAAGAAGAAGAATGGATACATAACCTGAGAATCTAGTGAGATATTGGCAGATACCACTGGGTACTTTGCCCACTCCACCCCTTCTTCCTTGCTAATAAAACTCTGATTTTGTTTGGTTATTGGGTGATGTGAGCAACATCCATGGGCTCCCATCTAACCTCAAGGGATAAAGGTTAACAAGCCTAAAACTATCAAGGTGGTAGTATTTTCCTTGAAAAGGACTGGTAAAGCATAAGCACGTGATGTAACTGACCCATGAGGCATAAGGAGAGGTCTGTCCAGTGGCTTCTGGAGAGTTTTTCTGCATTCTCAAAAGAAGACACAAACCAGGGACTTATACTTTCCTGCTTTTAGACATATGTCATATGAAGATGTGACGTTGGGAGTTTTTCCAACTTTCTGAGACTATAAGGAGAAAGCCAAGAGAGCCACAGAGAAGCTAACATGACTGATCCTCTGAGTTTACTAACTCTAGAACTGATCTCTATCTCTGGGCTTCTTGCTGTGTGAAAAAAGTAAGCCCGTTTTATCCAGTTTTCTGTCACTTGTAGCCAAAATCATCCAAACTGACTCAGGCTCAAACATGCAACTTTTGCTGCTACTCTTGGACAGAAGTTTTTCTTCCATTGATGTGACTCTCAGGTATAATGTGACCCTGAAACTCTCACCAGCCTCCACAGGAAGGCGACAGTCAGAGAATATAGTCAGCAGAGAGGGAAGCGTCGCCTAGAGAGGGTGATACAAAGATTCCTAATGACATTGTTTGAGCACCTACATCCAGTTTTCCATGAAGTTACTCCCCAATTTTTCAGCTATATGAACCAAAATATTCCTTTTTTTGCTCTTCCTAGTTTGAGTGGCATTAATTTAAAGAGGCCCCCCCACACACAGGTAGGGAAGGAGAAAGAAAAACTGGTTGAGATAACATATAGAAAACCCCTAGTAGGATGTCTAGTACTCTGGTATTGAGTGGGCACCCACTAAGCAATGGTGGAACCTAAATTTAAGCTTCCTGTGCCTCTTTTATGCTTCAGTCAAATCATCATTACCATAATAACATTAAACGAGTGCCAGCAGTCTCCACCACCACCTCCTCAATAGCAAATGGTCCATCACCTTGAAATAAAACCTGTCCAGGCATCCATACCAGTCCCCAAAGCAAGTGTGAAGAAAAAGGAAGCAAAGTGATCAATGAATATGGCTTCCCTTCTTCCTACTTTAAAGACAATTCCTTTTATGTATTAGGTCATTTTAATAAATTATCCCCAGCTGTTTTGTCCTCATCTTCTGCCAAATGACTGGGAACGATTCCCAGCATTTTATCAAGTGTAATCACGTTCACAGGTCTCATCTGGCTCAGTCCTCCATCACAGCACATTTGGTTTATATGCTAGTATGTGTCTGCTCTACAAGGTTTCAAGTCCTTAGAGACTAATAACAGTCTTTTTCAATGAACATTCAGTACCTAATGCAGCATCTTACACATTGAAGACACCTAATATTGTTTGCTGATTGAATATGTGAATGAATTCAACCTCAAAGTCTCCTTTAATTTATATGAGAAAACAGAGTTGTTCTTTAAAGATGAGCCATACCAGAGATTCTAAACGCACCAGATTATTTGTCTGTCAAGGGCAGTTCTTAGATGCAAACAGCAGAATATTAACCCTGATTGATTCATTAGAAAAGGATTTTATTTAAAAGATATTGGGCAGCACATAAATTGATGAGGGGGTGGAGAACCAGTCACTTTTGAGAAGGCTTACCTTCGCAAAACAAGCCCAATTTTAAACCACAGAACTGACCCAATAAGAAAACCACCACCACACTGAGCACTGGAGAAGGTGCTGCCATTGCCATCAGGGCAACCAAAAATGGAGGCTCCATTTCCAGCTTATTTTCTCATGTTCTTCACACTTCAATTGCAGACTCATGCAAATGCATCTGATTGGCAGGGTCTGAGTTCCCATCCTTGCATCCTTGCTGCAAAAGGATTTGGGATTTGAGTCTGTTACATTGGGGAGGTAAAAATTCATTGTAAAAGAGATTATCCTTAATATAGAAAGGCCACCTAAAGATGAACAGTCATGACACATGATCCCTACTTCAGAACTTAGAATTTTAGGCACAAAGTCATCTGCGTGAGTCCCGTGTCATCTGGACCAAAGCCCTCAAAGGAAACAACAACTGACTCCAGGTCCCTCTGAGCCAATTCCTCAGGTTCATCTCCTCTGGTCCACTCTCGGACACTGGCCACTCAGGCTGACACTGGGGCAGGGAGAAAACTAGAAAGAGATGTGAGAAAGGGGTTAGGTTTAGTTTAAGAAACTTGTCTAAAATGATTGGTCCAAAGTGAATGCTGAGAAACTTGTATCCATCACCCTCAACTTTTTGAGGGAGGTAGTATTTACTTCACTCCACATCAATAAAACTGAATAGCAGAAAAAGTTGTTCAACTGGAATTCACATCACAACTGCATGCTGCCCACCTTTTCTGATGGACCCCACTGCACTCTGACAACATTTTTAAGTCCTCGGGCACTTGTGTACTTAAAACTCAACTAAAATACTTTGTATTTTTATTTCTGTGTCTCTTTCAGTTTCCCAAGTGTTTATTATGGAATATTTTCCAAAAATGCTTCTTGAACAAAACAACATGGACTTTACAAAAGCCTAAACCATCTACACTCTCTGCCTTTATTGACCTTGAATCCTATATATCACAATTGCTGAGAAAGACTTCTTTCTTTCTGTAAAAAAACTCAAATAATTACAGCATGCTGCATAATACATACAATGCTCTTTCGCTAGCGTAACATTTACCCTTACAGGCACTTGTTTTCTGTAATTACTGCTTATATGAAAATAAACCTCCACTGAAAGCTATGAAAAAAATCAATTCAAAAGAGAATCTCTAACTTGCCAACACTGGGGAGATGTTTACCAATATGCACACACCATTTATGAATACTGCCCACTGGGGGGAAAAAAAACACTAACAGTTCACAAATTGCTCCAAGAATAAATCTTATTGACAACAAAATGGAATTGAAAAATGCTGTCAGCTCAGTGATTTGTTGACAAATTATCCATGATAATCATTAATTCCTAATTTCATGATTTCTAACAGAACCCACTCTGGTGAGTACTAAATGTATTTTGTTTGTATCTCACAGTAAGGACATTGTTCATTATTTTTACTTCATGTCTTTTAATGAAAGACAGCTATTGTCATGGCAAGACATAGGTATGAATCCTGGCTCTGTCTCTTCTGTTAGACTTTGGTAAATTATTTTACCTCTCTCAATCCTCATTTCCCTATCTCAGAGCTGATATATCTCAGGATTTTTTGAGATGGCCAAACTAAAGGCATCAACAAGCAGAAATTTAATAAACAATATATTTAACATACACTGACTATGAATTTCTGCTAGAATTCAGTGGTAGGAATAAATATGACTTGCCATATACTTCCTTTAAATTAGGCTAACATACTTCATAACAGACCAAGAGAGCAAATCAGAGACCAAAGAGCGCAAACTAAGAACATGCTAAAAACCCTTCTCCCATTTCAAATCCCCACAAATGACATGAAAAGATTTGTGATTAAAAACAGCACTAGAAAAAAGTCTTTGTACAGTGAAGGAAACCATCAACAAAGTGAAAGGCAACCTACTGAACGGGAGGAAATATTCACAAGTAATATATCTGATAAGGGGTTAATATCAAAATATACAAGGAACACATACAATTCAACATGAAAGAAAAACAATTTGATTTAAAAATGGGCAGAAGACCTGAATAGACATTTTCCCAAAAAAAGACATACAGTTGTCCAACAGACACATTAAGAAGGTGCTCAACATCATTGATGATCAGGGAAATGCAAATCCAAATCAGAATGAGATCACCTGACCACCCATTAGAATGACTAGAAGTGAAAAAATAAATAACAAGTGTTGGCAAGGATGTGGAGAAAAGGCAACTCTCGTGCACTGGTTGTGGGAATGTAAATTGGTATAGCGCTGTGGAAAACAGTATGGGGGGGTTCTTCAAAAAATTAAAAATAGAAGTATCATATGATCTAGTAATTGCCCTCTGGCTATTTAACCAAAGAAAACAAAAACACTAATTCAAAAAGATATATGCAGCCCTATGTTTGTAGCAACATAATTTACAACACCCAAGAAATGAAAGCAGCCCAAGTGTCCATTGATAAATAGATAAAGAAGACGTGAGATATACATAGTGCAGTATTACTCAGCCATGAAAAAGGATGAAACCTTGCCATTTGCATTAACATAGATGGACAGAGGGTATTATGTGAAGTAAAACAAATCAGACATAGAAAGACAGATACCATATGATTTCACCTATATGTGAAATCTAAAAAAAAAAAATGAATAATCAAACAAAAAGCAGAAACAGACTCACAAGTACAGAGAACTGATGGTTGACAGATGGGAAGGGGGGAGATGGGCAAAATAGGTGAAGGAGAGTGGGAGATACAATTATGGAATGAATAAGTCATGGTGATAAAAGGAACAACGTAGGGAATATAGTCAATGGTATTATGATAGTGTCACATGGTGACAGATGGTAGCTACGCTTGTGGTGAGCATAGCATAATGTACAGACTTGTCCAATCACTATGTTGTACAACTGAAACGAGTGTAATGCTGTGTGTTAGCTGTACCTCAGTTTTTAAAAAAGGAGAAAGAAAAGACTTGATGCCCTCAATAAACCAGAAATTATAGAAATTCCTCAAAAATTAAAGGGAGATGAATTTATATTAAAGGAAGAAGTAATAGCCAAAATAGACATTAAAGAACTGATGAAGATAGTGAGAGGGTCTTTGGGCTGCATGCTGAGAGACAATAGATGAATAAAGCAAGAGAAGATCCAGGGTCAACCAAAGGTTGATTGGTTAGGGTAAAGGCACCCAAGAAATTTTAATACTTCGTCACTCTCCTTCTGCCATGCAGGTTCAGTAAAGGCTTCTGCCCCAATATAAGAGCAGTGCACAACCAGGAAGATGTAATTCCTTGTACTGGGGACTTAAGACAGTCTTCACTGTCACCAAGAAGGAAGGGGAAGCTTCCATCACCCAAGAGGTCACAGGCTACATCTCTGCCTGGAATTCTGGAAACAGGCCAGGTAATCAGATATTAGAGAGACAGACTAACATAGGAGCTCAGATTCCAGATGAGCATGCAAACTCAGCAAATATTTAAGGAACAGTAATCTTCTGAATGAAAGGCACCACAGTCATCATATGGATAAACACCCAAAGAAACAAAGGTAATGGAACAAAGAAATGAGACTTTAACAAAAGCTCATATGATACATATAGTTAACAATTCTCAGAGGACTAAGAGAGGGAAATGGCTTTTTTAAACTAAAACAGGTTATCTTTTTAGCAAGAACTAGGAACCTTGGAAAGGAAGACTATGATTACTAAAAATTTTTAACTCAGTAAATATGCTGAATAACAGGAAAGATATAACTAAAAATGGTTACTTAGAAGATACAACTGATATAAAACACAGCTCAAAAGGAAAAATTATGAATGTGGAAAAAAAAGGTTAAAAAGTTCCAGCATCCGCCTAATAGGAATTCTAAAAAGAAAGAATAAAGACATACAGAAATAACAGAAAAAAAGATTTCCAGGAAAGATAAAAATTCTCAGAGTAAATGGGTTCAATAAATGTCTATCAAGATGAGTGAAAATAGAAAAACTCATAGACAAAAATGAAATTCAGAGGCTGGGGTGGAGATTATCTACAAAAAAATAAAAACAAGATTGTCATTAGTTTTCTTCTAGACAATAATGCATATGAAAATACACTGAAGCAGTATTTTCAATTTTATGTAGTAAAATAATTATGATTTTGAAATTCTATATCCACTCACATTATCATTAATAAGATATTACAGACATTCAAGGATTTAGGAAGCTTTCCATCCACGTTTTATTATCTGAAAGAATACCAGAAAATCAGCCCTGACCAAAATCTAATCCAAGAGAAAGAAGTGACGTATTCAAAATGGTGGTGAAACGCTAAAGACATTTTCTGTTAAATGACAATTCCAAATGAACTTGGCATGGAAATTAGTGGCTGGGGAAAGAGAGAAGAGTGAGACTGTGGCAGGAATATCTGGGACAGGAGAAAAGAAGTAAAAGTGGGCTCTGGTTTTTATCTGGTTTAGGAAAAGATTATAGATATTAATTAATTCCAGATGTCCATACAAAAACATGCTTATATGTAAGTGATAACAATCTTAAATTAATCACTAGAAGACAGATAATAGTTCACTTCCAAACCAATGGAAATAGAGGAATGGGACCTAGAAAACTCAATCTTCACCCAAAAGTCAAGAATGAAATATAAGGAAAAGGCCAGGGGAGGAGAGAGAAAGAAACTAAAGAGAAGTAGAAATTAAGAATGGCAGAATAAATCCAAACATATACACAATCACAATCAACGTGAAAGGATTAAATACTTATTAAAAGACAGAGACTCATTACTTTTTTTTTTTCTAATCCAGCCAAATGCTGTTATAATAAAGGAACCTAAAATAACATGTCTTGGGACTAAAAGGAATGGAAAAGGCATGAGGCAGATATTAACAAAAACAAAGCAGGAGTAGCAATATTAATTTCAGACCAAAGAAACTTCAAGAGATAAAACTCTTTTCAAGAGAAAAGACACATGGGAGGGTGATCTCCTTTTTCTTCAATGAGTATCTTTTGCACACCTACCACAAGGAGGCAAAACAGACGAGATCCATTTCTAGTGGAATCTAGTGAGATACAGATTTTCAGTCCTACCCCTTAGCATTTGTAGTACTCAGGGCAAGAGTACATATGCAAGCATACATACCGTATGCCTAAATAATTAAAAATCATAATTCAAGCAAGTTATAACAATTGACTAATTGTTAGATGAAATATTTTCTATGCTCCTACCTTGATAAATATTCCTTCATAACAACTTAGCTGTCTATATTCAAATTTGGAATTTTTTGATTCCTCAGTTTGTAGGAATCCAGCCCTTAGCTCATATCCCCTGTCTCTTCTATCCCCAACTCTGACCATGTTACGGGGGACCTTGAGCACACATGTTTGGACTCCCTAGATAGTATGTGAAGTCTTATGCACATTTGCTGCTCACACACCTTGGCTGGCCATACCTCAGGCCTTAAATGTATACACAGGCAATACAGTTCATTCTTAGGAAAAGGTGTCCAGGAATAAGATCTATGCAGGTCTCAAAATCTGACACAAAGCAGTTTACACGGAGAATTCTAGAGTGCCAGTTACCCCTAGTATGGTCTTATAACTGGGGAAAAGGTGGTGTAGACTCCAAGAGAACATGTATTTTTGTCTTCATGGATCTCTGGGTATATGGGATGGGGTACAGCTCTAGGAGGGCCAGAGTGGGATCCTTATAGCAAAGAGCTCAAGACAAGGGCACCTCCTGCCCAGATTTAAAGCATTACTGCTAACAATAAACATAGAACAACCACTAAAGGTCAAAATCTCCAATAGTGCTAAGTGTTATGCAAAAATTGAAAACAGAGTGGTAGAAAAACCAGTGACTGGGTGGCTTTTTTGATAAAATAGTCAGGAAAGGCTTCTCTAAGGAAGGGACAGTTATGTAAGCCGATATCTGAATTAAAAAAAAAAGAAAAGAAAAGAAAGAAAGCTGGACATTTAAGTCAGAGGGAAGAACATTCCGAACAGAAGACTAATAGCTAAGACACATTCCCTAAGGCAGAAACAAGCTTGGTATGTTTCAAGAACTGAAAAGAGTCCCAAGCACAGCAGGGAAGGAGGAGAGTGGCAGATGAGTTCAGCAAGGTCAGTACAAGCCAGATCATGTAAAGTTTTGTAAGCAAAAATAAGGTGTTTGGATATTATTCTCTGTGGGAAAGGAAGTTATTAGAAAATTTTGAGCAGAGAACAATTGAATTTATATATTTTAAAGGTGACTCTCGCTGCTGGGTGACATGGGGGAAAGGCAAAAATGAAGAAAGACCAGTTAAGAGGCCACAGTGGTAGCCCCGGTGTGAGGTGATTATGACTTGGATAGAACAGTAGTGGTAAATGAAGTAGTAAAGGAAATGGACAGATTTGGGATATGTTTTTTTTTAATTTTTTTTAATTTTTTTATTATGTTAGTCACCATACAGTACATCCCTGGTTTCTGATATAAAGTTCGATGATTCATTAGTTGCGTATAACACCCAATACACCATGCAATAAGTGCCCTCCTTACTACCCATCACCAGCCTATCCCATTCCCCCACCCCCCTCCCCTCCGAAGCCCTCAGTTTGTTTCTCAGAGTCCATAGTCTCTCATGCTTCATTCCCTCTTCTGATTACCCCCCCCTTCTTTATCTCTTTCTTCCCCTACCGATCTTCCTAGTTCTTATGTTCCATAGATGAGAGAAATTATATAACTGTCTTTCTCTGCTTGACTTATTTCACTTAGCATTATCTCCTCCAGTACCGTCCATGTTGCAGCAAATGTTGAGAAATTGTTCTTTCTGATAGCTAAGTAATATTCCATTGTATATATGGACCACAACTTCTTAATCCAGTCATCTGTTGAAGGGCATCTTGGCTCCTTCCACGATTTAGCTATTGTGGACAATGCTGCTATGAACATTGGGGTGAATATGGCCCTTCTCTTCACTACGTCTGTATCTTTGGGGTAAATACCCAGTAGTGCAATGGCTAGGTCATAGGGTAGCTCAATTTTTAACTTTTTAAGGGACCTCCATGCTGTTTTCCAGAGTGGCTGTACCAACTTGCATTCCCACCAACAATGTAGGAGGGATCCCCTTTCTCCACATCCTCTCCAGCAATTGTTGTTTCTTGCCTTGTCAATTTTTGCCATTCTAACTGGCATAAGGTGGTATCTTAGTGTGGTTTTGATTTGAATTTCCCTGATGGCTAATGATTTTGAACATTTTTTCATGTGTCTGTTAGCCATTTGTATGTCTTCATTGGAAAAGTGTCTGTTCATATCTTCTGCCCATTTTATGATTTGTTTATTTGTTTCTCGTGTATTGAGTTTGAAAAGTTCTTTGTAGATCTTGGATACCAGTCTTTTATCTGTAGCATCATTTGCAAATATATTCTCCCATTCCGTGGGCTGCCTCTTAGTTTTTTTGACTGTTTCCTTGGCTGTGCAGAAGCTTTTTATCTTGATGAAGTCCCACAGGTTCATTTTATCTCTTGTTTCTCTTGCCTTTGGGGATGTGTCATGGAAAAGGTTGCTGTGGCCAATGTCATAGAGGTTGCTGCCTATGTTCTCCTCTAGGATTTTGATGGATTCCTGTCTCACATTGAGATCTTTCGTCCATTTGGAGTTTATCTTTGTGTATGGTGTGAGAGAGTGGTCAAGTTTCATTCTTTTGCATGTAGCTGTCCAATTTTCCCAGCACCATTTATTGAAGAGACTTTTTTCCACCAGATGTTTTTTCCTGCTTTATCAAAGATTAGTTGCCCAAAAAGCTGAGGGTCCATTTCTGGGTTCTCTATTCTATTCCATTGGTCTATGTGTCTGTTTTTGTGTCAGTACCATGCTGTCTTTGTGATCACAGCTTTGTAGTACAGCTTGAAATCCGGCATTGTGATGCCCCCAGCTTTGTTTTTCCTTTTCAACAGTTCCTTGGCGATTCAGGGCCTTTTCTGGTTCCATACAAATTTAAGGGCTGTTTGTTCCAGTTCTTTGAAAAATGTCATCGGTATTTTGATCGGATAGCATTGAAAGTGTAGATTGCTCTGGGTAGCATGGACATTTTAACTATGTTAATTCTTCTGATCCATGAGCATAGAATATTTTTCCATCTTTTTGTGTCTTCCTCAATGTCTTTCAAGAGTGATTTATAGTTTCTAGAATACAGATCCTTTACGTCTCTGGTTAAGTTAATTCCAAGGTAATGTATGGGTTTTGGTGCTATTGTAAATGGGATGGATTCCCTAATTTCTCTTTCTTCAGTCTCATTATTTGTGTATAGAAATGCAACTGATTTCTAAGCATTGATTTTGTATCCCGCCACATTACTGAATTGCTCTATAACTTCTAATAGTTTGGGAGTGGATTCTTTTGGGATATGATTTTTAAGTGAAGTTAGTATAGACTGAGAATGAATTGGACAAGGGCAGGGGGAAGAAGATGAGAGAAAAGAGCAAAATCAAGGAAACTCCTGACCACCTGGATGGTGCTGCCATCTACTGTGATAGAGGAGCCAAGAAGGAGACCAGATTGCAGGGGAAAAGTCAAGAGTTCTGATTAGGTATAGAAATATAAGCAGGGGCGCCTGGGTGGCTCAGTCATTAAGCGTCTGCCTTCGGCTCAGGGTGTGATCCCAGGGTCCTGGGATCGAGCCCCACATCAGGCTCCTCCGCTATGAGCCTGCTTCTTCCTCTCCCACTCCCCCTGCCTGTGTTCCCTCTCTCGCTGGCTGTCTCTCTCTCCGTCAAATAAATAAATTAATAAAATCTTTTTTAAAAAATTAGAAATATAAGCAGATTCCTGCTTTGCTTAGGATGTAGAAGTTGAAAAAAAAATGTCACTCCTACTCTAAGAAGTAGAAATGGCCAGGAAATCTACAAAATCATAGCTTTCTTGAGTTCATCACAAGCCAAGATCACAAAGTAACCAAGTAAACAAAATGCTAAGGAGAGACAAGACCCTCCAAGGAAAGACAGCATACGTGAACTGTCTCACCACTGGCAAAGCGTAAGAGAAAGAGGTAGCCACCCCACAAGTAGGTAAGAAAAATCGGCTAAACTTTTAATGAAATGTTACAGGTGAAATGTGGGCTAGTGTGGCAGTTTGGAATAGATGGGGCCCAAGACACAATGGGAATTTGAACTTACTCCCAAACTTTTCTCCATGAACCTCTACTGGGGGCTCACAAGAATGATTAAGGGCAGGGCAGGAGATCAGAGGGAGTCCTCCTGCAGGTGTAAGAGGGTGATCTGCAGCTGCAGGGAGGTCAGAGACAAACCTCAAACAAATATGCACCTGCATCTTTACAAGTCACAGTCAACTGCTGACAACAAAAGGTAAAGAGTAAATCTTGAAGCCAGCCAGAGAAGAGAAACAACACTAATAGAGGAACCAAGACAAAAAAATACAGCAGACCTCTCATCAGAAATGATGCAAGCCAGAAGGCAATAAAGTGACAGCCTAAAAGAAAAACTGTTAACTCAGAATTCTATACCCAGAAAGAATAGTGTTTGGGGAAGAAGAAGAAAAAGAAGAAGGAGAAGAAGGAGAAGAAGGAGAAGGAGAAGAAGAAGAAAAGAAAAGAAAAGAAGAAGGAGGAGGAGGAGGAAGAGGAGAAGGAGAAGAAGAAGGAGGAGGGGGAGGGGGAGAAAACATAAAGCAAGGAAGATATTTTTGCATAAGAACACATAATGTCAGAAATTTGTTTTAAAACAAAATTTACAGAATTTTCCCTCCCAAAATTAGGGAATAACTGAAAAAAAAAAAAAGCAAAATGTTGCTAATTGTGGAAGCCAGAGGAGAGGTGCATGAGGATTTACTATATTGGTTCTTCTCTTCAGTATGTAAAACTGTAATAAAAAATCTTTTTTAAGCATTAAGTAGGGGAGAAAAAAGTAAGACTACATCATAGAAAATTTGGAAACCAGAGAAAATACTGTTAGCAAATTGGAATATATCCTTTAAGATACAGATGTACCCAGTTTTTCCCCCCAAACTAATATACAGTTTGTACCAAGTAATAACCTAAAATTTTCATTTAGTAATATAACAAGTTTATTATCTTCATTAAAAGTTCTCCAGAACATAGTTTTTAATGGCTACGTTGTATCTTATGGTTATGGTGAACTATAATTTAAATAATGCAGTTTCAGGAATTAATCAATCATCAGTATTAACGGATTAATCACCAAATAATTGCTTTTAGACATTTTTAGAATTGCATCATTTCATCAAGCAATATATACAAGGCAATACTACATGCTGTGATGTAAATCAAGAAAAATCAGTTAATGATTTACTTGCCATGCTTAAGAGAGCAAATCTTTCATGTGGTAAGAAACTGTTTTTTTACAGCATGAAGATAGATTTGCAGATGAAAAAGAAAAAAAAAACAAGCTATAATGACATACCCAGAGAGGTTTCTAATTCCTCTGGAGACAGGATCCCACAGAATAACATTATTTTGTTGAGTTCTGAGATCTTGAGGTATACCCCATACATGATCCGTGTAGACACAAAACAAAGTCTTATAAAAAGTTTTTAATTGTTTTACTTTTTTTTTTTTTACTTCTCTGAATTTCTGGTAACTTCTAATGGTACACAATAGACAATGGACTGTCAATTTGCACACAAATCATTCAACTAAAAACTCTTCAAAAATTGTATTTACTGGGGCGCCTGGGTGGCTTAGTCAGTTAAGGGTCTCCCTTCAGCCTGGGTCATGATCCCAGAGTTCTGAGATCCAGCTCCCTGCTCAGCAGGGAGTCTGCTTCTCCCTCTGCCCCTCCCCCAGCTTCTGTTCACTCTCTCTAAAATAAAAAAAATAATAAATTGCATTTATTGCTATAAAAAAATAGTCTACTAAGGAACAGAAATATTTTACCAGTTTTAGCACCTACAAAGCAATATCTTATTCAGAATCCTGATTCCCCTTTTACACTAAAGAGCCTGAAGGATCTTTTCCCAGTTCAGACACACAAGCATTATTTCATAAATGCCAGGAGGTAATTGACCCAAAATAATTTTTATTGTTATCTATAAATATAATGTCAAGTATTTAGAAGTTCTAGATTCTTTGGTGGTGAATTTGCCTCAACGATAAATGTGTCATTCTTTACCTGTTAAAAATCAATCAGAAGCCTTCAGAGATTTAAATTTTGGTTTCTTAATTACCTACATGCTCAGATATTAAATATTTGGTATCTAAACTGTTGGAAAGCTGCAGTACACTCAAGAACATTTCCTTTAATTCCAGTAATGAAATAAAATTTCCTTTCCTAGAGGCTTTGGTTTTACAGCGTACGTTCCAGTAAACATTGTAATTATTGGAGAGAAGTGCAGTAAAGTAGTCTTTAACAAGTCCTACTACAAACTCTCTGTAGAACTTTTTAGCTGCTCATTCCACAAACCCTTATAGACATCTGGAATCATTCAAGAAGCTTAAAAAATATTTAATTATTTTCATTATCTGGAAACTATAAATGACAGTAAGATTCCTTTGTTCATTCTTCCCCAAAAGTCTCACAATTTCCATTCAGTAAGTTTTCTTTTCATCCTGAAAAGACCCTTAGACTAGACATGTAAACACCTTAATGTAAAACTAAGTTTTTATTTAGTTATAGCTATATGTAGCACGATAGAGCTCCAAATATAATCCTTGAAACAATTTAAAAGTTTAAAAATCTATAACTAGATAATGAGTTGATACAGTAACTAAAATTGCCTTTCTAGTCAATAAAATAAAAATAAAAATTTTGCAATGGGGAGAATGACAATGTTGAATTCTGTTGTTCCCTTTGACTGGGATAACCATCTTTTAGTTCAAGATGATGATTCTTTTCTTTCCCTCTCTATCTTATGACTAAGTATTCATGGCATCCCTAGCGGTTTTGTAAGACATGAGAAGAGAGGGACGGAATCTGTGTAGATTTCTTTGCACAGCACCTATTAAGGGCATTTGTAATTTCAGGCTTACTAAATATTTCTGGATGATGCTTAAAGTAACTAACACATGTGTGATCACTATCCCATTTATAATGTATATTTGGTCACTATCACTATCTCATTTAGTTTTCAAAACAGAAATTCTGATTTATGTTTCTAGTGGATTTTTTAACTTTTAAATTAGCCTCTTGCTTTAAACATAAAATGGTGGTCATTGCATTGACTTTTTTTTTTTTAAAAGATTTTATTTATTTGAGACAGAGGAAGAGAGAGCACATGTGGGGTGAAGGGCAGAGGGCAAAGCAGACTCCCTGCTGAGCAGGGAGCCCAATGCAGGACTCGATCTGAGACTCCGGGATCATGACCTGAGCCGAAGGTAGATGCTTAACTGCCTGAGCCAGGCACCCTGCATTGACATTTTTAAGAACAATACCCAAGTCTGGACAAGCTTAGTGCAGCTAAGAACCTTTGCATATTACAGCCATACCATTCTCTAGAGGGGGAAGGGATAAAATGAAGGTTGAGGGGCAAAGTAATTCATTCTCCACCTCTTTCTTATTGACAGACTGTATTATCAACACCCAGCTCTCCAGAGACTCAACTCCAATTCCAAAAAAATTGAAACTCTGTGTAATGTTTGAATATCATCTGCATTTTCTCAGAATGCTTGGTGAAGGAAATTCAGATTCTGGGGCACTGGTCAAAGTTTCCTTCACACTTCCTTTACAAACTTGATCTTCATCTTCTCTTCTGGTAACCTGGTGTTCTGTGTGTTCCCTAGGGTCAGTTATCTCATTCCACAGTCTACTTATCCAGGCACGGAGCTGTCTTTGAAATCAATCAAAGGCACACTATGCTCAGACCTACTCTAAATGCTGCATGAGTTTCTGAGCCAAACTTTTGATCTGCCATTTGTTCCCTATTCCCTTGTCTCCTGGGATCCTGGCCCAGATGGCACTTTTCATTGGTGCTGTGCCCTGCTCCAGTCATAGAACAACAAAAGGTTTAATTGCCAAATATGGGAGCGACGTTTCAGAACTGATGATATTCTATGTGAGGTAATATATTTCTCAAGATGTTTCAAAGATTTGGGTATCTGTTACCACAACTGATCATTCTTCAAGTTTGTGTACGTTGACTAAACTATAAATATTTTAGCAATGGGTTCATTCATGTTTTAAAGACATTATGCACTAACAAAACACAAGGCTCCTATCCACAGAATATTTCACGTAGCTTAGGCAAGATACTCTTACATGTAGTAAGGGAATACAAAAAGGTTAACAGATGGGATATATTTGCATTAGTATCTTACTCATAGAAATGAGGAGGTGAAAACTTTTTTCTTAGAAAGTTATGTGGCAAAGAACCTAAATAGATTAGCAATTTTAACGATGAAAATCCAATAGCAGAATAGAAACCAATTCTCATTTAAGTGCCCCCATGTAGTCTCATTTACTTGGGGGAAAGGGAGGAAGGAGAAGCGGGAGGAAGGGAGACACCTAAACAAGTATGTGAAATTTATTGAAGAGGATGCCTGGTCTAAGAAAACATTTTAGTTTGCTGGTAATGAGATAGAGGCCTGATAGAAACATGTTGTGAACTTACTGTAATAAAGAACACAATATGTAACCTGAACCACATTTCCAATTAAAATTCAAACCAAAACAATTTGTATGATCAATTATTATAAGGGACTGTGCAAGGCACCAGAAGAGAAACAAATAGTCCATTTCTATAAAGGGATAACTCCTCTGCTTAAAAGAATTAAGTAACTTCCCTTGCTGGGTTCAGGGGGCCCCCATGACCAAGTCCCTGAGCATATCTCCTTATACCCCACAATTCAGTAATGCCAAACCATATTAGCATTTCTATTATTTCACTTTTGCATATCTTTACACATGAAGTATTATCCTTCAAAACTTGACTCAGTTATCTCCTCTTCCAGCTGTTATCTCCAGGTGGGTGCCACAGATGAGCCTTCAACAGACCATACTCTCTTTTGCCAACAATGATGCTCCATTTGAAACGTAGCTTCTGGCTCATTCCCAAGCCCTGGGAGAGAGAGTGCCAGGCCACGGGGCATCAAGTGGCATTGCAATTTGAACTATCATGAACTGGGTGTTTATCTGATGCGCCAAATCACAGAACTGACTGTGCAGAGCAATGTTCCGTTATACATTAGAAATGGTACACTACAGAGCAGCCTCGGCGTGTTTGGAAGGCACAGCTCTCCCTCAGTCCACCTATGGTGTCACTGGGAGTTCCCTGTGATCAGGTAAGAGAGGAGAAAAATGCTTGAGCTTGGTAACAGAGAAATCTGCACAGTCTGTCTCTCAGGCCATCCCTGAACGATTATGGTTAATGTATATCCACACCTTGGGCAGAACTTTGGGAGACACATCTGGTTGTCTGCTTTAGGAGAAGGGAAAAATTGTTGAAGTCTAGATCTACACTAACTCATGGGCAGGAGCTAACATAGTTGGTTAGCTGGTCAATGACTTGAGAAGAACAAAATTGAAAAGAATAAAATTGGGAAATTGGTGACAAAGGTAAGAGGGGAGAGATACGTGGACGGACACTTAGAATATATATGAAGTCATATGAAAAGTGTTCACCAGAAGGATCACTTTGGAGGAGGCTCGCAATAATCGGGTAGACAGAAATGACCTATTCCTTCCGTTTCTGCCAAGCAGCCTCTTTCCTTAGCTTCCTCAGTGTTTGCTCAACGGGCCCACATAAAAAGTCACCGGGTAGCAGGGATGAAGACTATGCATGGGCTACGACACCTGCTGAGTGCCCAACTTGCCAACAGGAGAGGCCAACACCAAACCCCTGATAACGCACTGTGAGGTCAGGACGCTATCCTACAGGATACAGCGTATGCCTAAAACGCAGTTTCTTCCTCCAGAGGTAAAATGCATGGGTCCAGGAACCAGAAGGACTCTCTCTCCCCCTGTAATATCTAGTGAGCTTTTTCCTCTTGTCCCCACAACTCAAGGAAATTATGTGTCTTGTCAACCTGACTGTGAGCTTTTTGGACTTAGATGTCTTAGTGCCCAGGGGAAGCATGCTTCTCCCAAGAAGCACAATCACATTATGATGAATTCTGGGGCTGTCCTCTGGCCTTTTTAAAATTCTCATGCCTCTGAGTCAACAAACAGAAGGTCACTCTATTGGCTAGGATGATTGATCCCATTTACCGCGAGGAAATTGGACTGCTGCTACCTAATGGAGGCATGAAGAATAATGTTCGAAATGCAGAGATCCACTAGGGCATCTCTTGGTACTCTCTTGCCCAATAGCTCTGGCCACTAGGAAATTGCAGCAACTCAAGACAAACATCTAAGGATTTAGATCCCATAGGAATGAAAGTTTGAGCCACCTCATTAAGTAAAGTGCTTTATCCAGGTGAGATGTTAACAGGAAACATGGAATGGCTACTGAACAAAGGCAACTATGATTATCCATTAAGTCTTGTGATGAGCTACAGAAGTACAAAATGTAGCAGCTGTATTTTGCATTAAATTTTCCCCCTTCCTCCCTCATATGCTCATGACTTCAAATGAAGAACACTGGTAATTACTAATATTTTCATTTTCAGCTTGGAGTATGACCAGATTGATGACATCAATATCAGTGAGTAACTGATGGGATTGTGCTGTGTTAGGACACAAAAATTTACTGGAGGGGAGGACAGGAGTGGATATAGAGGGATAGAAGGAATGGACTGTATTGGATATCTTCTTTTCCCCTTCCAGATCTATTCTCTACTTCCTTCCACCCCATTCTCTGCTCCCAGAAGGCTGACCTCTAAGGACCTCAGCAGTAAACTCCCTTGCCACCTAACCTCTGGTTGAGAAAAATCAGGAGATCAGAGGACAGAATTAGAGCAAGTAGACTTCCTGCTTGTATACCCCCCCCCACCATCTAGATTTCAGCTCCAGCCAGTAACAGTTTCCTCCTGCCAACTTCTCTGAAGCTCTACATAACCTGCCCCTAGATCCTGAACTATCTCTTGTGAGATCCCTACACCCTGACCTGTGAATAGTCTCTTTACCCTACGGACACACCATCTGTTTGCTGCTGTGACACTGACTGCCACAAGCATCTTTCTTATGCACTAAACTAGGAGTTCCTTGGGGGCAGGTCTATGTCTTATTCATTGTCGTATTCTCCGGAGCATAACCAGTGCCTGGTTCATAACAGGTGCTTATTAAACATTTGTTGATTAAATGAATGATAAAACAAATATCAGTAATATAGTACAGACTATACATAAGAACAGGGCATCACACACAAGGAAAGACAAGTGGGGTTGAGATCCAGTCTACACAGAGCTGCCTTAGCCCAACCCAGAGGAAGGGGTACCTTTTCGTAATTAGTCCAGCCAAAGGGGTTCATTTTGGCAATATGCACAAGGAAAGGGTATATTCTAGCAGGTGATCTTACATAAGAAAAATATATTTGGGCAGTAAGAGAAAAGGTTTATATCAGACAGTAGAGAAAAATTTTAGCTAGGACATGTCTCATGATTACATATATCATGAGATAAATGCACTGTTATTCAGTTAATGGATCTTTACAATTTTTTAATATACTACAAGGATGAGACACAGCTATTTTTAGCCAAGCCTACATAACCTCAATCATAATAGGGTTTTTTTTCAACTCTGATCCAATTAATTGAAGGCTAACTTAGTAGTGGAAGTTGC
This sequence comes from Ursus americanus, assembly GCF_024610735.1. Lineage (NCBI taxonomy): Eukaryota > Metazoa > Chordata > Mammalia > Carnivora > Ursidae > Ursus > Ursus americanus. The sequence continues at coordinate 56,761,003 of NC_142135.1, forward strand.
TTCCAAATACTTAACACACCACTTGGCTCTATAAATAAATGGCAGTAAATGGAGTTCTGATTTGGCCACAGGTGTACAGACAAGGATTTACATAAAGCTTGGTTTCTCTCTGTAAAAAAGAAAAAAAATTCCAAAACCAATAAATATTTTTTCAGGTTGCTAAACTAGTATCTAAATAACTATGAGATAAATAATTAAATATGTAAATAGCCATGCTATGCTTCAACCCCATCTGATAACCTTAAATAGTAATAGAAATAATGTCAAAGGCTCAACAAAATTGATATCAACAAGATCAGGGATTAACTCCAGTAAAGTACTTTTATTTGGTAAATGTAGATTCGCTTCAGTTACTTGCAGGAAATACTGAATCTGATATTGCAATGATAATGTAAACAATATTTGTAACAGACTAAAATGCTCTGGTATTAGCATCTGTGAGACTCAGGTACTTAGTAGAAATTATAGGGCTTGAGGTTTAGTGAAGGGAGAATTAGTGAGCTTTCACATTCATAAAGAAGAGTTTATTTTAAGATTTCCATGGCAAAAGTGGATTACTCAATAGAGAACTCAAGTATTTTAATGGTTATACCTGACCAGTCCTTTTGGCAAATAGGCACCTTTTGTTGTTCTGATACCCTGGGTTAATTTAAACCACGCCTGTTTAGAAAGGTGTCTAGGAATTTCTGCAAAGCTTTGATCTGCATCTCCTCATGCAGAGTTATTGAGAATTATGTTTCCATATCATGTTTATGTTTCACGTTTCAGAACCCAATGAAGAGCAGAACACGTTAGCCATTTTGTAGGTCACCTCCTAGAGAAAATGTCTCCTCTTACCTTCTCTTTTTTTCCCCTTGTATAATAAAAACAACATTAAGTCAGGCTGACTGAGATTCAAATTCTATTATTTCCATTTTGTAACGGTGTGGATTCTAAGGTGTTCAGTTTCCCCATTTCTAATATTGGGCTAATAATAACTATTTTTACAGGATTGTTATCAGGTATATTAAAAAATGCAAATAAAGCATCTATTTCAGTACCAGGTATTTAATAAGTGGTAGCAGCAGAGTAGTCCTCACTTTTTGTGTTGCTATTATTCCAATTACCCCATCAGGACCTCTAAGATACCAATTCGATTTCAAGAAACTGCAGTGGTTAAGAAAATTACTCAAAATTATTCAGTAAGGCAGAGTGAGTCACTAGTAGTAAGGCAGTGTATTTTATTTAATGATATGTACCTAGTGATAGTAAGATAGGCTTTTCTAAGCCTACTATATAAAACATATATATAATGAAACAGAATTTTGTCCTGACTGGAATCAGAGAACTAACACAGGTGAAAATTTTGTTGAGGAATCCAAAATCTAAATCAGTGCCAGAGCTTTGCGGAAATTAGTTTTTCATTTGTCAATGTTGGTCCAGATTTCAGCATCCTCTGTGAGCAACTGACCACTCTGGCTATTGCCTAAAATATAAGATCTGTTAAATGATTTTTGCCATTTTTGTTGCTATAATTTTTGCAGTTGTTCATTTAGACACCATCTATATCTTTTCTGTGAGATAAATGAACAAATGTCCAAATCATTTGAAACACCTACCCACGCCTGTCTTGTCCAAACAGTAGGATAACAAAGATGGTTTAAGGGGCCTACCCAGTGAAACCGTAAATCCCAAAATTCCAGCCATATTGTAAAATCAGTGTTGAAAGAAATTTATATAAGGAATTAGAAAAACTTTCACAATGTAATTAGTACATCATATTATCCAACCTCTACTATCTTTCTTCTTCCCCTGACCCTGAGACTACTTATGACAACAAATAATTTGCTCCATTCTTTCAAGATGTGAAATGTCTTTTTTATTTGAATGATTTGATCTAAGAGAAGTGGCTTGAAAAAAGCATTAGGAATGTCAGGTTTTGTAACAAACCATATGGGTGGAGGGTTTTGTTGAGTTGGGTTTTGGGGTTTTTTGTTGTGTGGGATTTTTTTGTTTTGGGGGCTTGGGGGTGGCTTTTTGTGGTGTGTTTTTTTTTTTTTTTTTTTTTTTTTTTTTTTGGCTGACAGCAAACAAGTCTATCTGAAAACACACTAAGCTCCAGCAGGTGCCCAGAGCTAATTTGGTTTGGAACTATTTTTAAAAAGCACTAGCTATGTTTTATAACAAGTCATACCAAATGGCTATATTGTTTTTCTGTCTTCCTGCAATCCAGGGGCCAGTTTTAAAATGTGACTCTAACATAAGGCCACAAACTGGCCATGCGCTAAACACATCTATAATACTCAGATTTTTAAACCTTCTCATAGATCCCTAGAAACAAAAAAATTGGAGATTTACACTTTAGTTTCCACTTAACACACTCCTTCAAAAATTCTTTGCATTTCCTGTCAGTAGTTTTCGTTTAAATCTAGTGACTTTTAGTTCTGGCCAGCAAGGATGATGTGAAATGCTTCCCAGCAGGCAGATTCAGCCGGATTTGTCAATCCAACCACCTGCTGATGTCATGTGTTCTGGCTTGAGGATATCATGATGGCTATCTACTCTCCCTGTGGAATCTCATGGCAGTCTCGTCAACTGGCATTCTTCTAATACTCCTAGATTAAACACCCACTTAGGTATGGTGTTTGAAGAACCCTCAGCTTTGAATCGCTCTGATACATGCATTTAGCCTGGCCTTTCCTTTCCCAAATACAGAAATCCTATTTGGATTAAGATACAAAGATTAGATCTTTTGGGTTTTTTGGTTTTTTAATTTTGTTTTGTTTTGTCTCTGTATATTCCAGCACAGAAATCACTAACATACTACCTAGAGCACATCGTTCTACTATTGAGGCAGCAGGTGTCATGGGAAGAGCAAGAGTTTTGGAGGCAGCCTAACTTGGATTTGAGTTTCTGTAAGTCCACCTGGCAGTGTGTCATCTTGGGCAATTTACTTAACCTCTCTGACGAAATGGAGATAATACCTACCTCACAGGATTGTTGTGAAGATTAAATGTGATCATACACACATACACACACACACACACACACATACACACGTATATATATATATACGTGTGTGTGTATACATAGGTATATATATATATATATATATAATGCCTAACATTAAGTCGGCTTCTTAATAAATGCTCAATAAATTTTCATTTCCTTTCAATTGCCTTTAATAGTGATTACAGTCCAAACCTTTGTGTTTTGTGTTCATTGTGCCCTAGTGAATAGGGAAAGAATGGGACTTTAGGTAGGGATAGAATAGGGGCCCCACCTGAGCTCTGAGGGTATTTCAGGGATGCAGACACTGAGACGGAACAAAAATAAAGATAAGGAAGACAAATCAGACTCCGCTGTCCCAACTGCTAGGGTTAAAATGTTTTTTCTAATAATTACACTGTAACCACAGAAAATAGAAAATAGCCATGAGAAATGATCAGGCCTCAAAGGAGAACTAAACTATAAAGACAGTTTATAAACTATAAAGATAGATCCAGACCACTGACCTAACCACTGGGAGGATCCTGGTAAAGTCGTAATGAGAGGCCAGAGATGAAAAGCCCTCGTTGGCAACCTGGTCAGGCCCCTCTCAGTGCTGAGAGCTTTTTCTGTATCCTTGCTTAATAAAACTCTATCGCTCTGCTGACTCTCCTTCATCCGCAAGATTCATCTTCTACTCCATGTGACAAGAACCTTGCTCTCCTGCTTCACTAGGGAGTAGTCTAGCCAATGGCATTCCAAATACCCCTTCCATGGAACTCTCACAGTAGCTCTGTAACATGGCCATAGCAGGTCTCAGTAGTCTCCTTTCACAGACTGGGGAGCCAAGGTGCAAAAAGGTGTAGTAATTTTCCCAAGCCTCAAAAATGTGGGTAGAGAGCCCAGACCAGAACCTGGATCTAAATCCAGCTTTTTTCCCTCAGCTTTATCATTGCCATGTGATTTTGTTCAAAACAATCTCAATTATTTCGTGAAAACCTCTAGGTAGTCTCCGCCCTTGGCAGACGCAGGAAAGAGTCATGAGCGTACAGTGGGGAGAACCACACACTGTCAGAGACGCATCCACTCTGGCCCATCTCTGTCCCTCTGCCAGTGTAGCCAAGGATCCTACTGGGGGAGGACATGGCTGCCTTCCATGTCATCAACTTCAAAAGGCTGGGGCTTTAGGGCCAGAAAGGACTGCAAAGGACAAGTCGTGGCCTAAAGCCAAGGTTAAGATGTGATGAGTTCAATGTTGACATTTTGAGGTTTAGGAGACAATAGGACGGCTGGCTTGTTCTCTTGCCCACTCTGCCCTCATTCAAAGGGTTTGCTCTGTAACACACAGCCTCTCAGCTGCCCTGGGAGGCACAGGGCAGAGCTATCTGGTTGGTGGTCAGACTTACACCCCAGACTCCCAAAACTTAATTCTCATCTATGTGGTCCCAAAAAAGCTGCTTTGTGTTTTAGTATAAAAAAAAATTTTTATTTTAGGGGCGCCTGGGTGGCACATCGGTTAAGCTTCTGCCTTCAGCTCAGGGCGTGATCCCGGCGTTCTGGGATGGAGTCCCACATCAGGCTCCTCCGCTATGAGCCTGCTTCTTCCTCTCCCACTCCCCCTGCTTGTGTTCCCTCTCTCACTGGCTGTCTCTATCTCTGTCAAATAAATAAATAAATTCTTTAAAAAAAATTTTTTTTTAAATCATTCTTCGGATTTTCTTATTTCACTTGACCCTCATGACCACACTGGATTGTAGACAAAACGGGCATTCTTTTTTGAAGGAGTCTAAGGTTCAGACAATGTTAGCTGGTAAGAGGTGGGACCAGAAGGGGAACCCAGGCCATCAAGCTCCTCGTCCTGAATTCTTTAAACCAGCTCACCGTAGCGTAGCCATGGGAACCCAGTCTCTCTTCCTTATATTCTCCTACTACGAAGCGTACAGAGACGTCTGCAAACATTTGCTGAAAGGACGAACAACAAAGGGAAAACGAGGAGCTACATGTTCCAGTTTTCTACTCATTCTACCTCTCTCGTGCTGTGAATGAAATTCCCAGAAAATTCAGCTGAAATAATCAACTTGTGCCGGTCTGTCGTGTTGCCACAAGCCAAAGCAGTAACTGTTCAAAGTCAAAGCACCTAGAACACTCCTGAGAAGAAGTTGATCAGGGGAGATTGCACGAAACAACCCAAAAGAACAACAACAAAACAAAACAAAACAACCCCACACACCCACAAAGTTAAAAACACAAAACTAATGCACCCCCTTGTTGCTGAGTTGGCTCTTCCAGTTTATCTCTGTTGCTGACCCATGAAAATTGTAAATGTGATTTTAGGGCATGAATGCAGTAAAACCATGTGGTCAGCTCAGAAGTCAGACTCATCAGGTCTGAAAAGTTGGAACACGAAAGCATTAAAGAAGGCGAATTAGAGGAGGCCTGAGAAAGCAAATGTGAAAGTGAAAGAGACAGAGAAAATTGATTCGGGGAAACTCCAACAATGACAAATAGTGAAACAATGTTTTCGTTAACATGTCTGCGCAAACTCAGTCAACAAAAACTCCTCAGATCAAGTAGACTCCTTCTTGACTCCTTCAACTAATTCCTTTCAATTTATCATTGTTCATAACAGATTAATTATTCAGGTGGCCAGGGTACCTGGGTAGCTCAGTCAGTTAAGCATCTGCCTTTGGCTCAGGTCACGATCTCAGGGTTCTAGGATTAAGTCCCTCATCGGGCTCCTTGCTCATCAGGGAGCCTGCTTCTCTCCCTGCCTGCTGCTTGTCCTGCTTGTGCTCTGACAAATAAATAAATAAAATCTTTAATTATTCAGGTAATCAAGGCACTCCCATGTCAAAACATTCTTGATTACTTAGAAGATTCTCGACAGGCTGGGTCTCCACAAGTGGAATGCTGGCCACTCAAGTACTAGTTATGATGCTTCCTATTCCAATGTGGCAAGACAGCCCTTCAAAACTAGACCTATCTGTTATCTGATCACATTTCTGTTGCAGAGTTAATCTCAATTCAGGAACACTGAGGGGCAAAATCTTTTATAGCGAAGGTAAGGACATCTACAAGGGGAAGAAGTATGCAGAATGTTTAGAACCTTGGTTTGAGTTCTAGGAAATGTCTCTATATTTCTGGTCTTAACTGAAGGAGATCTTAATCGTTGTATTCATCCCCATGGTGTGGTAAGTACGGTGGATCACACTATTTGACATTCTTCTCCTAAACCTCAAATCAATACACTATACATCTCTGGAAACAGAAAAGTCTTGCAATGGGGAAGCCTTAAACAAACAGGTAAGGGACAACAGAATTTACTTAAGAATGACAAGACACATACACACACACACGATGCCAAGAGAAAATATATGTTTTGGTTGGTTGATTGGTGGGAGAATGGGTAGGAATCTATGCTTATGAGAAATCTTAAAACAGTGCCTCTCAACCAATGATACCACCTCCAGGGGCCATTTTAGACATTTGTGGAGTTTATTTTATTGTCTAAATGGTTAGAAGATGGGGTTCTTGGATGGCACGGTCGATAAGCATTGGACTCTTGGTTTTGGCTCAGGTCATGATCTCAGGCTCGTGGGATCGAGCCCCATGTCAGGCTCATGTTCAGGGCAGAGTCTGCTTGGAATTCTCTCTCCCTCTCCCTCTGCCCCTCCCCCTCTGTGCAGGCTCTAAAATAAATAAATTTTATAAAAAATAAATGGTCAAAAGATGCTAAAGACATTTAGTGGATGTGGGTGAGAGATAGCAGATGTCCTGAAAGAAGCAGCTTGGTGCCACAGTGCAAAGAAATAGTCTACATTCTGTATAATTTGTATAGTGTCTTCCCCTAAATCCATGGAGGAGAAAAACCTATTTATAACTGTCTAAATCTTATGCATAGGCTTTAGATTTAATTTCTGCACTACTGTAATGCATTTGGGAGATTTGCAGGGTGGGAGCGGTGCTGCGCAGATCGCCACTATGGGGGAAATTGAGGGAACATTTTGCACTATCTTTTTCCAAACTTTACCGAGAGTTGTTCATTGTTTTCAAAAATCATGTTACTAACACAGTGCCACTGACTGAGCCACCAGGAAGCCACCTCTGCATGTGTAGCTATATCCATCACCAGGATTTCTCAAATCCGACCCCTTCAATGTGTCCTCTTGTGTAGAAATGTCAAAGCACTTACTTACTGAAATACAGATTTTCCTATAAATCACCATTCTTTCATTTGTCCCTTACAACTGAAGTTGTGTAGTTATATCATCTATAAAGCACACTGCAGAATAGTAAAGGGAGTGTTGCAGATGATTGTTCGTAAAAACCATGTTGATTTTATATCTCCATTTCTTCCATATTTATTACTTAGCATGATGGAGTTAGGAAATTGTATGGATGCTAACATTAATTAGTGGGTGAAAATTTAGTAAGAAACAGCATATTTGCATAGTCAGAGAGCGTCTTTTTACTAATTGTTCACTAATTGCAAAGAGGAAAAATAGTCCTTTATGGAGGAGAAACCTGGTAAACACCACTTTAATCAAGTGATCAAGGTTTCAAAAAAGATTCTATATAATATTTATGTGTGTGTATGTATATGTATATATATGTACACATGTATATGTACATATATATGTGTGTGTGTATATATATATATATTTGGAAAGAGAAAGCGAGAGAGGTTTAGGGAAGGAGAGAGGAAGGGAGTAAGCAAAACAAAACTGAAATGAAAGCTTGAAAAATCTGGAGTAGCAATTCTTAAATTATCTGACAGCTTCATATGTAAGTCTTTGGGAGATTTGTGTTATATACATAATTACTGTTAATTTTCCATTTCATAGGTGTAGACAGACCCGTGAACATCTATGAATAATAACAAGGGGAGGAAATGATATTGATAAAAAAAAAAAACAGAACAGTACAAATTGAATCGGAGTCATGATTTTTTAAAACAATGGTGATCGTGGACATATAACAAATACATCTTTATCCCGGTTTAAAAACTTTTATGAAGTCAGTGCGATGTGAGTATAAGAGAAACTGACAGACTTTTTATGTCAAACAAAACCAAACTCAACACCTCACTCTAACCCTATCCCAGTGTATGGATTCTCCCAGCACTCACAGATGGAAGCTTCTACACAACACTCCCAAATTCCAATCCATTGTTTTCCGAGAAGCCAGGCGTCAGACCATGTTCCGTCCCCATAATCATGCTCCCAAGTACAAAATGTTAAGTAAATGATTAACCTACCAAAGAGTTTTTTAGAAAGATAGGTGGACTAAGGACTTCAGTGTTCAAAATCTCTCATGAAACCCTGAACCTGCCCACATTGTGCAAAGAGGAATATGAGACGGGGCACGCGCCCTTCCAAGAGCACAGAAACCATTGTGCAGGCAGGCTTTCCATCCCAGGAGTGCAGGGTCCCAGTGCAGCCCCGAAAGCAGGAAAGGGTTTTCTCCTTTGCAAGCAGTTGTCTTTTTCCTGGCAAACAAACCAGGTGCCAGAAACTTTACCCAGTTGGGGAGGGAAAGAGAAGCGAGGAAACAGAAGGGGGAGGAGGACGAAGGAAGAAAATAATATCATTAGAAAAAGAGAAAGATGGTGTCAAAATGATTACGATAGGAAATAATTTCAGAAAAGTTACACATTTTCTCAAACATTTAAAGCCTCCCAAGGCTCATAAAAGGCATAAACCTGCTTGGAGGTATTTTCCGGCACTGAGGTTTCTCATCCAGACATAGAAAAACAGAAAAGAGATCTCGCAGGCAGAAGTCACAAAAGTACGCACGCTTGTGTGAGCCCCCTTGCTGGCTGGGTTTAATTTCTTTGTGCTAAACAGAAACTGTTCTCACGGGTTTACGAGTTTGCGCCAACCCCAGGGACTCCTTGCCGGCGTGCTTCCCAGGGCTTCCATCATTTTGCGCTTTTGTTCCACCTGTTTCTTTCTATTGTGTGTCACACACTCCTCTCCCTTTCACCTGAACAATGGATATACCTCTCCCAAGGCCCTTAGTTAAATCGTATTTTATCTTGCAGCTACCAGGAAAAAACCAAAGTCATTTGGGGTCATCTCTTCAAGGTTGAGAAGCCTGAGCCACCCACCTGCTCCTGCTCATCAAAATTAAATCTGCCAAGTGCTGAGTCGCTTGAAACTATCCTGTTAAGTCATTTAAAGATGTAGCTCTTCCTATAGATAGCAAAGCATAACCTTCACCGGAGACGTACACCTCGCCACGATCACAGAACCTCGCCACAGAATGTTTTCCTTACTAAAAAATAAAATAAGCTCCCATCTGAAAATAGTATCCACATTTCATATTCGTCTTTCTTATTTCATGACCACACAGAACATTCTTTCATGTAATCAACCATGTAATCTTGCTCATAGTATTTCTTTTTTTAAAGGATAGCGGACAGGGGCGCCTGGGTGGCTCAGTCGTTAAGCGTCTGCCTTGGGCTCAGGGCGTGATCCCGGTGTTATGGGATCGAGCCCCACATCAGGCTCCTCCGCTATGAGCCTGTTTCTTCCTCTCCCACTCCCCCTGCTTGTGTTCCCTCTCTCGCTGGCTGTCTCTGTCTCTGTCGAATAAATAAATAAAAAATCTTCAAAAAAAAAAAAAAAGGATAGCGGACAACACTGTATTAGTTTCGTAAGTACGATGCAGTGATGCAATACTTGTATATATTGCAAAATGATCACCACAGTAACTCCAAATAACACCCATCATCATACATACAAGTTTTTTTTCTTGTAATGAAAACTTTCAAGATCCACTCCCCCAGCTACGTCCAAATATGCAATACAGTATTATTAACTATAGTCACCATGCTGAACATGACATCCCCTGTGACCTTCATTTTATAACTGAAAGCGAGTATCTTTTGGCCCCACCCACCCATTTTCCCCACCTCCCACCCCAGTCTCAGGCAACCACCAATCTGCTCTCTATATCCATGAGTTCAGTTTCTTATCGTACATTTGTTTAGATTCCACACATGAGATCATACAGTATCTTTTTCTGTCTGACAGGTTTCACTTAGCTTAATGCCCTCCAGGTCCATCCAGGTCATCAAAAATGGCCACATTTCATTCTTTTTTACGGATGAATATTCCACTGTATATATTCAAATTCCATATTTTCTTTAACCATTCATCCGTTAATGGACACTTAGGTTATTTCCATGTCTCAGCTATTATAATTAATGCAGCAATGAACAAGGGAGTGCATATATCTTTTTGAATTATTGCTTTCATTTCCTTTGGATAAATACCCAGGAGTGGAATTGCTAAATCATAAAGTAGTTCTAGATTTACCTTTTTGAGGAACCTCCATACTCTTTTCTTCAGTGGCTGCACCTGTTTACATTCCCACCAACACTTGCACAAGGGTGCCCTTTTCTCCACATCCTCACCAATACTTGTTATTTTTTGTCTTTTTGGAAATAGCCATTCTAACAGGTGTGAGGTGATATCTAACTGTAATTTTGATTTGTATTTCCCAGATGATGAGCGAGGTTGAGAATCTTTTCATGTGCCTGTAGCCCATCTGTTAGTCTTCTCTGGAAAAATGTCTATTCAGATCCTCTGCCCATTTTTTAAATCAGATTGGGGGGTTGCCATTGAGTTATGAGTTCTTTATATATTTTATATTTGTGTTAATCCCTTACCAGATATAGTCATTTGCAAATATTTTCTCCACTTCCATAGGTTGCCTGTTTTGTTGATGGTTTCCTTTACTGTGCAGCAGTTTTTTAGTTTGAAGGGAGTCCTAGTTGTTTTTGCTTTTGTGTCAAATCCAAAAAACCATCGCTAAGGCCAATGTCAAGGAAGTTACTATCCATGTTTTCTTCTAGGAGTTTTATGGTTTCAGGCCATACATTCATGAGTCTTTCATCCATTTGGAGTTAATTTTTTGTGTATGGAGTAAGGTAGGGTCCAGTTTCATTCTCTTGCATGTGGTTATTCAGTTTTCCCAATACCATTTGTCGAAGAAACTGTTCTTTCTCCATTGTATATTCTTAGCTCCTTTGTCATTGATTGATCATAAATGCATGGGTTTATTTCCAGGCTCTCAATTCTGTTCCACTGATTTATATGTCTGTTTTTATGCCAATACCATGCTGTTTTGATTACCATAGCTTTGTAATATAGTTTGAAATTAGGGATCGCGATGCTTCCAGCCTTGTTCTTTCTCAAGATGGTTTTGGCTATTTGTGACTTTTTACATTTCCATACAAATTTTAGGTTTTTTTTTTAATTTAATTTTATTTAAACTCAATTAACATAGTGTATTATTAGTTTCAGAGGTAGAACTCGGTGATTCATCATGTTTTAGCTCTATGAAAAATGCCTTTGGAATTTTGATAGATTACATGACTCTGTAGATTGCTTTGGGCAGTATGGACATTTAAACAATATAAGTTCCTCCAATCCATGAGCATAAAATATCTTTCCTTTTTTTGTGTGTGTCATCTTCAATTTTTTTCATCAATGTCTTCTATTTTTCCGTTTATAGGTCTTTACGTCCTTGGTTAAGTTTGTTCCTAGGTATTTTGTTCTTCTTGATGCAGTTGTAATGAGATTATTAATTTCTCTAATTGTTTTTAGTGTATAGAAGCAGGTTTTTATATGTTGATTTTGTATCCTGCATCTTTATGGAATTCATTTATTGGTTCTAACAATTTTTTGATGGAGAATTAAGATTTTTTGTATAAAATGTTATCTGCAGTTTGTGACACTTTTACTTCTTCTTTTCCTATTTGGATGCCTTTTTCTTTCTTTTTCTTGCCTAATTGTCCTGGCCAGGACTTCTAACACTATGTTGACTATAATTGACAAGAATGTGCATCCTTGTCTTATTCCTGATATTAGAGGGAAAGCTTTCAGCTTTTCACCATTGAGTATGATATTCGCTGTGGGCTTGTTGTATATGACCTTTATTATGCTGGGGTATATCTCTCTACACCCACATCATTGGATTTTCATCATAAATGGATGAGTTTCTGTCCAGTGCTTTTTCTGTAGCTATTAAGATGATTATATGAAATTTATCCATTTTGTGTTGAATCATCTTTGCATCCCTGGAATAAATCCCACTTGATCATGGTATATGATTCTTTTTTAATGGACTGTTGAGTTCAGTTTGCTAATATTACACTGAGGATTTTTGCATCTATGTTCATCAGAGAGACTGGCCTGTAATTTCCTCTTCTTGTGGTGTCCTGGATTTTGGTATTACAGTAATGCTAACCCCATAAAATGAGTTTAGAGATGTTCCTTTCTCTTCTGTTTTTTGGGAGAGTTTGAGAAGGATTAGTATTAATTCTTCTTTGAATGTTTGGTTGAGTTCACCAGTTTTTGTTGAAAGATTTTTGATTACTGATTCAATCTCTTTACTAGTAATCAGTCTATTAGACTTTCTACTTCTTCATAATTCACTCTAGGTACATTGTATGTTTTTAGGGATTTATCAGTTTCTTCCAGGCTGTCAGATGTGTTGATGCATAATTGTTCATAGCATAGTCTCTTACGACATTTGGTGTGGTATTGTGGCCTCGCTTTCATTTGTGATTTGAGTCCTCTCCTTTTCCTTGTGAGTCTAGCTAAAGCTTTGTCAGTTTTGTTTACCTTTTCAAAGACCCAGCTCTTAGTTTCATTAATCTTTTCTATTGTCTTTTTAGTCTCTATTTATTTCTGCTCTGACCTTTGTTATTTCCTTCCCATAGTAAAGGATATTTTAAAATTAACAGGTCACTTGCACCTACAATATAGTATGTTTCTATCTTTCCTCCCTCAGAAAGCAGCTGAGATTACCAGAATTTGCATTTTAATAGTCTCAAATCCAAGAACTAGGCTATCAATCTCCACATCATATTATTGACACAACGTTCATTTTACTCTTCCATTGAGAACAGCTGACTTGCCAGTGTCTTCTCTGGGCCTCTACATCTAGTCCACTTGCCTTAAAAATCCATACCCCTCTCTGTCAAATAATCTAGGTCATAATATTATACTGTAACCTAAATCCTGAACAAATGCCATTCTAAAGTGTGCCATACCAGACAGTGGCTGCTAAAGCTTTTATCGCATTTTTCAGAATGAATTCCAAAAAATCATTTCCTAAAATGAATTATATATATTACATAATTACATAACATTATTTAGAAAGTTTCTTAAACTTTGCAAGTTTCCTGCTCACTGTGGCCCTTTGTTATGTACACACAGAATCTCAGCTCAGTGAGGAGGGACACAGACTCCCACCATGCATCCCCTTGATTCAAACTAGATTGATCAAGACAAGATACAATTTCTTGTGGCATCAGTTTCCTCATGTGAGATTAGGGAACTCACTACATGATCCTTTAATTCCCTTGTAGAGCTAAATCCTGTGTCTCCCTGACTCCATGAGGCCATCTAGATAATGGTCAACCCAGCTCACATTCTTATAGGCTCTGCAGCTTCTAGAACCCTCTCTCATAACCTACCTCACAGAAGTTTCATAACAGCCCCACAAGGCAGGGAGCATTGGCATTTTTATTCTCACTTTGCTAATATTAACACTGAGCCTAAGTGATTTGCCCAAGGTATCACAGCCAGGAATAAGCAGGACCTTGACTGAAACCCCAACGCACAGTTTTCAATTTCCACCTTGGTTCCTTTCTACTACACAACATTCTTCACAGGGGTGCCTGGCTGGCTTAGTCGGTGGAGCATGCATTCTTCATCTTGGGGTTGTGAGTTTGAGCACCACATTGGGTGTAGAGATTACTTAAAATATTAAAAATTAAAAATATTGCTGACAAACTTTCAATAAACCACCACTAAATCAATTGTACAGGAAAGTCTTGTTCTCTACCACATGCTTCCATGTAAATTAATCTGGATAGTATCACATGCAGGTGTCATCACTCTGAGATTTTTAATCTCAGGAAGTTAATATTATTTTCCTTAGGAAATTTGACAGTCCTACACTAACATTTTTGTGTAGACAAACACTGTGACATCCAAGACTCTGTAATGAGCCCTTTACTGTCCCAAAGATTATCCTCTCCAGGGGCCAGTCTTGATGAGACAATGGAATGCACTTAAACACGCTATATCAGAAGGTAGAAAGTTCAGGGAAGAAGTAGAGGTTCCCTGAGAACGTCTCTCTGGGAGGAGCAGAGAAAGTATATTAGTTTCCTGGAGCTAACCAATCACCACAAACCTGGTGGCTTAAAGTAGCAGGAATTTAATCTCTCACAGTTCTGGAGGCTAAGAGGCCAAAATTGGTGTCAGCAGGCCCATGTTCCTTCTGAACGCTCTAGAGAAGGATCTTCCTTGCCCATTCGAGCTCCTGGAATTCCTGGGTTTGTGGCAACGTAACTGCAACCTCCACCTCCATCTTCACATTGTCTTTTCCCTTGGGTCCCTATGTCCTGCCCTCTTTTTAGGTGGGCACTAGTTGTTGGATTTAGGGTCCACTCTACATAGAGGATGATTTCATTTCATATCCTTAACTGATGACACCTGCCAAGAGCCTACTAAGATTTTGAAATCAACAATGGAGAGGAAAGCCATCCAAAGAGGATTCAGGAGCAAAGACATGAAGCAGGCAAGTCCTGGGCACCTGGGAGGTGAGAAGCACCCCAGGGGATCTATACAAAAGTTAGAAGGATGATGTACTGGGTCTGTTCAGGCTGCCATAACAAAAAGTCACAGATGACTGGCTGAAACACTTATTTTCTCAGAGTTCTGATGGCTAGAATTCCAAGATTAAGGTGCTATTGAGGTTGGGTTCTGGTGAGACCTCTCTTCCTAGCTTGCAGATGACCACCTTCTCACTGTGTCCTCACATGACCTTTCTTCAGTGTGTACACACAGCAAGAGAGCAAGCTCTCTGGTGTTTCTTCCTCTTCTCATAAGGACATGAATCCTATAGGTTTCAGGTCCCACCCTTAATGACCTCATTCAACTTTAGTTATCTCCCTAAAGGCTCCAAAACCATTGCATTAAACCCCTAACCGGGTTAAGGCTTTAATATATGAAACTGGGGGGACAATTCAATCCATAACAAATGGTTTGGGGCCAAATCAAGAGATGTCAAGGTTACTAACTAGGCCAAGGAGTTTGACCTCTGTTCTGTCAATGGTAGGAAGATATTAGAAATCTTGAAAGTGGTTATGAAAATGTTTTCAAGGGAAGCACCATCCTTTTCATTTTCCTCGTCTATAAAACAAGAGCTGTTTTCCAGAAGCCCTTCCAGGCTGATATGCTGTGATTACTGACTACATTTTAGAAGATTCGTCACTTAGAATTTTTTGCTCTGATATACAGCCTATGAAGCAATTATGTCACCAAAAGATAAATAATTCTTAAGAACCATTGTTCTTTATTCTAAAAGGATTAATGATCATGGACAGCAGCTTCTACCAAGAGCACCAGGATTCTGCTAGTTCTTAGTTCCAAGAAACAGACATTAAGACAAAATAGGATGGACCTGTGAGATTTAAAAAATAATAATTCTGGTGGGGTTAGCTTGCACCACACGGAATATCTGTAACCATTTTTCCAAAGCCTTACTCATCCAGTTCCCAAAACACCAGTTTCTGGTCTTTTAAAATTCCCTGCTCAGTAAAATGTGAAACGATAAGCAGCAGTGGAATCCTGAGAAAGAGGGCTAGTAGGATATTTCTGAAATTATTCATTTCTGACTCTTTCATAACACAGATGAGGAAACTGAAGCTCAGAGATGTGCAGTGGTTGGGCTGAGATCCCACAGCTACTTAGTAGAAAATCTTGCCTGACACAGATAAGAAATAAGTTTCAGAGGTCTTGACTGGTGAAAAATTGCAACTACTTTAAAACTGAATCAACGTTACGTAGTATTTGATATGTCTCAGCCACTGTGTGAAGTCAATGTTTCTCAGACCTTAACGTGCATGGGAAGCACCTGGAAGCTTGTCAGAATGAAGATTCTAAGTCTTTACGTCTGGGGTGGGGCCTGAGAGTCTGCATTTCTAACCAGCCTCCAGGTATTGCTGATCATGCTGGTCTGAAGATTACAATTTGAGTAGCAGGGTTCTAAGTGCTTTGCAATATTAACTCTTTTATTCTCCAAAAAGTAACCCTGTTACTATTACAGATCCAGATACTGTATAAGTACGGTTACTATCACAATTTTTAGAGCGGAGGAAACTAAGGCACAATTAAAATGAATTGTCTAAGGTCACACAGTTAGAAATGGCCAGAGCCAGGATCTGCACCCAGATAGCCGAACTCTAGCCTATGCTCTTAACTATTACCTTACTCTTAGGTTTCTAAAAGCAATTCAAGATAATCTCTCTGCTTACACATGTCAGTTTTCGAGCTGAGTTATTAGGACTATATTTTAAATATGTAGCCATTAAAATAATAATGAAAACTATGAGAGAAAAAGAGAGGGAAATGCTCATATGATGTTAAGTAAAAATAGCGGAATACAAATACATCAAACTAGGCCAGGCCCTCTGATTACTAGACTCCATCACTTGAGAAGGAACAAGCCAACTCATTACCACAATAGCAGGACAGGTTTTCCTTCTTTTTCTTCCCTCTTCCGAAACCATCCTACAGGAAATTGCGCTCTTGCCCCTACCCCCAAAACAAACACTTAAGACACCGGGTCTTGATGGAACAAAGGCTTGAGAGAGAACAAGTGTGTGGGAGGAAACCAGCCTACAGCCCCTACCATCCATGGCTTTCATTCATTGAACACACTGAGAACATGTACTATCTAACATACCAGGTGCTGGAATGCTTTCATGAAGATTACATTCTAGAGGGAGAAGCAGACAATGAAAAAGAGAGAATAAATATGCATAGTACACAGTCTCTTACTGAATAAGTGTTATGGAAAAACAGTGGCATATTGCACTTTATTGCACTTTGCTTTATTGTAATTCCCAGATATTGCCTTTTTATTTTCTTACAAATTGAAGGTTTGTGGTAACCCTGTGTCAAGCAAGTCTATTGGTACCATTTTTCCAACAGCATTTGCTCACTTTGTGTCCCTGTGTCATTTTAGTAATTCTCACAATATTTCAAACTTTTTCATTATTGTATTTGTTACGGTGACCTATGAAGAGCTACAAGTCACTGAAAGCTTCATCTGATGGTTACCATTTTATAAAATACTTTTTAATTAAGGTATGTACATTTGTTTTTACACTTAATGCTATTGCACACTTAACAGAATACCACGAAATATAAACAGAACTTTTACACTCATGGGAAACCAAAAAATTCATTTGACTTTCTGTATTGCAATATTCGTTTTATCGCAGTGGTCTGGAACCAAACCGTCAATTTCTCCAGGGTAACCCTGTCATAGAGCAGAGGGGTCAGGGGTGCTGGGGGCAGACAGTATGACTGCAATGGTAATTGGGGTCATCTGGAAGAAAGCAACTTAAAATGAGAGGTACACATATATCTACGGAAGAACATTCTAGGCAGATGGAGTACCAGGTGCAAAGGCCTGAAAATGGAAACACATCTGTAATGTTTCAGGGAAAGCAGGAGCCGCTGCACCTGCAGTGAAAGAGTAACAAGAGACCAAGTCAGGGAGGGGAAAGGGGCGGATCTTGCAGAGCCCTACAGGCCTTGATAAGGACTTTGGCTTTTACCCGGAGGGAAAGACGGAGTCGCTAAGGGTTGGGGCAGAGAAGTGACAGGATCTCACTGTTGTGCTGAAGAACACAGCTGACTGCTGCAGAAGACCAGGATAGAAGTCTGGAGATGGGTTAAAAGGCAATTACAAGCTTCATGCAAGGGATGTTGGTGGTTTCAACTAAAGTAGTAACAGTGAGGTGGTGAGAAGTGGTAGTGAGATTCTGGATATCATGATTTCTTGAAGGGTTAGATGTAGACTGCGAGGGAAAGAGAGGAGTCGGGGTGCTTCCTGCACTTAGAAGAATGAAGTTGTGCTTAACTGATATGCAAAAGACACCAAGGGAAGTTAACCTGAAGATACAGAGTTGGGTTTCGGACATGCAAAGGCAGAAATGCAGAGACATAGAATAGACGGTTAGCTGCAGGAGTCTGAAATCAGGGACAGATGTGGACTGGAGATGTACATATGACAGCTGTTAGCATATAAACCATGAAACCAGATGAGATTTCCAAGGGAGTAAGTCAAGAAAAACAAGAGATCTAAGATCCAGGATCTGAGCTCTGGATGTGTCCATGAAAAGAGAGGAAGCAGCAAGGATCCCAAAAGTGTCCAGTAAGGTAGGAGGAAAACCAGGAAACTGGACATCATGGAAGTCAAGAGAAGCATTTGCTAAAAGGGGGGGGGGGCGGTTAACCGTGTCAAGTCTGCTGAAAGGTCAAGCAAGGCAAAGACAGGACGGAGCTTTGGCTTTAGGAAGGGAGAGGCCATGGGCAACCTTCACAAGCAGTTTCAGGGGAGTAAGGAGAGGAATTGTTTTATCCTCAAAAAGGACAGAAAACCTCAATGATTAAAAAAAAAAAAAAAAAAGGACAGGAAAGGAGCACAGTGCCTGGCACTAAAGCTTTAGGGAGGGGAGGAGAAAGAAGTGACAGTGCCTTGGCATTTAAGGGACAGACTTGTGTGTAAGCCAAGAAGAGATGTTCTGTGTGTGTATAAACCTTCATTTTCTCATGACTCAATAGATTAGGCTGCTAATTTACTGACTCTTTGTTCTCTCTTCAATTCTGTCCTGAATAAGCTTAATCTTTTAAGTGGAAGAAAAAAAATAAATAAAGGTCACCTACCAGCAATTAAGCCATCACTCATATGAAACCTGGACTTACTTCATTACATAAAAGGGATGCGTGCAACATTCTTCTTCGACTGGAGATGCACTGCTCCAACAATAGATTTTTGCTTTTGATATTGTTGCCACACCTCTGGAACAACAATATTGGGAAACGCATGCCGTTCTCTCTCAGTATTCCATCCAAAGAGGCCAGACTTCTACGTTCAAGGCCAAGCTTGCTCTTTCCATCATCACACACCCCGTCTCCCGTAAAATCATCTCCTGTCACCAGTATTCCTGCCAAGTTACCCATTTAGAACTGTCTCTTTCTTTTTCACACAAAGCCATATGTGGAATGCAGAAGAGATGATATACTTAAACCCATCAGAATTTCTTTACTTCAAATATGGAAGATCTGCCTCAAAAATTCCTGAACAGTACCTTCTACCTCATTAGCAATTTACCAACTGCTTATTTCCCCAGTTATACCAGAAGATAAATATATTCCTAAGAAGTCCCTAAGACATTACACTGCTTACCTTCTGCTTGGTCTCACTCGATGGAAAGAGCTATCATTAACTTCTATGGCTAAAAAAGGGGGAAATTTCAGTAAAAATCTCATTATTTTAGATCCCACTATGAAAATAACAGTAATTCAACCTTGACTGAAGATTCCTTTTGTAGCATGACTGAAAAGAGGGCACTGCAAAGAAAATTAACTAACACATCAATAGTGTTCACAAAAGATATTTAACCCACTTAAAACACTAAGTGTTTCAAATATTATGCATTTTTTAAAACAAGGTTATCTGTATACTATTCGTACAGAAAGGCAGTACATATGTTTACGTATGATGGACAGACAGTCAAGAATTCACTAGGTCATTCCCACTGCTTTTGTTGTAATTACTGATCTACACACACACACACACACACACACACACGCACACACTCACCAACATTCATGCAAGTATTATACAACTTACCAACCCACACGTTTTATTGCCAGCGCCCACACCCCACCAGCAAGTAGGTTTCCCAGATTAAAAAAAATAAAATCACTGGGCCTTTTTGTCCATAATAACAACACTCTCTATACTTGAGTCGTAAGTGGACTACTCCCCAAACTGCATTTTCATAATTATATAATTACAATTTTAGCAGTGTAAGATTAAAAGAAAAAATGTTGTTATTCCTTGTTTGACTAAGAAGTAACCTATAAAAGATTTGCCTCTTCTCCATGCCTGTAGAACTCATCACAGAGTAAAAATAATCAGAATCTGTGCTTAATAATTATACCAAGACTCATTTACTAAACTCAAAATAAATAATATGCTTTCTTAAAATACTTTTAGATGGGTGGTATAAGTAACCTGCAGAAGATGAAAACTGAAGGCAGCTCCTCACAGGATGTAAGTTTGAGAGGCATATATTAAGAATCTTCCCAGCCCAAGACCAGCAGATGATGAAATCTGACAGATTGGCTGGCATTATCTCCCCCATTCTGGGTGCTTGTCTCATGCAATCTGCTCCCACGGGGCTGAGCCATTGCCTTGTTCTAAAAACATCAACCACACATACACCACCTCCGATCCTGGAAACTGAAGAACTCTACACTGCAGTAAACATTTGTTCTCTGAAGTTTTCTTAACTAAACTTTTAGGATTCAGATCTACCACATGTTAAGAATGTACCAAACATACAACATTCAGAAAATTTCCTCCGTTGATATCCACAATAGTTCAAAAATATTTGTTCAACAATCATCTATTAAGCACCTGCTATGTGCCAGGCACTTTAGCAGCTATTAAAAACGTAAAGCTAAGTCTGAGACTGGTTCTCTCTTAAAGGGGATGGATGTGTATGTGGAAAAAAAAAAAAAGTCTCAAATACTACAGTAACAGTGCAACAGGGAAAAAAGGCAGCATGATTCATTATGCCTGGGAGATTGAGGAAAGCCACACTGACGAGATCATATTTGAGCTTGGTTCATAAGGATGAGCGCGAGTTCACTGAGGGAGGACTGAAGGAGAGTTCCAGAGACTTCCAGACACAGCAAAGCTCTAAGACCTATTTGGGAACGGGAAAACCTAGAATGACAAGGGGAAAGGCACAGAGGAGATAAAGCTGGTATGACAGGTTGGACAGGATGGGCTTTGAATGTCATGCTTTTATTTTATTCTGAAATACTAAGGAAACATGAATGCATTTTAACCAAGGAAGAACAATTCACTCAAATTATGTGAAGATTATTGCTGCAGTTTGAAGGATGAACTGAAGCAGGATGAGGAAATAGGGACTAGAAGAGGAATTACGCCAGAGCAAAGGAAGAGAAGGAGGCAAGAACTCTTCCAGAGGTGAGATGAACAGGACTCAGGGATCCGTAGATTCAGGTAAAGCAGCAGGAACATAGGGTGGATCCAGTGGTCCTAATGACAACGACAGAGGATACAGACTGTCATGATCCAAAAGCAGAAATGCAGGAGGAGCAAGTCTGGGTGAAGAAACGAGTTCAGCACTGGCCATTAGGTAGATTGTCTAAAAGTGCAGGAGGAGAGGGGTGGGGGCCAAGCAACTCTGAGGCCAAGAGTCATTCATGCTGAAGTTAAAGTCAGCCAGTATGAAAACAAGAGACAAAAGCAGGAGAGAAATGGATGCCCCAAAGTGAACGGATCTGATGGAATGACCTGGATGTTGAGAGGTCATGGCAACACGTACGGAAGAGCACAACGAACGGCATGGAGTGGAAACCATGAGTGCGTGTTTTCAGCTGCTGAACTCAGAAGCCGTTCCCAAACCTCTCCTTCTTAAAGCTAGACACTCATTTTCCCCAATGTTTGGTTGTTTACTTAGAGGTGACAACGCAAGGATACAGGAACTGGGCTGGGAGCCAGTGGGAAACTCTCGCTTCCCTGATACAAGGAACAGACGTAGTTGGTCTGCCTTGAATGAGGAAATGATGCCTAGAGGTTCTTGGAGCTAGCTGGTCACCATAAGATGACAAAAAGCCAATACATTAATGATGGTGAGGTGAAAATTAGGGAGCCCCACAGTCCAGCTCTGGGATATAGGGAAATTTTAGGCAAAGACCAAAGAAAGGCAGTATCATCAGGGGAAAATCAGGCTTCAAATGGGTCAAAGAAGAAAGAATAGGGAGATGTATTCTAAGGAAAGGATGAGGATAGGAATTGTATCCTGTTGCTTCCCCAGCACCCAGCATTTACCACACATTTGCTGAATCAACAAATATTGGGTGGATAGCTTAGTGGAAGGGCTTGAAGGAAGGCCAGCAAAGCAAGGTGGCCTCCATGAAAGGAAAGAGATGAGCAGGCTGGGGATATGGTAGGCTGGTCAATCAGAGAAGTTTGTTCCTTGGACAGAGGTCTCTGATTACAGCGAGGAGAGAAGAAGGTACCAGCGGAAGGTGAGGAGGGGAGAGCAGGCTCATTGTGCCCTCTGTGGTTTCAGGTCCCAGATTCCAGAGAAAGAGACAGGAGTACAGCTTGGAGAGAAAGCCATCTGAGCCAAAATATTGGCCTGGGCACTTTTTTGCAGGTCCACTGGCAGGGCAGTTCTTAAAGGCCTTATGTTTGGGGGCTCTACATCCTTAAGACTGTGAAAGAACAGGCTTGTCTTCTGAAGCTCACAGCAAAACTCCATGCAGGGACTTTTTAGGGGACAAAAGTCATCTTGTAAAGCAATGTTTATTCAGTCTGACCCAGGGGAAAACCATGCAACCCCAGAATCTTTGCTCATCGGATTTTCCAGCATTGGCTATTTGACAGTACAGGAGTCTGAGTGCCTGACTATGGCTGCATTTCATCTGCAAGGACCAATTCCAAGGGTAGGAAGGTAGGCATTGGACAAGACAGAACTAGCCTCCTGCCGGCTTCCAGGTGAAGTAGTCCTGCAAGGTGATGCTGCTTCAGCGAGCTCTCTGGGTAGAGAAAGATGCTCCAGCAGCCGGAGGAAACTCGCCTTCCAAGAAGTGTTCATAGAACTTCCCACAAAACCACACAGCCGCCTAAGCTTTACTGCAGCCTCATTTCCCCTTTGACTATCCCCCTTCCGACACCACTCCTTCCTGTACTTCTACCTCCCTGTACAGATTCAATAAGGAAAATAAATCTAATGATACCTATGTGGTCTTTTTACAAATAGCAGCCAAAGGGACACCTGGGTGGCTCAGTTGGTTAAGGGGCTCACTCTTGATTTTGGCTCAGGTCATGATCTCAGGGTCATGAGATCAAGCCCTGTGCCAGGCTCTGCACTGAGTGTGGAACCTGCTTGGGATTCTCCCTCTCCCTCTTCCTCTGCCCCTCCCCCTTGCTCTCTCTCTCAAGTCTTTTTTTAAAAAATAGCAGCCAAAATGTATGTGTGCACGTGTACACACGTAGAAAATACATATACCAGAATCACATGGAGAAGGGAATAAAATTTTCATCAAGCACTGAAAGCATCTGTAGCATGTGGGCACTGCTTTGTTTCCAACATTAAGATGTATTTTCTAGCATTTAAATAATATCTAAATGTTCCACTTACGGAAGACTGACATTTCCAAATGTTAGTTTCCTACATGTAATTCCAAATTACTGGAGAAGGTAATCTAATTTTTAATAGCCCAAGTATAGACTCCAGTTACAACTGCATTTAACATTTTTGATCCCCGTTAGGCCTCCACACTCATGACCTAGTGGAGATGACACCCTAACAAAGTACAGCGCCACCTATTGGCCACATGCTGAGACTAGTCTTATGGTCCAATACAGTCTGTTCAGGCTGACAGGCTATACGGCTTTGAGTCACATAATTTATTTCATATGAACTGACCTTTACCATTTTTATGGATTTAATAAAGCAAAGTAGGGGTAAAAACTATAAAAAGCCTGCCAGGTATTCTGCCTCACTTCATTCTTTTAATGTTATTACTTACATCTCCATTACAGGACAACTTGTTGAATATTTGTATTCCCTTCGCTGGTTAAGTACATAATTTATTGGGTACCTGCACGTGTCAGACCATGTATCTGGCAAGAGGATTACAGTGGTAAACAAGGCCGACCTGGCCCCTTGTCCTTTTGAAGACTGTAATATAGCAGACCTTTGAAAATCATGGGGGTCAGGGGCATGGAAACCCCCACTCCATACAGTAAAAAACCCATGTATAACTTTTGACTCCCCAAAAACTTAACTACTAACAGCCTACTGTTGACCAGAAGGTTTACTGGTAACAAATAGTCAGTTAACACATATTTCATATGTTATATGTATTATGTACCATATTTTTTAAGATAGCAAAAAGAAAACCCGAAGAGAAAATAAATTTGTACTGTATTTATCCAAAAAAAAAAAAAAATTGCATGTAAGTGGACCAACTTTGTTGTGCAAGGGCCAACTATATCTCTGGAGTCTGACCACTTCTCATCACCTCCACCATGAACACCCTGTGCAAAGCCTTCTCACTGGTTCTGTCTCTAAAAGCCCTTCTCAACAGAGTAGCAAGGGAACCCTTCAAAATCTAAGCCAGATGACAAGCCTGCTCTGCTCTGAACCTTCCAAAGTTTCCATCTCATCCAGAGTAGAATCCAGAGTCCTCACTGCCAGAGATGTAGCCTCCCCCTCCACGTCTATCCCCTCGCAATCCCCATCAGCTCCGCTCCTCCTCAAACCTGACAAGCCTCACGGCCTCTGTACCTGCTAGTCCCTTTGCCTGAATGCTTATCCCTCAGATACTTGCATGACTCACTCCCTTACTCTCTCCAAGTCTGTGCTCAAATAGCCCATCTTGGGGCACCTGAGTGGCTTAGTCGGTTAAGTGACTGCCTTTGGCTCAGGTCATGGTCCCAGGGTCCTGGGATCGAGCCCTGCATGAGGTTCCTTGTTCAGCAGGGAGCCTGCTTCTCCCCTGCCTGCCACTCCCCCTGCTTGTGCTAGCTCTCGCCCTCTCTCTCTGTCAAATAAATAAAATCTTAAAAAAAACAAAAACAAAAAAAACACACAAATAGCCCATCTTGACCACCTGGCATAAAATCAAAGGCCCCCACCCCTCCATGTCAGCACTCCTATCCTCCTTGCCCTGCTCTACCACTCTCCATAATACTTATCACCATCTGACCTCCTATGTGCCAGTCCCTGCCTTTTAATTTATTGTTGTCTGTCCTAAGTAGATTGTAAACTCCACAAGGACAAAAACATTTTTTTCCTGGCCTCTCCAGAACCTAAAACAGCGTTATGGCGTATATCTGTTAAATGAAACATCACTCACTTTCCCTGTGTATCTTTCTCTCATTCTCCAGGACCATGGTTCCCGAGGACAAGGAAGAAGCCCAATATGGAAAGCCCTCACATTAATCCCCTGGTCCAGGACAAAGAAGAGCTTGTCCTACATGTTTTGGGGCAGGGCCAGCTTCATGGGTGTTATCACTCATGCAGTCACAGAGCTCCATGCTCAGAGGGGCCTGACACTTGGTTTAAGGCTCTGTAGTCACCAACTGGAAATTCTTAAGAGCTTTTGAATAAGGGGACCTGTGATTTCATCTTGCACTGGACCTCACAAATTATGTAGCTGGTCCTGTTTTGAGGGTTCAGGGTAAGAGATGTGTGAGTAAAATAGCTCACTGAAAACATCCACTGAAAGATGAACAGTCCTCACAGCGCCTGACCCTTTTGGTAAGTCGGAGCCACTAATTCAAGGAAGGGAGCATGGCTCCCGAGGCATATGGGATTTTCACTCTTTTTAGTCTAGGACAGCTAAACCCTTAATGAGTCATGGGAATGTTCCCGGCAATTCTCTCCCCGCACCTTTCCCACCCCCATCCCCCTCTCACCAGTCACAAGCTGGAATTCCCCACCACCAGGGTCAGTGTCGAGGAGAGGCAAGAGAGGCAACAGCATCTTAACATAGACAAAATTGTAAAATTTACTGTGGAGCTTAATTTTAAAATAAACAGGAGATTTCCAATCCAGTAAAGAGATGGTTAGTGGTTTTCACTTAGATGCTGATAGGAGGGAAGAAAGGGTACTGAGTCGGGGAAAGAGTGCTTAGGGGCGTGTGGGGCAAAGAAGGGACTAGTGCAGAAAGGTAAGGAAGGGACATAAAACATCTTTTTTTTTTTTTAAAGATTTTATTTATTTATTTGACAGATAGAGACAGCCAGCGAGAGAGGGAACACAAGCAGGGGGAGTGGGAGAGGAAGAAGCAGGCTCATAGCGGAGGAGCCTGATGTGGGGCTCGATCCCATAACGCCGGGATCACACCCTGAGCCGAAAGCAGACGCTTAACCGCTGTGCCACCCAGGCGCCCCAACATCTTTGAAGAGTTAGCAACTGCTTTGTCTCAGCTCAGGGAACTAAAAAAAAAAAAAGAAAGAAAAAGGCTCCTGGTGCTGTCCTAGTCTTGGCAAGAGAAGTGAACAGGACAAGCCAGAGCCGCGGGTGTTCCAACTGACCCCTGCTGGCTCTCCAAGGAAGTGTCCGAGTACGTGGGACTGGCAAGCCCTCGCAGGGTTTTTCCAGAAGGGTGGATCACACAAAACAAGCAAGATTCCTGGGAGTGAGGGAAGCAGGCAGATGTGCTAAAGAACTCTTTCACACCTGTTTCACTTAACAGAGTGAGGACTTGGTGATCCATATAGAAACATAAAGAGGAACATAAAGCCCCGGTGTTTAGACAGGGGCTAGAACGAGATCATAGGCAGTTATCATCTTTTTGAAATCCTTAGGTACTGGCTAGAAGGCTGCTGTCTGCAGTCACAGAACAGTAAAACATGAAACTTTGAAGATGTTTGCTTTGCCTCTCAGTTTGCTTCTCTCCTCCCGCCCCGATGAAGGCAGTCACGAGAAGCTGGCAGACAAAGGCACTTTTTACATTCAGAGTAGTTACCAGTAAAATCTCTAGTCATCCCTCAAAATATTAAATGTAGGATGAAAATTAGATTTCCTTTTCATTCAATCCAAAGAAATTTATCTGGACAGAATCTTGTAGAAAACTGCTTAACATTCCGTAATATGGAACAAGAAAATTTATAGAACCTTATGTATGACATAGGAATTCATTTTCATTTCCTTTCTAAAGTTTTCTACAATGTTTTGCCTCCTTTAGGTCTAAGAAATAGTTTCATAAATATAAACGGATATTGCCTTGCTGTGAAACTTGAGGATATAAAGGCATAAAGAGTTATGCTTCTGGACCAAGACCTGCTTTTAAATATATTGGGAAGAGTAAAAAGTCTACAACTGCCAAAAATCCATTGTCCATCAATAGTATAAACATATGCTAGAAACTTTTGAACTTCCCTCCTTCGTGAGCTTTAGTGATTGTAATTAACCCAGCCGCATCCATCCCAGTCCTTCTGGGACGGTCACCTAATACCCAGTCAACCCACCTGAACATATTAGGTGCCTACCAGGTACTTAACAGAAGTATCATTGAGGCTCTTGGTCTTGCACATTTATACCACAGTGAGAACACAACTAAGAACAATATGGTACAACTACTTTGAGAATTCAAAGAAGGAAACAGGATAGGAGTTTAGTTGATGAAGACAGACTTGAATTTGTTCTTGAAGCACAGGGTAGATTCAGACGAGTAGCAGGGAGAAGAGAAAAAGAAAAAAAAAAAAATCAGTGGCAGGAAGAAAAGCATTCAGAGAAAGACCTACCGAGACCAGAACAGAGGAGAGAGACGTTTGTGGCCAACTAATGCTATTAAGCACAGCTTACAACAGGGTGAAGCCAAACTATGCCTTCCTTCCAGTAAAAGAACTAACTAAAGGGAACATCTAAAGGAGCAAAGCAAGTTCTTGTGACGAGAGGCATCTTTTGTTGGACTGTTAGGAAGTCTCACTTTTCACAACCCTGTACAATAGAGAGTTGGCCGGCCAGAAGCAACCCTCCCCCGACGCCCGAGTGAAAACGTGATGGGATTCAGGCCTTTGTAGAGCAATAGTTAACCCTGGCCACCCGTAAGTTTGTAAAATTCCCTATGTCTAGACCACAGCAAGATGGACGACATCAGAATCTCTGGGGTGGGACCCAGGGGATACCAACGCCGATGACACAGGAGTCCTGACCACGTTATTTGGGGCAACTTACCTCAGGCTCCTTAGGATAACTAGGTTGTGATAAAGTACAAACCCATTTCTTAATGACAGTGGTTCTAAAATTTTAGGGAGCATAACATACAGCTGGGCACTTGTCAAAACGTGGACCAGCAGGCCCCATCCCCCCAAGATGTTGATTCAGCAGATCTGACTGTGGTTTGGTCACTCGGGCATTTTAAATAACGCCCCCCCCCCAAGGTGATTCTAGGACTGTATTTTGTCCTGCCCTATGAATGGTCTCCCAAGTAAACCCATAAGCTTCAGATTTAGTTTTCTAGGATGTTGGCAGCTTTTGCCGTCCAACTTTGGAAGAATACCTGAGATGCTTCCATTTCCGTCACGATTGTCTTTCCCCTAGAAGCATTCAACGTTCACACCACAAAGGGAAAATCTGAGAGATGCTATTATACACTGAATGTTTATTTCCCCCCAAATTTCATATGTTGACATCCTAATCCCTGAGGTGATAATATTTGGAAGTGAGGCCTTTGAGAGGTAATTGGGTTTAGATGAGGTCATGCGTCTGGGAGTCACGTGACAACATTGGACCCACATGGACAATCCAGGTTAATTTCCCCTATTTTACAGTCTGACCCCTTGATTATACCTTCAAAGACCCTCTTGCCATGTAATGTAACTTACTCATCACGTCCAATGATTGGGGTGTGAACATCTTTGGGGGAGTCATCTGCCTACCACATATGGTATGTTTTAGACTCATGCAACACACTGTCCTGGGTGCTTTACATACATCGACTGATTTAATTTTCACAAAAATCTGATGATTTGGTACCTTGAATATCATACCTTTTTTACAGGTGGGGACCAAAGCAAAGAAGGTGAAATAAGCTTCCCAAAGTTACAGTTTGTAAGTGGACTGGTGGGCTTCAAAACCAGGGGCTCTGGCTCCCACATCTGTGCTCTTTACTGGCACACCACACTCCTTCTATAGGACTGCTTTGTAGCCAAGAGTATGTGTCATCAAAAATGTCAGAAGGCCACATGGATGGTTCAGATTGCCAAAATTATCCCAGTCTCAGTCAATATAAATGCTTAACTGTTTTTATATCTTATATTCAACAAAGCTACATCTTTCCTAAAATTCTTCCTAATAGTTAACTAAACCTACATCAACCTTACATTTGCAAATAACCAACCTGCCCAGGAAGGCATTTATTAAAAATTAAAGTCAATCATTTACTTAAATAAAAAAACAATTTCCTAAGAAATATATTTCAATGTGTTGATTTTAAAGAGATTATAAAATTTGGCATATATATATATATATATATATATATATATATATATATATCCCCAAAAGTTAAGGAATCTGGTTCTAGTATCCAAGACTTACCTTATATGAAAAGGAAGAGAGCCCAGAGTGCTTCTTCTCTCTCTGCCGCATGAGGACACAGCAAGGAGGCGGCCAATTGCAAGCCAAGAGGACAGCTCACACCAACAACCGAATCTGCCAGAACCTTGACCTTAGACTTCCCAGCCTCCAGAACTGTGAGAAATAAACGTCTGTTATTTCAACCAGCAGCCTGTGGTACTTTGCTATAGTGGCCCAAGCTAAGATGCCCACAGTACAACACTGAGGAGTGTGGATCTGCTCTGAGAAGTAGCCTCAAAATACATCCTCACCTTTCCTTTTTCCAGAACCATCCATCTTACGTCTGGGGAAACAGACTCGGCTGGAGCACACAGGTTCTAGTTAAAATATTAACCATCTTGGACCTCAGCCTATTTCTTCACTAGAACTAAATCTGACCATTTAAAGATTTGGTTTATAAATACAAAAGGCAGGGATCTTTGACTTGAATAGATGGAAGAGCAGACGGTAGCAGCGGCTCTAATTACCTGGACCAGCCGTGATAGGTTTGGGCTGGTCAGGCAGGCCCCCCACGTAGGATGCAATGACAAAGGATGCCTAAACTCATTGATTCAACAAATCCTTTCTGAGTGTTTGCGGCATGCTAGGCTTCTAGCACGGAACAAAATGGCCATGTTCTCCCTATATTTTGTAGGGAAGAATGATAATGGACACTGAGAAATTGGGAAAGAGATTTGGAGGAAGGAAGTAGCTATTTTAGACAGCTGGTCAGGGGAAAGGCCTCTGGGGAGGCAGACATTTAAGCTAAGACCTGAATGTCAAGGAGCGACCGAGCATGTAAAGATCCAGGGGAAGAACAGTAGATGCAAATCCCTGAGACTGAAAAGAGCTTGGCAGATTTGAGGGACAAGGAAAGATTCCAGTGTAGCTGGAACAAGTGAACAAGAGGGAGGAGGAACTGGAAAAGTCAACAGGAGGCAGAGGAGACACTGTTGCTCTGGGGGTAGAGAACAGTTTCGCCATTAACGGTTCTGGTGACAGATGCCTGGTTTTGTGGGTGACTGCCAGGCTCTGCCTCTCACACTGATGCAATGAGTGACTTCCGTCTGCCAGGTAGAGGATTTCAAGCTTGAGAACCATCCCCTCTCCCACACCCTCTTCTCCTTGCTCAAGACGCCTGAAATCTGATCAAAAAGGCAGACTCAATGCTCTGGCCTTGAAGGCAGACAACCCAGGTGTTAGTTTCACCTTTGCCACTTTTTAGCTGGCACGTTAAACTGCCGGAGCCTTGTTTTCCACATCTGTAAACTGGGGAAACAAATACCTTACTCATAAGGTTGTGGGCATTCTAGGAGATACTGTATGGAAATCATTGACTACAGCAGCTGGCACATAATAGTAAGTGCATATAAATGCATTCTTATCCAAGAAGCTTCATTTCAGTTTCTCTAATTTAAGACATTGATACAAATTGAACAGAAAATCTCCCTGGGGTAGCCACACTGTAAGTTGGTATTAGTCATTTGCACTTTAGTGTGAATGAGTCTGCAATTCTTTCTCCAAAGCCCCACAAAGTTGGATTTGAGTGGAGAGGTTTGGAGGTGTGGGGTGGTGGGAGACAACTTCTAGATTTCAGAGGAACCAAAGGAAAAGCAGAGAAGACTAGACGAGGGAGGAGTGCTACAGCCTCTGAAATCTTCATAGTGTTCAATTCTCTAAAAACTATTAATCTAGGGAAAGAAGAAAGCTGTCATTCTGCTTTTCCTGTACACACTGCATTTCAGGGTAATCAAACATTAATGGGAGAAGTTTCTTTTTATAAAAAGCATTCTAGGGGCACCTGGGTGGTGCAGTCAATTAAGCGTCCAACTCTTGATTTCAGCTCAGGTCATGATCTCAGGGTGGTGAGATTGAGCCCCATGTCAGGCCCCATGCTGGGTGTGGGGCCTGCTTAAGATCTCTCTCTCTCTCCCCCCTCCCTCCCTCTCCTTCTCCTCACTCTAAAAAAAAATTTTAATTTTAAAAAGCATTCTAGCTAAGCCATAAGAAGCAATGATAGGGGGGCACCTGGGTGACTCAGTCACTTAAGCCTCTGCCTTTGGCTCAGGTCATGATCCTGGAGTTTTGGAATCAAGCCCCCCATACAGCTCCCTGCTCAGCAGGGAGTCTGCTTCTCCCTGTCCCTCTGCTCCTTCCCCACTTGTGCTCTCACTCTCTTGCTCTCTCTCTCACAAATAAAATCTTTTAAAAATAAAAAAGCAATGATAGAATTAAAATATTACCATTCAGCAATATAATGAACAGATGGAGGTAATGATTGGGGGTGCTTACACCACAAAGCGAGAAAACCAAGCGTTTCACATCTCCTGACAGAAGTGTAGCACCACCACCACCTGTGTAGCATTTCAGCCTGAAACTCAAGCCTAAATCTTCGATCAAACTATCAGCTTTATGGAACTACAGAGAACAGAGGAACATGCTAAACATCACGGGGAAGCAATCAGCAAAATCCAGACTATTAGGAAATCTCTTGGATAAATCACTCTGTTTCTTCAACAAATACATTGCAAGGAAACATAAAGAGTGTGAGGGGAAGCCTATAGATTAAAAAAATATTTAAGAAGTACCCCCAACTAATTGCAAAATATGAACCTATCAAAAGATTGACTCAAATCAATTACAAAATTAAAAGCTTATGATAAACAGTGAAATTTGGATATTTGATAATATTAAGGAATTACTACTTAACGTTTAGATGTGATGATTGTATTGTGGTTACTTTTTAAAGAGTCCTTAATCCTTTAGAAATATATACTGAAATACATATTTATATATATATTTATATATATATTTATATATATCTGTTTACATGTAATATATATGTATATATATATATATATATATGTATATTACATGTAAAGTATATATAATGCCTGGAATTTGCTTCAAACTAATCTAGTAGGGAGATGGAGGGTGTTTTTAATAAGAACTAAAAAAAAATCAGAAATATCTTAAAATAACTTTATAGTTTTCCTTAAGATTAGTGCTTCTAAACACATTTCACTGGTTACCAAGGGCTCCCTGAGTTGGAGACATTGAAAGCCTTTGACATGAGACATGATAATAACAATAATGAGTAACATTTACTGATAACCTATATGTTGGACTAAAGCCAGTCCAGAAATATGGTCAGCCAAAAAGCTAGTGCAATCACACTGAAAAAGCCAGGGAAAGAGTCACTGACCGAGAGTTCCGGGCATTACTCTCTGCCCCCAGTTCACGGTGAGCTGCTGAATTCAGGGAACCAGGTTGTATTCACCTTCCTATTCCTGGTTTTAGCATGAAGCCTGGTACCCGGAAGCATCCCAGATAAGGAGTGAGGAAGGAGGGAGGGAGGGACTCTGACATCTAGAGTAGGGAGAAGGAAGTGGAGGTCAATCTGCTTGGACTTGGCTGGACGCTGTGAAAGGTACAAGCCTCCACTCAATCTTCCGGAAGCCAAAATGATAACCAACACAAGAAAACTAGAACAGTAAGAAAGTCAATAACCAGGTATGTGGTTTGTGACTTTAAACTGCTTTAGTCTCTCCTCTGCTCAGAGTCTGACACCCCAAAGTAAGTCTGAAAACTAAAGCGCCAGTGAAAGAAACCTCACCTTCACCCACAGGGGCCAGCAGAGAGCTGAAGTCCTAAGAGAAGCTAAAACCACATCCGCAAGGTGGGGCCTACATGCTTCCTGCTGAGAACTTCCACGCTTTGTATCAAGGTTTAGCTCTCTCCCTGGGCAAGAAATGTATAAGGAGCTTTTTGGAGGAAAGTTGGGAAGCAGGAAATTGGTCAGCGGTATGGGAGAAATAAAAATTACTGGAACAAAGTGATAGCAGAGAAGGTATGGTGAAAAGTTTTTCATATGAACATCCTGAAAACCTGCACTTATCTAAACCTCATTTCCAGATCTTTCTGCAAATTTCCCCCTCTCAGTGTAGGTACACAGCCGCGTAAGTGCATTTCAAATCCTGGTTGCCAGCACCTCCACAACTCAGTTAAGCAAAATCACCTGAAAGTATTTTATTTTAATTTTATTTTAGGAGTTTATTTTATAGAGTTTATTCATTCATTCGAGAGAAAGATCACAAGCAGCAGGCGAGAGACGGAGGGAGAAGCAGACTCCCCGCTGAGCAGGGAGCCTGATGCAGGACTGGATCTCAGAACCCCAGGGATCATGATCCGAGACGAAGGCAGATGTCCCACCGACCAAACCACCCAGGCATCCCCACCTGAAAGCATTTTAAGATTCAGTGTATCTCACTGCCATCCTCCTCCCTGGATTCCTTAGTAGTTTTCTCCAACCAAGGCCATGAGCAGCAAAAAGAGCTTTTGATGAGACACCAAGATCTTGGGAAGAAATCAAAGTTCATTGGGCTAAAGCAGAGGTGTTTAAGCATAGATTTTCCTGCAGCTTGCTTCTAAGCCCTGTTTAATGCACCCGGACTGACAGACAGCTGGCTCTACTACTCAGGGAAGGTCTTGCTGGCCTTCCAAAGATCTTGAACAACACGGCTAAACACCATCTGCAGAGATGTACTTTCCCGCCCAGGTACACAGCCTCCATCCCTTCCCATCACAATGATATTCAATGGGAACTTGAGGAAGAGATTCGCCTTCCCTGATTTTTCTGTTTCCTTTTGCCTTCATTGCATATCCGCAGCCTGACAGAGGGATAAGGATCAGCTCCTCCTCTTTCCCCACGACACACACGGTTTTTAGGCTCTGTCTTTCAGAATTCACTGCTATCTCACCACAGAAGTCTCCCATGACCCTCTCCCAAAGTTGTTACACAATCTTTACTGGAGACCAAAGTATATTGGTTTCAGAAAGCCAACAAATTATAAAGGGCATTACCTGAAGATGGACAGATGAAGGAAAAGCAGAAAAAGTCCCCAAGGAAGAGGGAAATCTCACAACCTCTAATTAAGGTGTAGAACAGTATCTTTGCCCTAGTTTTTCTTAGTTTCAGGAAATAAGGCAGGAGTCTCATGATTAGAAAGGGTGATGCCAGGACTTGGAAGGTCTGGGCATGTACATGGTAGCCAAGAGAGGACCTGCCTTTCTTGCATTTTCCAGGAGAGAGAATGTGCTGTCCCAGATTGCCCCCAAATTGCTGCCAGATGCCCCAGGAGCCAGAGAAGTGACCAGCTCTGAACTCCCATGGCCCAGTGCACGGGCCTAGGAACCAGACACCACCTGACAGAATCCCAACTCCAACACTTGGAGTTGTGTGCCACATTTCTGAGTCTTACTATCCCAATCTGCAAAATGGGAATCCTATTCTAGAAAATCTAGAATAATAGAATGGGTGGTTGTAAGGATGAAATAAGATGATATAAAGCAGCATCCAGTTCTGTGGCTGATAGCTCTCAAAAATTAGTAGCTTTCTTCCTTCCCTGCCTTGTTCCCATTCTGTTCTTCTAGCCCCACCTTTCCCAGTTATTCATTTGGCCCTACTCAACAGGAAAATCCTCAAGCTCCTGTGAGAGCTATGAGCTGACATTATAGGACGCTTTGTTTCCTGAACAGAGGAGACAGTCTTGATATTCAAATAGCAGTTTTTTCTGGATTTACATGCTGAGCTCAAGGATATAAGAAACACCCAGTAATATAGGCCTACCCTTTCAACAAGAGAAAAGTAATTATTCTTAAATGATCTTTGGTGGGATTTTTAAAAACTTGTTATTGTGTTTAAAATTGCAGATACGGGGCGCCTGGGTGGCACAGCGGTTAAGCGTCTGCCTTCAGCTCAGGGCGTGATCCTGGCGTTATGGGATCGAGTCCCACATCAGGTTCCTCCGCTATGAGCCTGCTTCTTCCTCTCCCACTCCCCCTGCTTGTGTTCCCTCTCTCGCTGGCTGTCTCTATCTCTGTCGAATAAATAAATAAAATCTTTAAAAAATAAAAAATAAAATAAAATAAAATTGCAGATACATGGAAAGGATGGTATAAACCTGCGTGAGCCCATCTCTAGCTGCAATGGTTATCAACAATTCAGCATTCTTGTTTGTGCTGTCACCCTTCTGCTTTTGTCTGTTTCACTACTTCAAGATATATCACCAACAGATAAGGACATTTTCCAATACAACCACAAGATCAATTCCAGTTGTCTCAAAAGTGTCTTATTGTGGTTGCTTGCTGGAATCAGGAATCCTTCACATTTGGCTGCTATTCCTTAAGTCTGTTAGTCTAGAACAGTTCCTGTGGGAACCAGAAAGTCACACCACCCAGAGCCCCCTTCAAGGAGAAACTGTAGCCCAGCTGCAGGGCAGGAGGTCAATAGACAGCCTCCAACTCCAGCTCCTTGGAGATCAGAGTCAGCTGTACAAAGCCACGTCTCTTGGATCACACCATTCTCCAAGCAGCCCGCCTTCAGTGGCTAAGTAAGGCAGGGGTATATAGACCCAGCTTTGTGGTCTGACGAGCACAGACAACTCTGATGTACAAGGTTTGCTCCAGAGAGCCCCACTGCATTGGCGAAGGCTTTGCTAGGCCTGCATCTCAGTGGGTCCTTTCCCTCTGCTTCCCAGCTCCTTCCATTCACAGGTGCTGATCCTTAGTCAAGTAGTTTACACCAAATTGTGTCTCCTCGTTTGCTTCCAGATGATATAATTTACAACAGTTCTCTTCCATTTCTTATACATTTTACTAACTGAAAAACTCTAGGACTGACCTAGGTTTTAAAATACTCATTTCAGCATCCCCGATTCACTTCTCAAAAGCAGAAATTATAAGCCAAACATTCCCATTGCCACTAAAAGATTTCTGATCAACTAAAATCAAAAGAAATCAAAGAAATACAACATACCTTAACATTCCCACTTTATTTTCTAAAAAGCTGAACTGTTTCATCTACATTAACATTAAATTGCTGACATCCCCAAAATCAGCCATGAAAGAAGTCTAAATTCCTATCCAAAGACTATTGTCATCTTTAAGTTATAGGAAACTCACCAATCTCTTTCTTTCCTAATATAGCAAGGGCCAACCTAAGTAACCACACATTGTGGAAAAACTACGTGAGTTAGAGCTCAAAACCTGTCCTGCAGTACTTGGTCATAGAAATGAAAGATTGGCTGGCCCAAAGCAGTCTCAACTCCAGCTCCCTGAATAAAGGAGTTGAGCAAGCCACTTTCCCTCCAGAATCTCATTTTACTCACCGATAAAGGAGAAAAGATTACACTTCCAACTTCACAGGGCTGCTGTGAGGCCCGACAAAGATAATATGGAGAAAGCAACTGCGACGCTGCTACGTGCCCACAGCTGCAAACCCACTCCTGCTCTCATGCTAAGTGCTAAGTTGCTGAGTCAGCTTGTTGGTGGGAAGCCACAGCTGCACTACAACCACTCCAGCCCCCCCTTCCCTCCTCCAGCGCCTCTGACTCCTGAGCCAGGTGTGTGTGTTTAGGTCCTTGACAAAAACTCTGGGCTCCCATAAAATGCCCACATCAAGTCAGAGACAACAAGAACCAACACAGGTTTCAACACTGTCCTGTGGGCTCTAGCTCTTGCCTATGGGGTCCAGGCTGCCCTTGCTCTCTGCAACTTTCCATCTATCTTTCATTCCTGACTGCCCCCTGGACTTCAAGCTCCAGCATCAGATGGACCCTGGGATCACAGCCTGAGGGCAACGATCATTTAACCAGTTCCCCTGACTGCATAAGGCCAAATCCCTTTGTATACATGTGCTAGTGGTTCTGCTTCTCTGGCCTTGACTGACACACCCACACACTCACGCCAAACTCACACATGCTTCCCACCTTCCTCAGAAGAGCATGGCCTCATCTCCTTCCAGCAACTCTCAGGACCTCCCTAGATCTTTGAGCTTTTCCTCTTTGATGACAACTTTGTTAAAGGCCCTAAAACTGCTTAGATTGTCCACAGGTTTGAAAAAAAAAAAAAAAAAAGCCCCTCCATTTAGATTGGCATCATTTCATGAGGTAATTTGTCAGTGCGTACTAAAATTTTCCAAAATGAGCTTATCTGCCCCCTCAGCCTACTCTACTTTTAAGATTTGAAAGAAATGATCCTGGATATACACAAAGGATTATCAGGTCAGTTTAATTTATAATAGCAAAATATTGGGAAAATATTAGAGGGTTGATTATATTTTAGCCATGCGGAGACGATTATGTGTCCATTAGAAGAGGTAAAGGAACAAACAAGGGTGCCTGGGTGGCTCAGTTAGTTAAGTGTCCAGCTCTGGGTTTTGGCTCAGGTTCACAATCTTCCTGGCGGTAGGACTGAGTGCTACGTAGGGCTCTGTGCTCAGCACTGAGTCTGCTACAGATTCTCTCTCCCTTTTCCTCCCCCTCTGCCCCTTCCCCCCACTCCTACTTGCTCACACTTTCTCTCTCAAATAAATAAATAAAATCTTTTTTAAAAAGAGTTAATGGAACAAATAAATTGCAAGGAACAGGTATTTTACAGAAGAAACATATACAGCCCATAAAAATATGAAAAATGCTAACTTCGTTAAGATTTAAGAAATGCAAACCAGGATTGCAAGATACAATTTTATACCCATTAGTTTGGCAAAATTTAGAAGTTTGACCTGTTAGAGATAACGTGAATCAATGGCTGGTAGAGTATAAACTGGTACAACCACTTTGGGAAATTGTTTACCATTTTTCTGGCAAAGTTGAACATTCACATACCTCCCAACTCAGTAATCCCATTCCTGACTGTATATCCCAAAGAAATGTCTGCATTTGACACTTGTGTATGGGAGATATATGTAAGACCACTGGCAATGTCTGCAATACCAAAAAACTGACACCTCAAGTGGCCACCAACAGGTAAATAGTTGAGTAAACTGTGGCATATCCACACAATGCAACATACGATTGTGAGAAAATTAACTTCTGCTACACGTACCATGAATAAATATTAGAAACAATGTTGAGGGACACCTGGGTGGCTCAGTCTGTTAGGTGCCTGCCTTCAGCTCAGGTCATGATCCCAAGGTCCTGGGATCGAGTCCCTCATTGGGCTTCCACATTGGGCTCAGTGGGGAGTCTGCTTCTCCCCTCTCCCTCTGCTGTGTTCTCTCTCTTTCTCTCTGCCAAATAAATAAATAAAATCTTTAAAAAAAAAGAAAGAAAGAAGCAATGTTGAGGGAAAGGCAAGAGACAGAGACTACATATCATTTGTACAGTACTCAAAGAAAAAAGCAAAGCTGAACAATACAGTACTTAAGCAGATATAGATTAGAGCTAAAACCATACTTTCACTTGAAAAGGTGGGCCTGAGGGTGAGAGGTAGGAGACTGCAATAGGAAAAGGTAGATACCAGTTTTTGGTAATATTCTAGTTCTTGGATTGAATAGTAGATACACGGTATGCATTATATTATTAAGCTTGATAACTAATAGTGATGTTACATGCAATCTTTTGTATATATCATTTTTTTATTTCTAAAAGATGTTTTAATTACAAAAGTCAAGTGAAGTCAATTTTGAGGATGGCCAGAGGAGGACTGGTTGGAGTGTCACACACTGAAGGGTTAACTCTGTTGGCAATATAAAATACTGGACTACTTTTTGTTTCCACAAAAACAGATTTCTATCTGTTTCTTCTAACCCTGTTTCTGCATACTTCATAAGCTTTGCTTCTCAAAAAAAAGTCCTTACAAGGCAATTGATGCCATGTAAGTTACTTCCTGCCAAGTCTCTGAGTAATGTTTCTGAGCAGCTGAATAGCATCATAGTATAGTGGTAATGAGCTCATGTTCCAGAGTTCAACTGCCTGGCTCCAAAGCTGCCATACCAATTGCTGTGTGACCTAAGGCAAGTTACTTAGTCTCTCAGTCTCACTTTTGTAATCTTTACAATGAGGATGATAATAAGAGACCTACCATATTTCACTGATGTGAGAATTAAATTATTTAATTGTGGAGTAAAATGCTTGACACTGGATAGTCAGTAACAAAATTTTCATTTCTGGCAATATGGTATACTAGGTACCCACAACAACACTTTTCCACAAAAAAACAAAAAACAAAAAAACTCAAAAATACACCATATAAAATATTTTAAATTTTTAAAAAATGCATCCTACGTTGGCAAGAAAATAAAAACTGCTTATATCCTGATCTTAGTCTCTAGTACTATTTACCACAAAAAGAAACCAGGGATCTCTGGAGAAAGAGCTAATTCCAGAGGTAGGACAGGAAAAATACAAAGGGGAGCCTGGAACATTTTGATAGTGCTTAAAAACAAGGAAACTTTCAGAGATAATTGGATTCATGACAAAATGACCCAAGACTCAGTTGAAGGAGATCTAAGTGGCCTAATAGTGATAAATAAGCATCAGAAAGAATAATGATTATAGCTGAATGATATACATTGAATATATAAAAATGCAAAATTCCACTATACTGAGAAAGATACATAGTTAGTGGAGAGGGGAAACTCATTTGTCACCATCCAAAAGAGGCTATTAAACCAAATTCTTATTTTGGAAATTGGTAAAGGGAAAGAATTAGGCATTTATCTTGTCTTTCTAGTGTAAAATGTAATTCAAGAGAACCAAATGGCTCTACTATACAGAAGAATACTAGCTAACAAATAGAGAAGGAATGATAGAATTAATTAGAACTCTTCACTTCACAGCTCTTAATGAAATTATTGGTCTGTTTTTTAACAAGTGAATGAATAGATTGTTGTTTGATGAAAGCTAAAAGCATTAGGTGAATGGTTGATGGGAACTGGACATTCATATGATACTGAAGGAGCACGTGGATTCTTCTTGGTCAGAAGTAAGGAATGTCACTGTTCGTCCAAGAGATCGGGATGCCATCCCCAGTGTCTCCTGATGATATGTATACGAGGGACACAACACTTCTCATGTGCAAGCCACAAAATGTCCACTTCACACCTTTAATTTGAAATAAATTCCAGACCAAAACCTAAAATGATAAAACTCTCAGAAAACATTGGAGAACACTTCTGGGGGAAGACAAAAGCCAAAAACTACTTTAAAAAAATAATAAATTGGACTTCATGAAATTTTAAAACTTCTGCTCTTCAGAGGACATCATTAAAAGAAAGAAAAGGGGGCGCCTGGGTGGCTCAGTCGTTAAGCGTCTGCCTTCGGCTCAGGGCGTGATCCCAGCGTTATGGGATCGAGCCCCACATCAGGCTTCTCTGCTATGAGCCTGCTTCTTCCTCTCCCACTCCCCCTGCTTGTGTTCCCTCTCTCGCTGGCTGTCTCTATCCTGTCAAATAAATAAATAAATAAAATCTTAAAAAAAAGAAAGAAAGAAAAGAAATCACATGGAGAAAATATTCACAATACACTTATATGACAAAGGACTTGGATCCAGAATAGCTAAAGAATCCGTAAAACTCAGTAACAAGAAAATAACCCAATTTTTTAAATGGGCAAAAGATTTGAACAGAGAGTTCATAAAAGAAGATACACGAATGATCAACAAGCACCAATGAAAAAATGCTCAATATCACTGTAAATTAAAACCACAGTGATGGGACGCCTGAGTGGCTCAGTCGGTTAAATGTCTGCCTTAGGCTCAGGTCGTGATCCCAGGGTCCTGGGATTGAGTCCCACATCGGGCTCCCTGCTCAGTGGGGAGCCTGCTTCTCCCTCTGCCTGCCGCTTCTCCCTCTGCCTGCCGCTTCTCCCTCTGCCTGCCGCTTCTCCCTCTGCCTGCCGCTCCTGCTTGTGCGTACTCTATCTCTCTCCGACAAATAAATAAAAATCTTAAAAAAAAAAAGAAAACCCACAATGAGGTACCACTGCATACCCACTGATGGCTAACGACTGGCAATATGCAGTGTTGGAGAGGATGCAGAGTAACTAGACCTCTCAAACACTGCAGGTTAGAATGTAAGACATAACTATTTAGAAAACATTTTGGCAGTTTTTTAGAAAGTTGGACATATACTCACCCTATGACCTAGTAACTCTATTCCTAGGTATTTACCCAAGATAAATGATTTGTTCACATAGAGATATGTACATAAATATTCATAGTAGCTTTATTTTTAGTAGCTAAAAGCTAAAACAAACCAAGTGTCTGTCCTAAGATAAGTGATGTAGGGGAGGGAAATCACTTTTGCTCTATCTTCTTTGATTCAATGCCTGGGGCCCGCAAATTAAACTGAAAAAAGGCAGATTAACAGGAGGGGGAAAAACAGTTTATTTACATGTGTATTGTAGATAAACACAGGAAAACTCAATGATATGTAAGTCAAAGGGGTGGTTAGAATTTGAGGCTTATATACCATCTTAACAAAGGTAATAAATTGCAGAGAAGTGGCAAGACGAAGAGGGGGTTGAAATTCTAGGGGTGATAAATTATGGAAAGGTGAACATGTGGGGGGAAAGAATGGAAGATAAAGATTATTTTAGTAAGATTTGTTATGCAGACCCATGTTGATTTTTTCTGTCTTCAATGATAAGACACTGAAGGGAGAGTTCTCCCCCTCTTGGTACAGAAGAGGGCAGGGGGAGCACCTTCACGAAGGGAAATTTATGCCCTGCTTTTAGGCAGATGAGGGAGGGGGGAGGCAAAAGTTCTTTTTGCACCTGCTATTTCTCTGTTGCTGTTTCTCAATTGTATTGAAATAATTCTCGTGCCACAGTGGCATAATTTGAGGTGGCATATTCTGATCCCCTTCAATGTATAAAAAAATTGTATTGAATCTTTAAAATGGCATATCACTCATCAGTAAAAAGAAACAAACTCGATACATTCAACATGGCTGGATCTCAAAAGAGTAGATTCTACTTGACTTCATGTATATGAATCTAGAAAGGAAAACATCATTTATAATGGCAGAAAACAGACCACTGGATTCTCAGACCCAGGGATGGAGAACACTGACTGGAAGGAAAACAAGGAAACTTTTTGGGAGGTAATGGAAATGTTTTATATCTTAATTGTGGTGTCAATTATACAGATGTACATATCAGTCAAAAGTCCTCAAACTATATACTTAAAACAACTGCATTTTATGTAAACTATTTCTCATAAAGTTGGTATAAATTTTAAAAATATTAGCAAACTGAATCCAGCCTTAAAAAAAAAAAAACGAAACAAACTCATCCCCCACCAAAAAAACAAAAAAAAACCCAAATATCTCTCATAACCAAGTTAGTTTTATTCTGTGACTACAGATTAGTTAAGTATTAGATGAACAAATCTTTTTTTAGATTTTTTATTTATTTGACAGAGAGGGAGAGTACAAGCAGGGGCAGCTGCAGGGAGAGGAAGAAGCAGGCTCCCACTGAGCAGAGAGCCCAACATATTGAGCCGAAGGCAGACTCTTAACCGACTGAGCCAACCAAGTGCCCCCGTATTAGATGAACAATTAATAGCATTCACCACATTAACAAATTAGAGGAGAAAAATAAATAATCATCTATAGAAAGATCATAAGATAATATCAAGGATTCCTTACTTCGGCAATCTACGAACAAAAGGGAGCATCCTTATTCTGATAAAGTGGATCCACAAAAAAACTTGCAGGAAGTGTTTAGTTAGTATTAGCTATAAACACACTTGGAGATGCTACCATTGAATGGCTAATGTGATTTCCTTTACAATTCAAGAAACATTGCTGAACCTACTAAACTCCAGATCTGAGCTGCAAGGGGTAATAGTTTATAAATCCTGACCTTGAGGATACAAAAAATCTATTGTAGAGTTTTAAACATAGTCATTTAAGAAACAAAGTGAGATGTAAGCATATTATATTAAATGTAACCTAACATGTGATTAAAACCTAGTGGGTGATGTCTTTAATTCATTGACAAAAATTTATTGGTGCAAGTCACTATAACTGGATGTGAGATACAACAATGAACCGGAGTTGGGAGACTTTTTTTTTTTTTTTAATGAAATCATGTCATTTTCTAGGGATTTCTTTTGTGATACAGGAGAGGTAAAATTGTCTCCTCAGTTACGTTTTATTCTCTATATTTTGTGTTCCTCATTCAAGAATTGTTTTATTGAATAGGTTTCCCAATGCACAGTCTCATGAAAAATTCAACAGTTTATTAAGGACTGGGAGTTTTCACAGCAAAACTAAGAAATGTCATATTTCTGGTTTAGGGTATAAAATAAATTATTAATAAAGACTCATAAAAATTTTTTTCAAGAGAACAGTGGCAAGGTAAAAGGAAAGATTGATTGATTTTGCAACGGGGGGGGGGGGGTAGATGGGGGACTGGCTATATACAAGTCAGCATCTCATACCAGAACAGAACTTAAAACAAATTGAAGAAAGTTGCAAGCTTTGGTGTGTCGTGAGTAACCATATTATTAATCTGCTCCAGTGTCTGTCCTTTGAGTTCCCTTC
This sequence comes from Ursus americanus, assembly GCF_024610735.1. Lineage (NCBI taxonomy): Eukaryota > Metazoa > Chordata > Mammalia > Carnivora > Ursidae > Ursus > Ursus americanus. The sequence goes on from NC_142135.1 coordinate 56,804,520, forward strand.
TCTGTTTGGAAGAACATAATTACTGGGCTCCAATCATTTTGCATCTACCTTTCCTTCTGGCTTCTTCCCTCCTGCACTCTGTAAGGTCACCAGCACCCTAACTGCCCAGTGGCCTCTTTTCTGCCTAACCACTCAGCTAATGTCAGCTGGCATTCTTTTTGTAAACCCTGCTCCTCACTTAGCTTCTGTGCTACTTGTCTTCCCCAGTTCTCCCTCTGCCTCCTCAAAGTTCATCCCAATCTTCTCTCTCCCAGAAAGATTCTCAAGTACAACATGGCTGCAACCTCCATTGAACAATGATGGTTCCCACACCTGAACCCAAACTTTCTCCTGCACTCCAGGCTCCTGCCTCTGCTCCTGGAAAATATCACCTCAGAATGTTCAATACTGAGCACACGGTCTCTCTCTTACCAAACCTCTTCCTTCACCTGAGCCTTACCATTAATAACATCCCTGCTCACCTGAATGCAAGGCACGGACCTCAGAATCAGTGCCTCCATCACCCTCACCACCACCATATCCAAGGGTCTCTGGTTTCGCCACATCTGCTCCTGAGCGTCAACTGCATCTGGGCATTCCTCATCCCCAGCTGTTTTGGTTAAGCCTTCATCCTCTCTTATCTAGTCCACCTGCCTCCATTCTCATGCCTTCACCCCATTCTGCCTCCAGGGTGATATGTTAAAACACAATCTGCTTACGTTACTTCCCTGCCTGCTCAAATCTCTCAGTGTTTCTCCAATGCCAACAGGTTAAAGTACTATTTCTTAGGATAAGATGTAAGGCTTAAAAAACCTGGACTCTACCTATTTTTTCAACTTCATTTCATACTTTTCCCCACATGGCACCCCCACGCAAAATACATATGCACACCTGCTTCTCCCACACTCACGTTATGCTCAGCCTTACTGAACTGATACTTCTCGAAGATACCCTACTCTTTCATGCTTTCTTGCCTTTGCACACGTGAGTCTTCTGCTTGGAGTGCCCTTCCCTCACATCAAGGGTTGCCAGATTTAGCAAATAAAAACATAGGATGCCCAGATAGATTTGAATTCTCCTATACAGTCTGAAGTATATCCCGTATACCATGTTAACATTTTCACCATTCACACACGAATAAAATTCAGGCGTTGGCATTCAACTCTAAAAACATTCCTCCCTCACCAGGGCGTGGAAGAAAGTGGCCTTTCGCTTTAAATGTTGCAGAAATGCATGTCTGTCTCAGCTGTGGATGTTGTTTTAATAGCTACTGGTATTCAGTACTAAAACCAGGCTAAGGGATTCATATACATTATGCCTTGTTTATCATCTCAATTGTCCTATAAGATAGGTAATATTACTAATTTTCATATTATAGATGAGGAAACCAAAGCATGGAGAAGATAGATACAGAACTTGGCCAAAGTTATATAATAAGTGGGGAAGCACCAGAATTTAAACCCAAATAGTCTCACTGCAGAGCCCACATGATTCATCTTTGCACTCTGATAACAACTTATGTTTGCATAGTACTTTGCAATTTATGAAGCTCTTTTTTCCTTTTCCTCATGTGCTGTCTTAGAAAAAAGTACAATCCAACCAAGACTCATGTATCACCATCCACAAGAAATACAACACAAATAAAGCCAAAGCCTCCAGTAACATTCCCTTCCCCAATACACACCATTTTCAATTGGTGCTTATCCTTCTAATTCATGTATATGTAGTATACAATGTATAATATTATTTTATATTTTTTTATTTAAATTCAACTAGCCAATATACAGTACCTCATTAGTTTCAGATGGAGAGTTCAACAGTTCATCAGTTGCATATAATACCTAGTGGTCATCACATCGTGTGCCCTCCTTAATGCCCACCACCCAATTACCCTGTCCCCCCACCCAACTCCCCTATTGTTCTAATTCCTGTATATGTACTATCAACGTATAATATTTTATATATTTAACATACTATTACCATACTGTATGAATCTGTCAGCAGCCTGCACTTTTTTTTCCTATTGTTTTTTTAGACTTAATGTTGGTACATGTCATCCTAATCATTCATTTTCACTGCTGTATAAATTCTTCATTGAGTGACTATATCACAATTTATCCATTCATTCTCTTGTTAATGGATATTGCTGCCATTTCTGGATTGTTTTTCTTTTTTTTTTTTAAGATTTTATTTATTTATTTGATAGAGATAGAGACAGCCAGCGAGAGAGGGAACACAAGCAGGGGGAGTGGGAGAGGAAGAAGCAGGCTCCTAGCGGAGAAGCCTGACGTGGGGCTCAATCCCAAAACGCGGGATCGCGCCCTGAGCGGAAGGCAGAGGCTTAACAACTGTGCCACCCAGGCGCCCCTGGATTGTTTTTCTTGCTTTAACTTTCATTTTATTTTGGTTTTTTGCTTGGTTGATTTTTGGGGTTTTTTATTGGCTAGAAATAAGGGCTACTATAAAATTCTTGTACATGGCTCCTCAGGCACACATGCAAGAACTTCTCTTTAGTAAGTACATAAGAGAGGGATTTCTCTTATATGTACATTATTGTATTGGAGGTCCCAGAAAACAGAGTAAGACAAGAAAAAAGTAAAGTCACAAAATTAGAAAGAAACTAAATTGCCAGGACTTAGTTTTATTGACTATATAAAAAATCCAAAATTTAATAAACCAAAAGTTTTATGAGAACTCAACAAAAGTGGCTATACACTTGATGTTCAAAAATCTGTTACATTTTTGTGCTATAACAAAATAATTATAAAATATAAAATTTAAGAATAATTAGGAATAAATTTTACAAAAGATGTATAGGGCCTTTATGAAGAAAATGATTAAAAATTATAAAATGCGTTATATGATGTTGACCTTATGCCCTTATCTGCCATCTGTATACTTTCTGATATACATCTGATCAAATATTTTGTCCTTTTATTGTTTGTTTTCTTATTATTGAATTGTGATCATTTTTAAAGTATATTCTGGGTACAGGTTCTTTGTCAGACGTGTGTTTTGAAAATGTTTTCTCCCAGTCTGTGTTTCTAAAATTTTCTTGAAGTGTCTTTCAAACAGTAGGTTTTTTTAGATTTTGATAGAGTCCAATTTATCATTTTTTTCTTTTATGGTTTGTGCTTCCTATGTCCTATACATTTTTTGCCTAACTCAAGGTCACAAAGGTTTCTTTATCTTTTCTCTTACAGGTTTTATATTTTACATTATATATTTAGGGCTATGATTCATTTCAAATAAATGTTTGCATATAGTGAAAAAAAATAAGATGCATTATAGACCTAAATAGATATGCTGGATTCATGAATAGAAAGACTCAATATCATAAGAATGTCAGTTTGCCTTAAAGTACTCTGTAAATTCATTGCAATTCCAATCATAATCCCTACAAGATCACCACGGACTTGGAGAAAATATGTGTAATGCATATATTGAACAAAGAATGTGTATCTTAGATATTTTAAAAAATCATACAAGCTAAGTGAAATAAGTCAGAGAAAGACAAATGCCATATGATTTCACTTATATGTGGAATTTAAGAAACAAAACAAAGGGGAAAAAATAACAGAGAGAGAGAGACAGCCAGAAACAGACTCTTAATTATAGAGAAAAATCTGATGGCTACCAGAGGGGAGGAGGAGGAGGATGGGTTAAATAGGTGATGGGGATTATGGACTACACTTGTTGAGATGAGCACGGCGTGATGTATGGAACTGCTGAATTACCATACTGTATGCCTGCAACTAATATAACACTGTATGTTAACTAACTGGAATTAAAATAAAAAATGTTTAAAAATACAAGACAAAGTAAAAATAAACAAAATAACAGGAATATAGGTAATATAAATGTGGTGGTTTAAAATATGTCACAAATTCTGTCCACACTCCCTTTGAAAGGTAGAGTTAATTCCCCTCTCCTTGAGAGTGAGCTGGGTTGGGTAACTCATGTCCAAAAAATAGAATAAGATGGAAATGATAGCATGTATGTGACTTTTAGACTAAGTCATAAAAGGCATCCTGACTTCGTCTTTGCTCAATCTTGGATTACTTGCTCTGGAAAACACTAACTGCCATGTCATGAGGACACTCAAGCAGTCCTATGGAATGGTCCAAATGGCAAGGAACTGAGGTCTTGTGGCAAGGAATTGAGGACTCCAGTGAATAACCATATGAGTGACTATATTGGGCGCAGATTCTCCAGCCCCAGTCAAGTCTTCAGATGACCACAATCCCAGCTGACATCTTGAGACGTTACGAAAGATCCTGATACAGAATAATACAGCTAAGCCACTCCCAAATTTTCTAACACTCAGAAATCATGAGATAATAAAGTTTTGCTCTTGTAAGCTGCTAGTATAGGATTTATGTGTTATAATAGATAACTAAATAATAGATAATAAATACAGGCAGTTGTACCTTAATAGCATACTGACTGGGAGCACAAATGCTGAGCCAAACTGTCCAGATTCAAATTCTGGCTTCACTGCTGACTAATCATGTGACATGGGAAGTGACTAACCACGTGACTACCTCAGTTTACTCATCCATGAAGTGGAGATGACATACCACATAGGAGCACTATGAGGAGTAAATGTGAGCTGATACAAGTAAAGCATGAAGGAGAATATCTGGTCCACAAGAAACATTCAAGAAGTGTTAGCCACTGTTATTAATTCACAAAAGACTAAATGTGAATGGAAAATTAGATGCTTAGATGCTCAACCTCGTTAGAAATCAGAGAAACAGGGTGTGGGTGGCTCAGTCAGTTAAGCGTCTGCCTTTGGCTCATCATGATCTCAGGGTCCTGGGATCAAGCCCCACATCAGGCTTCCTGCTCAGTGGGAAATCTGCTTCTCCCCCTGCCCCTACTCCTCACCTGTGTGTGCACGCTCTTGCTCTCTCTCTCACAAAAATAAATATTTTTTTAAAAAAATTAGGGCAACAAAACCACAATAAGATACCATTTGTTCTCCATAAAATTGGCAAAAAGTGTAGCTCGTTTGAGTGATGGTAATGTGGGCATGCTCACCATGTGATTCTTTACCATGATGTACATGTGCGATATGAGTACTTTTTTGTGTGTAGGTTACACTTCAATTTGAAATTTCAAAAAAAAATAAATAACACAATATACACAAAAATCCAATCCTCTCTCTCATTCTACCCTTATCTCAGAAGGTGCTCTGTCAATATCAAATATTAGCAAAGATGGGGAACAGAAGAACTCATATCTTACTGGTGGGAGTACAAATTGGAGAACAGCTTGGAAATATTATCAAAGTTGAAAAGGCACAAGTAACATTTTACCTGAACAATAATATATAAACTTCCACTACCCATTTTTCTGTATCTTCTTTAAACTTTCATTTCTGTTAAGATGTTGAGGTGGGAGAGAGAGAAAGCATTCAACAACTGCCCTAAAATTCTGTGACCCTTGACACATTTAAGCTCTTAAAAAGTCTACCATAACAGAGAGAAATAATCATTCTGCTTACAGACTCAGAGACAGCATGTAAAACATGCCTGGCATGCTGAGCGCTCTCTTTGTGCCTCTGAAAAGAAGAATTCCTAGATAAAACAGTAATCAGGACTTAAAAAAAAAAAAAAAAGCAGAATGACTCAAATCCTAAAAAGGAATTAACAATGAGTTATATTAGCGGTTAGCAAAGAGAGTGGGAGAGGGGATTGCCTTGCAATTAATCTGGTACTTTCTTTTGTACTTTTGTGTGTGTGTATATATCTATATATATATAGATATATACAGATATATCTATATATATATCTCACATAAAATTTGCCACTTTAGCCATTTTTAAGTGTACAGCTCACTGACATTAATTACGTTCACGATGTTGTGCAACCATCACCACTATCTATTCCCAAACATTTTCATCACCCCAAACAGAAACTCTTAACTCTTAAACAATAGCTGTTAAACAATAACTCTCCCTGCCCACCTGCCCTAGCCTCTAGAAGGTAATCCATGTTCTACCTTCTGTCTCTATGAATTTGACCACTCAAGGTACCTCAAATAAGTGCAGTTATATAATATTTGTCCTTTTGTGTCTGGCTTATTTCGCTTAGCTTAATATTGTCAAAGTTCATCCATGTTGTAGCATATATCAAAATTTCATTCCTGTTGATGGTTGAAAAATATTTCATTGTATGTATATACCACATTTTGTTTCTCCACTCATCTGTGGATGAACACTTGGGTTGCTTCCATCTTTGGGCTATCACGAATAATGCTACAATACCTGGTATTTTAGTATCAGTTTGAGTCCCTGTTTTCAGTTCTCTGGGGTATATATCTCAGAATGAAATTGCTGGGTCATTTAGTAATTTATATTTAGCTTTGTGAGGAACCACCAAACTGTTTTTCCATGGTGACTACACCATTTTTCTCCACCAACAATGTACCAGCGTTTTAATGTTTATACATCCTTGCTGACACTTGTTACTTTCCTTTTCTTAAAATAGCCATTCTAGTAGGTGTTAAGTGGTATCTTATTGTGGTTTTTGATTTGCATTTCTCTAATAATCAGTGATGCTGACCATCTTCTCAAGTACTTATTGGCAATTTGTATACCTTCTTTGGAGAAATGTCTATTCAAGTCCTTTGCCCACTTTTTAATTGGATTGTCTTTTTGTTGTTTACTTTTAGAAGGTCTTTATATACTCTTGATATTAAACCCTTATCATATATATGATTTGTGAATATTTTCTCACTCTTTGTAGGTTGTCATTTCTTTCTTGATAATGTCTTTTGATCCATAGAAGTTTTTTTTAATTTTAATGAGGTCCAATTAATCTATTTTTTTATTTTGCTGTTTATGCTTTGATGTTTAAGATTCCATTGTCAAGTCCAAAGTCATAAAGACTTACCCCTATATTTTCTTCTAAGACTTTTATCATTTTAACTCTTATATTTAGGTCACTGATCCATCCATTACTTTTGATGGATAAAAATAAGATCTCCCTTAGAAAGTCACAGGGAAATCATATAGACTATCTAAAATCATTTGAAAGAAAAATTTTAAAACAGAGTGGAATAGTTGGGAATCTTCTAGTCTCCATAGTCCCCTCTCCTGACTGAATATTTGCCTTATGTCAGCAGAGGTGACCACATGCAATCTAATGAGAGACACACCCTAAGGGAAGAATCAGTGGGGAAAGTCATTTATAAAAACTATAGAAAGATTTGGGCACTGCTGGCTGATAACTGGTCCATATGTCAGCCAAAATCTTGTGGCTTTGGTACCATTTGAAAGAGCACTTAATTTAAATAGGCTCCATTTGGAATAGGTAATTAATTTTATTTCAAGAATCCGATGACCCGGGAGTTAAGATGGCAGAGGAGTAGGGGACCCCTTTTTCAGCCGGTCCCCCGAGTCGAGCTGGATAGGTACCAGACCAGCCTGAACATCCACGGAATCAGCCTGAAACGCAGGAAGGTACATCTGGATCTCTACAAATGAACATCTCCAGCGCTGAGTATTGAGGTACGAAGCAGGGAGCCGTGAAACCTCGCACAGATATCGGAAGATAAACGGAAGGGGGAGGGAGCCGCCGCGTTCGGGCGCCGGGAAGCGGCAGCCACCTGCACGGGGGAGCGGGCGGACTCACTGACGGCACCGCGAGAGAGCGGACTGAGACCGGTGAGCCGGAAGCTCGCGCCACCAGGCATCTCGCGGAACACCGGAATCCCGGTGTGCTCACGGGATCCAGACTGAGACCGGGAACTCCCGGAGCGCGCGCGGGGTGGCTGGCGGCTGGCCGCGTTAGAAACACAAAGGACAGAGACGCGCCGGCCCTGGAAGTGAGGGCTGGGACGCCGGGTGTGGGGCGCACATCCCAGGACGCTGCAGGGTTGAGCAGCACCAACAGTAACAGAGTTAAAGTGGCCAGAACATTAGTAGAGAACGGGCCGCAAGCCCTCTGTTCTGAGACAGAGGCTGAAATTCGCCACTGCTGCTCTGACTCTCAGAAGAGGCACAGCAAACCGCCAGGGAAAGCCGCCAGAGAACAAAAGCCTGGAAATACCGGCTCAGAGAGTGCCCATCCCCATGCCCCCTCGCAGGGGACGCCGAGACTCTACCCAAACAGGGTTGCCTGAGTATCGGCGCGGCAGGCCCCTGCCCCAGAAGGCAGGCTGAAAAATCAAGAAGCCCACATCCCTAAGGTCCTATAAAACAAGTGCACACTGCCTGGGTCCTGGTCAATAATTTGGGCTCTGGACAACCCCACAACCTCTCCTCATCAGAACGATGAGAAGGTAAAACCCCCCCTAGCAAAAAAAAGACAATGAGTCTGTGGCCTCTGCCACAGAACCAATGCATATGGATATAACCAAATTATCAGAAATGGAGTTCAGAGTAACAATGGCCAAGATGATATATAGACTTGAAAAAAATACTAACGAAAATATTAACGAGAATATACAATCTCTAAGGGCAGAAATGAGAGCGAATCTGGCAGAAATTAAAAATTCTATGAATCAAATGCAGTTAAAACTAGATTCTCTGATGGCCAGAGTGAATGAGGCAGAAGAACGTATTGGCGAATTGGAGGATGGGTTAGTAGAAGAGAAAGCTAAAATAGAAACTTGGCTCAAAAAAATCCAATCTCAAGAATGTAGGTTACAGGAGATTACTGACTCAATGAAATGTTCTAGTGTCAGAATCATCGTCATCCCCGAGGGGGTGGAGAAAAACAGAGGTCTAGAAAAGATATATGAACAAATTGTAGCTGAAAACTTCCCTAATCTAGCAAAGGAAATAAGCATTCGTGTCCAAGAGGCATAGAGGACCCCTCCCAAGCTCAACCACAATAAACCTACGCCATGTCACATCATAGTGCAATTCGCAAATATTAGATCCAAGGATACAGTACTGAAAGCAGCCAGGGCAAAGAAATTTCTCACGTACCAAGGCAAACGTATCAGAATTACGTCAGACCTGTCTACACAGACCTGGAATGAGAGAAAGGGTTGGGGGGGGCATTTTTAAGGCTCTTTCAGAGAAAAACGTGCAGCCAAGGATCCTTTATCCAGCAAAGCTGTCATTCAGAATTGATGGAGAGATAAAGACCTTCCAGAATCGCCAGTCACTGACCAATTTCGTAACCATGAAACCAGCCCTACAGGAGATATTAAGGGGGGTTGTATAAAAGTAAAAAGGCCCCAAGAGTGATACAGAACAGAAAGTCACAATCTATAGAAACAAAGACTTTAAAGGCAACATGGCATTAAAATCATATCTCTCAATAATCAGTCTCAATGTAAATGGCCTAAATGCTCCCATAAAAGCCACAGGGTTGCAGATTGGATAAAAAGACATGACCCATCCATTTGCTGTCTACAAGAGACTCATTTTGAACATAAAGATTACATCCATACTGAAAGTAAAGGGATGGAATACCATCTTTCACGCCAATAGACCTCAAAAGAAAGCTGGGGTAGCAATTCTCACATCAGACAGATTGGATTTTAAATTATAGACTATAGTTAGAGATACAGAAGGGCACTATATTATTCTTAAAGGATGTATCCAACAAGCAGATTTGACAATTATAAATATATATGCCCCCAACAGGGGAGCAGCAAGATACACAAGCAGTTGGCTGTGTATAACCAGAATAAAGAGACATATAGATAAAAATACGTTAATAGTAGGGGACCTCAACACTCCACTATCAGCAATAGATAGATCACCTAAGCAGAAAATCAACAAAGAAACAAGAGCTTTGAATGCCATACTAGACGAGTTGGACCTCATAGATATATATAGAACACTACACCCCAGAACCAAAGAATACTCATTCTATTCTAATGCCCATGGAACATTCTCAAGAATAGACCATGTTCTGGGTCACAAAACAGGTCTCAACTGATACCAAAAGACTGAAATTATTCCCTGCATATTCTCAGACCACAATGCTTTGAAATTGGAACTCAACCACAAGGAAAAATTTGGAAGAAACTCAAAAACTTGGAGACTAAGAACCATCCTGCTCAAGAATGATTTGATAAACCAGGAAATCAAAAATCAATTTAAACAATTTATGGAGACCAACAAGAATGAAAACACAATGGTCCAAAACCTATGGGACACTGCAAAAGCAGTCCTAAGGGGAAAATACATAGCCATCCAAGCCTCACTCAAAAGAACAGAAAAATCTAAAATGCAGTTTTTATATTCTCACCTCAAGAAGTTGGAACAGCAACAGAGGAACAGGCCTAATCCACGCATGAGAAAGCAGTTGATCAAGATTAGAGCAGAGATCAATGAATTAGAAACCAGGAGCACAGTAGAGCAGATCAACACAACTAGAAGCTGGTTCTTTGAAAGACTAAATAAAATTGACAAACCACTGGCAAGACTTATCCAAAAGAATAGAGGAAGGACCCAAACTAATAAAATTATGAATGAAAAGGGAGCGGTCACAACCAACACCAATGAAATTGGAAGGATGAGTAGAAACTTTTATCAACAGCTTTATGCCAATAAATTAAGCAATCTGGAAGAGATGGAGGCCTTCCTGGAAACCTATAAATAACCAAGACTGAAACAGGAATGAATCGATTTTTTAAACAGACCAACTAATTATGAAGAGATTGAAAGTGATTAAAAACCTTCCAGAAAACAAAACGCCAGGGCCTGACGGATTTCCCAGGGCTTCCAAACATTCAAAGAAGAAATAATACCTATTCTCCTAAAGCTATTTCAAAAAATAGAAACAGAAGGAAAGCTACCAAACTCATTCTATGAGGCCAATATTACCTTGATCCCCAAACCAGGCAAAGACCCCAGCAAAAAGGAGAATTATAGACCAATTTCCCTGATGAATATGGACGCCAAAATTCTCAACAAGATCCTTGCTAATAGAATCCAACAGTACATTAAAAGGATTATCCATCATGACCAAGTGGGATTCATCCCTGGGATGCAAGGGTGGTTCAACATTCGCAAATCGGTCAGTGTGATATATTTTATCAACAAGAAAAAAGCCAAAAATCATATGATCCTCTCAATAGATGCAGAAAAAGCATTTGACAAAATACAGTATCCTTTCCTGATTAAAACTCTTCAGAGTGTAAGGATAGAGGGTACATTCCTCAATCTCTTAAAAACCATCTATGAAAAGCCTACAGCAAATATCATTCTCAATGGGGGAAAGCTGGAAGCCTTTCCCTTAAGATCAGGAACACGACAAGGATGCCCACTCTCGCCACTATTATTCAACATAGTACTAGAAGTCCTTGCAACAGCAATCAGACAACAAAAAGGGATAAAATGTATCCAAATCAGCAAAGAAGAAGTCAAACTGTCTCTCTTCGCAGATGACATGATACTCGATATGGGAAACCCAAAAGAATCCACCCCCAAACTACTAGAAGTTATAGAGCAATTCAGTAATGTGGCAGGATACAAAATCAATGCTCAGAAATCAGTTGCATTTCTATACATGAACAATAAGACTGAAGAAAGAGAAATTAGGGAATCCATCCCATTTACAATAGCACCAAAAATCATACATTATCTTGGAATTAACTTAACCAGAGACGTAAAGGACCTATATTCTAGAAACTACAAATCACTCTTGAAAGACATTGAAGAAGACACAAAAAGATGGAAAAATATTCCATGCTCATGGATCAGAAGAATAAACATAGTTAAAATGTCCACGCTACACAGAGCAATCTACACTTTCAATGCTATCCCAATCAAAATACCAATGACATTTTTCAAAGAACTGGAACAAACAGCCCTTAAATTTGTGTGGAACCAGAAAAGGCCCCAAATAGCCAAGGAATTGTTGAAAAGGAAAAACAAAGCTGGGGGCATCACAATGCCAGATTTCGAGCTGTACTACAGAGCTGTGATCACAAAGACAGCACGGTACTGGCACAAAAACAGACACATAGACCAATGGAACAGAAGAGAGAACCCAGAAATGGACCCTCGGCTCTTTGGGCAACTAATTTTTGACAAAGCAGGAAAAAACACCCAGTGGAAAAAAGACAGTCTCTTCAATAAATGGTGCTGGGAAAATTGGACAGCTACATATAAAAGAATGAAACTTGACCACTCTCTCACACCATACACAAAGAAAAACTCTAAATGGGTGAAAGACTTCGATGTGAGACAGGAATCCATCAAAATCCTAGAGGAGAGCATAGGCAGCAACCTCTATGACATCGGCCACAGCAACCTTTTTCATGACACATCTCCAAAGGCAAGAGAAACAAAAGATAAAATGAGCTTGTGGGACTTCATCAAGATAAAAAGCTTTTGCACAGCCAAGGAAACAGTCAAAAAAACTAAGAGGCAGCCCACAGAATGGGAGAAGATATTTGCAAATGACACTACAGATAAAAGACTGGTATCCAAGATCTACAAAGAACTTCTCAAACTCAATACACGAGAAACAAATAAACAAATCATAAAATGGGCAAAAGATATGAACAGACACTTTTCCAATAAAGATATACAAATGGCTAACAGACACATGAAAAAATGTTCAAAATCAGCCATCAGGGAAATTCAAATCAAAACCACGCTAAGATACCACCTTACACCAGTTAGAATGGCAAAAATTGACAAGGCAAGAAACAACAATTGCTGGAGAGGATGTGGAGAAAGGGGATCCCTCCTACATTGTTGGTGGGAATGCAAGTTGGTACAGCCACTCTGGAAAACAGCATGGAGGTCCCTTAAAAAAGTTAAAAACTGAGCTACCCTATGATCCAGCCATTGCACTACTGGGTATTTACCCCAAAGATACAGACGCAGTGAAGAGAAGGGTCATATGCACCTCAATGTTCATAGCAGCATTGTCCACAATAGCTAAATCATGGAAGGAACTGAGATGCCCTTCAACAGATGACTGGATTAAGAAGTTGTGGTCCATATATACAATGGAATATTACTCAGCTATCAAAAAGAACAATTTCTCAGTATTGGCTGCAACATGGACGGCACTGGAGAAGATAATGCTAAGTGAAATAAGTCAAGCAGAGAAAGACAATTATCATATGGTTTCTCTCATCTATGGAACATAAGAACTAGGAAGATCGGTAGGAGAAGAAAGGGATAAAGAAAGGGGGTAATCAGGGGCGCCTGGGTGGCACAGCAGTTAAGCGTCTGCCTTGGGCTCAGGGCATGATCCTGGCGTTATGGGATCGAGCCCCACATCAGGCTCCTCCGCTCTGAGCCTGCTTCTTCCTCTCCCACTCCCCCTGCTTGTGTTCCCTCTCTCGCTGGCTGTCTCTATCCTGTCAAATGAATAAATAAAATCTTAAAAAAAAAAAAAAGAAAGGGGGTAATCAGAAGGGGGAATGAAGCATGAGAGACTATGGACTCTGAGAAACAAACTGAGGGCTTCAGAGGGGAGGGGGGTGGGGGAATGGGATAGACTGGTGATGGGTAGTAAGGAGGGCACGTATTGCATGGTGCACTGGGTGTTATATGCAACTAATGAATCATCGAACTTTCCATCAGAAACCAGGGATGTACTGTATGGTGACTAACATAATATAATAAAAAAAATATTATTGTTAAAAAAAAAAAAAGAAGAATCTGATGACCCAACCAGAGTCTTACTATAATTTCTAAAAAGTAGTGAAGAAATGTGTTTAGATAAAACTTCCCAACCGCAAGAGTTAAGACAAACGTTGTGAGGGGGGTGGCAGTAGAAATCAGAAGATGCAACTTTTTTGGGGGGAAAGGGGATCCTAAAACTCCATAAGTCTCAGTTTCATCATTTGTTAGAAAAAATTGAGAAGATACATAAAAATATTGCTCTGTCTTTACTTACACACACATCTCATTGTCAGGAACTAAGATATTGGTAGTGTTTAGATGATACCATCTAAAGCTTTTAAACAACTGAAATTTATTTCTCACAGTTCCAGAGGCTGGGAAGTCCAAGATCAAGGGTCCCAAGGGATTTGAACATATTCATTTAGTTGGTCAGTCTCGGTACAACAATTTATTAAGTACCTCATTGCAAGAAACACCCTAGATGTGTTCCCTCTTTCTCAAAGAGCTTATTGTCTAGTTGTTCAACAAGCAAAGATTGTTTAAGAGTGAATTGTTGTGATGTAACAGCCCGAATTGGGCTTCAGTGTTCCCATAGGTAGTGAAGTTTAAGCCAAGACGTGAAAATTGAGAAAGGACATAGAGAGGCAAAGGGGGGGGAGGGTAGAGGGTGTTTTGAACAATAGAATGTCATATGAACTAGAGATTTAAGAGAGAATAGTTCTTCAAAAGAACATTCAAAAGCTTACCACGGGAGAGATCTCAGAGGAAGATGGCAGAGTAGGAGGGTCCTGAGCTCCCGTCCTCCCATGGACACACTGAGGAAACAACTACATGTATTGTAACTTACTCTGAAAATGATCTGAGACTGTCAGAGAAGATACTCCACAGCTGGTCCTAGAGAGAAGCCCACATCAAAAAGGGTGGGAGGGGCAGAGATGAAATCAGGAATCAGACCCCCAGCATGACTAACCAACCACAAATGGGAAGGACATCACAAGCACAGAGGAGAGAGGAGATCAGACCCCACACAAGGCCCCCCTGGCCCTAAGAACCCACACTGGGAAGGCAAGTCCACATAATGTCCAGCTTTGAAAAGTCCACAAAGGGGTTGCCTGGGTGGCTCAGTCAGTTAAGCATCTGTCTTTGGCTCAGGTCATGATCCCAGGTCCTGGGATGAAGCCCCACATTGGACTCTCTGCTCAGTGGAGGGCCTGCTTTTCCCCCTCCCTCTGCTGCTCCCCCTGCTTGTTCTCTCTCCCTCTCCGTTTCTCTCTCTCTCTCTCTCTCTCTCTGTGTCAGATAAATAAATAAAATCTTTAAAAAAAAGAGAGCTAGAGAAAAGAAAAGTCCACTATGGCTCAGGAAACTGAGTCTCTGTCCTTAAGGACCGGCACACTAAATAAATTGGCCAGAGACACAGCACAAAACAGTTTGAAAAGATGATTTACTAATTTTGTACGTGTGCCAGAGAAGCAGGGATCCACACATTTCTCTGGGAACAAAAGAGCTGGCCAGCACTACTTTTTTTTTTTTTTTTTTTTTTGCCGTCTCCCAGCTTACATGGCTAGAGGTTTTGGGGAGCCAGTTCTAACATTCTTCATCTACCTTACTAGGACTCCAGTCCCACCCTGACACTCTCCTACAGACACATTCCATCCAATCCAACACTACCACATCCATGCCCCTCCAAAGAAGATCCCACATCACCATACCCTGTGGGCAGCAACAGCCAGGACAAGATCCCATCCAAAGTGACTCCTGCGGGGTGCCTGGGTGACTCAGTTGGTTAAGCGACTGCCTTCAACTCAGGTCATAATCCCAGGGTCCTGGGATCGAGCCCCTGCTCAGCAGGGAGCATGCTTCTCCCTCTCCCTCTGCCTGCTTCTCCCTCTCCCTTTGCCTGTCACTCCCTCCTCCTCTCCCTCTGCCTGCCGCTCCCCCTGCTTGTGCTCTCTCTCTCTGACAAATAAATAAATAAATAAAATCTTTTAAAAAAAAGAAAAGAAAAATAGAGCACTCAAATAAAAAAATAAAAAATGAAAAAGAAGTTACAATTGAAAACATAGAAATATAAAGGATTATAAAAGACTACCATGAAAAATATGCCAGAAAAAATGGAAAACCTATAAGAAAATGATTATTTCAAAGAAACATACAATCTTCCAACACTGAATCAGAAAAAAAAATAGAAAATCTGAACAGACCAAATAATTAGTGATAAAATTATATCAGGAAACAAAACTCCAAACAAAGGTGCAGGACCAGAGGGATTCACAGGTGAATCCTACCAAATATTTAAAGAATAGTTAATTCCTGTCCTCAAACTATTCCAAAAAACTAGAAGAGGAAGGAATGCTTTCAAGTTCATTCTATGAACCCAGCATTACCCTGAAACCCAAACCAGACAAACACTGCAAAAAAAAAGGGAAAATTATAGACCAGTATCCCTGATGAACATAGATGCAAAAAAACACAACAAAATATTAGCAAACCAAATCAAAAATACATTAAAAAGGTAGTTCACCAAGATCAAGTGAAATTTATTCCAGGGATACAAGGATGGTTTAAAATATACAAATCAATCAATGTGATACATCACATTAACAAAATGAAAGATAAAAATTATATGACTGTCTCAAACATGCAGAAAAAGATTTGACAAAATTCAATATTGATTCGTGATAAAAACTCTCAACAAAGTAGATATAGAGGGAACATGCTTCAACATAATAAAGGCCATATATGACAAACCCACAGCTAATATCATATTCAATGGTGAGAAACTAAAAGTATTTTCCCTACGATCAGGAAAAAGACAAGGATACCTAGTCTCACCACTTTTATTCAACATAGTACTGGTAGTCCTAGCCATAGCAAATAGACAAGAAAAAGAAATAAAAGGCATCCAAATTGCTAAGGAAGAAGTAAAACTGTCACTATTTGCAGATGACATGCTACTATATATAGAAAACCCTAAAGACTCTATAAAAAAAAAGGATTAGAACCAATAAATTAATTCAGTAAAGTTGCAGGATACAAAAATCAACTTACAGAAATCTGTTGTATTTCTATACAGTACTAATGAAATAGCAGAAAAAGAAATTAAGAAAACAATCCCATTGGGGCGCCTGGGTGGCACAGCGGTTGAGCGTCTGCCTTCGGCTCAGGGCGTGATCCTGGCATTATGGGATCGAGCCCCACATCAGGCTCTTCCGCTGTGAGCCTGCTTCTTCCTCTCCCACTCCCCCTGCTTGTGTTCCCTCTCTCACTGGCTGTGTCTAACTCTGTCGAATAAATAAATAAAATCTTAAAGAAAAAAAAAGAAAACAATCCCATTTACAATTACATCAAAAAGAATAAATACCTAGGAATAAATTTAACCAAAGTTTTAAAAATGTGGTGAAAGAGGTAAAAGACCTATACTCTGAAAAGTATAAGAGATTAATGAAAGAAATTGAAGACAACACAAATGAAAAGATATACCATGCTATGGATTGGAAGAATTAATGTTATTAAAATATCCATACTATCCAAAGCAATCTACAGATACAATTCAATCCCTATCAAAATAACAATAATACTTTTCGAAGAACTAGCACAAAAAATTCTGAAATACGTATGAAAATACCGAAGACCCTGAATAGCCGAAACAATCTTGATAAAAAGAACAAAGTAGGGGGTATCACAGTCCCAGATTTTGAACCATCCTACAAAGCTATAGTAATCAAAATAGTATGCCTAGCACAAAAATAGATGCATAAATCAATGGAATAGAATTATGAGCCCAGAAATAAACCCACATTCATATGGTCAGTTAATTTATGATAGAGGAGACAAAATATACAATGGGAAAAAGACTGGCTCCTCAATAAATGGTGCTGGGAAAACTGGACAGCTCCATGCAAAAGAATGAAACTGGACCACTATCTTACACCATACACAAAAATAAACTCAAAATGAATTAAAGACCTAAATGTTAGACCTGAAACCGTAACACTTGCAAAAGAAAACATAGGCAGTAATCTCTTAGATATCAACCTTAACAATATTTTTCTGGGGGCGCCTGGGTAGCACAGTCGTTAAGCATCTGCCTTCGGCTCAGGGCGTGATCCCAGCATTCTGGGATCGAGCCCCACATCAGGCTTCTCCACTAGGAGCCTGCTTCTTCCTCTCCCACTCCCCCTGCTTGTGTTCCCTCTCTCGCTGCCTGTCTCTGTCAAATAAATAAATTTTAAAAAATCTTTAAAAAAACAAAACAATATTTTTCTGGATATGTCTTCCCAGGGAAGAGAGAAAAAGCAAAAATTAACAATTAAGACTACATTAAACTGAAAAGCTTTTGCACAGTGAAGGAAACCATCAACAAAATGAAAACACAACCCACTAAATGGGAGAAGATACTCGCAAATGGCATATCAAGTAAGAGGTTAATATCCAAAATATATAAAGAACTCATGCAACCATGAGTTCAACACCAAAAAAACAATCTGATTTTGAAATGGACAGAAGACCTTAATATATATTTTTCCAAAGAAGACATGCAGATGGCCAGACACATGAAAAGATGTTCAATGTCACTAATTATCAGAAAAAGGCAAATCAAAACCACAAGAGATATGAGATATCACCTCATACCAGTTAGATTATCTAGGATGGAAAAGGCAAGAAATAATGTCAATAATGTCACTAATTATCAGAAAAAGGCAAATCAAAACCACAAGAAATATGAGATATCACCTCATACCAGTTAGAATATCTAGGATGGAAAAGACAAGAAATAATGCATGTTGACAAGGATGTAGAGAAAAGAGAACCTCTGTGCACTGTTGGGAACATAAATTGGTGTCGCCACTATGGAAAGTAGTATGGATGTTTCTCAAAAACTAAAGATGCAATACAATCCAGTAATTCTACTTCTGGGTATTTACCCAGGGAAAAGAACACACTTTGAAAAGATATATGCACTCAAGTTTACTGCAGCATTATCTACAATAGCCAAAATATGGAAGCAAACTCTGCACACACCCCCCACACACACACGCACGTACACACATGTAGAGGAATATTACTCAGTCATAGAAAAGAATGAAATCTTGTCATTCATGACAACATGGACGGACCTAGAAGGTATTATGCTAAGTGAAATAAGTAAGACAGAGAAAGACAAATACCATATGATTTCATTTATATGTGGAATCTAAAAAACCAAATGAACAAACAAAATACAACAGCAACAAAAAGAGAAATAGACCCATAAATACAAAGAACTAGTAATTGCCAGAGGAGAAATAGATGGAAAGACAGGCAAAATACGTGAAGGGGATTAAGAGGTACAAAGTCCCAGTTATATAGAGAGAACGAGCTGATGGTTACCAGAGGGGAGGTAGGTGGGGGGATGGGTTAAATAGGTGATGGGGTTAAGTGGTGTACTTGTGATGAGCACCGGGTGTTGTATGGAAGTGTTGAATTACTAAATTGTACACCTGAAACTAATATTATACTGTATGTTAACTAACTGGAATATGAATAAAAACTTTTTTAAATTTCTAGTTATGAAATAAGCAAGTCACAAGGATGAATAGTACAGCATAGGGAATAGAGTCAATAATATTATAATAACTTTGGTGGTGACAGATGGCACATTTATTGTGGTGAGCATTTTGTAATGTATATAATTGCTGAATCACTATGTTGTACACCTGAAACTAATATGTCAACTATACTTCAATTAAAGATAAGAGAAAATAAAGAAAATACACCAATACCAAAAAAAGAAAGAAAAGAGTTACATCAAAATTTAAAAAAAGAAGAGAAAAAAAGCTCACAATGACTAGAACATTGAGTATGAAGAATAGCGACAGAAAAGATTTCAGTAACACAGATGTCAGACCAAAACTTTTGGCTTTGCAAATGGGGAAAGCATTGAAGGGCTTTAAGGTGCGGGAATGAGAATCTGACTTATAATGCAGAGAGGACCCCAAGCACAAGATGAAGAAGGTGTAACCACACATTTGGTTTGGCAAGCAGTCATGGTGATCTCATTCCGCTTTGCCAGGACTGGTCTGGCAGTGGATGTGTGACTAAGTTCTGGCCAAGGGGACATAAGGCGAGTCTCATGGGGAGCTTCTGAGGAAAATTTCCTTTCACTGGGGGGAAGGGGTTGGGGGGATACATTCCTACCAAAATTCATTACCTGAATTCAATCATGAACAACATCAGAAAAGTCCAAATTGAGGGACAGGAAACTGACCTATACCCAGGAACCATCTGGAACAAGCATGAAGATGAAAGCTGATATGAAGGCAGAATGTAAAGATGGAGATCATCTGGGTTCCTGACAACTGTGTTTTGCTACTGAATTAATCGATCTTAGATCTAAATTCAACCAGAATTTACATGGCTTATTGTTCAAGCCAAGTGAACTTTTTCATTTTATAGCACATCGTAAAAAACTGGTATTTACGTGACACACTGGGGTAAGCAGTTGAGGATGTTCATGGGTAGCTCCCAGGGGCTCCAGGGCACCCCAGGCTCTTATCTGGTTGCCCCAGGGTCTAAGGAGATCAATATCTCAAAGCAGCTGCAACCAACCTGCTGCACAATATTGTCTCTAGGCACACTGGCTGGGAAATGGCTTAAGCCACTCTTAACTGGGCTTTTTGTTCCTTGTAGCTCAAAGCATCCAACTATCTGGCTGATAACTAAGTTAACACACTGCCCACTCAGCCACATCCCCTAAAAACCTAGGAGTCATCCTGCACTCACTCCCATCCTTCAGTTCCTCAGGTCTACCCTTGTACCTCTTTGAAATCTCCATATTCTACCCCTCACTTCACCCCCACTGCCATCGCCTTCACCTGGATGACCAAAAGTATCCTCAGATTGCCCTACCTCCAACTTGCTGATGTTTTGTGTGTTTTTTCTTTTAGATTTTATTTATTTATGAGAGAGAGAGAGAGAAGAGCAGGGGCAGAGGGACAAGCAGACTCAGGGCTCAATCCCACAACTCTGAGATCATGACTTGAGCCAAAACCAAGAGGTGGATGCCTAACTGACTGAGCCACTTAGGTGCCCCTCCAACTTACTGATCTTTAATCCATCCTAACATGGCCAGCAACTGCTCTAAAATACAGGTCTCCTCAGACTATCACTCTCCTCTAAATCACTGCTGGAGGCCACCAATCTCAATCTCGTGTCACAATCACTTGTGATGAGCACTACAGATAATTTGTTAAGATAACAGTGAGAATACTAAAGTGGGCTGATGATTTGCTATTTAAATAAATTAGAACATATCCAAATTTGTCCCAATAATGATATCTGCTTTACATTCCGGCATACTTGAGTGTTAGGATTTACTGGAAGAACACTGAAAATTTCTGCAGCAACTATTTACCTTCCCATCTCCCATACAATGTAAGAAGTAGTACAGGTGAGAGAAATGGAATTATTCTAGCTTTGAAAAAAAAGACACTTCCTGCAAGATAAGAATGAAAGAGAAAAGGATGGACAAATATCCAAAGAATTGAAGAAAGAATTTGAAACATCCAAACTTAGGAAGTCTTAATCTTTTCAGAATAGTATCTTTGTATCAAGAGAAGTTATACTGGATATCTTGTTTGACCTCCAACATTTATCCTTCTCTGAGCTTGGGAGGCTGAGTTGATGAACAAAGTTAATAAGACCCTTGCTTCCAAATCAGGTTGGGATTCACCAGGGGGAGACCTTGACAGATCAGGGCATGGGGGAGGTCGAGGTTGGGTGTTTTTCCCACAGCTCCTTCCCTATCAGATACCACCGGCTGGCTACGTACTTGTACCAGAGACCACAGAGGCTGCCAGGTCAGGTCTCCATGTAACTACCTTCTCGGTGTTCTGGTGACCATCCCTTCCTGTTGTGTCTTCGGGATAAAGGTGGTAATAGCCTCCCTGCTGTCACTAGCTCCGGGGTACCCTATCCTCCATTGGCTTCCTTAAATCTTGCACTTATCTTTGTAAATAATCCTATTAAACTCTCCACAAATTAGTCAGTTTCAGAGTGCCATTTGTTTCCTACTGGGACCTCCAGTGACTTTGAGTCATATATGAGATTTGGGTCAGGCTCGAGGAGAACAGAAAGTTCTGACATGGTCAAATGAAGAATGTTATGGGTGTTTACTAGGCAAGCCCATGAATGCATGACATACATGCCTTCATCCTCCCTCACATCTTTTGGGACAGAAAATACTTAAAAACTGATGATTTATTGGACTGAAACCACCAATCAACAATACATTTTTTATAATTATTAATCAGTAAATACATTATTAGTATTAATTATATTATCACTTTTTTTTTAAGTAGGCTCCATGCCCAGCATAGAGTCCAATGCAGGGCTTGAACTCACAACCTTGAGATCAAGACCTGAGCTGAGATCAAGCATCGGATGTTGTTTAACCAACTGAGCTACCCAGGTACCCCTATATTATCACATTATTGACCACCAAATGATGGATATTTTTCACTATGTGCCTACTGAAGTTAGCTATAATTATACACTTACTGTTTCCTTATCTGTAACTAGATAATCTCAAAGTTCCTTTATGACTTTATAATTCTGTGATGATACGAATATTAAACCCAGAAATGAAAACAGAGAAGAGAGAGAAGTAGAAACAGCAAGGAGGAGCCAAGAGCACATTCGTTATGTATATACCTCTGTATTTTCTCCATGAATCTTTGCAACACCACCAGCCCTGAACAGTTTCTCTTGTCTGAATACTGATAGAGCAAGTGATTGGCATCACAAAATCCAGCGCTCCGTTACGGGTTTGATGCCACTGTCATTTCTACATAGCCCAGATATCAGTTTACTCTTGCCTTTAAACCTCCCCATCAGCCACAAGCTCATCAAGAGTAGGGACTACATGAGGCACCTGGGTGGCCCAGTCAGCTAAGTGTCCATCTCTTGATTTCAGATCAGGTCATGACCTCACACTCCAGGCTCAGCCAGGAGTGTACTTGAGATTCTTTCTCTCCTTCTCCCTCTGCGCTTCCCCCTCCATGCACTCTGTCTCTCTCTCTTTCTCTCTCTCAAGTAAATAAATCTTTAAAAAAAAAAAAAAGAGTAGGGTCTACTCAATGTCTTTCTCTATCCAGTGCTGCCCAACTCATTTTTTTCAGATATTCAGTATATGTTTAAAGAATTGAAATAATGGACACATACTGACTGATTTCCATCTATTTCTGCCAAGGACCTTTCCCACACACTTTCATTTTCATTTGTTTTTGTTTTCATGAGTATGTTTTCATAGGAAGAAAAAAGTAGATGGCTTTTGGGGGCATGCATTATTTTTCTCCCAATTCATAACTATTTATATTTACAGAACTGCTCTATTAGTTATAGTAAGCTAGGATGTGGTTACAAACAATCCCCAAATCTCAGTTGTTTAATATAAAGAAGTCCATTGCTCATATAGCACAAATTTATCCTCTCTCAGTTCTGGAAGTCAGAAGTCTGGTGAGCTCAACTGTTCCCTTCCTCTAGTCTCACAAGGTTAAAATCAAGCTGTCAACCTGTGCTCTCATCTGTAAATTCTGGGGGCAAATCTGCTTCCAAGCTTATTCAGGTTCCTGTTTCCTTTCTAGCTGTCAGCCAGTGTTGTCTTTTAGCTTCTAGAGGCCTCTCTCCAGCTCTTGTACATGGTCACCTGGCCCTTACCTCTCAGGATCAACAATCCAGGAGCACTAGTCCTTCTCGTGCCTGGGAATGCTCTGACCTCTCATTCTCTGCATGTCCTCTGCCTCCAGCCAGAGAAAGTCCTTTGCTTTTAAGGGCTCATGTAATTAGTTTGGACCCACATGGACAATCCAGGTTAATTTCCCCTATTTTACAGTCTGACCCCTTGATTATACCTTCAAAGACCCTCTTGCCATGTAATGTAACTTACTCATCGCGTCCAATGATTGGGGTGTGAACATCTTTGGGGGAGTCATCTGCCTACCACATATGGTATGTTTTATACTCATGCAACACACTGTCCTGGGTGCTTTACATACATCAACTGATTTAATTTTCACAGAAATCTGATGATTTGGTACCTTGAATATCATACCTTTTTTACAGGTGGGGACCAAAGCAAAGAAGGTGAAATAAGCTTCCCAAAGTTACAGTTTGTAAGTGGCACTGGTGGGCTTCAAAACCAGGGGCTCTGGCTCCCACATCTGTGCTCTTTACTGGCACACCACACTCCTTCTATAGGACTGCTTTGTAGCCAAGAGTATGTGTCATCAAAAATGTCAGAAGGCCACATGGATGGTTCAGATTGCCAAAATTATCCCAGTCTCAGTCAATATAAATGCTTAACTGTTTTTATATCTTATATTCAACAAAGCTACATCTTTCCTAAAATTCTTCCTAATAGTTAACTAAACCTACATCAACCTTACATTTGCAAATAACCAACTTGCCCAGGCAGGCATCTATTAAAAATTAAAGTCAATCATTTACTTAAATAAAAAAACAATTTCCTAAGAAATATATTTCAATGTGTTGATTTTAAAGAGATTATAAAATTTGGTATATATATATATATATATATATATATATATATATATATATATCACCCCAAAAGTTAAGGAATCTAGTTCTAGTGTCCAAGACTTTAAAGATTTTAAAGAGATTATAAAATTTGGTGTGTATATATATATATATATATATATATATATATATATATCACCCCAAAAGTTAAGGAATCTAGTTCTAGTGTCCAAGACTTATATATGGTCAAAAGAGATTACTAGATGTCTTTTCAGTGCAATATCAGTCTAGCTGTTTTAGTTACCTATTACTGAGTAATAAATGACCCCAAAACTTAGCAGCTTTAAAATACATTGTATATATTAATTTCTTCTATGGGTCATGAATCCAGGAGAAGCTTAGCTGGGAGGTTCTGGCTCAATTTCTCATGAGGTTGGGGTCAAGAGGACAGCCTGGGCTTCAGTTATCTGAAGGCTTGACCAGAGCTGAAGGAGCATTTTCCAAGATGGTTCATTCACAAGGCTGTTGTAGGATGCCTCTGTTCCTCACCATGTAAGCCTCTCCACAGAGCTGCTAGGGTGTCCTTACAACATAGTAACTGGCCTTTATGTGTGTGATTAAAATTGGTCTAAAAGTTGCTATCATTGTAAACTGACAGAAAGTTGAAAGGAGACATAGAACCATTACTACCATTAATTTTTTAGAAGCTACTGCTATTTACCAAAAAGAACCTAACTGACCTAGGTGAGTTCACATCTACAAGTAGCAAAAACAAATCAACATCTTACCCATCTGACTGACATCAAAGACTATGTTCATTCCTCTACCTTACACTGACTCACGGAATTATTGTTTTTAGCTGTTTTCATCATTGCTAATAACTTTTATCAGCTATTATTAGTGAATATTTCTGGATCATGTGAGTCATATTTTATATAAGCTCAATATATGAAAATCTGAGTTTTTTCAAAGAAATAAATGGTATAATAAGGTTTTGAGATTCTTCATTTTGCAAAAGGTCTAACAGGATTTGATTCCTTTCAAAAGAAAGCTCTTTTGGTTCCTTTAAAATGTGATTTAACTTAGAAAAATTAATATACAGAGAACATGAGCAAAGACAAAGTGGAAAGGATAGGATGTTCAAGGAAGAATGAGTAATCCAATTTGGCTGGAATGTAGTATATGTCGGGAAGTGCTAGAGATAAACCTGGAAAGGTAATTTTATTATAATTATGTATAAAACACACATGTGACTCTGCCTTATTAGGCTTCATCTGCTTAGTCTCAGAAGTATGTAATCAAAAGCACAGACACAAATTTAATTAAGAAGGTATTGATGTGCAAAGTAGAATTTTTTAGAATGACTTACTGTTATGACTTAGATATTTCAAAGGGCACATATCTTAATTGTGTGGCTCAAAAGATTTTATATGTTTACTCCCTTAGGAACACTATGCAGTTCACAATACAGAACAATTTCAACACCCCAAAAGGCTTCTTCATACATCCTAGTTTCTCATTTCCCCCCTCAAAAAAGAAACCCAATATTCTGGGGTGCCTGGGTGGCACAGAATTGGGCGTCTGCCTTCGGCTCAGGGCGTGATCCCAGCATTGTGGGATCGAGCCCCACATCAGGCTCCTCTGCTATAAGCCTGCTTCTTCCTCTCCCACTCCCCCTGCTTGTGTTCCCTCTCTCGCTGGCTGTCTCTATCTCTGTCGAATAAATAAATAAAATCTTTAAAAAAAAAGAAACCCAATATTCTGACTTCTATCACCACAGATTAGATTTCTTGTTTATTCCTGAAGTTCATTTAACTTGTGTGTCTTCTTTCACTCATGTTTATGTCTGTGAGATTCACCTATGTTGTTACAAGTAGTTTTTTTATTACTGTGGGGTACTCCAGTGTATGAATATGTATTTGTAATATTAATATGTTATAATTAATTTTTCCATTCAGCTGTTGATGAGTATTTGGATTCTTTCCAGTTTGGGACTATTGTAAGTTTGCAATGAACATTCTTTCACATGTCTTTTGGTGCACACTGTTTATTCTCGTTGGGTTAAATACCCAGGAGTAGAATTGCTGGGCTATAATGATACAGGGTAGGCTTTAAACGTGTTCTACCAATATACACTCCCACCAGCAATACAGGCACAATTCCGATTGCTCCACGTCTCCCCCCACCCCCGCCCCGGTCTTTTCATTTGACCCATTCTGGTAGAGGTATTGCAGTGCCTCATTCTGGTTTTAATTTCCATTTTCCTGACGATATAGAGCACTTTTTTGTGTTTCATGTTGCCATTAAGTTATACTCTTTGGTGAAGTGCCTGTTCATGGAATGTAGATTTTACCCAGGGTTTTTGAAAGAAATAAAGGTAGGGTTGCCTCAGTGGTTCAGTCGGTGAAGCATCTGACTCTTGGCTTCAGCTCAGGTCATGATCTCATGGTTGTGAGATCAAACCCCGTGTCTGGCTGCATGCTCAGCACAGAGTCTGACTGTGATTCTTTCTCTCCCTCTCCACCTGCCCCTCCCCCTGTTCACACTCTCTCTCTAAAATAAATAAATAAAATCTTTAAAAAGAAAGAAATAAAATATAAAGAAATAAAGGTGTAGGCTCTACTATGTAACATAAAGTAAACCCTCCCCCTAAAAAAAAAATGCTTCTTAAATATCTTTTTTTTCCTTCTCGTAACAGTCACTTCATTTTTTCTTCTTTTCTGTCTTCACATAAAGATAAAACTAAATATAAAATCTTCTCAGCTTCACCCCCACAGTTTCACTAAAAAATCCCTTCATTCCTGCTCTACAAGATAATAGCTAATCAAACCTTACTCAGCAAAACGAACACTTTGTTCACACTTACTGAGTCATAAACCTGCTGCCTAGGGAACCTCAATACATCTCACTCATTACAGGTCCTAAATCTACTAGTCTATAAACTCCTCCTTTCAAACTCATGTTATCTTGCTTATAAATTAATTTACTTGTTTAATTTCTACCTGTTCTCAGTGAAAGCAAGTTCTTTGTTGTGTTCAATGTTGAATTTCAAGTGCCTAGAAAGAGTGCCTGACACATAGTAAGTGCTCAATAAACACCTGTAAAATAAAGGAAGATTAAAAAGAAATACCGATTACATGAAAAGATACTCAGCATCACTCATCATCAAGAAAATGCAAATCAAAGCCATAACAAGATACCACCTCACACCTCTTAGAATGGTTGCCATTGAAAAGACTAGAAATAAGAAGTGTTCACAAGGATGTGGAGAAATGGGAAATTCGTGCATTGTGAGTGGGAATATCAACTGGCACAGCTACTATGGAAAACAGTAGGGAGTTTCCTCC
Organism: Ursus americanus; assembly: GCF_024610735.1. Taxonomy (NCBI): domain Eukaryota; kingdom Metazoa; phylum Chordata; class Mammalia; order Carnivora; family Ursidae; genus Ursus; species Ursus americanus. The sequence continues at coordinate 56,831,922 of NC_142135.1, forward strand.
AAAAATTAAGAATAGAACTACATTTGACCCAGCAATTCCACTTCCGGGTATTCATCTGAAGAAAATGAAAACATATGGGGCACCTGGGTGGCTCAATCGTTAAGCGCCTGCATTTGGCTCAGGGCATGATTCCAGGGTCCTGGGATCAAGCCCCGCATCAGGCTCCCTGCTCTGCTGGGAAGCCTGCTTCTTCCTCTCCTACTCCCCCTGCTTGTGTTCCCTCTCTCGCTGGCTGTCTCTCTCTCTGTCAAATAAATAAATAAAATCTTAAAAAAGGGGCGCCTGGGTGGCTCAGTCATTAAGCATCTGCCTTCAGCTCAGGGCGTGATCCTGGCATTCTGGGATCGAGCCCCATATCAGGCTCCTCTGCTGGGAGCCTGCTTCTTCCTCTGCTCTTCCCCCTAGCCCACTCATGCTCGCTTGCGCTCTCTCTCGTGCTCACTCTCTCTCAAATAAATAAATAAATAAAATCTTAGGGAAAAAAAAGAAAATGAAAACACTAATTTGAAAAGATAAGAACACCCCATGTTCAATGCATCATTATTTACAATAGCCAAGATATGAAAACAACCTAAGGGTACATCAATGGGTAAAGAAGATGTGGTAGGTATATATGGTTTACATATATAAAATTTTTTTGGTCAGCCATTAAAAGAAGGAAATCCTGCCATTTGTAACAGAATGGCTGGTACTTCAGGGTATTATGCTAAGAAATAAGCCAGATAGAGAAACACAAATAGCATACTATCTCACTTAAATGTGGACTCTAGAAAAAGTCAAGCTCATAGATACAGAGAACGAATTGATAGTTATCAGAGGTGAGAGGTAGGGGTGGCCAAAATTAGTGAAAGGAGTCAAAAGGTATAAACTTCCAGTTATGAAATAAGTCCTGGGGATGTAATGTACAGTATGTTGACTATAGTCAATAATACTACATTATACCATCAACTTATGAATGAATAAAAATGTGGTGTTTATACATATACAATGGAATACTATTCAGCCATGAAAAAGAATGAAATCTTGCCATTTACAATGATGTAGATGGAACTAGAGTGTATTATACTAAGTGAGATAAGTCAGAGAAAGACAAATGTCATATAATTTCACTCATATGTAGAATTTAAGAAACAAAACAGATGAACGAACATAGGGAAAGAGAAGGGAAAAAAATAAAATAAAAACAGAGAGGGAGGCAAACCATAAGAGACTCTTAACTATAGAGAATAAACTGAGGGCTGCTGGAGGGGAGGTGCGTGGGAGGATGGGCTAAATGGGTGATAGGCATTAAGGAGGGCACTTGTTGGGATGAGCACTGGGTATTATATGTAAGTGATGAATCACTAAATTCTACTCCAGCAACCACTACTACACGATAAGTTAACTAACTTGAAATTAAATTTAATAAAATAAATATAAATTAAGTAAAGTACCTAGTATAATGCCTGGAATATAGCACATGTTCAATAAATGTCAGCTTTTATTATTTGGGGGAAAAAAATAATACTACTACCTTACATATTTGGAAGTTGCTAAGAGTAAGTCTTTAAAGTTCTCATCACAAGGAAAAGAATTCTAACTATGATGATAGATGCTAACCAGACTTACTGTGATCATTTTGCAATATATGCAGATATGAATTATTATATCATACACCTAAAATAATATAATTCAATTATAGTTCAATAAAAACATAATCCTAAAACTTCAAGCCTTAAAAAAAAAAGTACTGAGACTATTATAATTTCCTTCCTCGCATCTAATCCCGTTTCAGACACCATCCCAATTTCAGACTGAGTATCCACATGTACCCAGTGAAGCCCATGTACTTCTGAAGACCCCAGTTCCACCCCTCTTAAGATGACACACCCCTCTGAAGGTGAGGCACTCTTCTAAGGTGAGGTCAGGCTGCCTAATCTGAACCATATAATCTCTCTTCCGGCCATAGCTACTTTAACCCAGTGTCAGCTAATGAGATTGAGGGAAACACTAACTGAAGGATTCTAGAAAAGAGGTTTTCTTGCACTTTTGAGAGACTCTGGAAACCATGTGCTCCTCTCCCCGCCATCAGGAAGCAGCAGCTATCTTGTAATGTCAGCCTTGGAACAAAGATGACATAATACAACATGGAAAAGGAGAAACATGGGTTCTTTGTGACATCACTGGGCCACTGAACCAGACCAACCCTGAGGCCTGCCCTCCTATTTACATAAGGCAATAAATCTTATCATTTAAGCCAGTTCGAGTCGGGTTTTGTGTTTCTTAGAACAGAATACACCCTGGTACAAAAAGGCAAGGCAAGCTCTTCACTGTAGGTAAGAGGAGCAGAAGAGCAAAAGTAGAGAGGAATAGAACAGCATGACCCTTAGGGGACTACAGGCATTTACCATCTGAGCATAGAATAGGAGGAAGGCATAGAAAGAAGGAGGCTGAAGGCGTAGACGGGAGTCAGAATAGGAGACTAAATGTGTGCCATGCCAAAACACATTGATTTTATCCTACAGGAAGTGAGGCAAAATGAAATTTGAGGGGACAAGGCAATTGTTTCAGTTTTTATTTAGACAGGTCACTGGTATATTTGAAATGTGGAAAGAAATTGTGAAAACCTAAACAAAGAGTAAGGACATAGACTGGGGTAACTAGTAAAAGAGTTCAGAAGGTTGAACCCACATAGATAGGTCACCTAATGGATACGGAGAGTAAGGGAAAGGGAGGAATCAGGGCTCATGCCTACCTTTCTAGCTTGAGTTTCCCGGCAGTCGGTGGCATCATTCCATTTTTTTTTCTTTTTTTTTTTTAATTTTTTTTAATTTTTTTTTTTTTTTTTTTTAAACAAACCCTTGTGTCAAGGGCTGGCTTTCAATAGACCGCAGCGAGGGAGCTTCTCTGCTATGTACGAAACCCCGACCCAGAAGCAGGTCTGCGAATGATTTAGCGGCAGGTTCGCCACGAACGTGCGAACGTGCGCTGCGTGATGGGCGAGGGAGTGGCCCCCTTTCCGGCCACGCCCCGTTCCCCGGGATAAGGGGCTCTCCGCACCCGACCCCGGTCCTAACGCACGGTACATCATTCCATTTCTTGACAGATTGAGTTTCAGGGGTTGTGAGATATGCAAGTGTTGTTTGACAGGTATAATAATGACCCGCATGGTGCTTTTAGGCTTTTAAAATCAATTGCCAACATTTTGTGATTACATTTTTAACATAAAATCCAAATTTATGCCTTCTCTTGAAAAATCAGAAGATCTGACCACATTGGGCCAGTATTCCCATGCAGTAAATTCAAATCATGCGTGTGCCCTTCCATTCACCGTAATAGCGCGCTTCCCCCGTTGTCTTACACCCAGCCTGCTCTATCAGGCCCCCGTAGGAATCTGAATTTGCAGCCCCTCATACTGATGCAATTGATGTCATGGGAGTGAGTATCACCCCCTGAATCAAGTTCCCATCACTCCCATGGACCCCACATTCTAGGCGCATTTCTAGTAGCACCTGAAGCCTTCTAGCAACGAACTCTCTGGTTACCACACTCCACCACCTTCTTCTATACTTGGGTTTGCTGCTATAGCTCTGTCCCCAAAAGAGTGTCTGGTTCCCAGGTGCCATGGGCCATAAACTCTAAGCTCGCATCTAGCGTTTTCCCCTTCCTTTGTCTTTTTAGCTCTTCTTCCTTCCAATACCAGAGGGGTAGACCTCTGTCAGAACGGAAAAGGAAGGGTCAGAAAGCATCAGTCTGGTCAGGACGCACTGGGCTAAAATGGAGGAAGCTAAAGGTTACAGCCTTCCAGGTCCACATGATTACCCAGGGCTGCCACTTTAACTGAAATTGCAATGGAGGCAGTTACGTCACACTTTTTTCTTAGCCCCTGTTCTCTGCACCCCCATACACACTCACATGAACACGCTCACATGGTACCTTCCTGTGGCTAAAACTACCCACCCACCAAAATCTCCATTTCTCCAAAATAACCTCTTCTCTCCTCAACTGTATTACCAAGTACTTTTTCTTTTTCCTTTCCTTTTCCTTTTTTGCACACTCAACACCTCTAAACATCTAGATGAGTAAACTTAGACAAGAGTTGAACTTGAAATCTCAGTAATTTGAATTGAGAAGTGAGTAAAATTGAACCCTGTTGAGGATTCTGGCATTAGGCAAGAGAAGCCCCTCACCGAGATGGTTCACAGAAAGTTACGTACATCGGAGGGTCTATAGTCAAGAGGATACGGAGGCTACTCGCAGCCATGCCCAACTATACCAAGAGGAAAACAGCTGAGCTCCCCCTTGCTAGTGGTCTGCTGATCCTGGGTTATCTGCACATGGAAACCTGGCATGAGCTCTTTGTCTGAAAGCATGCTGTTCTCATTAGCAGTAATGTCCATATCAGGCCTGCTCATGAACACTAAGGAAATAGAAGCTCTTTACTTCCTTTGCCTTGAATTATTGCTTCCTTTCTTGGCTTTCAGAATTGTAAATTGAATCTTATCCAGGAAAATGCGTCTTCCGCACACCGGCCACATGCTTGCTTATGTTTAAAACAGCCCCCGCTACTTTTCTCTATTACCAATTATATCTTATAGGTCTTACGTATTTTTAAAAGGGCATTGCTAACAGAATTATTGGTGGTGGTTATGTTTTGGTGATGGTACAGGTGCTGTGAATTAGCTTCCTTAGCAACAGTATTAAAGAAAAATGTTCAAATAGTGATAAAATCTAAATGCCACCACCCTCACATATTTCCATTTTTTCATAAAGCTTCATTCAGTGTGTCCATATGAAATATATTATTTTATGCTTTTTATATTCTTATCATTGAGTATACAGTAAGCAAGGTAGTAAGTTGGGTGATTGTGGGTAAGCTGGCCATCATTCTCACCAAGTCTGAACTATACTCACTCATTTATCAATACAACATTAATCCTTACTAGCTACTAAAATTCATGGGTATTTCCTTAAATAGCAATTTAACAAAACATCTCAGATGTGTTTTTCCACACCACCAAGCAATTAATTCAATTTTCCAAGCACACTGGTGTCCCACAAATTTTACTCGATTCTGGCACTATCTACACGGAGATAATATCAGTTCCCCCAAGTTAATATCTCAGTCCCACAAGGCTGCACCCCCCTTCTGATGCCAATCGAAAGCCCAAGTTAACTCCTGTGCTTCTGACCCACTGGCTGTAAATCAGTTCTACAACCCTCTCTTCAAGTTCAATTAATTTGCTAAAATAGCTCACAGAACTCAGGAAAACCCTTTACTTACCAGATTACTGGTTTATTACAAAGGATACAAATGAACAGCCAGATGAAGAGATATATAGCAAGAGGTCCCAAATGCAGGAGCTTCTGTCCCCGTGGAGGCTGGGACCTGATATGTAGATGTGTTCTGGTTTACCAACCTAGAAGCTCCTGGAACCCTGTCCTTTTGGGTTTTTATAGAGGCTTCGTTACACAGGTATGATTGGTTTAATTATTAGCCATTGGCAAATGATTTGACCTCAAGACACTTTCCCCTCCCCAGAGGTCAGGGGGTGGGACTGAACCAATCACAACTTTGGTTCCCCTGCAACCAGCCCCATCCTTAAGTGCTTCCCAAAGTCATTTTATTATCATAATCTCAGATGTGGTTAAATGGTGCTTATTAGGAAATTAAGAAACTTTGCTGTTCTTATCACTAAGGAAATTTCAAAGGTTTTAGGAGTTCTGCACCAGAAATAGGGACAGACCAAAAATATATTTCTTATTATAAATCACAATATCACACCATCCCTGTAGATTCTAAAGAGAGCATATAACCTTTAACTCTTTGCTTCCCAAGCCTTATGGAAAGTTCAAGTCTGAGAAACAGCATGGACATAAAATTGCATGAATGCTCTCATTCCAGCATTGTTTTATATTCTTCTCCTCCATCAAGCAAGTCCCTGAGTGTGCTGCTTAATTTGGACTTTGACTGAAATCTACTGTGTTATGTTCTTAGTGTACCTCAAGGGATGTTGATAGACTTGGTCACACTAAATCTCAAAACAAGAAATATAAATGAAATATGTGAAAATTTGTGTAGTCCCAAAAGTCATCATAAATTTAAACAGTATATTTTTGCTTATCAGATTAGCAAAGATTTTCTTTAATGGATAATAAATACATTACTAGGTAACCACAAGTAATTTGGTCTAGGTGGAGTGTCAAGCATGAGATGGGATAACAGGAGATAGAGACCCAATGTATTCATTCATGCAGTCAACAAGTATTCATGCATTCATACTATGTACCAGGTACTGGAATAGATGATGAAGACATAATGGTGAGTGAAAACAGATGTGGAGATTACAGTCTAGTGGGGTAGATAAATATCAGTCAAATAATCATAGTAATTAATGTACCATTGCAATCTGGGTTGGATTTACTGCTACAGAGACCACTAGGTGTCCCCATACCCATTCACTCCATCTATAAGGAACAGATGAGTTTCAAAGCTAGGCATATGGCAGCCAGAATAAAGACTACTCTTCCCAGCCTCCTTTGCAGTAAGTTGCAGCCACGTGACCAAGTTCTGATCAGTGAGAGGTGAATAAAAGTAATAAGTGCAATTCCCGAGTCATGCCATTAGCAGGAGTGGTTACGCCCTCCCTTTCCTCTTTCTCCCTCCCGCTGACTGGAATGGGAATACAGTGGCGAATTGTCTTAGGGCATGCTGATGAGGGCAACAACCTAGAGATGTCCACATAACAAGGTAGAGGATTCAGGGCTCCCAACATCAAGAGAGACTCCAGACTAGTCCCGGGCTGCTTAGGGCAACATTGCATTGTAAGCAAAAAATAAATTTCTATCTTATTAAAGTCACCAGGGTCTCTGTTTCAGCAGCAGACCTATATTCTAAAAAGAAGAGCATTCTTTGAGAAGACACAGCCAAGGGTTATGACCTATGCCTGTAAGAAGGTGGGTTTATCTGAGGAGTTGAGGCTAGAGCTTGGATTGATGGATGGATGGATTTAACCAGGCTAGAGGTTGAGGTGGGTGGATATGAGTACTGGAGGGAAGTTTATTTAAAGAATTGAAAAGAAAGCCACTGTGGCTATTCAGCCTAGAGAAAGAATGTGTAAAAGCTGATGACTGGGGGGCACCTGGGTGGCGCAGTCGTTAAGTGTCTGCCTTCGGCTCAGGGCGTGATCCCAGCGTTCTGGGATCTGGGATCGAGCCCCACATCAGGATCCTCCGCTAGGAGCCTGCTTCTCCCTCTTCCACTCCCCCTGCTTGTGTTCCTTCTCTCGCTGGCTGTCTCTGTCAAATAAATAAATAAATCTTTAAAAAAAAAAAAAAAGCTGATGACTGGGTTTGAAGGGCTCAAAGTCTGTATCAGAGATGCGGATCTTCATTCTTTTTTTGGAGGGGGGGTATAGGTAGAGATGTTTAATTGTGGGGAAACTAAATGACATCATCCTTACGTCAAAAAAAATTATACTGTATGTGCTCTGTCTCACCATTTATTTACCAGTCCCCTATCATTAGACTCAAGTAGCAGAGTAGCTTGTGTCATGTGCATAAAGATTGTGTTACTGGGCACCAAGCTTTACCCAACTTTCAAAGTGAAGCAAGCAACTTGATCCTGAGATCTTCTATCCTTCAGTCACTCTACCCTGAGTCTCTCTACCTATTTCTAGCAGAGAAATGTTCCTGAACGGTCAGCCCCTGTGCCTGCCCATAAGTCATGGGGCCAAAAGCAGTTTGAGGGGCAGGTCCACCTTATCTCCTTGTTTACATAAAGAAGCCAAATGGTGTTGAACTCTCTGATTCTGTGCTATTGTTCCAGGAGGCTCATTAGGAAGAGAATGCTTTGAGGAACTGGTTCTTCCATGAGATGAGAACCCAATCTTTCCTGTAGAAAATCCATATAGGATAAGTCAATCAGGAAACATGCTCATCTCCCCCAAAAAAGGCCTTAAGGATAAATTCTAATAAATAGCAAACAAAAACACATATGTAAGAAGGAGAAAGGGGATTGCTGGAAGAAAAGGTGAAGGGTTATGAAGACAAATTCATAATTTACCGTTCTCAATTTGGCAGAGCTTACTTTAAGAATAGCCTGACTTTCTTGGTAAAGCTTTCTTTGTCTTTATTATTGACAATATACTACCAAAAAATACATGCCAGGCCACTTTCTGTTTATTGTTAGTAAGGAAGTGTTTTTTCCCATATGCCGAACCTCCTTCTTCTTCACATTACACTGCCTTACCAACTTGGAAAACGTGTCCCTGATAAATTGCAAACGTTTCTGTGGATGTGCTATCAAGTTTTGTCATCTATAGTGTCACTACTAAGTGACCAGTTATAGGATGCTTGTTAAACATTGGCTGGGAAGATGATACCAACATCATTGTGAACACTGACTTTCAGGTTCTTGGTTAAGTAGTTTTTCTGGACATCTTCCATTCACCCTTGTCTTCTCTACCCTGCTTTGTGCCCTGGGAGGTTGAACGGTAAAGACTAGGACAGTTAGCTCCCTCCACTTCTGGTTCATTGGATTCAGCCAGCAAGGAGCCAGCAGGAGCTCTGAGGGAGGTGGCAGAGTGCGATTCTCTTCCTACCCCCCATGAGGTTACTTCCAGCTGGTCTAGTTGCACGAAGGAGGTAGGGGTCTCAGTATATCTCAGATCCTCTCTGTCTCCAGTTTCTGTACGTGTCCCTTACGCTTGATCTAGAGCAATAATGGAGCCCACTGATACTAGCCCCGAGTACTGCACTATTCTGCATGGTTACCCTACATTTGGTCCTCTGTAAAGAAGTCTCTATTAAACTCTCCTGAAATTACCCTACTTTAAATGTGTCATCTGTTTTCTGCTGAGACCCTCACTGACACAGTAATAATACCTTACAGCTAAAGGCTTTTACAGTTTCTCATTAATTTATTTGTACTTTGATAGCGCTTTTTCAAGGTTTTTTTTCAAGTTTTTTTAAACAACAGACCTAGAAAGGCAAGTGTCCATGTTTGATTCTTAGTCACTGTGCCGTAAGTAGAACTGAACGATCTCTTTGTTCTTGTCACAGGCATTTATAGCCTTTGTGTTTTTATTTCCATCTGTTGTTCCCTGAGAAGTCTTTATACTTATATAACGTCAAGGCATGAAACTGCTCCCTCCCATTTGATCGTTGCTTGATTTGCTTTTTATACTCTAACCTCTGGACTCAGAAGCCTGTGAAAGCTTCAAAGACAGGGAAGTATTTTTCTATTTGTATCCTCTGCATCAATCACAGAGCCTGGCATGGAACGGAACTCAGGACAGACATTTTGAATGAATGGAGAATGATGTCTATTCTGGATCTGTTATTAGGGAACAGAAATCATCAGACAGTCTCCTGAGAGAGCAAACATGAGAAAAGTAAACAACACTTGGTAATCAAGTCAGAGAGGTGTGTCTGCAGTGAGGGCAAAGCCTATGGAGAATTTAGGGGCAGGCAATCAGATGCTGAGGTGATTCACAAACTTACATTTTCTTATAATTCTCTTCTTCAGAAATTCGGAGATGACCAATTCTTCTTCTCTGAGCAAATTATCCCATTTAAACATTCATGAATTAACCACAGTAACTTACTTCTAGCAAAAAGAAGAAGTAATGCTTTCTGTCTCATACATTTCAGTTATCTTGTTCTCAGGGGGTTGTCAAGTTGAAAGATTTCTTTTTACATTCCTTATAATCCACTATTCTCTATGAACAAAAATTTTCTTCAAAATGGAAAGTGAGGGTTTGGGTTCATCCCTAATTTTTGATTCACATTATACAACCTAGTTCTGAGCTGTAAGGGCGTAAAACACTCAAGGCAAAATTAGAAAATAATAGAATTCTTTGACAGAGTAAATTATGTGTAGGTTTTCCTGTTTTGTCAAGCCACGGCCATTAGAGATGATCCAGTCCAACCTCTTCTCTTGGCAGACGAGGACAGTAAAGCCTGAGGCCAGATCGGTGGTAGATGCAGGTCTGGAACCAACGTTCCCTGACTTCCCACGGAAAAAACTACTGGACTAGTCCAGTGATATAGAATTCAGCCCACTAGGCACTATCTAGTCATCTTCTAAAGCTCACCTGCTGGCTGACAGGAACTGACCAGACTCTGGAGAATGACAGGTAAAGCTGTCACAAAAGAAGCAGCTGTAATTGGTGACAGCCGAAGTCACCGAAACAAAGAAGAGGCCTGGAGGTCCAGACCCTGATATTTGTTCAAAAACATTGGCAATTTCCATCTTTGAAAAGTTTAGTATGAAAGGAAAACATGAAAAGGCAAGGTCAGGGGAGATAAATATCATCGATGGCAAACCTACCACATTCCAAGTTCCCTTATCTTACCCTGCACCACTTTTGTGAGGTAAGTAGTTCTACCCCAAATTTACTTTGTATGCTGCGGATTTTTTTTTTTTTTACTTTGTGCAAGTATTACATTAAATTATTTAAAATAATGGGGTGCCTGGGTGGCTCAGTCAGTTGAGCATCCAGCTCTTGATTTTGGCTCTGATCATGATCTCAGGGTCGTGAGGTCAATCCCCACATCAGGCTCTGTGCTTGGCAAGGAGTCTTATTGAGATTCTCTCTCTTCCTCTGCCCTTCCCCCCACTTGCACATGTGTGCGCTCTCAAGCTCTCTCTCTTTAATAAATAAATAAATAAATAATTTTAAATAACTATAAACTAGTCACCTTTTCTATATTAAGGAGCATATCTGAGGTCATAAAGCTAGTTAATGGCAGAGCAAGTATTTGACTAAGATCTGTTTAATGCCAAAGTCAATGTCTCCAGACAGGTAAGTACCTATAATGAATTTCACCTCCTAAAATCCTGATAAGCTGAATCTTCAGAACATTTTTATTCATATATATTATATTCTTATTATTTGGTTTCTACTAAGCTATACCTGGCACTTGGTCATTGTTTTAACCTTTAGAATGCCAAAACTTTAGTTTTTAATCTTACATGCCTAATCATCCTCTTCTAATTAGAATCATAATTAGGAATTCACTCAATTTTATCATCTCAATTAAATTTTGCTCATGACAGTTTAGGATGTGGAATGTGTAAAAGTGTTTTCAAGTACCCCAGAGTTGGCTGGACTGCAAGAAAGCAGGTATATTTCTATGTTACGACAAACAATGTGAATTAGTTCATCTTTCTGGAAAGAAATCTGGTAGTATTTTTTTTTTAAAAACTATTAAACTATGGATGTCCTTTGTCCATTTTGGAAGAATACACACAAAGAAAGTAAACCACACCAAAAACAAAACAAAACAAAAATAACATCTCAAAATCTTCATAATGTTGTTTATAATTGTAAGCATTATAAGTAATCCATCTTCCCAACAATAAGAAACAAAGAAGCAAAATGAAGCACATTGGGCCAATTAGAAATGACAAATATGAGTGTGTCACCCAGTGACAACCAACAAGAGCAAATTCCAGTCGACCTCAACTGGAAAAATGTTGCTGACAATGGCAGTGCCCTGCTACACCAACATACCCTCTTCCTAGCCACCCTCATTGAGTATTTCATTTCATTATTTTGGGTCTAAGTTTGCATCTTACTTCTTCAAAGCCCTGTGTAAAACCCTCCTTAACTCTGACAGCCAGAATCCAACATGGACACAATTGTGGTACGCAAGATGTGGTCGTTAGCTTCATTGACAATCACCTTGTTTATTGGCAGTAACTTCGTTCAGCATCTTTCCCCAACTCACCACTTCCCATCACACTCCCCTCATGGCAACCTTATCTCTGAATTCCCTTGTAGTCTTTTTTTGTTAGCGATCCTAATCAGCAACTATCAATATTCACTGGCGCACCTACAGTATGCCAGACTTTAGGCACTGATGAATGAGACTATTTTGATTTCTGTATTAACCTTTCCAATCAGCCTTTTCCTCTTTAAGAGGAAATAAGACAAAAGTTCTCCAGATCCTAAAGGCTGAATTTTCAACATCAACTGTTAAGGACTGCAAAAGACTAGAACCTAGACTTTCTCTACAACCAACTTATTTTTAATTAAGAAATTGCCCTGCAAGATTCTAGCACTCATTCATTCCTAATGTAACCTCCTACCTAAGTGCTATACTCTTGTTGGAATATATCAGTGCTCTTGTGTAATGGAACAGAATTTTGAGGGTGCCTGGGTGGCTCATTTGGTTAAGCGTCTGCCTTCAGCTCAGGTCATGATCCCAGAGTCCTGGGATTGAGCCCCGGGTTGTCGTTGGGCTCCCTGCTCAGCAGAGAACCTGCTTCTTCCTCTCCTTCTACCCCTCCCCCTTGCTGTGCTCTCTCTCTCCCTCTCTTTCAAATAAATAAATAAAATCTTTTAAAAAACTTTTTTTGAGTGAGTCCACATCTCAAATTCTGTTAGCATGACTAGAAAGGTACAATGTAAGTGCCTCTTTCTTTTTTTAAGTTAATTTTTAGGGATGCCTGGTTGGCTCAGTTGGTTAAGTGCCCAACTTTTGATTTTGACTCAGGTCATAATCTCAGGGTTTTTAGAGGGAGCCCTACGTTGGGATCCACACTGAGCATGGAGTCTGCTTAAGATTCTCTCTCCCTTGGGGTGCCTGGCTGGCACAGTCGTTAAGCGTCTGCCTTCAGCTCAGGGCATGATCCCGGCGTTATGGGATCGAGCCCCACATCAGGCTCCTCTGCTATGAGCCTGCTTCTTCCTCTCCCACTCCCCCTGCTTGTGTTCCCTCTCTCGCTGGCTGTCTCTATCTCTGTTAAATAAATAAATAAAATCTTTAAAAAAAAAAAAAAGATTCTCTCTCCCTCTTCCTCTGCTCCTCCTCCCAGCCCCCGGCTCATGTGCAGGCACTCTCACTCTCTCTAAAAAAAAAGTAATAAAAATAAAAGATAAATTAATTTTTAGTTTTTAGTTTTAGATATAATTTTAAATAAATATTTAAATAAGTTCAGTTTTAAAATAGTTTCAAAGTTAAAGAAAAGTTGTAAGAATAAAACTCTCATATACCTAGGTTAACCAATTTTTAACATTTGTACTTTTGTTTTATAACTATCTCTGCATATATGTGTATATATACATATTTATATAAAATGTGTACTCTTTTCCTTCTAAACCATTCAAGAGTAGATTGAACACACCATGTCCCTTTAACCCTTATAAATAAGGATATGCTCTTACATCACTACAGAACAGTTATTAAATTTAGAAAATTTAATAAGGAATTTGAATTTAATCTGTATTCCACTTTTCAGTCTCATTAATGGTCCTAATAATTTTTTATAAGCAATTTTTGTTTGGGCCAGGATCACTTATTTCATTTAACTGCCATGCCTCAGCCTTTCTTTGCTTTTCATGACATGGATGTTTTTGAAGAACACAGGCCAGTTGTTTTGTATAATGATCTTCATTTCTGTTTCTTTAATGCATCCTCCTGATAAGTTTGGTGCGTTTTGGCTGCAGTGCTACCTAAATGGTATTGCATCCTTTTCAAGGAGTCCTATCTGGAGGCACATGAGGACGTCCCTTTACACTTCAACTTTCCTTCTTAGATTTAGCATCTAGTTATGATTCTTATCCAAATAAAATTTGACTGTGATGGTTAAAAAAGGTGGTTTTGTAACTCCATTATTCTTCTAACTCCATTATTAGTTGGCATATAAGAAAGAACCCTCTGAAAAACTCTACCAAAAATTTGCCAGAACTGATTCAGCAGTCCCAGGATATAAAATCAATGTGCAGAAATCTGTTGCATTTCTGTACACCAATAATGAAGCAGCAGAAAGAGAAATAAAGGAATCGATCCCATTTACAATTGCACCAAAAACCATACGATAGCTAGAAATAAACCTAACCAAAGAGCACTATACGTTAACTCACTTGAATTAAAAAAAAACAAAAAACAAAAAAAAAAAAACAAACACCTCTCCCTTTTCTATTTACTTATTCATTTATTTACTTACTTTTCTGTGTATTATCAGCAAACACTCCTGGATCTTCTCTTTTTTTTTCCAATGGCTAATAATATATTACTGTTCATATATATTTTGATGCACTAATTGACCAGATTCTGGCCAGTGCACAAGATTTCAAGCTGGCTTCTGAGTGTTCTTAGCATGCTGCCATCAACAGGGGTTGGGGGAAGATGCTTCCTCACTTTTTATGACCAGCTTATTTAACATAGCATGTCCTCAAGTTTCATCAATGTAGTGTTTGGCAGAATTTCTTTCATTATTAAGGCTGAATAATATGCCACTGTATGTACATATCACATTATGTTTATCCATTCGTCTGTTGATGGACATTTGGGTTGCTTCCACCTCTTGACTATTCTGAATAATGTTGCTATAAATATAGTATGCAAATGTCTCTTTGAAACCTTGCTCTCAATTCTTTTGGATAGATATCCAGAAGTAGGATTACTAGATTATACAGTAGTTTTATTTAAAAAGTTTTAAAGGAAACTCCTGTTTTCCATAGCAGTTGCACCATTTTACAATCCCACCAATAGTGCACAAGGGTTCCAATTTCTCCTCATCCCCAAATAACACTTATTATTTTTTTGATAGCAGCCATCCTAATGGGTATGAGATGATATCATCTGCATTTCTCTAATGATTAGTGATGTTGAGAATCTTTTCATATGCTTATTGACCATTTATATATCATCATTGGAGAAATGTCTATTCAAATACTTTGCCCATTTTTTTTGAAGATTTTATTTATTTATTTGACAGAGGGAGAGTGTGAGAGAACACAAGCAGAGGGAACGGCATAGGGGGAGGGAGAAGCAGGATCCCCACTGAGCAGGGAATCTGATGCAGGGCTTGATCCCCAGGACCCTGGGATCAGAACTCTAGCCTAAAGCAGATGCTTAACTGACTGAGCCACCCAGGCACCCCTCCTTTGCCCATTTTTTAATTAGATTATTGAATATTTTTGTTATTACAATGTAAGAGTTCTTTATACATTCTGGATATTAACCTTTTATCTGATAAGTGATTCACGAATAGTTTCTGACATTCCTTAGGTTGCTTTTTCTCTCTATGCGTTGTATCCTTTGATGGAAAAAGGTTTTTAAGTTTGATATAGTTTCATTTGTCTATTTTTGCTTTTGTTGCCTGCTTTTTTGGCATCATTCCAAATAAATCATTGCCAAGTCCAATGTCGTGAAGCTTTTCTTATGTGTTTTCTTCTAGGAGCTTTATAGTTATAGGTCTTACATTTAAGTCTTGAATATATTTTGAATGGTATAAGTGTCTGATTTAATTCTTTTGCACGTGGACATCCAGTTTCCCCAGCACCATTTGTTGAAAATACTGTCCTTTCCCCTTTGAGTGGTCTCAGCACCCTGTTGCAGATCATTTGACCATATACACAAAGATTCATTCCTAGGTTCTCTATTTTATTCCATTGGTTTGTTTGTCTTTATGCCAATACCACACTGCTTTGATTACTGTAGCTTTGTAATATGTTTTGAAATCAGGAACTGATTCTTCCAACTTTGTTCTTTCTCAAAATTGTTTTGGCAATTCAAGGTCCATTGAGATGCCATATTAATTTTAGGATGAATTTTGCAGCTCAAGTTTTTAACTCAGCAATATTGCTTAATTTACCCATATTAACACAAATACATCTACATTTACCTCATTCTTTTAAACTGTTGTATAATGTGTATTAACAGTACTACAATTTCCTTTCAACATTATCCAAAACGATTATCACTTACATTATTCCGAATTTTTGTTGATCTTGATTGGGATTGCTTAAGCGTTCCATTCATTTTAAACAAGTCAGTGGGTTTAAGTGATTAATAATGAAAGCAGTCCTTTTAATGTAATTTTAGCTGAATATAAAAATCAATACATACTCATTGTAAAAAAGTCAATGCAGTGTACCTCGGTGGCTCAGTCGTTAAGCGTCTGTTTTGGGTTCTGGTCATGATCCCAGGGTCGCAGGATCAAGCCCCACATGGCATCAGGCTCCCTGCTCAGTGGGAAGCCTGCTTCTCCATTTCCCACTCCTTCTGCTTGTGTTCCCTCTCTTGCAGCCTCTCTCTGTGTCAAATAAATACATAAAATCTTTTTAAAAAATCAATGCAGAAAAATACAAGGACTAAATCTAAAACACTTATAATCCTACCAAAAGGATAGGTAACACATACAGATTGGGAGGGTTTATAGTACAGAAATTAAATCCTAATCCTCCACTAACTGTGTGACCCTAGGCAAGTTACTTAATTTCATTAACCTTAGTTTTCTCACATATAAAATGAAGACGATAATATCTACCTCTTGGTGGTTGTGTGAGAATTAAATGAGATAATACTTAGCATAGTGCGGGGGTAGCTCATTCGGTTAAGTGTCTGCCTTCAGCCCTGGTCATGATCCCAGAGTTCTGGGATTAAGCACCTCATCAGGCTTGCTTGCTCAGTGGGGAGTCGGCCTCATCCTCTCCCTCTGCCCCTTCCCCCTGCTTGTGCTCTCTCTCACTCTCTCTCAAATAAATGAATAAAATCTTAAAAAAAAAATACTTAGGATAGTGTGTAACACTATATATCTATGCTGCAGATCCTATAGGAAAATGGGTAACTAATTATAGTATAGCCAAACAATAAAAATTTCTATAGCCATTAAAAATAACGAGGTCGATCTATATGTACTCACTTGGAAATATTTCTCAGATTTAAATTAAAAAGTAATACAAGTATTTTATACTTCAAAATGTGCATGTTCACCTGCATATACATGTGCATAAAAATAGCATGGGTAGTATGACATACATATGAAACAAAAGTCTGAACAGTCACATACCAAACAGCTAAAATGGTTTTGAGGAAGCAAGGTAGAAAGAGAAATGAAAAGAATTTCATTTGCTTTTTGCACAAAATCATTGTGTGAAATTATTAAAATGAAATGCATTATTTTGTAATTAAGAGGCTAGCAAAGATTTTTTTAATCTAAAGAGAAGTTCTAATTTTAAAAGGAAAAATAACTTTAAATTACAGAACTACTTTACAGAACCTTCCACCTGTTGTTTTTTTCAAACTTAACACCTTGTGAAGAACAATTTCAAATTAAAAATAGCAAAAGCAAATAGGTCACCTAAAACCTTCCAACTATGTTCATCTTGAAATCGTATCAGGAAAGGTTTACATCAGCACAGGTCCGCAGGAGGACTTGCAAGATCGAGCTGAACCTTCTGGCCTCCAAGGATCACTCTCGGATAAAATAAACAGCTCCTAGGTCTCCCCTGGCTTTTATTAATCTAGGCCTCCTAGCTCACTTGAAAATTGGCCACACCAGCTTTCTTTACACAGAATAGCAACCCATATAAATCTTTAAGCCTCAGCTACCCAGGGCTGTACAAGTAAACCGTTACAACCATGGTCTTTTCTTAATTCCTAAAGGAAATCAACAATGAGCTAAAAAGCTATTTCCACAAACTGTGGGGGTTTCCATTATATGCTTATGATGGTGCCATAAACTAATCGAAATACAAGATATGTTATTTTCAGGATATCCTTGAATTATGTTTGTAGATCAAGGAGAACTTTCTGAAAACATATTTACTATAATAACTTCCATAAACATATTTAGAAAAGAGATGAGAACCAAGAAGAACAAAGGATGTAATTTTAAAATAGCTTCAGAAACCTAGCATAATATGATAGCCACAAATTACTTTATACCTCCACAAATGAAATTTCCTCTTCATGGGCAATGCAGAAATCCCTAGGAATAATTTTCATAAAGCTCAGTTGAGGAATTCACTGAACAGTGAAACCAATTATTTGAGGGGTGGGGGCAGGGAAGGAGATTGATGAAACAGATACAAGATCATAAAATAGCTCAGGCAGAAGAAAAGTCCAGCTCCATAGATTCTTTTTGTTGTTGTTAATAATGGGACATTATGGAGTGAATTGATATCTAGGATGACCTAAGCCAGTTAGGATATTATAAAATACAGTGAAGAAATTCACTGTGCAATTATGCTGGAAAATCCTAAAATGATTCCAAGAGAAAGAATACAAGATCAACATCTAAGCAATAATTTTACAAATCATTAACTCTTTATGATCAATGAAAGACAGTAATAAACAGGAAAAGAAGAGTGGTATCTGATAATTTTATAAAATTATCTATTAAGTGGTGTTATTAATGGAAAGGTGCTATGTGGGTCACAGATACAGTGAAGATCCATTTTGGACCATTCAGACCAAGGCCAGATAAAAGATTCCTGGGTCCTCAAGGTACCACATCAGTCCCAGATGAGAGAGAAATAAGCTTCTGTTTTATTTAAGTCACTGCTATATAGGGTCTTTGTCCCAGGAGCCAAATTTGTATCCTGACAAATATTGATGAAGTCTGATTGAAATTTTAAAAATTGAGTTTTCGGTTTTTTGCTTGTTTGTTTTGGTTTATTTTGTGTTTTACTTTGTTTTGTTTTTTTATCTACTTAATGAAAGATCATAGCCCTAGAAAGTGATGATCTCATCAAGAGATTAGATCTCTTGTCAGGTGGCCTTCCGCTTGGATATTTCTCTCCAAAGTCATTTCCCAGTGTAAGAAATGCTTGTAAGTATGCTGTCAAATGAAATCAGAATGGATCCCAGCATTCAAAAATCAAACTAAAATACAGCTAATGAGAAATAGATCATTTATATGTATATATATGCATAATGTATGATAGTACATTACATGTATATATGTATATTACTTATACAAAGCCTGAAGCAAAGTAGAAGTGCTAATGCTTTATTGAGTGTTATAATCCCAGGGCATAGAACAATAAACAAAGCAAAGCCCCTGCTCTAAGGGAATACATTTTAATGAGGGAATTAGAAAATAAAGGATGACTGCAAAAGTCTGAGATAAGAATATACTAAACAAGGGCACCTGGATGGCTCAGCCAGTTAGGCATCTGCCTTTGGCTCAAGTCATGATCTCAGGGCCCTGGGATCAAGCCCCGCATTGGCTCCCTGCTCAGCAAAGAGCTTGCTTCTCCTTCTCCCTCTGCCTCTGCCCCCAACTCATGCTTGTTCTCTCTCTCTCTCTCTCTGTCTCTCAAATAAATAAATAAAATCTTAAAAAAAAAAAAAAGAAGAATGTACTAAACATATTGACCAAAGATAAAGGAGATCATATTGTTGGAACTAAATGAAAGATGCCGAGAGAAATAGATCATGAAGTTGAAAGGTTGTCTTTTGGGACTGGATGGTGTCAGGTCTTATGGGCCAGATTGAGAGATTTCATTTTAAGGATGATTACCTAGGTCAATGAAGGATTTGGAGAATGAGAAGTAAAGGTAGAAGAATAGATGCCACTAAGAGAGCCACTGCAGTGGTCCGGGAAGTGAGGGTGTGGTAGATGTGGTGAGATGAATATGGAGGTCAAGAAGCCGGGCTCACACACAAAGGCTGGATTTCAGGAGTAAGACTACACAGCAATGCAGCGCTGTTCCCTGCCTTACCTCCAACAACTCTCTCACCTCTGCCTTCCAACTGTACCTGCAAAGAAGATGAGACATCTAAGCCTGGAGCCTGGCTGTCAAGATCCAACCCCAGCTCTGCCACTTGCTGTGTATATGAACTTGAATAAGTTAATTTAATTTTCTGTGTTTCATCTTCTCTATCTTCCTCATCTATAAAATGGGATTAATAATAGTATCTCTCACTTAGATTCATGACATGTAAAGTGCCTAGGAAAGTGTCCACCACCTGACATGATAAGCCTCAATAACTGATACCTAATAATATCATTACTAGACATTTTCAACATCTTAAATATGCTCTCTCTCACCTCCAAATTTGGCACCTGCTCTTCCCAACACCTGGAATACACTTTGTTTAATTCCAAACCCATCCTCCAACTCCTGACCTTAACGTCACTGCCTCTAGGGGCCTTTTCTGATCCCATAGATGAAATTCAATTCTCTTCTCATCTCTTGCCTCACCACTCCATACTTAACCTCCAATAGTTACCCCCATCACATTTTCCAATAATCGCTAGTTTTGTTTGATTTTCCTACTAGATCAAGAACACTGTGAAGGAAAGAACTATTGTTGTTTGTTTTGCTCACCCCTGTATCCTCAAGGCCTAGCACAGTGCCTGGAAAACAGTAGACATTAAGTAGACGTTGAAGAAATCAATTCACCTAGCAAACTTGTAATACTGGCAAAAGTCAGAGAACGTAGTAACCAAGAACCCAAGGTCACATTATGATTTTCATGGGCCTCAACCTGCATAAATAGATATTTATAAATATAAGCACTGTGCCCACTGTGCCTAATAGATCAGTTGGCCCCACAAGCAACAGCAGCAGAAGAGTTAAAAGCAATGGAAAAAGTCGGAAGGGAATAGAGGGAGGGCCAGAATTGGAAATTAGCCTGACTTCGGAGATCTGGCAGAAAATGTAACTGTGAATCAACTACAATGCTTTTATTTGCAAGTAAAAGGGTCCTGATTCCAAATCAGTAAACCAATAACAGGAAAGCACAGAGGTATGGCAAGGTCTGGGCTTAGTTGATTCAATGACTCTACAGTGTCTGCAAAATTTCAGGTTCTTTCTAAATCTCCATTCTTCTGTCCACAGCATCAGATTCATCCCAAGTCCAGTTCCCCTTATGGTCATCAGAAGACTGTCAGCAGAAATGAAGGCAACATCCCTCTTTGTTTACATCCAGTGAGACAGCCAAGAAATTTCTGTCCTTCACTGTAGTCTGATTAAGCCAACACTAGTCATGCATCCAATCTGGACCAATAACAGTCCCCTAGGGAATGCCTCACACTGGCTGATGTAGCAAGTAAGGATCTTTTCCTAGAGCTCGGGATGTGGCATACACCAGAACGAAATGAGGAAATAGGAAATAGGAACCCCCTCAAGAATTCCAGAGATGTGGAATGCATCATAAGACATCAAGTGCATAAAAAGCATTTACATCAGGCTTATAACGTGTTTACAACAAGTAGTAAAAAGTATCTGCATCAAGTAAATAAAAAGGTCAAGAGACCACTTAATTCAAGGGAAGATCTTAAAGGAGAAAATTTGTGGAGGATGCTTTTGGAGAAAGCTGTGCTGTGAGCTGCCTCCCTAAACCCCTCCCTTAAAGCGTGAAATGGAGCTGGGTAAGGACCTGCCCTCCTACTTCAAACCTTAGGAGGGCGATGCCACAGGACCACTCAAGGAGCTTGATATATCACCTCTACATTTGGGAGGCCTGCAGGTGGAACTGATGTTTACAATATTTAGAAGGCTCTTTATTTGTAACATTATCAAATCACAAATGACTTCCACTCATCAAACATCAACACTCAGTCTTCATCTTATTTAACATATCAGCAGATCAAAAGAGTTGAAACAGTTTCTTCATCTGGCTTCTCATAGATGACCATTCCAAGTTTCCCCCTACCCTCATGGTCACTCCTCTTTCCCTGGCTTCTCCTCACCTCCAACCCCTTGACGACAGAGAACTCCAGGCTCCATCCTTGAACCTGTTATTTCTTATTTTTTCTGCCTACATTTATTTTCCCTATATGTTAACAACTTCCAAATATTCACCTCCAGCCCAGAACTCTCTTCAGATTCATACATCCACTGCCTTTTCAAAGTCTCCACTTGGATATCTAACAGATATCTCAATGTATGCAAATACAAGTTTCTGATTTTTCTCTATAAACCTGCTCCTCCCTGACTTTCCCACCTTAAGCAATGGCAACTCCGTCCTTTCATGTGCTCAAGCAAAAAAGTTGGAATCATCCCTGGCTCATCTCTCTGTCTCATATTTTACATGCATAATAAAATGTTCATTTATCCACTCAACAAATATGGATTCAGAGCAAGCCCAGGCACTATGCTAGGTGCTGAGTCAAGAGTGGTGAGCATAACTGGGCTGACTATACTACTTGGGCTCATGGAGCTTAGTCTAGTGATAGACAATCGAAATAATAACAAAATGAGTGTTAAATACTGGAAGGAAGGGACACAAATCTACAAAACCATACCACAAAGAAAGCTAGCCCTGCCTAGACCAGATAAAGGGGTGGAGCAGAAGGACCTGGGAGAAGGAGAAAATCAAAGGAGACTGGCAACTAGGCTCCATGTTCCATGATTTCTCTATGATTTTGCTGAGGACTGCCTCTGTTTAGCATCAAAAGTGTAAAGAGTTGCATCCGTACTACCCCCTGATGATTCCCTGAGGAAGTAGCCCCTGAGCCAAGAAAGAGCCGCACCCATTACAGAGGTGAAGGGGTAAGGGCAGGGCAGAGTGGAGGAGCGGAACAGAGGCAGAGGAAACTGTGGCTGAAGATTCTAGAGGGGAAGGACTGTGGCACATTCTGCAACACGGAAAACAAGGGGAGGGTAGCGGTAGAAGAGATTGGAGAGGAAAAGGGTTGCCAGGGCCTGGCGGACTCCCCAAAAGATTCCAACTTTATCGTAAAAGGAATCAGAAGCCACAGGAAGAACTTTGTTTGGTTTCACTTCATTTTGTTCCATTTGCATTGTGGTGACATAACTGGCCATGTATTTTGAAAGTTTTATGGAAACTGTCTTTGTGGAGAATACTTTACCAGAGGCACCTGACCAGGTGCAGAAAGACGAGTCAGGAGGCAGTGGAGTAGATCGGGAGAGCAATGCTGGTAACTTGCCCCAGAGTAGAGAGGCAGGAAATGGGGAGAAGTCAACCAGTGAAGAGATTTCACGACCTGTGTGTTATGGGCTGAATTTTGTCCCTCCAAAATTCATACGCTTAAGCCCTCACCCCCAGAGCCTCAGAATGTGACTGGATTTGTAGGTAGCACCTTTAAAGAGGTAATTAAGGTAAAATGAGGTCATTAGGATGGGCTCTAAACCAATGTGACTGGTGTCCTTAGAACAAGAGATCAGGACACACACACAGGGAAAACCACGTGAAGACACAGAGAAGGCAGCCATCTACAAGCCGAAGGGAGAGGCCCTAAAAGGAACCAAACCCACCCCTACTTCTATTTCCCATTTCTAGCCTCCACAACTGTGAGAAAACAAATTTCTAATTGTTCAGGCCACCTGGTCTGTGCTATTTGTTATGGCAGACACTAATACACTGTGAAAAAAAAATTAAGTGAACAATAAGACCCCTGAAAAATAAAAATATACTTTATTTATTCTAATTGAAATCAGGGTGGTGTATGATGGTAAAATTCAGACAAAAAAGCATTTCTTCAGGATCTCCAGAGACGGCTTCCGCAACACATCTGTATCGTCCCTAAAACGAGGAATAAGAAATACAAGCAAATAAAATGTTAGCTGCTTCTATTTTGTAAGACTTTTATAAGAACTCTTGTCTTAGTAAGAGGAAGCCGTTTAAATTAAATTGGTTATCATTATCTCAGTTTTCTAATGAGATGAAATTTTATATGCTTTTGAATTCAGCGAGCATAAACCTATTTATTTCCCAATTATAAGAGGGACAATTGACAATTTTTTTACAATTTTTTGAAAGTAGCCTGTGAGATTTTCAAACATTCAATATCCATTAGAACAAAATAGGTAAGGAATATCCAATGTTGAAGTTTATTTTAAAAATAATCACCCAAAGTGAAACATGTACAAAATTTCATTGCCAGGGATCTAATGCAAATATCTAAAATTGCATCATGACTATTCATGGAGGCAGTTACTGAGTCACACAACGGTCTTACAGTGCTTTCACCCAAAGATCATTCCCCATATTAATAACGAGCATTCGTATTCCTTTTAGCCATGTAGGTTAGAGGAAAAACATGAAGTAAAAGAGCTTTCTTTTGTGCTACGTTTCCATATTTCTATATCCTACAGAAAGAAGAAATAGCAAAATACCCAAAACTAAATAAAAGTGAAAAACACGGTCTTAAAACACGTTAATGTTGAATAGCTGGTTTTGAAGTTGTGAATGGCTTGTTTGAAATTCTTAGCACATTGTTATTGGAAAAGATTCTTAAGAAAGTACAAACGACTCGAACAATACCTTAGAAAATCGTATTCCCTTGTAGGAGAAGGATACTGCTGTATTCACAGTCTCTACAAACAAAATACAAAATACAAAAAATTATATGGGTCATCATTAGGGGATTTTTTATGTAGTATGGAGTGTACCTTTTACACTGCAGCTGGCAGAGGCAGTCCCAAGCAAATTGTAGAAGTGATGAATTTTATATCCTGGCTCATTCTCTGATGGCATCTTCTGCCACCCCAAGCGTCTCTCAGTGTCAGCCCAGATTTCATCCCTCAGGGGATGCAAAATTTTAAGGCCCACTAGTCTCAATAGTGAATGAATGAACAAGCTAATGCTCATAGGCTTCATGCCCAATTCCATATGTGCATATTTAATACTGTTGCTCCTTCAGCAGAGTATCATAGATCTTCCTAGAAGTGGAGAAGAGAGTTGGGAGGCAGCCAGGATACCAAATCTCCTTCCAATCCCACCACTGAGAAGCCTAAGTCGTCACTGTTGAAATGCACGGCCACGGGCCTGGGCCTGCAGAAGCTGTGGGAGACAGTCAGAAGTGCAGGAAAAACCACACTCCACCGACCTAATCAGAAACACCAAAGGAGTGAACTTACAGGATAAGGATAGAAAAGTAGAAATGTTCTGAATCTCTAACAAAAGCAATAGTGGCCAAAAATCTCTTTTAAAGTAATATAAATAGGCAAATGCAACCTATAATGGTTATTGTTCTAACTAGTTAAGACAATCCTTAATAGCAAATGAATGGATTATGTTTGCATATATATACTTCTATTTTCATAAAAAAGCACCTATTTGCTTCTGGGTATATCCTTATTAGAGGTGTTAATACAGTGACATCTTAGTTCTTGAGCTTAGTAAAGTGATCATGTCTTCAGGATGTTACGATTTTTCATTCAAGGCCAATCCAATCCAATTTTAATAGTTCAACAAGTATTTATTGAAAGCTACTATTACCAGGGACTGAGGTGACAAGGGCTAGTATACACTGTTCCTTCCTTCAAAGAGTTAACGTCTATTGGAGATACAGGCATGCAAAGAAACCATTCCAAATACAATGCAATGGAAAGATGTAGCAAGGGATAAAAGCAGTACATAGCATTTTTGGTAAGAGTAATAGTTCTGGATCTGAATCTCAGCTCCTCTCCTTACATAGAGTGTGGCGTTGGGCAAGTCACTTAACTTCTCTGTGCTTCGGGAAAATGACAATGGATAATAACACCTATCTCATAGGACTAACATGAAGGCTATATGAGCTAAGACATGTGTGTGCTCAGAACAATGTCTGGCATGTAGCACTCATTAAATGTTATTAACATTTGGGGCACCTGGGTGGTTCAGTCAGGTGGGCAGCTGCAATCAGCTCAGGTCATGATCTGAGGGTCCTGGGATCCCTGCTCAGTGGGGAGTCTGCTTCTCTCTCTGCCCCTCCCCTGGGCTTGTGCTCTCTCTCTCTCTCTCTCTCTCTCAAATAAATAAATAAAATATTTTTTAAATGTTATTAACATTAAAATGTTATTTATTAGAACATTAAATATTATTCCTTCTCCTTTCTAGACCTTCTTCCCATGGCATCTAGTGAATAATAATGATGTCATTAATATTATCATTGATATTATAATTACTGTTATTCACAAGATGCCATGGAAAGGGAATCTAGAAAAGAAAAGGAAGTGAGTTGAATTGTCATAAAGGATAGGAAGGAAGGAAAAGGACATTCCAGGTGGCAGGAAAAAGAGAAGCAAAGGCAGGAAAGTGAAAATCAGTATGACTAATGCATACACCTGCAAGTGACTCAGCATTATTAAAGCAAAGAAGAAGCAAGAGCGCTAAGAAGGAAACCTGAAGAAGTAAACATAAATGTGCTCAGATTCCACATTTGAGAGAATGGAGGCAATGAAAGAACATCCAAAGGTGTGACATGGTCAGAGTGCGTTTAGAAAGATGGGTCACATGACCATATTGCGAACAGATTTAAGGGGGCACTAAGAGTCAGGGAGACCAGTTAGAGGCCAGGAGGCAGGGACGGCGGTGAAGAGAAAAGGAGGTAAACGCCTTCCATGCCCACCAACTCAGGTGCCCTCCCACATAGGTAGATAAAGTTTGTCTCATAAGTCTGCTACTTTCCTTGAGAGTACTTTTCATAAACTGAATCTTATTTCATTTTCATGACTTAGTTATGATATTGTTTACTAGCTTATAAGCTCCATGAGGACAGGGGCTTTGCTTTGGTCACTTCTCAATCTCCAGCTCCTAGTACCTGGTCCCTGGCTCCCTGACTCAGCTACATAATTTACAAGGCCCAGTGCAAAATGAAAATGGGGGCCCCTTGGTCAAAAAGCAGGAGAGAGGGGCGCCTGGATGGCTCAGCCATTAAGCGTCTGCCTTCGGCTCAGGTCATGATCCCAGGGTCCTGGGATCAAGCCCCACGTTGGGCTCCCTGCTCAGCAGGAAGCCTGCTTCTCCTCTTATACTCCCCCTGCTTGTGTTCCCTCTCTCACGGTCTCTCTCTGTCAAATAAATAAATAAAATCTTAAAAAAAAAAAAAAAAGCAGGGAGACATCCTATTAAAGGTACGGAAATATAAAGCTTTTTCCTTTCCTCCGATGTCTCTCTCTAGACTTGCCATATTCTTTATTTGCTACGTAATATCATTTGAAATCAAACAAAATTTTAAATTGCCATTCATCTTTATATTGTGCAATGACAGCTTTAAACCCAAATATTAGAGCTTTTAACTCTGAGGCAGAATCACTGAAATGACACAATTTGTATTTGGTGGCTCATCCCCAGAAGGTACCTCAAGCTGACCGGAGAAAACTAACAAGCTTGGCTCAGGAAATTTGAAAGAAGGAAGAGAAGGTACACCCAGGCATGGAATGATCCAAGGGAATGTTTTCTCGGCACAGAGTGCAAGGTGAGTACAGCCCGAGAGGCTGCTCCATGATGGGGACACCTGCGCAAAGCATGGCCCTCACAGCTGCCTGAGGCTCTCCCTCCTCCATCCTGCCAGATGTCTCATGCCTCACATCAGGGAAGAGAAGACAAATCGGGCTTCTTTCCTTCCCACAGGCCTGCTGTCCCACAAGTGACCCTCAAGGGTTTTGCAACCTCCAGGTAACACCTCCATGAGCTACCTGTTGGTGAGGAAGCAGTCCTGCCGCCACCTAGTCACCTACTGAACAAGCCAGTGCTGCCAGCCCAGGTGAGCTGAACATGACCACATCCCACTTCAGACACTGCAGGGCAGCTTCGCCTAATCCTGACCCTCCCTGCATCCAGGCTCCCCCCAGGTGGCAGGGGTCACTGGCTGTAACTTGGGTGGGGGGTACCATCAGGGCCCAGGATGCCAGCAGAGGACTGGGCAGCAGGGAGCCAGAACCCATGTAGGGGAGCTGCGTGCATGCCCCATGGTCCCATCAGACTTCACTTACAAAACACGCACTCAAAGATACAATTATTAAGAATCTCAAGACTATGATCATGGAATATTAAATTCTAAATGTGAAGCCTTTTCTGAATCCAAGGCCCTGGTTGTGAAGGCAATCCTGAAAACTTTGTGTGAGAGAGGAAAGAAAGGAGATGGATGAGACTTGAGGATTTGAGAAAGAAATCAAGAGTAACTTCGAGATTTCTACCTGGGGAGGCTGCCCAAGCGTTTACCAGGTCAGGTGGGAAGAAGGGGTACTAACCTCTTCTGTAAGATAGTCTTCTTTTTCCATTATTTTGTCTCTCTTAGAAAGCTCATATGTTGCTCATATATTCCATTCTATTCTTATGGGAAGTTAGCTTGAAGCTTCTGCCCACACTCAAGAAGCCAGGAGAGAACCAAGGCAGGGGCAGAGGAAAAGAAGATAGAGCCCCTGCTTAGGCTCCTCTCTATTCTTCCCACGCAGCTCACTTGTGGCCCAGCACACTTTTCCTGGCAACCATTGAGAATGCAGAATCTAAGTCTCAGGTGGTGTTATGAGTTGAATTGTGTCCCTCAGAAAGACGTCGAAGTCGTAACCCCCAGTGCCTGTGAACATGGCCTTATTTGGAAATAGCACCTTTGCTAGATGGTCAAGATGAGGTCATTAAGGTGGGCCCTAATCTCATATGACTGTGTCCTTATAAAAAGGGGAAATTTAGACACAGACAGACATGCATAGAGAGAAGATTGTGAAGGGACACGGGGAGAAGATGGCCATCTACAAGGCAAGAATCACCTGGGCCTTTAGAAGCTAGGAGAGAGGCCCAGAACAGATCTTTCCCTCACCCCGTCAGAGGGAGCACAGCCTTGCCAATACTTTGATTTGGACTTCTAGCTTCCAGACTGTCAGACAATCATTGTCTGCTGTTCTGAGCCAGCTAGCTTGTCGTGGTACTTTGCTACAGCAACCTTAGCAAGATTCTGGAAACAGGGCTGACAGATAATTAAGTTTAAAATGCCTTTGAAATATCCATTTATTTATATTCAAATGTGTTTTTTTTTTAAGATTTTATTTTATTTATTTATTTGCGAGAGATAGAGAGAGCACGAGCAGGGGGAAGGGGCAGAGGGAAAGGAACTAGGAAACTCCCTGCTGAGCAAAGAGCCTGACACGGGAATTGATCCAAACCCTGAGATCATGACCTGAGCTGAAGGCAGACACTTAACCAACTGAGCCACCTAGGCGCCCCTCAAATGTGTTTTTAAAAGAAACAAACAGGGGCGCCTGGGTGGCGCAGTCATTAAGCATCTGCCTTCGGCTCAGGGCGTGATCCCAGCGTTCTGGGATTGAGCCCCATATCAGGCTTCCCCTCTAGGAGCCTGCTTCTTCCTCTCCCACTCCCCCTGCTTGTGTTCCCTCTCTCACTGGCTGTATCTCTCTGTCAAATAAATAAATAAATAAATAAATAAATAAATAAATAAATAATAAATTAAAGAAACAAAGATATGTGAGTGTGTGTGTGTGTAAGAAGTGGTAATATTATGCATAATTTTTATTTTATTTTTGCTTGCCTATATTTTCTAAATATCATATCCTAAAAATATATGACTTTTGTAACAAATACAAAAAGGAAAATTATTTTAAAAGTAGATATGTATGGTACTTACTAATTTGATTCTCAAATTTTCAAGGGTCTCTTGATAGCATCAGTGCTTCTTAAATCAGAATGCCCTGAGCTCTGAGCCCATATACTCAGCTACCAGATGGACATGTTTATTTGAATGTTCCAAAATTACCTTGAGCTCAATATGTCCAAACCAGAACCCATTGCTTTCTCTTTAAAAATCTGCCCTTTCTTCTGTACTCATCATTTCAGATAATGGCACTTCTGCTAATCCCAGTCACTGGCCCTCTACCAGCCCTTGATTTTACCTGATCTTTGCCTGCCACCTCAAATCAATCAGCATATCCTGCCAATTGTGTCTCCAAATACGCCCTCTCTCTTCTCCTCCCCTCTGCTCCCAGGCTGCCATCTTTGTTCAGTCTTCATTGTGTCTCACACAGCCTCCTGGCTCCTCTTCCTTCCATCCCAGTTTCCTGCCTCGGCCAACCCCCGCCTCCTTCCATATGGACACTAGTTATCTGCAAAACTGAAAATCTCGGTGGGTCATCCCTACCCACTGATGACAAGATGCAGGCCAATATTTTGTGCATGACTTACATGCTTGCTCCTGCCCCCTTTCCTAGGCTCATCTCCAGCAATTCCCCACAGCACATTCTGCTCCAGCTACAAAAAAACTACTCTCCAAATGAACCATATTCTTTCATGGCTAGATGTGTTTGCATATGCTGTTTCCTCTCCAAGGAATGTCCTTCCTCCTCCTCTCTGATGTTCTCAGATTCAAGACTTTAATAACATACTTTCTGTAACCTTATCTGAGTTCTGTCACAGCAAATTGATAACTATATAGTTAAAACTAGGAGCATTTAATTCTATTGGCATTTATGACATTTCATTATAATTTTTGTTCCCATGACTGTCTTTCCCAGAACAGAGGGACCTTCTGATGAGGGAGACCCTATCATTCAACTTTGGATCACTAGAGCCTAAATCATGATTTGCTCAAATTAGGTTCAACAGATGTTTGTAGAAGAAAATGAGGGAGGGAGGGAAAAGCCAGCAGACTGGGTTGAGTCTGACACACCTTAGGTCTCAAGAAAGTGAAATTTTAAAAATTCAGATAAAATGTCAACATAATCTCACAGAAATTAGGTGGGATTGTGAAACAGTTATTTAAAAAACAACGACAACAACATTAATCTTCCAAGAGGGTTTGTTTGTTTGTTTGTTTGTTTGTTTGTTTGTTTTCAAAGAGAAAGCCTGGTATAGTGGAAGAGTGAGTCTTAAGAGTCATGAGGCTACTATTACTAGTTCTCCAAATGACCAATGACGCATCACTGAATCACTCTAGGCATCCGTCTCCTCACTTGTAAAAATGACAGGACTGTTAAATCAGGAACAAAAGGACTCCTATTACCCACCTGAGTATTTATTATTCGATAACCATACTTCCTGAATTCTCATTCTGAGCACTGTACTAACCTTTTTTATATGCATTTTCTAATTATATCCTTAAAATCATATACAATAGGTTTCACTGTCCCCATTTTATAGATGAGGAAAATGAGGCCGATAGAGGTTAAATAACACACCCAAGGCCACATTGTTGGTAGGTGGAAAGGTTGGGACAGAGACTTAGGTCTTTTCAACTCTGAGCCCAGACTTCGAAACAATGCCAGTTCCATTATTTGCATATGGTTTGGGGGTGGCAGACAAGTCAGAGCTGTGGAGAGATGGTTGGCTAGGAGATTTATCTCGAAACTTCACTGGCAAAAAACCCCTGATGTACGTAGGAACAATTTTCTTAATGACTGCTAGAAAATGTATAATCAAACTGATAAAAATGTCAAAGCCAGTATAAGCCTGATATGAATTTTTATACTACTCTCATTCCATTAATTCCCAGCCCTTATTTTCCATTTTTTTGTCCCATCCATATCTAATCTATGCTATGTTGCTAAATTTAATGTATTCATGTAAACTACCTAATTTCTTTTTTTTTTTAAGAGAGAGAGAGAGCTGGGGGTGGGGGGCGGTTCAGAGGAAGAGAGAGAGAGAGAATCCCAAGCAGACTTCCCCTGAGCAGGGAGCCTAACGCAGGGCTCGATCTAACCACCCTGAGATCATGACTTGAACCTAAATCAAGAGTCAGATGCTTAACTGACTGAGACAGCCAGGCACCCCTACCTAAAACCCTTTTTTTAAACAAAAGAGGGCACAGGTTAATGGTAACTAATTGTATAGGAAAATATTCAACAGCAATAGTAACTTTAAAATGTTAATAAAATAATTGTTTTTTTTTTAACCTAATAGTTTTTTTTGAAACTTCTTCTTCTTTTTTTTTAGATGATAATGTCCCCTGTTAACAAGACAGAGATTAAACTACTGTACATACACATTGCTGGTGATATAATGTATAAATTGATACATTGCTTTAGAAAAGGGATTTGGCCTATGTAAACAAAACCACAAATACAGTCAACCCAGTTAAGCTCAGATATTTCCCTAGCAGTTAAATGTAACTCCTTGCAAACATATTCAGATATAAAATATGAA
Organism: Ursus americanus; assembly: GCF_024610735.1. NCBI lineage: Eukaryota > Metazoa > Chordata > Mammalia > Carnivora > Ursidae > Ursus > Ursus americanus. The sequence goes on from NC_142135.1 coordinate 56,863,470, forward strand.
AAAAATTATATACAGATAAATATTTATTATAATATTATTTATAATAGTAAAAATATCAGAAGGAAACTAATGTCCAACAGGAGAATGGTTCAATAAACCAGAGCATACCCAATAAGGGAGATGTTTCATTATGTAATGTTTATACTTTGGTTTTTGAACCACATGGCTCATCTAGTCAAACAATTGAATACAATAATTTTTAAAAAGAAAATTATTGGGTCACCTGGCTGGCTTAGTTGGTAGAGCATATGACTCTTGATCTTGGGGTTGTAAGTTCAAGTCCCATGTTGGGCGTAGAGATTACTTAAAAATAAAATCTTAAAAAAAAAAAAACTGTTATAGCTAGTATACTTATAAGTACATAAGCAATGTACATACATTGAAAAATCAGAAAGAGACATTCCAAAATGTTTTTAGAAATATGACTCTGTGATATTTTTATTGTTTATACTTTCCAATTTTTGGTAATGTGATAGTAAAATATTTATAAACATTTAAACTATTTAAAATACTAGTTTAAAATTATTAAGGAAAAATTTATGAGTTTGCAATAAGTAACCTTTAAGGTCCTAAGTTCTGAAATTTTATTATTCTCTGAATAACATCAATGTGGAAAAAAGTGAGGGAAGACATTGAGGAAAACACTGTAGAAAAATCTAGTGAGGTTTTTTTTTTAATAAATTTTTTTTTAATTCCTTTTTTTCTTTCCCCTCTGATTCCACCAATCCTGTTCCCTTGGTTATGGTTCAGTGAGTTTCTATAAAAAATAATAAGTGTAGTGTTTAGAAAAAGGGATCATAACCAATGGTAAATGTATAATATTAATCTGAACAAGGTAAAAATTTTAATATACCTTCAAACACACTTAAATAAGTACCATCTTCATATAACTCAATGACATAATTGTAAAATGTTGTTTAAACTGCTAAAAGTAAAAATTTTGGATGAAAAAATTATTAGAAAAGGAATTGCACATTTTCAGAGCATTTCATATTCAGAACATTCTCATAAACTATTATGTTCCATTCTGAAAATAATATGAATTGAATGCTTACCTCCCTTCAGAGCTCTGCAGAAAGAATAAACATCATCAGATCCTCGGCAAATAACTTCTTTGCGCATTGGAAAATGCATGGAGTTAAAAGATAAATAGAGTTTGAAATATAATTTTTTAATATCTCTTCCTTAAAAAGAAAAAAAAATCCCATTAGTCCTTCAAATAATAGATTCTTTTATAAATAATAATTAACCTTTACTGTACACTTAAAACGTGCCCAGCACTTTTCCTATATTATTTCATTTAATCATCACAACAACTTACCATGTGGGCATTGCTATCCCTGTGTAACAGTTGAGAAAACTGAAGTTCTAAGAGGATAATTAGTAAAATGTAACCAAACAGGATATTCCACAGTAAGAATTACGTATGCTGTGCCTGAAAAGAGAGGAGCCTATATTTTTGAGAAAACTATCAAATGGAAATGTAAAATTTTCAGTTCTAATTATAGTTCTGCTAGGAAGTTCAAAAAAAAAGAAATGAAAAGGAAAGGAAATGAGGATAATCAACTCATGCCCATTTTTTTAAGAGTTTTGATGAAAGAGTTCTTGGAGACTAAAACAACCTTTTGATTAAAAATTACATGAGTTAAAAAAAATTACATGAGTTATCTTTTTAATTTCTTATGGTCTCCCTAGTACCATTTAACATGGAAAATTCCAGTAAATACTGCATTTTGCTCCACAATTCCAATTTATTCAGTTGGTCCAACTGGAAAATATGTATAATCTTTTTTATAATAAAAATAACTATTGTGAGGCTCTAGGCTGGCTCAGTGGGTAGAGCATGTGACTCTTGAAGGCAGGGTCATGAGTTTGAGCCCTATATTGTGAGTATAAAGATTACTTTTTAAAAAAATATTGCAACTACTATGTCGCTGAAAATATTTTCCTAATAAAGTCACCATGACTCATTGTAGTCATAATCAAAAGAAAAATTTTCCACCTTTAACCTGAACTTGGTATGCTTAACAGAAATGCCATCTCCTTCCTCAATACTCCTTCCTTTGGTATTGGTGCTACCATTCTCTTCTGGTTGTCCTCCAACGTCTCTGACTCCTTCTCCTCATTGGCTTCTCTTTCTTGGGGTTGTATCCTCAGTTCTCAAGTTTTACTGTGCACATACTCCCTGGCTCTAGGTACCACATAGGGTGATAATTCCTAAATCATCATCTTTAGTCTCAACCTTTCTCCTGAGCACCTGTCCCACATATGCATTCAATATCTCTACTCAAATGTTGCTCATTGTCTCACCCAACAGATCCAAAATTGACTACCTCATCTTCATCACCATATAGGCATTAGAATTTGCGATCCCAATAAATCTTACTAGGCTCCTTTTCATCCCCATCATCACTCTCCTAATGCAGGCCCTCATTACCCTGAGCCTAAAGTACCACCAAAATTCCTCATTTGTTTCCACTTCTCCACTTTCAGGGTAACGTGTGGAAAAGAACATCATAGGGTGTGTTTCAAACAGTGGTTCCATGGTCCACTCCATGAACTTTGGCCTACACCACTCCCAAAGTAGGGATAGGTGTAGAAGTTGAAGAACTGTTTTCACGGGGAATTCCTTGAGACATGGGCATATGGCAGTACTGCTGTGGTACTAGTGATGATTCAGGACAATGAAACTTCTTTCATTTTTCCATGAAACACAGTGTGATTCCAGTCTTCAATGACTCCAAGAAAGGAAGTGCTGCTTTGACATCTCAGTAGTTTGCACCTTGAGAAGCTTCTTGCCCTTGGACATCACTATGGTCATTTTAGGCACATGAACAATAGACAAAGTGAGATACCACTTGTATGGCTCAGTAAGCCAGGGATACCAATGTGGGTATCAGAGTGAGAGACAAGAAACACGGTAGCTACATGCAGTAACAAGACTGTTTTTGAGCTCAGCTAACACAACTCCAAGAACTTTCAGATATAACTTTGAAGGAGGCTTAAAGTCCAGCTTTATTTGTTTTTTTATTAATCAGTTAATAGTATACAAATAATTTACTAGCAAAGCTATAAATCTCAAAATAAATAATTTCCATCCGCAACCTATTTTTGATTCAAGTTCTTATAGCTCTTATTGAATTTAAGTAGCTATAGTCCCATAAAAATAATGTTGATTTCTATGGATATGGCCCCACACTTATACAGACATTCCAATACATTCTAGGGAAACTCGGGTCATAATTATAAAGCAGTACAAAAATATGACTAAATAATCGATGAAAGCAGGAGCTGATTCTTCGAAAAGTTCAACAAAATTGATAAACCTTTAGTCAGACTCATCAAAAAAAAAAAAAAAAAAGAGAGAGAGAGAGAGAGAGAAGGGACTCAAACCCAGAAATGAAAGAGGAGAAATAACAAGCAACACCACAGAAATACAAATGATTATAAGAGAACATTATGAAAAATTATATGCCAACAAACTGGACAACCTAGAGGGATGGATAAATTCCTAGAAACATACAACCTTCCAAAACTGAATCAGAGAGAAACAGAAAATTTGAAAAGACCAATTACCAGCAATGAAAATGAATCAATCAAAAAACTCCCAACAAACGAAAGTCTAGGGCCAGATGATTTCACAGGTGAATATAAGCAAACATTTTTTTAAGAAGTTACCTATTCTTCTCAAACTATTCCAAAAAATACCAGCCATAAAAAAAAATCAAAATCTTCCCATTTGCAACTACGTGGATGGAACTAGAGGGTATTATGCTAAGTGAAATAAGTCAATCAAAGACAATTATCATATGATCTCACAGATATGCAGAATTTAAGAGACAAGGCAGAGGATCATAGGGGAAGAGAGGAAAAATGAAACAAGATGAAACCAAAGAGGGAGACAAACCATAAGAGACTTTTAATCTTAGGAAATAAACTGAGGGCTGCTGGAGGGGAGGGGGGTAGGGAGATGGGGTTACTGGTAAACATTGGGGAGGGTATGTGTTGTAATGAGCACTGGGTATTATATAAGACTGATGAAACAAATAACACATTATATCTTAATTTAAAAAAAAATTCCAAAAAATAGAAGAGGAAGGAAAGCTTCCAGATTCATTTTATGAGGCCAGCACTACTCTGACACCAAAACCAGATAAAGACAGTACAAAAAAAGGGATCTATGAGTCAGTATCTCTGATGAACATAGATGTAAACATCCTTAACAAAATATTAGCAAACCAAATCCAGCAACACATTAACAAATCATTCATCATGATCAGGTAGGACTTATTCCAGGGATACAAGAGTGGTTCAGTATTCACAAATCAATCAACATGATACATCACATTAACAAGAGAAAGAATAAAAACTATATGATCATTTCGATAGATTCAGAAAAAGCATTTGACAAAGTACAACATCCATTCATGGTAAAAACTCTCAACAAAGTAGGGTTTAGAGGGAACATACCTCAACATAATAAAGGCCATATATGAAAAACCTACAGCTAACAACATACTCAATGGGGAAAAACTGAGAGCTTTTCCTCTAAGATCAGGAACAAGATAAGGATGTTTACTCTCACCACTTTTATACAACATAGTACTAGAAGTCCCAGCCACAGCAATCAGACAACAAAAAGAAATAAAGGGCATCCAAATTGGTAAGGAAGAAGTAAAGCTTTCACTCTTTGCAGATGACATGATATTATATAAAGAAAACCCTAAAGACTCCACCAAAAAACTACTGGAATTGATAAATGAGTTCAGTAGAGTCACAGAATAAAAAATTAATATACAGAAATCTATTGTATTTCTATACACTAATAATAAAGTAGCAAAAAGAGAAATTAAGAAAACAATCCCATTTACAATTGTACCAAAGAATAAAATACCTAGGAATAAACTTTTCCAAAGAGGTGAAAGACCTATACTCTGAAAACTATAAAACACTGATGAAAGAAATTGAAGGTGACACAAACAAATGGAAAAATATTCCATGCTCATGGATTGGGAGAACGAATATTGCTAAAATATCTATACTATCCAAAGCAATCTACAGATTTAATGCAATCCCTATGAAAATACTAAAACCTTTCTCACAGAAATAGAACACATAATCCTAAAATTTGTATGGAACCACAAAAGACCCCAAATAGGCAAAGCGATCTTGAAAAAGAACAAAGCTGGACATATCACAATTGCAGATTTCAAGATATACCACAAAGCTGTAGTAATTGAAAGAGTATAGCCCTGGCACAAAAATAGACACATAGATCAATGGAACAAAACAGAGAGCCCAGAAACAAAGCCACAGTTGCCTGGTCCATTACTCTATGACAAAGGAGGCAAGAATATACAACGGGAAAAAGACAGTCTCTTCAACAAATAGTATTGAGGAAACTGGATAGCCACATGCAAAAGAATGAAACTAGAACACTTTCTTATAACACACACAAAAATAAACTTAAAGTGGATAAATACCTAAATGTAAGACCCGAAACCTTAAGATTCCTGGAGGAAAACAGGCAGTAATCTCTTTGACATCAGCCGTAAAACATTTTTTCTAAATATGTCTACTTTGACAAGGGAAACAGAAGCAAAATTAAACTATTGGGACTACACCGAAATATAAAGCTTTTGCACAGCAAAGGAACCCATCAACAAAACAAAATGGCAACCTGAATGGGAGAAGATATTTGCAAATGATAGATTCAATAAGGGATTAACATCCAAAATATATAAAGAACTTATACAACACCACCAAAAAAACACAAATAATCCAATTTTCAAAATTTGACTAAATAATTCTTTTGTACCGAATTAATATAATGTTATAAAAATGTCATATTTAGTGAATGGTGAGGTACTCAAATCTCCCTTTCAAAGAACCTGCTGGGAGAAGGAGGGTAGTTGGCAGACAGCCTTTAGCTGCCGCACCTTCAGATCTCTCTCCAAAATCATCCAGAAGCCAAACTCCTATATTGCTCCTATTATGACCAAGGCTGCCCCTGTAATAACCAAACACCACAAGGACACTATTAACCAAACCACCTCCGCCTGTCATGAGACACTTGTGATGTGACAAGCAATCTTTGCTCTAAGGCTCTCCACGGACCTGGCACAGAGTACCCCAGGGATGCGTTTTGGTCTGATGACCACCTTACCAAATAGTTCTTCCTTTCCTCTCTCATTTCAAAGATATCAGACTTGCACGTTAATCTGAATTCTCTCCTTGCTTACTCTGGCTTCCTCTTCACTTTATTTTTCCCAGCACTTCCCCCAATAAATCTCTTGTATGTCTAATGCCTTTTTAATATCTTCTTTTCAGAGAAACCCAAGTACACAGTATTGTAGTATTACTTCAGCCTAGAAGAATACATTCTGTTTGGGGGGGGGGGGGTAAGGGCAAGAGGTTCACTTGAAAATGAGGTCATTTGTTATGTAAATAATCACTTCTGCCAAACATGGGGGGTGGGGGTGGATAAAGCACATCACATAAAGCAGAAAACAAAACCTGAGAAAAGGAAAAAATTGTAGAACTTTGGCCAGGCAAAAACTTAGATTATTTCTTTCACCTTTGACCAAGAAAGTGGAGTGAACAGAGTTGATTATCCTTTCCTCTGTGCTACCACTGAGCCTTAATGCTATCATTTCACTTATCATACCATATTATCTACAGATCTCTCTCTCCTATTGCACTGATTCTTGAAGGTCAAGAAAACATCTTATTTATCAATGAATTCCAAAGACCTATCACAATACTTGAAATATACTATGCATTTCTAAGTTTTTTTTTTTTTAAAGATTTTATTCATTTGACAGAGAGAGAGACAGCCAGCGAGAGAGGGAACACAAGCAGGGGGAGTGGGAGAGGAAGAAGCAGGCTCCTAGCAGAGGAGCCCAATGTGGGGCCCGATCCCAGAATGCCGGGATCACGCCCTGAGCCGAAGGCAGACGCCCAATGACTGAGCCACCCAGGCGCCCCATTTCTAAGTATTTTTAATGAATACGTGAATACAGAGACAAAGTTTCAAAATACTGTTTAAACAATTAGGTTCAGGGAAATTAAAACACAAGTTTATTGTCTATATTTCTGGGTTTTCAGCTGTCTTTTGTAAACTGAAGAACTAAAATCGGGGGAAATGTTTAAGTTTATTTACGTGAAAGCACTTTGTAAAGTATAAGCTCCAAATATGAGTTAGGAGTAAATGATGCTGGTGGTGATGAAAACAACAATGATAATGATGATGGTTAGAGCTGAAGTTTCCTAGGACTTATAGGCAACAGAGCTGACTAGGAGGAGAGGAAGAACATTTTGTATGTTTTCACAGACACTCATCCATCCTGGTGCTATCACCATTACCCAACTTCATTTTTACTAAGCTGATGATTACAAGTGAAATCATAGAGAGGAAAAACAAGACACAGCACAAAACAAACCAAAAAGCTGCCTTCTTTCATCCCATAATCATCATAGTTTTTTTTTAGAAAAGTCATCTTTAAAAAAAAAAAAAAGTTGTGGCTCGCTCATATACAGATCTTTGATTAGTGGAAACCCAGCTTTACTTATGAGCTGACTAGTTAATGGTTGACAAAGGATACACCTATTAGATTTTTAGAAGTCTCGAGTTATTTCCATTTTTACCCCCACGCCATACGTAATCCCCTCTCCCATGAGGGTGAGCTAGCCTAGTGGCTTGCTTCTAACAAACAGCATACAGCAAAGGTGATAGAGTGACACTTCCATGATTAGCCTACATTAGATTGTGACTTGGATCTTGTTAGCTTGCCCCTTCTGCTGGCTTTGATGAAGCAAGAAGCCATGTTGAAAAGGCCCTTATGGCAAGGAACTGAGTGCTGTCCAACAGCCAGACAGGAAATGAATACTGTCAACAACCACGTGAGCTTAGAAGTGGACCCTTCCCTACTTGAACATTCAGAAGAGACTCCAGTCCTGGCTGACACCTTAACGGAAACCTTGTGGGAGAGCCTGAACCAGACAAACTAAGCCATATCTAGGCTACTGACACACAAAGACTGAAAGATAATAGATGTGTAGTGTTTTAAGCCAGTAAAATTGTGGTATTTTTCACATAGAAATAGAAAACCAATACATGTACATTTAGAACACAATCATTTATCATTAATACTTCTTGAACCCTTTTCACTGAATTACAAAAAGAAAACATTGAACTTACGTGGAACGTAGGAAAGGTGCAAATATCCCCTGCTTCCCTTCAATGTTATACAGGGTTTAGGATCTATCGAAATAGGAACTTTCATGTTATCTAAATGGAAGAACAAAGATAATGTCAATAAATTATTACAAATCATTTCTAGTAAGTAGAGTATTCTGAATATCATTCCCCAAAAGATGCCATTGAAATCATGTAATGAGAAAAACTGAGGGTGGTTAAAAACATCTCCCTCCCTGGAGGAGTGACATCAACAAAATGGCAGAGTAAGAAGTCCAAGACCCCCTCTTCCCCTCACAAACATACCAATTCAGTAACAACTCATGGACAAATTCCCTTTGCAAGAAATCAGAAACTAATTGAAAGTTTCCTGTATCCCAGGAGAACGTGAAATCAGACTCACCAAAGTCAGTAGAGGACAGCCTTTTACCAGAAACCCTCATCTGGCACAGCACAATCAGGAAAAGATCCCCTAGCTCCCAGCTTCACTCAGGAAGCAAGAGGTTGGCTCATGTATCCATTGCCCCAAGTTTTCCATGGGGAATACCCAAAGGAATGACAAATTAGAAAGTCTCAAGAGACTTATAAGTAATAAAGAGATTGAATAAGTAATAAAAAATTTCCCAACAAAGAAAAGCTTAGGACCAGATGTCCTCACAGGTAAATTCTACCCCCCAACATTTAAATAAGAATTAATACTAATCCTCAAACTCTTTCAAAATATTGAAATGGACCATTTCCAAACTTATTTTATGAGCCCAGCATTACCCTGATACTAAAACCAGACAAAGGGATGCCTGGGTGGTTCAGTCGGTTAAAGCATCTGCCTTCAGCTCAGGTTGTGATCTCGGGGTCCTGGGACGGAGCCCCCCATCGGGCTCTCCTTTCAGCAATGAGTCTGCTTCTCCCTCTCCCTCTTTGCTGTCTCTCACTTTCACTCTCTCTTAAATAAATAAATAAATAAAATCTTCAATTTTAAAAATCAGACAAAGACGCCACAAGAAAACTACAGGCCAATATCTCTAATGAATGTAGATGCAAAATTCTATAGGATGAAGGATAAAAATCATATGATTATCTCAATAGATACAGAAAATGCATTTGACAAAATTTAACACCCTTTTGTGATAAAAACTCTCAAAAATTAGGATTAGAGGAAATGGCCTCAACATAATAAAAACCATATATGAAAAGTCCATAGCTAACATTACACTCAACGGTAAAAAACTGAAAGTTTTTCCTCTAAGATTAGAAAGAAAGCAAGGATAACCACCCTTTAATAGCACCAGAAAACCTAGTCAGATCAATTAGGCAAGAAAAATAAATAAAAAGCATCCAAATCGGAAAGGAAGAAGTAAAATTTTCCTTGCACATGATTTCCTTTTTTTTTTTTTTAAGATTTTATTTTAGGACACCTGGGTGGCTCAGTCAGTTAAGCTACCAGGGTCCTGGGATTGAGCCCCGTGTTGGGCTCCCTGCTCCGTGGGAAGCCTGCTTATCCCTCTCCCTCTACCTGCCGCTCCCCCTGCTTGTGCACGTGCGCTTTGTCAAGTAAATAAATAAAATCTTAAAATAAATAAATAAATGAACAAATAAGTAAATAAAAATGTGGCCTATACATACAGTGGAATACTATTCAGCCTTAAGAAAAAGAAGGAAATTTTGCAATATGCTACAACACGGATGAATCCTATGAACATTATGCTAAGGGAAATAAGCTGGTCATATAAGGACAAATACTGTATCATTCCACTTACATGCGGTATCTCAAATAGTCAAATTCATAGAACCAAAGAGTAGAATAGTGGTTGCTAGAGGCTCAGGAAGCGGAGGAGATAGGGAATTACTAAGCAACGGGCATAAAGTTTCAATCAAGCAAGATGAGTAAGTTCTAGAGCTCTGCTGTATGACACTGTGCCTACAGTCAACAATATTGTGTTCTACACTTAACCACTGAAGAGAGTAGATCTCATGTAAAGTGTCCCTACCACAGTAAAATAGGTTTTAAAATACTGCATAAGTACAGAAAGGAAACCTCCCATAATAGATTCGTGTTTTAACATCCTAATATTGTTAAGGTGGAGGTTGAAGATACTGAATTAGTTTAAACGGTGTGGAGGAAAAAAACTCCCCCAAAAATATTTTCATAACATTACTTGTTCTATTTTGGAACTTTTTAACCGTTTCCCATCGACACTGCTCTCCTTTTATCCACTCTCTTCATGCTGTGTATGTTCCATTGGTTCAAAATAGAAAATATACATCAAGTACTTAGAGATCTGGTAAATGTTAAGTGAGTGAATAAACAAATGAATAAGCTAATGAACAGTCTTCCTGCAGTAGGAGTTTCAAGAAAGGTATAGAAGAAGAGTTCGTAGGGGCGCCTCGGTTGCGCAGTCATTAAGCGTCTGTCTTCGGCTCAGGGCGTGATCCTGGCATTCTGGGATCAAGCCCCACATCAGGCTCCTCCGCTGGGAGCCTGCTTCTTCCTCTCCCATTCCCCCTGCTTGTGTTCCCTCTGTCTCTGGCTGTCTCTCTCTCTCTCTCTCTGTCAAATAAATAAATAAAATCTTTAAAAAAAAAAAAAGAAGAAAAAGAAGAAGAGTTCATAAAAGCACTGAGAAGGAGGGGAGAGAGATGATACCAGGCTTGTGTGGATTTGTCCCTGAATGCAACCGTTAAAATTAATGTTAGGGACTCCTGGGTTGCTCAGTCAGTTAAGTGTCAGACTCTAATGGTTTTGGTTCAGGTCATGAATCTCAGGGCTATGCAATCCAGCCCAAAAGGGGCTCTGGGTTCAGCGCAGAATCTGCTTGAGAGTCTCTCTCTCTCTCCCTCTCCCTTTGCCCCTGTGCTGCTCATGCTCTCTAAATAAATAAATAAATAAATAATCTTTTTAAAAAATTAATGTTAACATCTCTCATTCAATTAATTGAGTTTACTTGTAACAAAATTCCCACAGAATGAATTATATTAACAGTCATTTCACCTAATCATGGATGTTCACAAATATTTGACCAACAGATGTTCATCCCTTAATGGTTTATGACCAAAGAAAAAATGCCCAATTCGCAACACAGATGGGTTCTGAGGGCATTATGCTAATTCAGACAGAGAAAGACAAACACTGTATGATCTCTCTAATATGAGGAATCCACAAAACAAAACACTAAATTTATAGATACAGAGAAGAGATTGGTGGTTGCCAGAGGTGGCGGATGGGCATGGACAAAAATGGGTGAAGGTGGTCCGAAGGTATAAACTTCCAGTTACAAAATAAGTAAATCCTGAGATGTAATATACAGCATGATGACTATAGTTAACAAAACTGTATTGTACATTTAAAAGTTGCTAATAGAATATATCATCAAAGTTCTCATCATAAAAGAAAATTTGTAACTATGTGTGGTGATGGATGTTAACCAGATTTACTGTTGCAATATACACATATATCTGTCTTTTTGTACACCTGAAACTAATAAAATGTTATATGTCAAGTTTATCTCAATTAAAAATGTACAGAAGTGGTTGAGTAAGTAAATTTGTATACCTATATATTAAATTAATATGCAGTCATTAAAATGAATTTTTAGAATATTTAATGACATAGATGTATTATCAAGTTTTTAAAAACATGGTTACCCAATAGTATATACAGTATGATTCTGGTTTTATGGTTTTTAATATACGCCTTTATATATCTAAAAGAGTATTCACCAAAATTAGAATATTGACAGTGGTCAACTCCATCGTGACAGGCTTAGGTTACCTTATGTCTTCATTTTCACCTGTATTTTCAAAGATTTGCATAATTAATACCCATCATTACCTTTCTTAGGAATAAAAAGGTTGTTATGGTATTGAAATGTGGGCATTTTCATATGCATTACCAAGCATAGTGTAATGTGTATCTTCTTTCCCAGCCATATCCTTGTAGAAAATCCTCAGAGCAAGCCAACCAAAGACTCTGGAGAAGAAGCTGAGAATATGTTAAAAGCAGTGAATCACCAGAGTCGTGTTACTAAGGGCAATTTTCTATTTCCAATTAAGGATTCTGCATGTCTGAAGTTGTCTGATTATGATGACAACATCAACAACTCAATTCAACCAGATAAATGTTTAGAGAGCCCCTGTGGGTGCTCAGTGTTGGGCCAGGAATCAGAGCAGGGTGGGCAGGGGGCAGGGGTGTTAGAGAGTGGAGAACAGAGATATGAGACTTAGTTTTCACATCAGGAAGTCTATGATTTTTCTGGGAGGACAAGATCAACATCCAAACAATAATTAGATGTAAGAATCAAAAGATCATATAGCACTGTATGGAATGTGATTTTATTATTTACAAGGAACTACTGGAAGACAGCTTCATTACTTTAAAGTCACCATGTATGTGATAAAATCCTCTATTTGGTTTGTTACAGAAAGTGGTGACCTGTTTTAACAAACGCACAGCGCAAGAAGCTCCTATTTCCCCTGCAACCATAAAAATCAGCATTGCTAATCCAACATAGCGCTTTCCCACTGAGCTCTGCCTCAGAATCCTTCTTAATCCAACATTCCAGGCAACTGCAGTTGGCAGTGGAAATGAAACCAGTGCCCCTCTGAGTGTTGGCATTAAGTATTCTCGGAGGTCTAGGGAGGAAATGTTGGCTGGAGTTGAACCATCATAGCACTTCATTTTACCTCTTTGGTGGAATTACTGATACATAAATATGCGGTCCCTTTTGACGGGAATGCCCTTGTCATCCTCAGTCTAGACATTCCTCTCCTCCTTCAAAATGTATTCAAATATCATCAACACTGTTAAGCCTTCCTTGACTCCTCCACACCTCCCCACGCCCACAAGTCACAAACACACTATCATTCATAGCCCTTGACCGTCTTTCAGCAGTCATTTGTAAATCTTTATTACAACTATTCATTTACATATCTGTCTTCTTCATAAAGATAGCACCAGCCTTCAGGGCAGGAAGGATGTCTCATTTGTTTTTCATATCTCTGGTAGGTAGCACAGTGCTGGGCACACTTCAGATAACAAATGTGTGGCACCTATTTGCTTGGCACCTATTTTGTGATGAACATCTCTTTAGGCACTAAAGAAACAACAATCAGCAAGAAGTCATGGGTCCTGCTCTTGAGAAATGTACATGCTAATAAGAAAATCAAAGAGAGTCATGGGACAAAGAGCGAGTGCATGGTGGAGACAGAGGAGTGGGGCGCGGAGCTGGTGGAGACACTTCAACTGCATTACTCAGGGAGTGATGGGAAGGAACCAGGCCTGTGGAAACTGGAGAAGAGTGTTTTAACCAGAAGGATTTCTAGTAAGTGCAGACTCGGAGGTGAGATGACTTTGATATGTTCGAGCAACAACAAAAACATGCACAGACAGACACAAACATGCGCAAAGACTATTATGTGAGATACCTGCAGTAAGCAAATTCGCAGGGACAGAAGGTAGGGTGGAAGTTACCAGGAACTAGAGGGACGGAGAAATGGGGTATTAGTGTTTAATGGGTACAGAATTTCTGCTCAGGATTATGAAAATTCTGGAAAGGGATAGCGGTAATGATCACACAACACTGTGAATATCCTTAATGCCGTTGAACTGTACACTTAAAGATGGTTAAAAGGGTAACTTTGATGTGTGTTACATTGGTAATATAAACAATGATAATAATAAAGGCCAGTGTGGACGGCAAATAATGAGAGAGGGTGGGCGGGAATCACAGGGATCAGACAAGTAGGCAGGGGCCATCTGGAGGGGTCTGGGAGGTCTTGGTATAAAGTTGGGACTTCACTCTAATTGTGAAGTGTGAAGTGTGAAAAGCCACTGGAAAGTTTTAAGCAAGAAGAGTGACATTGTCTGACTCATTTACATTTTCAAAAGACCTCCCTGGTCTCTGGGTCAAGAGCAGATTTTACGGGGTAAAGAATCGAAGTGGAGAGAGGACAATCTGAGAGACTGCTGCAGAGGCCAGAGGAGAAATGAGGGGTATGAGTGGTGAGCAGAGGACAGTGAGAAGTGGTTGGCTTGAGAACATATTCTGGAGATAGTGAAAATGGGAATCACCAACACACTGAGTGTGGGGGATAAGGAAAAGAGATAATTAAAGGATACCCCTGGTCGGGGGCCTAAAGAATTAGGTGGATGATGAGATGGGAAAGACAGGAAAAAGGAGGCTCAGCTTGGCATAAGTCAAGCTCCCAATAGTTATTGGGCTTCCCAGTGGCCATGCTGAGCTCATAGAATAAATGAATAAATCCTCGTGTTACAGTTACTCCCCCTACTACACATGAGACAAAAGCCAGAAGTTCCTTGAGGTTCCGGCTATATCTCACATAACCTTTGCATTCTAAGTGTTCTTAGCATAATAACTAAACTCAATGCCTATTAAATAAAACTTGTTAAACTGAATTAAATTCAGCTGACTTGACAACATGCTCTGTAGGACTTTTGATAGACCACAAAAGGTTGGCATGAAACAGACAAGGATATTTCGAGTTAGAGAATAGAAGAAGTACAACTAAAAGCCAGTGAAAAGGCTGGCCCGCCCGGAGTGGGGGACACGCAAGATACAGGGATATACCTGCTTAGCTGGGAGGGCCATGCTGAGCTCACACCCAATCAGTCAGCTGGTCCTGTCAGATCCACCTTCAGAATCCTTCCAGAATCTGACCCCTTCTCATCACCACCCCAACTCCTTTGGTCTGAGTCACCATTATCTCTCTCATCTGGAGTATTTATTGTACAACAGCCTCCCAACACATCTCCTGCTCCCACCCAGGTCCCCTTACGGATTATCGTCAACACAAGAGCCAGACCAAGCTTTGCTCATGGTAAAAGATAAACCGTCCCCTGACCTACAAGGCCCTCATCTCCTCCCCATTTCTTTCTGTGACCTCATCTTCTACTGCTTTCCCTTCCCTCATATCATTGCAGCCACACTGGCCTCTCCTTGCTATCCTTCCAACACACCAAACATGTCCCCACCTCAGGGCCTTTGTGTTCACTCTTAGCTCCACCTCTTCCCTTAAATATCTTGCATGACCCACTCCCTCAACTATTACAGGTCTTCACTAAATGTCACCTTCCCAGGGAGGCCTTCCTTAGCCATCCTACTTTATAATGCTACCCCCTTCCCCATCTCTGCTCTGTCCCCTCCCCTGCTCTAATTTTTCTCACAGAAATTACCACCATCTGACATGCTGAATATTTTACTGATAAAAATTCCATGAGGAGGCACCTGGGTGGCTCAGTTGATTAAGCATCTGCCTTCAGCTCAGGCCATGATCCCTGGGTCCCGGGAATTGAGCCCTATGTGGGGGTCCCTGGTTGGTGGGACCTGCTTCTCCTTCTCCCGCTGCCCCTCCCCCTGCTTGTGCTTGCTCGCTTGCTTGCTATCAAATAAATAAAATCTTTAAATAAATAAATAATCCAGTAATTCTTGGGTTTCTGGACTACACATAGCCAAAAAAAAAGGCTAGCTAGAACTGAGTCTGAGTCTGATGGACTGACATGCACACCCATACTTTCTGCCTTTTCCAAAGTTGAGGAACACACCTCTAATTCTTGCCATTCTTGTAGATTATAAGCTGAATTGTGTGTGTCCCCCACCATACCCCAAATTCATATGTTGCAATTCTAACCTTCCAGTACCTTACAATGTGACTACATTTGGAGATTGGGTCTTTAAACAAGAGACTAAGTTAAAAAGAACCTGTTAGGGTGAGGTCCTTCTCCAATATGATTGGTGTCCCTACAAGAAGAGGAGATTCAGACACACAGGGAGTGCCAGGCATGAGTGCACACAGAGAAAAGACCATATAAAGACATGGCAAGAAGGCGCCATATGCAAGCAAGAAGGAAACAAATCTGCTGACCCGGACTTCCAGCTCCCAGAACTGTGAGAAATAAATTTCTGTCAAGTCACCCAGTCTTTGGTGTTTTGTTATGGCAGTCCTAGCAAACCGATACACTGTAAATACCCCATAGCTTCACCAAACGGAAATCATCCTCACAGAAAGACTAATCGGGTGTTGTCGTTGTTACCACCATCCTCACAGGAAAACCTACAGGAATCAGTGCTTCCCACACATTCATTTTGGGCTCAGCCAGGATAGATTCTCTAAGGTAGGGAAGAAAATGACATGGCAGCAGCCATGGCCCCAAGCAGGGTTGTGCTGTCACTGTGTACTCTGCTTGCTCCCCTCAGTCCCTACAGCAGTGGGGCAGCAGGAAAGAACCACAGGTTTCTCAACATTAGACAGAAAGACATAAGATCCTCCCTCAAAAATCAAAAGACAAATCAGACTATTGTTACTACAAGAATAAAAGCTTGAATAATAATAGGAAGTATAATATAAATAAAGGCCATGTGAAACATGGCACAGAGGTGACATAATTGGGACCTGGTTGGCTCAGTCAGTAGAGCCTGTGACTCTCTCTTTTTTAAAAGCTTTATTTATTTATTTGGGAGAGAAAAAGAGAGAGCATGTGCATGGGAAGGGCAGAGGGAGAGAATCCTCAAGCAGACTCCCTGCTGAGCACAGAACCCAGATGTGGAGCTCGATCCCATGACCCGTGAAATCATGACCTGAGCTGATATCAAGAGTCAGACACTCAACTGACTGAACCACCCAGGTGCCCCAGCATGTGACTCTTGATCTTGAGATTGTAAGTTCAAGCCCCCTGTTGGGTGTAAAGATTACTTAAAAATAAAAATAAAAATAAAAAATTTTAAATAGAGGGTGACAGAATCAACATGTGGTACATAGAAACCAAAGGAAAGAGGAGACTTGGCGGCAGAGAAGACTCGGGAGGCTTCCTGGTGGCGGAGAGGTATACTGACGTTATAGGATAGAAAAATTCCAGAGATAAGTTGCAAGGGAATTCAGTACAATCCACACATAGGGAAAAAGCCACGAGTGTAAGATTGGTTACACAGCTAAATCTTGTTCTCATACCTGGCAATTACGCTAATTCCCTGGAAGTAACTTTATATTAGCATTTGCCAGAGTGTGTTTTTCAAGATGGTCAACACACATTTTAAAAATAAAATAAAATAAAATTGAAAATCTGGGGATTAAATAGGTTTCTTTCTTATAGAACTTCTCAGAACTCAAAGTACATTTGTAAATCTCCCCCAAGGATTAAACAAACCATCAATTGTTTTTCCCAAATATCAAGGAGCTAGCATTTGCGGAAGCATCAAACCTGATATCACTAATGGGTAGAAAAGACCAGTCAACCCACGATGAGCAAACCAGTGGAAAATACCAAACCAAAACCTCAGTCTAGCCCTGCTGCTGTGCTTTCAGACTGTAGACATTTGTAGAGAAATAGGGAAGAAAAACAAAAAATAGTGATCCAGCTAGTTCATAGCATTAGGGTATGGCTGATTTTTTAAGTTAATCAATACTGTTGTTTCTATGTGGCTACGTGCTAAAAACTTCACCTACAACAATCCTTGTAAAGTATCTTTAAAATCGCTTTCGGGGGCACCTGGGTGGTTCAGTTAAGCTGACTCTTGATTTCGGCTCACGCCATGATCTCAGGGTAGTGAGATCGAGGCCTGCTTTGGCTCCACACTGGGCGTGGAAACTGCTTGAGATTCTCTCTCACTCTCTTCCTCTGTCCCTCCCCCCACGCTCTTTCTTTAAATAAATAAATAAATAAATAAAGCTTATAAAATCACTCTCATTTTACAGACAAAAAAGCTGGGACACAGAGAGGCTAAGTACTTTTTGCTCGAGATCACACAGCTAGTAACTGACAGAACCAGGCTAACATCCAATTAGGGAGGTGATTCCAAGACTCCTCAAAAGTCACAGCCTCAAACATGTATAAAGCACCTGCCATATGCCCACTGCCGTGCTAAAGAAAAAAAAAGAAAATCACATACTGGAGCAATAATCAATTCCAAAGGCAGCCAGGACTAGTCTACCTTCTCAAGAAGAAAAGTTCAGAGGAAAAGAGTTCTGCCAAAACTAGGAAGAATGAGAAACTGGGCTCAAGGCGGAGGGAAGTGACCACAGGGAACAACAGAAGCCCTTAGAGGTCAAGTACAACACTGTTTAGAGACTTGTGAGGTCTGTGAAGGATCGAGAAAACCCACACAGGACAGTAACCAGCCATCACCTTTGCTGCCTGCAGCAGTGGCTGGAACACACTGTCATGTCCTGTGTCCCCGAGACGGCAGCGCGAAGCTCTCATGAAAACTTACCCCTGAACCACTTGTTGCTGTTTTACTCACCACAATAGGAATACCAAACACTGGAGTCAGAGGAGTTGCAGATCCAGTGTTGCTCCCCAGGTGCCGTGAATATGGAAGAAAACAGAGTGGAAAAAAGCATAAACGTGAACATGATTCAGTAACTCCAAAACTTTAAAAATACAAGGAGAATCAGTAACTAATCATCAGACTCTTCCCTTTCAGTAAGCAGAAAAGATTTAACTTAGTCATTGGTCACATGATTTCTGCGTTCCTGAGTTTCCTCTTTTGAGTGTATGTATTTAGTATTTGAGCACTTCCGGCAAGAGGAGAGAGGAAAATGATTTAGAATACACTCTTCTAGAACACGTAACGCAAATGAGAACACAGAACTTTAAAAACAAAACAAGGTACTTCCTGGTCAATAGTAACAAAACCAGTATGTAGGTCTCCTTTAGAATCCTGGCAGACTGCCACCCCTTTTCCATCTGCGTTGCTATTTTCTCTCTCTCTCTCTCTCTCTCTCTCTCTTTTTTTTTTTTTACAATTTTTTTATAAAACAATTTTTTATGCAACAATTTCTCATGGCCCAGGGAGCTGGACCTATAGGTCTGAACTGAATAGTCTGATGCAAATTATTTCTGCTCTGCAACAGGTGCAGCCACAGGGCAGAGCCAGACTAGATGAGACCGTGGACATGGGATATTAGCTATAGCTCTGCATTGTGGGTGGGTCCACACCAGGCTTGAGAATGCACTTACTTAGGCAAAGTACAGCTCCAGGGAATATTTTGAGCCCTCATAATGAAATGGTCATTATTTTGCATGTGGCATACATTTCAAAATTCTCACTCTGTTCTAGAAAAATAGCTCATCTTTTAGATACTTTGCTACTTAAAATTCTCTGTAGGGCATAGTTTGGGATTAGTAGCCAAAAACAAAAATAGCATGGAGTCAGGGCCTAAAACTCTGTAAGTTTAGAGGAAAATAATCATATGTTGGTAAAAGATTCTACTAAAGAACTATGCTACTTTCCCATTTTTTAGAAAGGCAAAAATCTGTGGGAGGATGGGGAAATGGGAGTTGTTAATGGATATTGAGTTTCAGGTTTGGAAGATAAGAGGTTCTAGGGATCTGTTGCACAGCAATGTAAATATAGTTAACACTACTGAACTTGTGCTTAAAATTGGTTAAGATGGTAAACTTTATATTATATATATATATATTTTTACTGCATTTGAAAAGTGAAAAAAGAAGAAGAAAAACCTGCAAATGCCCCTAGTGGTCTCAAAAATACCATTTCCCACTAAAAGGAACAAAGACTCTGGAGAAATTGCTGGTTCCGGGTCTGGGGCAGAAAATGTACAAGAGGGAGCCTAGAACACCTTAGCATATTAGATAACCAATATGAAGACTGTCCCCACTGACCAAAGATGGGTTTCCTATTGCTGCTGTAACCACTAATTTAGTGGCTTAAAACAATACAAATCTATTCTCTTACAGTTCTGA
Source organism: Ursus americanus (assembly GCF_024610735.1). Classification (NCBI taxonomy): domain Eukaryota; kingdom Metazoa; phylum Chordata; class Mammalia; order Carnivora; family Ursidae; genus Ursus; species Ursus americanus. The sequence goes on from NC_142135.1 coordinate 56,883,383, forward strand.
AGGTCAGAAGTCTGAAATCCGTTTCACGGGGCCAAAGTCAAGGTGTCAGCAGAGCTGGTTCCTTCTGGAGACTCTGGGGAAAGAACCCGTTTCCTTCCATTTTCATCTTACAGAGCTGCAACCCGTGTATTCCTCCATCTTCGAAGTTCAGCATTCCCATCTCTGCTTCCATCATCACATCACCTCTTCTGACCTCCTGCTCCTTCTTGTAAGAACCCTGTAATTACACTAGAACCATTTGGATAATCCAGGATAATCTCCCCAAGATCTATCTATAAAATCCCTTTTGCCATATAATGTGACATTCAGTTTCCAGACATGAATATCTTGGGGGACCATTGTTCAACCTACCTGTAGACTATACAAACATTAAGATAGTAACGACAATGAACTGAAATACACCAAATATATTTTAAACTATGAGCTCATAATTTTTTTAAAGATTTTATTTATTTAAGAGAGGGGGAGAAAGCAAGCACGAGCGGGGGAAGGGACAGAGGGAGAGGAGAGACACAATCTCCAGCAGACTCTGCACTTAGCACAGAGCTCAACGCAGGGCTTGATCTCACAACGATGAGATCACAACCTGAGCGGAAAACCAAGAGTCATATGTTCAACCAACTGAGCCACCCAGGCACCCTGAGCTCATAATTTTTTAAAAGTCTAATTAATCATTAGATGATGCTAGGAAGTCAACTCTTTTGAAAACTGATAAAGGGAAAGAATCAAGCATGTAACCTGACTTTTCTATAGAAACTGAACTACTTACTGATAACCAGATAGTAGATGGGGACAAGTTTCCCTCGCCTCCTTATACTCTTTTCTCTACCTTTAGAAGTATTCAGCTAATATATGAAAAAAGGAAAAATAGAATATAACCATTTTGCAACACCTAATGAATTACTGAGCTTAGGCACCAAGCATCAAGTGTTGCTAACTTCACAAAGAGAGACACAGAAAGACTTTGTGAACTTCTTGATGGATGAACACTGTGGTTGCCAGCCTCCAAAATGGCTCCCAATGATTCTTACTTCCTAGTATCCAGATCCTTGTGTAAGCCCCTCCACCAATGAAAAAGGCTGATTCTGTAACTAATAAAATATGGCTTAACGAGAGTGTGCAACTTCCAAGCTAGATCATATACATCATTGCGTCTTCCATGCTGTTCTTCTCAATCACTGGCTCTAGGGGAAGCAAGTAACCCTAAAGAGAGAACCATGTGATGAGAAACAGGCCTCCCACCAAAAAGCCAGCACCAGTTTGTCATTCCTGTGAGTGAGCCACCTTGGAAACAGTCCCTCCTGCCCCGGTTCTGCCTTCAGATGACAGCAGCACCAGCTGATAGCTTGACTGCCACTTCATGAGAGAACCTGAGCCAGAAGCATTCCCCTAAGCCACTCCAGATACTGGAGCAACAGGCCAGTTTATTATGTTTTAAACCTCTAATTTTTGAGACGCCTGGGTGGCTTAGACAGTTAAGCATCCAATTTTAGATTTCAGCTCAGGTTGTGATCTCAGGGTCCTAGGATCCAGCCCTGCATCAGGCTACCTGCTCAGTGGGGAGTCTGCTTCTCTGCCTCTCCCTCTGCCCCTCCCCCTGCTCACTTACACACTCTCTAATAAATAAGTCTTAAAAAAAAAACTAACTTTTGGTGGTAATTTGTTAATGCAGCAATAGATAATATAAGCATCATCATCTATGAATTAGTCTTGTCCAAAATAATCAAATCTCAATCTGATGAAGCCTTAAGTCCTACCAATTTATAGGAGATACAGAAGACAGAGAAACATGTTAGTCTACACCTTAGGAATACAATCAGAAAATCTAGACCACGAAAAGATGTTAAGGGCAAAGAACTCTGTTTCTTCAACAGACAATTTACAAGAGAGAAAAAAACAAAGTGAAAGAAATAGAGGGATCCATAGATTAGAAGAGTCTTAAAAGACATTTCATAAATTGGTGTGAATAAGGCATGAACTTACTTAGGTATTAATCCAAACAAAATGTGGGGAGGGAATTGGAATTTGAACAGACTGGATATTTGATAACTTTGGGGAGAGGGGAGTGGTTTGGGTATTATAATGGCATTATAGTTATATTTTTTAAGTCCTTATCTGGTAGAGTTACAAAATATTTAAGAAAGAGATGTTATGATATCTGGATTTGCTTCCAAATAAAAGCAGAGGGCAATTGGTTGGGGTCTAAATCAAACAATATTGACAACAAATTGGTAATTGTGGAATCTGAATGACAGTTACATTGATTCATCCAACTCTTCTACTTTTGAATGACTGACATGCTCAACAAAAAGGAAGCCAACAACAGAAGTATCTGAAAAAATCAGAATACAATTTCTAAAATTATGTCCAAGCTAAGGCTATCATTCAGACCTAATGGCCTCTTTGTTACTTTTGCTTCTAAAATCTGGTCTTTCGGGATAATGAATTAGAAAAGGGATTACGAAACATTTTATTATCAGTGGGTATATTACTGCTGTAACTCAGATGTTAAGCCAGGATCACCCTGCCTTTTAAGACTCAAAACTGACTCAACGCCCTTCCTGTATAGATAGTGGGAGACTCCTCACCTCCCCAACCTTTCCAAGATTTTACTACACCTGTGGTGAAGGTAGTAAAGTAGCATAGAGAGATGTGTGTAAATTCCTCCTCCTTACCTTGGCCTCAATTGTTTCTGCTGACTTATTTCAGTGATGAATCACATTCTACACATACTGTTCCTTTCCTACTTCTTGGTGTCACTCCAGAGCATGCACTTGAGAAGTCATCTTTCTCAGTCTTAAAGCTTTTTTTTCTTTTCCCTAAACAACCAAGTTGTCTTCTGAATTATTCTGATGCTAATAAAAATAGGTTTTTCATTCCACTACACAGGTGACAGAATGGTTATATGGATACAGGACATTTGAAGAAAGAGATACGGTACACTCAGAACAAGTGATGAAGAAAGTGACTCTTGGAAGAAAATGTTAAAATTGTTAATACAATGCTGTTTTTTCTTCTAGGAATGGAACTAAGCGTGATTTTTTTTTCTTGCTTTTACTGATATTTGATCAACATTTGATTGTGGAAAAAAAAATTTTATGGAACAATACCACATTAACTGCCAAGAGAGCAACAGGTATATATCTAGGTGACATAGGACAGAGGAGCAGGCAGGCAGAGGCCCAAACTGAAGATGGGGATGGTACCATCTTGTTCATTTTTCTGAGACCTAGAGCCTGCCTCCTGTGAGGATCACGAGCTGACTGATCCTAGCAGAGGGCAGGCTCTAGGTCTCAGAAAGAGGTGCACTTTTCCACCTTACGCTCTCTCCTATAGGCCTCTGGCAGCTTCAGACCTGATCTATGAACTCATGATGTTTCTGGTGCTTCCCCATCAACCTTTCTCATACACAGGTAAGCCATGAAGATTAGATTTACCATCATGGCAGATAATTGAAGACATTAGGCAGCTCCATAGAGACGGGGTGTTTCGTTCTATATATATATTTTTAAAGATTTTATTTAGGGGGGCCTGGGTGGCTCTGTCGTTAAGCATCTGCCTTTGGCTCAGGTCATGATCCCAGTCCTGGGATTGAGACCTCCATCGGGCTCCCTGCTCAGTGGGGGAGCCTGCTTCTCCGTCTCCCATTCTCTCTGTTTGTGTTCCCTCTCACTGTTTTTCTGCCAAATAAATAAAATCTTAAAAAAAAAAAAGATTTTGAGATAGAACGAGAGAGAGAGCACGCGCATGGGCAGGGGGTATGGCAGAGGGAGAGGGAGAAGCTGGCTCCCTACTGTGCAGGGATCCTGACGCGGGGCTGGATCCCAATCAGGACCTGAGCTGAAGGCAGACACTTAACTGACTGAGCTACCCAGGCGCCCCTGGGTGTTTTGTTCTTAACTATGACTCTGACAACTAGCACAGTATCTGGCATACACCGGGCACTTAGTAAGTTTATCTACTGATCTAAATAGCATGACTTGAGGCCTTTTGTTCCTTGCCAAAAATCCTTCAGAAGAACCAATTTTCATTTTACAATTAGAGGTTAAAAATCTTAAAATGCCAATACTTCATAAAATTAGCATAGAGATTGCAATTTTATAAAAGCTACAGTCCATCTATTTAGTACCTATGATTTTCCAACTCTGATAGGTTACACCAAGGGAGAAGTGCCACCAAAGATGTCACTACTTAGGTCACCATTTCTCCTGTAGCTACCACATTCAACTGGACATGGAGATCCTTATTATGGGCAACTTTGCCTGAAAAGATAAGCAAAAACCTGGCTACGAACCAATGGAAGATTAACACTGCTTCCCATAATTTTAGAACTTTTGAAAGCAGTGTTTAATGTGGGCAAAGTTAGTATCTATACACCTAGAAAAATCCAAACGTAAAGGAAAAACAACTCTCCCATTTGCTTTTGACACCTGATCCCCAGCCTAGAGACAACTACAATTATTATACAAAATTATCCATGTGTATGCCAGCATGAACATGTATTTTCACATTTTAAAAACACAAATGGTAGAATATTACAAGATTTGTTTTTCAAACATAGCATATTTATTATATAGGAATATAATTCTCTGAAAATTAAAAGTTGTTTGATACAGTTTCAAATTATTTCCCATCAGTCACTAATAGAAAACAAAAGTAAAGGCAATTTTATTATTATACATTGGAACATCAATCACATTTAAGCACAAATCTAAAAAACAACAGACTCATTTCTCATCTTTAACCTGTTTCTTCTCACTGTCTTCTTCCATATCAAAAGTGAATGGTTTGTCATAACCCATTAGGTGGTTATAATCTTCAGGGTTTGGAAAGAGCCCTGGATTAACTAACAGTGATTTCGTTTTAGCATAAAATGTGGTAAACACATGTGTGCTGTCTGGAATCTTCACGTCATTCTGGTGAAACACTGTACTCGTTTCTAAAAGTACAACATTGTAAGTAATGGCTTTGTAAGTGTCTGTTGTAGCTTCATGGTACAACCGAACGACATAGCCTTTTGTAACAAAGTGAAGCAGTGCTGGAGTGATCACTGTGAAACTTCCTATGATGCCATAAAATAATATTTGCAAAGGCAGACTTCCAAACATAATATTGTTCTGTGCAAAAATGTATGGTAGTAATGCAAGGCTGATGACACTTGTAGAATAAGAGAAACATTTCACACCTAAACGGGGGGGGAAAAGGGATAGTATTAATATTTATAGATTTTATAAAAGCATCAATCTATCCAATTAATTCTTCCACCTTTCTTCTTATATCATCATCAAAACAACAAAATCAAAACACACATATAGTGATTATTTTCCAAGCTCTGTTTTAAGTACTTTACATACTTTATATATTTCATTCGTGACATTGTCAAAAAAACACTATGAAACAGATGTATAATTATCATCCTCACTCCCATTTAAGACATGAGAAAAATAAAGCACTTGCTCGATGTCACAAAGTTACCCAGAGGCAGGCAGTACTGGGATTCAAACCCAGGCAATTTGACTCTAGGGTCCAGGCCATTGGCCAGTACACTGTACTGCCTCTCCAGGTAGGAAATCTGCTTTAGGGTTAACTGGTCTCCACTTCAGTTCCCCAATAAAAGATTTAATATTACTCAAAGAGCCTTATGAATACTATAAATGTTAATTCAGTTACCAGATTATTAAATAAAACTCTATTAATAAGCACTTCCATATACCTAACATTAAATGTTCAAATATGAGACTAACATTATTAGACAAAGTGCCCAGGATTAAAACAGCAAATCATCAAAAAACACAACACCAGTGGTTAAGAAATATGTGGGAAATATATTCAACTTCTTTACCAAGAAAAGACATTCAAGTTAAAACAGTGAGATATTTTTTACCTGTCATAGTAAAAAGATTAAAAATCAATGACTTCTGAAATACATATTTAAAAATGCTTAAAATGGTAAATTTTAAGTTATGTATATTTTACCACAATAAATAAATGACTTAAAATGTAAATTTCTCTTAGTTTGACTGTATGATTTTAACATGATCCCAACAAAAATACCATCTGTTTAGAAAACAGACAAGTTGAGATCCTAGACAAGTTGATTATAAAGTTAATTTGGAAAAACAAAAGAAGAAAAGAAAGGTTGGGGGGAGGAATTAGATACTAAAACATAAGACTATAATTAAAATGGTGTAGTGCTGGTGCACAAATAAATAGATCAATAGAACAAAATGGGAAATCTAAAAATAAACCGAACTGCTTATGAAAATTTAGTATAAAGATACAATCTCAGGGCACCTGGGTGGCTCAGTTGGTTCAGTGTCTGACTCTTGATTCTGGCTCAGGTCACGATCTCAGGGTGGTGAGACTAAGCCCCGTGCAGGGCTCCGTACTCAGCATGGAGTCTGCCTGTCCCTCTCCTCCTGCTCCTCCACACACATTCTAATAAATAAATAAAACCTCAAAAAAAAAAAATCTCAAATATGTGGGCAAAAGTGGTGTTGGGACAACTGGATAGCCATATAGAAAAAAATAAAATTCAATCCATCCCTCATACCATCTACCAGGAAAATTCCAAAAAATCCTGAGATTTAAGTGTAAAAAATAAAGCCATAGAGATATAAGAAAACATCCATGAGGTTCTTTATAATCTGAGAATGGGAAAATTTTTCTAATTATGACTCAAAACACAGAAGCAATCAAGGCGAAAGACAGGTAAATCTGATTACATTATAAATGTACATGGACATAAACAAAGTAGAGACAAATGAGAGAAAAATATCTGCAACCTCCCCAAAACTGCCAAAAACCAAAAAAGTTTGACAACACATTCTGTTGGTGAGACTATAACACACTCTCACACACTGCTATTGGTTGAAGGCTTAATTATCCTGCATCAATAATTTAAAAATAATTCCTTCCTTCCTCCTACAGCTATGACACCAGTACACATACAACATGGATACAATGGAGACAAAGATGCTTCCTATACAAAAGCCTCCTTAGTCCTTCCAACTACCTCTTTTTTCCCCATAACTTTGTCACACTATGGTGGGTTGAAGAGTGTACCCCAAAATTCATGTCCACCCAGAACCTTCAAATGTGACCTCATTTGGAAAAAGGGTCTTTGCAGATAATAAAAAATTGAGATAAGATCATCCTGGAATAGGGTGGGCCATAAATCCAATGAGAATATCCTTATAAGGACAGAACGGGACAGAGACACAGAGAGGGTCATCTGAATTAGGAAGCAAAAATTGGAGTTATGCAGTTATGTATCCATTAGCCAAGGAACACAAAGGATTGCTGGGAGCCACCAGAAGCTGGAAAAGGCAAGGAATTCTTCCCTAGAGCCTTTGGAGAAAACATGGCCTTTATCAACACCCTGATTTCAGAATTCTAGCTTTCGGAGCTGTGAGAACAAATTTCTGTTGCTTTAAGTCACCAAGTTTGTGGAAATGTATTACAAAAGCCTGAGGAAACCAATACACATATATACTTTATTTTTCCTGGATTGAAGTAATTACTATCTTCTAAACATATTCTGGGATTTCCCATCTTTATGTCTTCACTCATACTACTTCCATGCCTGAGATGCCCTTCTTTCACAACTCTGCATGTTCCAATTCTACTTATCCTACAATAAGACTACTATGACATCTGTAATTATTTATTGATGAATTAACAAGAACTATCAACTAAAAGACCCTTCAAATGTCTTTAAATGAGGCCCCATTTGGTAGTTTAAAGAATCTCCAAGAATGGTACCTCTATCCTAATGTCTCTCACTCAGTTTTACATAGAAAAAATATTTCTCTCTCAGTTTCCACATAGAAAACATAGTAATCCCTGAAAAGGATACAGAGTTGAGTACTGAAAAAGCTCAAACATTAAATTCCTAAACAAATTATAATTCTAGAACTTTGAATACCATGGATAGCTATGCTATTCTACAAACATAACATCCTACCCACACCAAAATCAATTCCTATTTACATTCTCTTCTTTATAGAATGGAGTCAAATGGAAGTAAGAAGTAAATTAATAAGCAAGAAATAAATTAATAAGCCTTTTCTGCATTTGAAGAAACTGTGTCTGTTCAGAAGGAAAGGTATCATGGGTATCACTGTTAACATCTCTCAATAGTATAAAAACAGGTATCCCAGGCCAGAGATGGGACACAGGCTCAATGGCCTATTCATGCACTGACTCCTGGAGAAATTTCTGATCACCCAAAATGGATTCTCCCAGTTAACTTCAGAGCTCCTCTTAATAGTGATTACAATCAGTCCTTATTGCCAAAGCTTTAAATACCTAAAACTGTATTCTAAACATTCTATTTTGATGCCATACATTTGAGAACATACAGATTTCCAGAGTAAATGTTAGATGATCGATGACACTGGCATAATCAAATACAGGAATGCAAATGCAGGTGCTGAAATCTTGTGGTTGACTTGGCTATACAGTAATCCTTCAGACATTTCAGATTATACTTTAAGATTATTGAGATGAAACACAACTTCAGACACATGAACAAAACACATACCTAAGTTCTTCTGACCTCCCTAATAAATTATTCATACTAAATACCAAATTAAGAGCTAAGGAAACAGCTTCAAACTTGTAGCTATTTAATACACTGTCTTGGGCACCTGGGTGGTTAAGCGTCTGCGTTCAGCTCAGGTCATGATCCTAGGGTTCTGGGATTGAGCCCTGCATTAGACTCCCTGCTTGATGGGGGGTCTGCTTCTCTCCTTCCCTCCGTGCTCTCTCTCTCTCAAGCAAATAAGTAAAATCTTTAAAAATAATAATAATACACTGTCTTTGTCTTCTCCAGTACTCTCTACCACCCAGAAAAGACACCAAATAAACATGTTTCTTGAAAATGCTAAGGTGACCTCAAAAAATGTAAAAGAAATATATTTTTTCATTATAGAAGTATTATATGCTTACTTTAACTGCCAAATTTTAAAATATATTTTTTCCTCTCCATATTCAAACATTACACAAATGTACACTTTTTGTCCTATTTTGTTGTTAAACATCTTGGGAAGTGACTAAAGGATGGAACCTTTAGTACCCAGACATAAGATCACAAAGTCTTAACAGTCTTCAAAAATCTTTTTCAAATCTCCTAAAAATGCAAAGCTCTCATACCTCTAAATCTTGATTCAACAGGCCACAAGAAAAAAAAACAATTATAACCTAATTTTTCCTCATATCTTGCAATTAAGAGATGTTAAAACAAGAGATAACATATCCGAAGTACATTTTTTACAACTAAATGGGGCCGAGGGAGGAAATTACCCTCACTTCTTATTACCCACCAAATACTGTTCGGGCCAGATTCCCAGTATAAATCAGCCTTCCATCTTCTGATTTTTCAAGTTGTGTATGTAAGCACTGAATGCATCTTTCCCAACAAGGAGGTATCTATTGAAATAGAGACCGTTATAACGTGAGTGCATAATAAAGAGCATTTTAGACCAATCTTCAATTTTTTTAAGTTTTTAAAATTATAATGAAGAGTAAAAGAGAACCTGTCACATGAGGTGATTTAAGGAATTCTCCCAAATAATTCACAGAGCTGAGGAAATCAAACTAACAAAATCGCTGTCCTTAACTCCAGTCACAAGTAGTCACCTGCTGAGTTGGAGTTTGAAAACCTAGGTTTGCATCCCTGCTCAAGGCTTTTTAGATAAAGTGTGCCCTTGAACAAGTGAAAAACTTTAATGGAACAATTTCTTCACTCTGTGGTTAATGAAAACATCACTCTTGTTCCATTGTCAAAATTCAAATGCATTAGCTTTTCAAAAAATTAATGTTACTATAATCTAAGTAAAACATTGCAAATGCAAATTGTTTAAGTCCAGACCGTTAAGACTTCTAAAATGTTTATACTATAGATAGTATTTAAAAAAAGTAACTCTTTCCCTATTCATCCCGTTGTATCCCTTAGTTCCTCTTAAGAAAATATTTCACTTGAAATCTTCATCAAATTTCACAGAAACAAGAGGTCCCCGAAAGTCTAAAAATGAATTTCACAGCACACACCCTTCACAATGCAAAAGGTATGCCTAATCCCTTTATTCTGAAGTTTAATTCGATTCCAATTCCCATGTTAAACATTTCTTCCAAGTTTCAATCATTTTTGCGAATTCTGATATTTTACAGAGCAGGATTAGGAGACAATTTATTCAGATTAAAATGAGAGGATTAACGTCTCCATCCCCTTTTTCAGGGAGCAAAAGAATTCCTTAAAATAGCCTCATCTAATAGAAAATAAAACAAACTTAGAGTCAGGTTGAGTTCTTTCGGTTCGGTCACCAGGCGGTGCATCTAATTTCGTTGCAAATTACCCCTTCCGAGCTTCCGCTCAGAGATAGAAGAGAAAATGGTGAAAGTCATCACAAACCCGCTGGGTTTGCAACCACCTGTGAATTACTTGGAACCGCCCAGATGACCACCACTTTCGAACGGATACCCCTAGGCTCGTGGGTGCTGTAAACCCCGGGACCCCTGACCTGTTCCCGAGTCCGAGGCACGCTGCCTCTGCGCGCCCCGCAGAGGGCTCCTGCCGCACCAGAGTCCCCAGGCCCGACGCTCCCTCCACCCCCAAACCCTCCCTCGGTCCTCAAGCTTTCAGAATGCCGACCTGCGTTCGCACCCGACGCCCGAGAAGCGGCGAGGCTCCCCGCAGCCCCCCACTTCCGCAACCAACCAGCCCCGAGGAGCCGCTACAGGAGGCCACCCGCGAGGCCGCCACCCTATGGCCTCGAAGAGCGGCGGCCGCCCATGGAACCGTCCTCTTCCCGCCGAGCCGAAGTCCGACCGCGCACGAGCTGCCCAAGGCCAGAAGCAACATCCCGCGCGTGAGAAGCGGCGGCAGACGGCGCTACGGCGACAGGGAGGAACGCTGAGACCCAGCTCCCCACCCGACCGCGGCTCGAACCTGCAGCGCACGCCCCGCCCCTAGAGGCCCGCGTGGGCCGGATTAGCCGCACGCGCGTGCGCAGAATACGTAGCCTGCGTGCAACCTTCCCTGCCACGCGCGTTCCCTACGGACGGAGCTGTGAACACCGCACGCCCGCCTCTAATTGCAAGAACACGCAAACGCTCAGCCTGCGTGCGGGTTCCCTTCCCAACTTGAACGCTTTGTAATGAGAATGTGGGAGGACAGAGAGGTGGCCATGCACAAAAGACAAAGCCTGGAACCCAGCATTATCTTTTATTCTCGTGGGCGTCATTTTCTAGGCCCCCAAATCTATTTTCTTTCCGGAAAATGATTGTAGCCTATTAGCACAGAGTAATAATACTTTATGCGACTTGGACAAAAATGAATGGTAATTTAATCCAACCTTTGGGTTGGTAAGAAATAAGTGAAGCTTGTTCATGTGATGCTGATACTTGACATGTGTCTTCTGGAATTCTTCACAACCGTATACACGTTTGTTCATTACTTGTTAAAGAGGTATTGAGTGCCTATTGCCAAGACTAAGGAGAGGATATAAAGATACTGCATAAAATTGGGAATCCACTGTACCAACACAGTGGAAGAAACACCTAAAAATAAGCTAAAGTATAATGCTGCAGTATCATTAAAATGTACCAATTTACAAAATTCAGAAGCCCAAAAAACAGCATGATTATTTTCAGGTTACCTGAGTCCTAAAGGATGAGCATCCAACCGGTTGACACTCCTCTGTTTACTATTTCAGAAGAATGTTTTTGACTCCAGACGGTTTTGGCATAGGAGAGGACCAAACTAAAAGTCTAAAATAATATCACCTTTACAACTCCTGTCTACTTTTTTCTGGGTATCCAAGGGATAAAACTAAAGGGACCAAACTAAAACTCTAAAATAATATCACCTTTACAACTCCTGTCTACTTTTTTCTGGGTATCTAAGGGATAAAACTATACTGCTTCTTTATGAATGACTTAATTTTCTTAAAGTTATCTTCCACTTACATTTTAAAAACTCTTTCTGTTTAGTGTGATCCTACAAACATCAATTATCCATTTTACTTATATGTTTAAAATTTTCTGTTAATATAGTGTTTTTATATTGTTACAAAGATAAATTGAGACATTAAAATTTTTTGGTTTATTTGAGCAAAAATTTATTCGAATTGGGCAGCACTAAACTGAAGGTGATTAAGAGTCCTCCACCGAGAGGAGCTAAGGGCAAGGTTTTTCAGAGAAGATGAAGAAGGAAAGCAAGTAAATTATTTGGCTATAGTTTAAGCAGTTGCATTATTTGGGAAAATCTACTTGGCCGTTTGTGATTGGTTATTCTTAGATATATACAGAAATTGACTCTGTCTTAGGTTTTGGTTTGTTTCCCATAGGCTACCAAGGTATTTGAGCCATCTCAGTCTAATGGCTTCCTTGATTGATTTCTTAAATAATATACTAAGAGAACCTGAATTTTAACTTCTGTTAAGCTTAGTTTTTTCCAACATATTCTGTAAACAAATGAAAATAATATTTGGTTTACTTCTCGGTGTTTCTAAATAGCTAAAATGAGATCATATTCTGAAAATTCTGTGCTATGGAATTATATTGAATTGTTATTTATGCTTAAATAGATTTCCCAATTCTAGTAATATAGAGACACTTGTTGAAAATAAAGTACTTGAATGGGATTTTAGAATGATACTAAGACTTTAAAAAATAAGCCTTGATACCCCATTCATATCATCTAAGAGTTTCCCTTTAAAAATGGACGCTGATGGACAATTGAAAACCAATTATCACTTGTAAAATGTATGGCCACCATTATTGTGTATCCTTTCTGTTTGTATTTTAACTATCTTTTCTCTCCATCCACCATCTCTCTTTCCTTTCTTTACGGTGAGCTTAAAGGCAGAATGGCATGATGGAAAAAAAGAAAAGAAAAATTTTGGTAAAGCTAGTATATTGATAAGAACCCTAAATATTTCTTTATACATTACTGGTTTAAAGCATATACTAGGAGAATCTTTCCTGAAAAGAATTTGTCAACAGATTATCAAAATCTTTTAAAACGTTCATATTCTAAAGAAATAATCAGAAACATGGTCAAAGATTATTGCAGAGATACTAAACACACCATTACTTAAAATGATTTTAAAAATGGAAATGAGGTAGAGGCACCTGGAAGGCTCAGTCTAAGTATCCGATTCTTGATTTTGGCTCAGGTCATGATCTCAGGGTCATAAGATCAAGCCCCACATCCAGTTCTGTGTGCTGGGTGTGGAGCCTGCTTAAGAGGCCGTCTCTTCCCATCCTCCACCCTCTATCTCTCTTTAAAAAATTTAAAAATGGAAACAAGGTAAATGGGTAAATGTCTAACATTAAGTAAATACTTAAGTGAATCACAGCACATTTATATGATGTAGTTCTATACAGACATTAAAAATGATGCTTTTTGAGATTTTGGTTACAGAGAAGTTAAATTGGAAAGTTAAGAGTATACAAAACCATATACACGCAGTATGATGATGTAAAAGTGCATGGAAAAAACAAACGTCTGCAATCTGTATTTTTTTTGTAATATTGACTACATAAATAAAATTTTAAAATACAGTAAAATTTTGCACAAAAGAAAAAAGTCCTAGACTAGATCTTAGCCCTAAATCTGGCATTAGCTAGTCTCAGTATTCTCACCTGGAAAATTCTATCATTCTCTAGGCAACTAATACAATGATCCTTTAGAGAGTGATGATGCAATGAGAAGAGGAAGAGAAGGGAAGAAACCAACACTTTTAAAGTAAAGGAGGAAAATTATGATTGAAAATGGGACCATGCCTCCTCTCCTCACCCCACTGCATCTCCTCCCAGCCAAACTCTATTCTGAGCTACCATTAAAACCAAAAACTTAAAAAACTTTTTTTTGCAAAGGCTTTTAAAAGTTAACCCAGAACACTCTGTCCGTTAAAAGCAATGACTTTTATCTGCCAAATCAACAAAACATGTCTTTCAAGCAAAAGTCATTAATTAGGTCAGTAAATTTTGTTTCGCCTGTATCTATTTTCCCTTTGTGGACATTGTTAACACAACAGCGCCTAGCTGAGCAACTCGAAATGGTGTCTTGGCCCTACTTTCCCTTCTTGCCACGGTCCCGTGAACAGAGTGCAAACTTTATTTAGTTGTTTCAGCTTTTCTGGAAGGGTGCCTGAATTTAACCACAGCAAAGCAAGTAAAAAGGATAGGCCGATCGACGAGCGAGACAGGCGCCAAGAGAGCGAGAGAGTTAAGAGTGCTGGGGCAGAGGGCGTGGAAGGTCAAAGACGTTCTCAGAATTCGGTATCCGCGGCAGACGCCTGGAATTTCAGTGAATCACCTCAGAATGAAGGAGAGCCGAGCAACCCGGAATAGGAAGGGATTGGTAGGGAGGGAGAAAGGCCCCAACCCTGTGGGTGGGGGCGTGGTTAGTTTTCAGTAATCGGTGTCGAGAAGAGAGGAAATGAGGCCAGCCGATTGAGCAAGCGATGATGCTTTTGCAACTTTTCACTAAAAGACAGATGGTGTTTCTTAAAGAGCACGATCTTGTTTAGCATAGAAACCGCACTCCCACTTTTCAATCTTTTCTCTGCAGATAATCTCTGACCCCCAGGAGTACCCCTGGACAACCTCTAAAATTACCAAAAAATCTTAACATTCAACGTGAGAAACTACAAGTCCCAAGGTGTAGTGCAGCCGTGGAGAAACAGTAGCAGCCAAGGAAACTACAAATCCCAGGATGCAGTGCTGCTTCGGAACCCCGAGCACGTCTTTCAGAATGATGTCCCTGCGGAAACCGATCAGAGTCGGCGCTGCATGCTGGGAATCAGAAGACCCAGATTTGGATTGGTTGGGATTTGCAAACGACCACGGTCCCCCGAGGTTGGCCAGTGGTACTGTAGGAGAAGGGAGGGGGGCGCTGCGCACTTCCTGTAGACGGAAGCGGGCGACAGACTGCGCCTGGCCTCACCAGGTACTAATCTCCCGCGCGTCGTAGAAAGCGTCCGTGACCCGGCGGAAGTGATTCCTCCAACTGCCCCGGAACCCACGGCGGCAGGCAGCTGGGGGTGGGGGGGCCGGCCCTGGAGTAGGGGCTGTGGCGGTGCGCGGGGACCCGGCACGGTGGCTGCAGTGGCTGAAGGGCTGACGAGTGAGTCTCGGGCTGGGGTGGGAACGGAGCTCCGGATCCGCGTGGAGGACAAGGAAGGCTTGTACTGGGCGCGCTCGCAATCGCACTTCCCACCCCTTCCCATTTGGGCGGGGAAGAAACGGAAGCTCTCAACCTCCCCGGGCCTCCTCAGCTCCTGGTTTGGGGGAGGGGAGAAGAGGGCGGCGGGACCTTTCTAGGCGCCGTTTGGTGGGCTCGGAAGAGGGTGAAAGGAGGGGCGGCGGCCAGCGAGTCTGGGCCTTCCCCGGGCTGAGCGCGGGGAGGGTGGAGTTAGGAGCATGGCAGCCCTGTCGGTTTTCTTTCTGCTTTCTCCGTGTGCGCTCAGATACGTCCTTTTTTTGGAGTCGGTCCCCAGTCAGAGGAGTGACTCTCACAGTCACAGCCCTCTTTTTCCAGCTGCAGGACCCCGAAGAAGTTTACCTTCTGGGCAACTTGTCGGACGGTCTCTGCCCGACTTGATAGTTTGGGACTGTCGTGCTATCTGCCTTCCAGTTTTGTCCGAAAGGTATCTAGTACAGTGGCCGTTGAGTTTATCTTATGGAACTAAAATCTCTTTCGTAACATATAGTTGTAACGTTCATGTCATTAGTGCGAGCATTTCTACTTTGCGTTGTACTTTTTCATGTTTGTGTAGAAAACAACCGAAATCCTTCATTTTGAGTTTTAAAATCTTTTTTTTCAAACTGCTAAATTTGCTTTTTGATCCCCAAATAGTTGTTTCTTTTTCTGTTTAGTAGACTAAGATGATAAATCTCTGATGTCACTTACATTCTATTTGTAATTCATGATATTAAAACATCGCAGTTCACACATGTATTCATTCATTCTGGAGATACAATGGTAAAGAAACAGCTATGGTCCCTTTCATCGTGGATATTTATTTATTGCCAGTGGTGATTTGGGGTTCATGTTTAATTTTTAAATGTTCTTTTTTCCCCTAAGTATGAGATTTAACTAGTAACTACAATTTCAAAATATATATATATATATGTTTATTTCAACTTGTAGATGCCAGTTTCATTATCTTTATAGTAATTCTGTAATGTAATTAGGCAATAATAGTCAGAAGTTCTAGTCAGCTCTATGTATCAAGTTCTAAAGTAACACTTGAGTGTACCTTAAAAGTGTTTTTTTTTCTTTAATATGGCTTTTCAGTACTATAAAATAATCTGGAAACTCTGCATTTATACTGATAAGTGTACATGCATTTTAGCTAACTTGTTATAAATGTTTACTGTTCCATTATTAGATAAGATCAGGAAAACCCCATCAAGTGATGCCTGAAATTTCAAGCCTTGGTGACTAAGAAAACAGTAGTACCATTCACTCAGGAAGTATTTATTGAGCATCTGCTATATGCCAGCTACTATACCAGGCCTGCTGTCATGGAGCTTGGGGAAAGAGGGGAGATGTAATAAATATATATATAAGCAAATATAGTTTCAAGTGGTGATAAATGTAAAGAAATTATGTCAAGATTAGAGTTAACATCAAGAGTCAAATTAGGTGACTAAGGTAGGGGTGTCTAATTTTGATAGGGGAGTGAGCAAGGAAGACCTACCTCTCTGAGGAGTCATGTTTTGCCTGGAGACCTAAATAATAGGGAAGAGCTTTTAAGATAGCAGTAACTGCAAATGTAAAGACCTTGAGAGGAATGAACTTGACCTATTCTGATACTAAAATGGCCAATATACAGTATAGCTGGAGCATAGTGAAGGAAAAATGATGGGAAATAAAATCAGAGTAGTTAGCAAAGTCTAATAAGATACAACTTTATAGTCCTTTTTCTGTTTGTAATAAGGGGCCATTAGAGGATTTTGTGCAGGGGAATGATATCTGATTTCTGTTTTTGATGACTAATTGCTGAGTGGCAAATAGACCAGTTGGAGGAAAGTGAGGAAACTAGTTCCTAAGGAGGCTTGTAGTAGTCCAGTTGAGAATTGGTAGCTTGAACTACTAGAGATGTAGGATGGAAGTTCGTGAGGAATGGTATGGTTTGGAATGTAATTTGAAGATGGAGCCAGGTAGGTCTTGCTTTAACCCCTAGGACAGAAAAAAAATTGAGGCATCAACTGTTTCACCTGAGCATCTGGGTGAACAGTAGTACCATTTACTGAAATAAGGAAGACAGGAGGGTACACTGGTTTCTGAGGAATAAATTACGAGTTTGGTATAGGAATAAATCAGGAGTTTGATAATTAATACACAGCTCAGAATGTGTGCAGGTAGGCAAGTTGGATATCCACAACTATTGCTCGGGGGCAAAGTCAAGCTAGGAAGATTATCTGGAGGTCATATTTTATTTTATTTTATTTTGTTTTGTTTTGTTTTGTTTTGTTTTGTTTTAAGATTTTATTTATTCATTTGAGAGAAAGAGAGCACAAGCAGAGGGAGAGGGAGAAGCAGACTCCCTGCTGAGCAGGGAGCCTGTCATGGGGCTCAATCCCAAGACATGGAGATCATGACCTGAGCTGAAGGCAGACGCTAAACCATCTGAGCCACCCAGGCACCCCTGGGGGTCATTTTTTATAGGTAATATTTAAACCTGTGGACTGGAGGACTTCAAGTGGAGAGTGTTAATGGAGAAGAGGGCAGATGACTGGAAGCACTCTGGTCCAAAGAAGAGCAGTGATGGAAGCAGAAAAGCCAGGAGGGTGTGGCATCTGTAATACTAAGTGAAGAAACTGTTTTGGGAAGGAGGGAGTAAACTGCAAAACCCTGCATAAGGATTAAAAATTCGCTATGTAGCCAGTAAGATAATAGAAATATGATGAGCCCCTTGAATGGACTAGTGGGCCAGACGTCCAATCAGAGCAGGTTAAGAAGTGAATAGTAGCGATGATGTTACAGCATTTTGATGTGCTGATGGGAATAATAGCAGGACAAAGTCCTTGAAGAGGTGTGCTTAAGTGGAAAGTTTGGCCTTGGATAGGAAGGATGGCTTTTATTCGACTTATGAGACTGGAGGGTGGACAGAGTATATGGTATGTAGATGCAGGTAGGATGAAGATGGAAAAACAAGGCAATTGAAGAGATATCTTCGTTTTCTTGATAAAATAAGTAAAATTGTCAGGGCAAGGAGGAGGAGAAGGTGTTGGAGGTTTAGGAGAAGCTAAGATTTTTTTCAGAGTAGAAAAGCCAGTTTACTAGGAGGATTTCTATAATGCCAAGTGCCTATTTAAAGTGTATGGTCACAAATTTAAAGTTGAGATCCATCAAAATGGTTGTGTCTTTTCTCCAGCCACATTCATCTCTTTGGTTGAGGTTTGAGCTAGGCAGAGAATTAGATTTGCCCAGGATTGGGATATGGTGGGTAGATAAACCAGAGGAGAGAGCAGGGAATTTAGGGTATAAGGACTGTGGGATGTGCATGGTGCTAATCCTGATGAACTCTTAACAGTGGGATGAAGCAAGGTCAGAAATTGTTTTATATTTGTTTCTTATATTTATTTTTAGCCCATCATTCTAAGCATTCTTTTAAATTATTTTATACTCTGTAGAATCTATAATTAGCTACTATATAGTGGGAGTATTTGTTCAAACCTTTTTAAACCAAAACAAAGGAGTTTGGAGATCTTTGTCTAAGAGGGAGGTTAGGTAGTTTACAGGGGTGAGGCAGACAGACTCCGTGGAAGCAGGTAGCACTCTGGAGCCCTGTGCTGTATGAAAGCAACAACTCTGTTTAATAAAGATGGGAAATTGGGAATTACAGGCATTTGTAGAGGGATGGAGAATTTCAGATGGGTACAGTCATGAAATGGTGGCTCTGATAGGGACTTTTAGACACAATTTAGTCCATTGTGTTTAAGAGATAAACAGGAGGCTTATCACTCTAACCTGTCAGGGTCTCAAGACAGAAATTTGGAGAGTAGAAATTCAGATGTGGATTTGCAGTGACACTGTTACTTTGTGTACACGCCTTCCCCACCCCTCTCCTGATTTGGCTCATACTGTTTATTTTGTCTGGATCTCTCTCTCCTTCCAGTTCTGCTTGGTAAAAACCCCTCCATCCATTGAGACCCAGATCAAAAGCTACTTTCCTTTTGTGGCTGTTCACTTAACAAATTCATAGTTCCAAATTTACTTCTTTAGGACTCTCAAAATCCTACTCCCCATCTATTAGCATCTGCAAACCTAGAGAATTTGGATTAGTTTTATTATCAGCATAAGTATCTTTTGAAAGATTAATGAGACAAAACCATTTTGGATTGATAATATCTGTACAATGAAAGATACCTAAATTTAAGAAAAATAATTAGTAAATTAAAAAAAAATCTTACTCTAACCTTATTTTTTTGAGATATAATTAACATATCGTGGAATGCTCAGTGTACCATTTAATTTTCCAGAAAGTTGCCTCATGCTTCTTCCTAAGAATTCCTCCAGAAGCAGCCACTGATCTATCACCATAAGTTCATTTTGCCTATTCTAGAATTTCATATAAATGGAATAATACAGTATGTACTTTTTTGTTTTTCCATTCAGTGTAATATTTTTGGTATTCACCAACGTCTTGTGTTTCAGTAGATCATTCCTTTTTGTTGTGAATGGCATTCCTCTGCACAGAGAGATCACAGCTTGTGTGTCATCAGGCTAGCTTCTCATTTATTTTGCATAAAGCTTCTATGAACATTTTTGTAAAAGATCTTTTGTGGCCAAATTATTTCTTGGATAAATACTTAGGAATCCAGTGTAAGGATTTAGGAAAGTCTTGCTTATCGTTTTGCCACTTGTAAATTGGTATGAAACAGCTATAACTTACAAAACCATAAATAACTGAGAACCATCATTCACAGTGATCTGGAGACCACTTAACGTCACTGTAATGATTGTTGTGGTCTGCACCACCCTGTGTAATATTTCTGATGGATCATTTATGGCCAATCTAAAATAGAGTTCTTAAATATCAGAGAGCTCTCTTCTAATCAAGATTCCTAAAGCCCCACAATTGAGGACAGGCAGAACATAGGCCTGGCATTTGTGAGGGCTTGTTTCTAGAAACCAAGCCCTGCTGATGAAATATAGTTGATTACTGAGTATTATTAGATGAGTCATTATTCTAGTAGTAAAAACTTGATCATTTAGGACAATTAGGTCATAACTAATTGTTAAACATCAGAAATAGATTGGAAGTTGAAGTCAATGCTTTTACTTTAAATGACCTAATAGATTCCCTTAGTAAAAGCAAAGACCTGCACTCTTTGACCCACTGTAGACTGCCACTGAGAACAAAACTTGTTCTTAAACTCAGGGATGTTTGGGAACAAGTTTTAACCCTAGGCGATTTGAGGACATTCTCAAACAAACATTTTCAGGTAACTGTTAGTTTTAGGAAACGTAAAATTCCAGAAATCATGTACAGGAATACATGCTTCATACACTTGCATTTATAATTAGCAATTTATGGTAGTCGGTGCAAAATTGTGAGACTGGTGTTTTAGTTATCATAATGGCTATGTCCTCGAAGTCTTTAAAATAAAAATTGTTTTAAGAAAGAACAGTTTTCATTGTGGTTGTCCAAAAGTTCTAAGTTATTCAATGCCAACATCATGGGAAAACATGAAAATAATCAATCTTGGTCAAAAGCATTGTATCATTGAATAACTTTATTCTCTTAGAAAGCTCAGAATAGGGGCGCCTGGGTGGCTCAGACGTTGAGCGTCTGCCTTCGGCTCAGGGCATGATCCCGGTATTCTGGGATCGAGCCCCGCATCAGGCTCCTCTGCTGGGAGCCTGCTTCTTCCTCTCCCACCCCACTGTCTGTGTTCCCTCTCTCACTGGCTGTCTCTCTGTCAAATAAATAAATAAAATCTTTAAAAAAAAAAAAAGCTTAGAATAGTACTATGTCTGTGGCAGATAACACTATTGTATGAAGCTTCACATTGTTAACATTACCACATAATTACCATTGTATTGAATACCTGGGTCACAGAGAGAGAACCTCTTTGCCTTGTGGAAACTTAAAGCTAGTAAGCAAGACAAAATACATCTAAAAAGACAGACTTATAAGCATTTGCATCTAATAGTGAAGAAAACTATAAATTCCACAGCTGAGGAAAAATGGGGGAGGGGTACCATTTGCTTTAAGTATTAAGACTGCCTACAGAAGAATTAAATATAGGAGCATTGTTACGTTAAGTAGGCCAGAATGGGAATTTTAACTCCTCTTGAAAGCCATAAATCCAGTGACACTATAAGCACATTCTGGGCAGGATAGTTTGATGTCTTATTACAAATTGGAATTACCTCCTAACTTCTGTCAATTGTATTTGTTTTCCAAATTAATCGTATTTTTTACATATTGTTAAGAACTAATCATCAGGCTGACCTTTTTGTTCCCTTATGAGCTGCTTGGTTCAATTACACTTACTTGTTTCTTTTTGTTTGTTGTGGTTTTGGTTTTTTTGTTTTGTTTTTAAGATTTTATTTATGGAGTGCCCGGGTGGCTCAGTTGGTTAAGCGTCTGCCTTCTACTCAGGTCACAATCCCACGGTTCTGGATAAAGCCCCATGTCATCAGGCTCTCTGCTCAGTAGGGATCCTGCTTCTCCCTCTCCCTCTCCTTGCCACTCTACCTGCTTGTGCTGTGTCTCCCTCTCTCTGTCAAATAAATAAAATCTTTAAAGAAAAAAAATTCATAATGGTCTTTAAAAAAAAAAGATTTTATTTATTTAGAGAGAGAGAGCATGCCTGCTCACAAGTGCAAGTGGGGGGAGTGGGTGTCGGGGAGAGAGCATCCCAAGCTCAGAGCCCAATGCAGGGCTCGACCCAAGATCACACCCAACTGACTGAGGCACCCAGGTGCCTCCCCTTTTTAAATATTTATTTATATAAGTAATCTCTACACCAAACATGGGGTTCAAACTCACAACCCAGAGATCAAGAGTCACATGCTTTTCCAACTGAGCCAGTCAGGCGCCCCTATTTGTTTCTTTTTAAAAATCAAATCTAGGGGGACACCTGGGTGGCTCAGTCGGTTAAGCATCTGCCTTCAGCTCAGGTCCTGGGATCGAGTTCTGCATCGGGCCCCCTGCTCAGCGGAGAGCCTGCTTCTCTGCCTGCTGCTCCCCCTGCTTCTGCTCTGTCTCTCTGACAAGTAAATAAAATCTTTAAAAAAATCAAATTTAAGGATACCTGGGCGACTGACTCATTTGGTTAAGTGCCTTTGGCTTAGATCATGATCTTGGGGTCCTAGGATTGAGCCTGGCTGTGGGGCTCCCTGCTCAGTGGGGTGTCTGCTTCTACTTCTTTCTCTGCCCCTCCCCCTCATTTGTGCTTGCTCACTTGCTCTCTCTCAAAATCTTTAAAAATAAATAAAAATTAATTTAAATCATAGTTTTCTTTTAATTTTTTATTATGTTATGTCACCATACAGTACCTCTTTAGTTTTTGAAGTAGTGTTCCATGTAAATCATAGTTTTCTAAAAAAAAAAAAAAAAAGTAGTTTTCTAGTTATTTACACTTTTAAACATGTATTTTGGTGTATTTTATTTATTCTGCAGAAAACATGATTAATAGGCAAGAAACCACTTACTTTACATAAATGGCACCAAACTATACCTATCATTCTAATCTGCTTTTTAAAAAATTAACAGTTTATCTTGGTTATTCCCATGTTGTTACACACATAGATTTAACTTTTCCCTTTTCACTGCCCGTAATAAGTATTAATAATTATAGATATATTATTTCTATTTAGCTTATTCCCTAACTGATGAACTTTTTTAGGGTATTTTCAGTTTTTCATTTGTATACCATTACAGTCAATATCCTTCTACTTGCCTTTGCACACAAGGCTACTGTTTCTCTAAAGTAGATGTCAAGAATTGCTAACCTTCTGATGATTCTGCACTGCCTTCCAAAAACTGTTGTGCTATTTATTTATATTACCCTTTTCCCCTCTCCTCCAACACTTGATTCTTAGCACATTTTAATGTTTTAGTTTGCATATTCCATGATTACTGTTGGAATCAAGCATTTTTGTACAGGTCTACAAGTTATTTGCATTTTTTCTTCTATTTTTCCAGAGCTCAGTGGATGTTTTATATTTGGTTCTTTAATCCGTAACATCCTTTTGTGAGTGATGTCAGTTACACATCTAACCTTATTACTTTTTTGAAGTAAGTAGCCAATGTAAAAAGACAGAAAGATAAAAAGAATAGATTTGCAGCTGTTGCTATCATTTACTTAATAAGCCAAGCAAATCAACTGAAAAACTATTAGTACTAATAAAGTTTTGCATAGATGATGGGATACAAAATCAACTTTTAATGGATTTAAAAGCTTTTCTTTAAAACACCAGCAATAATCTTTCAGAAAGTATAATAGGAAAATAGATGGCATTCATGATAAAAACTATAAAGTACCTACATGTCCACCTACCAGGAAATGTGTTATGATAAAAGGGGACTAGCCTGACTATTTAGCAAACATGTTTATCACACTATTATGAAAATAGTGGATATATTTGTCAGGTATAAACAGATTAGTGAGACAGAATATAGTCTAGAAATTCCTGTAATAATATAGTAAATGGTAATGGTAGCATTTCAAATCCAAAGGATGCGCTGTTCAAGGATCTTTTCAGTGTTCAGTGATACTAGATTCAAAACTGATTTCAGTGTAGTCACTAGGCTCACGTAGAATTTCTGTTTGTTACTAAAAAATAAAAAACTATAAAAGAGTAATGTTCATATATAACACTGTAAAAGCACAATAACATCGGAGGACTTTTTGTTCATGCTGTATCTTCTGCCTAGAACTATTTTCAACCTACTGCTCAACCACTGCTTTTACCTACCTAATTCATATTTCCAGACCTCAGCTTAGTTATGGAGTAGATATTCAAATGTTTACACTGAGATTTTTCTAACCCCAAACTTAGACTTCTACAGGTAATTTGTGGGTTATATCCAGATTTAATCATATTTCAAGTATTTTTAACTTCTAAATAAGAATTAGGATTTACTTTTAACTGTTAATGTTAATCTACTGTTTTCTTGTTAGTGATGGGGAATCCCTTCCCCCACCTTTGTTGTATAAATGGTGAGATTGATTTACTATATTAAGAAGTCTATAGAGAAGCTGTTGCTACCCAAAGGGCTTCTAAGCATGGTTGCTTAGCTACTGCTAGTTAAATAAACATCCTTGATGTTTTGCTCTGGAGATTTTCCAGCTAGAAACTTGGCACTCAAAGTTCTTTTTCTAGTTCTTCTAGCACTTTTTTCCTTTTTCATTTTTTTAGAAGAATGATTACAAAATAGTGAACAGAATAAAATAATAATGACCAATGAATTTTTGTCTACTATTATTATAAAATGACACAGTACTGTTTAAATTTTAGGTAAGTATCGAATAATTTATATCAGCAGCTCTTAGCAGTAGTAGAAAAATTTTAATGGGAGCCAGAATTGTTTACCATGGTAGTATGGAATAATGGAAAGGGGTGTTTGCTCTAAAACAAACCTACCCAGCTTTAAATCCTCATGCTGCCACTTAAGCTATAGAAGCTTTAAGCAAGTAGCAACCTTTTAGTGTTTCTTCACCTCTAAAATGGGAATAATAATTCCCTTGTGAAAGTGTTGTTTTAAAATAATGTATGTAAGTCATGTAGTGCAATGTTTACCACTTACTAGCCCCTCAAATTGTTGGTAATGATGTGACATTGCCCCTGTTGCCCTTAGCTCATATTAGATATGGTACTTTAAATATTTCCATCCATGCTTTGTATTCTAGACTAATAGATAGATTTGATTCCTACTCTCACTCTGTCATTACCTGGAACAAATCATTCAACCCCTCTATACATCAGTGATGCTACCGTTTTTTAAGATGAGGGATTACATAGGTTATCTCCAAGTTTCTTTCCTGCTCTAAAGTGTCATGGTTCATTTTCTTGGCCCTTCCCTTAAGGCTAGAATAAAATACTGATTAGGAATTTCTTAGAGAACAGGATGTTTTCCCATTAATGGCATAAACATGTTGGTATAAATAAAATCCTCCTTGAAGAAATGACATGAAAATTAAAATTACTCAACATGAGCCCTTTTCCTTTAGCATTCATCTTATTTTGTAAAATTTAAGATTTCTCGGGGTACCTGGGTGGTTCACTAGGTTAAGTATCTGCCTTCAGCTCAGGTCATGATCTCAGGGTTCTGGTATCGAGCCCCACATCGGGCTCCCCACTCGGTGGGGAGTCTCCTACTCCCTCACTCTGATCCTCCTCCCTGCTTATGCTCTCTGTCTCAAATAAATAAAATCTTTTTAAAAAAATTTAAGATTTCTCACAATATTAAAGATTTTCTACCACTTCACTGTTAAATTCAGAACTTTGGTAGCCTTTTGCAACAAGGATGGCACAGTAAAATGTATTATAAATGTCACACTTACATAAGATGAGAGCAAGCCCTTTTATGAAGGCTACTTCATGTCCTTGGATATATCATGTTGTCGTTCATTCAGCAAATAGGTGCTGTAGTGTCCACTAGTATCTAGTAGATACAAGTATACAAAGAGGTTATTAAGGCCAGCAATCTCTTTCAAGTTCAGTTCAACTCCTAAGGAACAACACCTGTATTTTTAAACTATTCTCAGGATAGTTACCTTAAAGGGGGGAAAAAAACAAATCTGTATTTAGACTACTATTCTGAAGGTGATCATCTTTTCTCAGATGTTCAGAAACTTGATACTGTTCCATGTTATGGTGGCTGGGAAACTCTTGCATAGCAGAGAGAGAGAGTCCTTAAACTTGTAATACCAAGGACATTAAATAGTAATGGGTGAAAACATATTATTCCAGCATTAATCTTAAAATAGCATTGTTATATTTTCAGGAAACTACTAAAGTTCCTGTGGAAGTAAAGTAGAATTTCATAAGAACATAATGGGTAAGTTATATAAAAGTGATTTTATATTTCAACTAGAAGCAGCTGGTTTTTCTTCTCAAAGATAGGCCTTTGACATTGGTGAGTGCAAGTAAAAAAATGATCAGAGTAGACTAAAATTAGTTGTTTAAATCCACAGCATCTGTTCACTACAGGCATACCTCAGAGATATTATGGGTTTTGTTCTAGACCACAGCAATAAAGCAAGTCAAATAATTTTTTGGTTTCCTCATGCTTATAAAAGTTGTGTTTACACTGTACTGTAGTCTATGAAGTATGCAGTAGCATTTTGTATATATAGTATATATATATATTTACACAAAAAAATATATATATATTTACACAAAATATATATATTATATATATAATATATATTAGTACCTTAACTTAAAAATACTTTATTGCTAAAAATGCTAATCATCTGAGCTTTTGGTGAGTCATCACAGATCACCATAACATCACCATAACAAAAACAATAATAATGGAAAAGTTTGAAGTATTGTGAGAATTACGAAAATGTGACATAGACACAAAATGAGCAAATGCTGTTGGAAAATGGCATCAGCAGACTTGCTCAATGCAGGGTTGCCACATACCTTCAATTTGTAAGAACTGCAAAGCACAATAAAACAAAGTATGCCTGTACATATTTTTGAAAGGCAGATAAGTAATGTTTTTGTGCCAAGTATAATTTGTGATTACTAATAAGTAATAGCAACTTTAGAATTAGAAACTTTCCCAACAAACATATAAAGTGCTTTAAGTTGCAAAAAAAAAAAATGCAAGAATTATAAATTTAATTGATAATTGTTTTTATTTTGTAAGGGATTGGCAAAACCTGCTAAGTATTTGTATGCTTGAGTAGTCTATAATTTACAAGTTATTTGCATCCTTATGAATCCCCCAGCTTTTTATTATGAAAAATTACAGGAATGATACACTATATAGCCTTCAGTGAGTGTTCAATTTTGCCACATTTGCTTTCCTTGTGTGTATATTGTTTATAAACCCTATACACCCATATACTCACCCATGTATTTTTCTGTACAATTTATTTACTTGTATGGTATCACTTCACACCTAAATACTGGAGTAGGCATCTTCTAGTTAGGTCCATATTCAGAATTTCCCAGTTGTTTCAGTAGTGTTCTTTATAGCAGGTATGTTGTAGACATACCTCGTTTTATTGTGCTTCATTTGCACTTCACAGATACTGCGTTTTTTAACAAATTGAAGGTTTGTGTCCACCCTGTGTGGACAAAGTCTACTGGTGCCATTTTTCCAACAGCACTTGCTCTTTTCATGTCTCTCACATTTTGGACAATATTTCACTTTTTCATTATTATTATCTTTGTTATGGTGATCAGTGATCTCTGATGTTGCTATTGTAATTGTTGTGAGATGCCACGAACCATGCCCACATGAGACAGGGAACTTAATGTTTTGTGTGTTCTGACTGCCGCACCGACCAGCTCTTCCCTCATCTCTCTCTCTCTCCTCAGACCTCCCTATTCCCTGAGACACAAAAATTGAAATTAGGCTAATTAATAACCCTACAGTGACCTCTGAGTATTCAAGTGAAAGGAAGAGTTGTACATCTCTCACTTTCAGTCAAAAGCAAGAGATGATTAAGCTTAGTGAGGAAAGCATATCAAAAGCTGAGACAGGCTGAAAGCTATGCCTCTTGTGCCTAACAGTTGGCCAAGACGTGAATGCAAAAGAAAAGTTCTTCAAGAAAATTAAAAGTGCTACTCCAGTGAACACATGAATAATAAAAAAAAGTGAAACATACTTATCACTGATGGACAAAGTCTGAGTGGTCTGGATAGAAGATCAAAACCAGCTATAACAGTCCCTTAAACCAAAGCCTAATCCAAAGTGAGGCCCTGACTCTTCAATTCTGTGATGGCTAAGGGAGGTGAGGAAGCTGTAAAAGAAAAGTCTGAAGCTCACAGAAGCTGGCTTGTGAGGTTTATGGAAGGAAGTTGTCTCTCTAAGATAAAACTGAAAGGTAAAGCAGCACGAGCTGATGCAGAATCTACAGCAAGTTACCCAGATCCAGCTAAGGTAATTAATGAGGGTGGCTACACTAAACAACAGATGTTCAATGGAGATGGAACACCTCGTATTGGAAAAAGATGCCATCTAGCACTTTCATAGCTAGAGAGAAAATTCAGTGCCTGGCTTCAAAGGACAGGCTGACTCTTGTCAGGAACTAATGTAGCTGGTGATTTTCAGTAGAAGCCAGTGCTTACTGACTTCCAAAAATCCTAGAGCCCTTGAGAATTATGCTAAATCTACTCTGCCTGTGCTTTATAAATGGAACAACAAAGCCTGGATGACAGCACATCTATTTACAACATGGTGTACTGAATATTTTAAGCCTACTCTTATTACTTAAGAAATACATCTTATAAAGTATAGCTGCCACAGACAGTGATTCTTCTGATGCATCTGAGCAAAGTAAACCGAAAACCTGGAAAAGCTTTACCATTCTAGATGCCTTTCACAATACATGGGATTCATGAAAAGAGGTCAAAATATCAACATTAGCGGGAGTGTGGAAGAAGTTGATTCCAACCCTCATGGATGACTTTGAGGGGATCAGGACTTCAGTGGAGGAATTAAATGCAGACGTGGTAGAAATAGCAACAACTAGAATTAGGAGCGGAGCCTGAAGATGTGATTGAATTGCTACAATTTCATGAGAAAACTTGAATAGATGAGGCATTGCCTCTTATGGGTGAGCAAAGAAAGTAGTTTCTTGAGATGGAATCCACTCCTGGTAAAGATGCTGTGATGAGGGGGCGTTTGGGTGGCTCAGTCATTAAGCATCTGCCTTCGGCCCAGGACCTGATCCCAGGGACCTGGGATTGAGCCCCACATCGGGCTCCCCGCTCAGTGGGAAGCCTGCTTCTTCCTCTCCCAATCCCCCTGCTTGTGTTCCCTTTCTCGCTGGTGGTCTCTCTGTCAAATAAATAAAATCTTAAAAAAAAAAAAGATGCTGTGATGAATGTTGAAATGACAACAAAGGAATTAGAATATTATGTAGACTTAGTTGATAAAGCAGTGGCAGGGTTTGAGAGAATTGACTCCTATTTTGAAAGAAGTTCTGTGGGTCAGATGCTGTCAAACAGCATCACGTGCTACAGAGAAATTGTTCCTAAAAGGAAGAGTCAATCGATGCAGCAAACTTCACTGTTGTCTAATTTTAAGAAATTGCCACAGCCACCCCAGCCTTCAGCAACCACAACCCTGATCAGTCAGTGACCATCAACATCAAGGCAAGACCCTCCACCCTCAACTGACCTAGTGTCACTGAAAACTAGGACAGTGGTTAGCATTTTTTAGCAATAAAGTATTTTTAATTAAGGTATAAACATTTTTTTAGACATAATGATATTGCACACTTAATAGACTATGCTGTAAACATAACTTTTATATTCACTGGGACCAGAAAATTGATTTGACTCGTTTTTGCATTATTTGCTTTATTGTGGTGGTCTAGAACTGAATCCACAGTATCTCTGTGGTATCCCTGTGTTTTATATCCAGGATTCAATCAAGGATCACTTACTGTGTTAATTTGTGTTTTTAGTCTCCTTTAAATAGTTCCCTCCTTTTGGGGGCATGAGGAGTGAAGTCTTTCATGACACTTTAAAATTTATATATATCTGAGTGTTTACTCCTGATTAGATTCAGATTAGACATTTTGGGCAGCAGTAGTACATAAATGATTTTTATATTTATTAATCTTAATTTGAGGGATTTTTAAATTAGCTGTTAACAAATAAAATAGATGTTTGTAGCTTGAACTTCAGTTTTATCCTCCGTACTTACTCTTTTCGTAGGGCTTCCTGAGTTTTTAGAATAAGCTTTAAGATACTTTCTTTCAGATATTGGTAACCATAAAAATTAAAATTTTCTCAGTACAACACTGTGAAAGTTATAGATGTTAGAAAGCTCTTAAAGGGATATATAAAAAAATATATACTCCCCAAAAAGTTATGTTGAGCTAGCTTGTGTGGCTAAAGCCAGCATGGTGGCAATGAGGGTAGCTGGCAGTAGAGTAACCACCTCCTTACCTCTACTTTGAATTTCAAAGACTGGTATTTGTCTGTATTCATTACTTCAGTCATGCAATAATTTAAACACAGCAATAAAATGTTTTGATCATTACTTTAATGGATCAAGAGTAAAGATGCTGAGTAAAAGGAAGCCCTAACTTTTAGAATTAGGAGTTTGTCAGAGGAGTTGAAATCATATGATGTACATTCTTTTTTGATAAATTCACACAGTGCATCTTATGTTAAAAATGAGTATTTCCAATGATTTTATTTAAAGCTTTACTATTTGATAATTTTGTTTGAGGTTTCAAATTTGAATGTGCTGCTGTGTTCACAAAAAACTTGTTAATATTTCCTTGAAAAAGAAATTTTTCTTTTTCAAAGAAAATTCTGGTAAATTTTCATCTACAGTAACATACTTGAATGTAGTTGATTCTGACATTGGAAAATGTTTAGAGAATAATAAAACGAGTTTAAAAACCTTAAAATCTTGATAGATGTTATCATCCAGAAATGTTTCTGTTCTGAGTTACTCAAATATTAACCTTGGTAAACCTGTTTATTTTTAATTTTGTGATTCAAAAATCATTTTACTACTTACTTTAGATGGAGAAGAGAAAACCTATGGTGGCTGTGAAGGCCCTGATGCCATGTATGTCAAATTGATATCTTCGGATGGTCATGAATTTATTGTAAAAAGAGAACATGCACTAACATCTGGAACAATAAAAGCCATGTTGAGTGGCCCAGGTAGGTACATTTCTTTATTTTCTGTTAATAAATCTTCACTTTTAATGTGTTTTTACTTGAATAAGTGACTTATAACATTAAATGAGATAGTAACTGTTCTAACGTTATTGCATGATTATGTTGCATTGGAAAAAGTGGTTTCTGCCAGTTCCTGTTTTCAGTTATTAACCCTAATAGAAAGGATCTTTTCCCTACATTAGTACCATGGTTAATTTCTTCACCACAGAAGGACTCTGATGGCGAATTGTGCTCTTAATGACATATAAAGTTTATTTTTAGAAGTTACCACTTCCCAAACATCTATTCTTAACATTTTCTTTTTCTTTCTTTCTTTTTTTGTTTGTTTGTTCCTTTGAAATAATTTTTTTTTTTTTTAACCTCAAGGAAATTTTTTTTGAGGATTGGAATTTTCTGGAGTATACAATAATACTATGTTTAACTTTTGGAGGAAACACCAAGCTGCACAGTAGCTGCACCATCTTACATTCCTACCACCACTGTATGAGTATTCTAGTTTCTCCACATTTTCACTGACGTTTATGTTCCCATTTTTTTTATTTTAGCCATCCTAATAGGTGTGAAGTGGTTTCTCATTGTATTTTGTTTCAAGATTTATTTAAGAGAAAGAGAGAGTGCACAGGCAGGGGCAGGGGCAGAGGGAGAGGAGGAGAGAGAATCTCAAGCAGACTGCCCACTGAGCACAAAGCCCAGTGCTGGGCTCAGTCTCAAGACCCTGAGATCATGACCTGAGCAGAAACCAAGAGTCAGACGCCTAACTGACTGAACTACCCAGGGACTCTTCACTGTATTTTGGATTAGCATTTCACTAAGGACTGATGCTGAACATCACTTCTGGTGTTTGCTATACATTTGTATATCGTCTTTGGAGAAATGTCTATTCAAATCTGTTGCATATTTTTCAGTTCAGTTGTGTGTCTTTTTGTTACTGAGTTGTAAGAGTTCTTCATAAATTCTGGACACTAACCCCTTATCAGACATATCATTCGCAAATATTTTCTTATAACAGTTCTGTGATTTTGTTTATTAATTTTTAAAGATCGTACCTATTTATTTGACAGAGCGAGGGAGCACAGGCAGAGGGAGCAGCAGGCAGAGGGAGAGGGAGAAGCAGGCTCCCCACTAAGCAGGGAGCCCGGTGTGGGACTCAATCCCAGGACCCTGGGATCATGATGTGAGCTGAAGGCAGACACTAAACGGACTAAGCCACTCAGGAGTCCCCAGTTCTGTGATTTTAGCTTTTACATTAAGGTCTTTTATTTTAATTTTTATATATGGTGCGAGGTAATGATTCAGGCTCATTCTTTCTTATGTGGACTTCCCAGTACCATTTGTTAAAGAGACTATTCTTTTCCCCATTTAATGGTCTTGGCACCTTTTTGAAAATAAGTTAACCATAGCTATATGGGTTTATTTATGGGTTCTCAACCCTCTTCCATTGAGAGTCCTTTTTTTTTCTTTTTTAATTTTTTTTTTCTTCTAAGTAATCTCTATACCCAGTGTGGGGCTTGAACTCAAGAGTTGGCATGCTCTACCCACTGAGCCAACCAGGTGCCTCATTCCGTTGATCTATTCTTATGCCACAGTATTCAAATACCACAGGATTTTGATTACTTTAGCTTTGTAGTAAGCTGTGAAATGGGGAAGTGTGAGGACTCTAACTTTTTTACTTTTTCAAGATTGTTTTGGCTATTTGAGATTCCTTGTTTGTTTGGGGTTTTTTAATTTTGATTTAAATTCCAGTTAATATACAGTGTAATACTACTTTCAGGTGTACCATATAGTGATTCAGCACTTCCATACTCACACCCAGTGCTCATCACAAGTGCATTCCTTAGTTCCCATCACCTATTTAACCCATTCCCCCACCCACCTCCCTTCTAGTAACCATCAGTTTGTTTTCTGTAGTTAAGAGTCTGTTTCTTGCTTTGCCTCTCTACTTTTTTCCCCGTTTGCTCATTTATCTTGTTTCTTAAATTCCACATGAGTGAAATTGTATGGTATTTGTCTTTCTCTGACTGACTTATTCTGCTTAGCATAATACTCTAGCTTCATCCATGTTGTTGCAAATGGCAGGGTTTAATTCTTTTTTATGGCTGAGTAATAGTCCAGTGTGTGTGTGTGTACGTGTACACATGTACATATACACACCACATACCACATCATCTTTATGCATTCATCAGTTGATGGATACTTGGGCTCTTTCCATAATTTGGCTATGGTAGATAATGCTGCTATAAATATGAGGGTGCAGGTATCCCTTTGAATTAGTATTTTTGTATTCTTTGGGTAAAAACATAGTAGTGCAATTGCTGGATCATCAGGTAGTTCTTTTTTAACTTTTTGAGGAATCTCCATACTGTTTTCCAGGGAGGCTGCACCAGTTTGCATTCCCACCAAGTGTAAGAGGATTCCCCTTTCTCCACATCCTTGCCAACACCTGTTGTTTCTTGTGTTGTTGACTTTAGCCATTCTTTTTTTTTTTTAAAGATTTTATTTATTTATTAGAGAGAGAGAGCACAAATAGGCAGAGCGGCAGGGAGAGGGAGAAGCAGTCTTCCTGTTGAGCAGAGAGCCTAATGTGGGGCTTGATCCCAGGACCCTAGGATGATGACCTGAGCCGAAGGCAGATGCTTAACTGACTGAGCCACCCAGGTGCTCTGACTTTAGCCATTCTGACAGATGTGAGGTGATATCTCATTGTACTTTAGATTTGCATTTCCCTTATGATGAGGGATGTTGAGTATCTTTTCATGTGTCCATTGGCCATCTGTATGTCTCCTTTGGGAAAATGTCTATTCATGTCTTCTGCCCATTTTTTAATTAGATTATTCCATTTTTTGGGTGTTGAGTTTTATAAGTTCTTTATATATTTTGAATACTCACCCTCTATCAGGTATGTCATTTATAAATACCTTCTCCTATTCCATAGGTTGCCTTTTAGTTTCGTTAACTGTTTCTATTTGAGGTCACTTGTAATTCCTTTTCTTTATTTTTTATTATGGAGATTTTAAAATACACACAAAAATGGAAGAGTATAATACACTTCCATGTACCCATTAACCAGCTTCAGTTTTATCAACATTTTGCTAATCTTACTTCATCTGTTATCATTTCTTTATGAGTATTTCAAGCAATTAAGTCCCTGCTAGTGTCATTTGACTTGCAAAATCTATGCTAGTTCCCCTGCACTCTCCCTTTTTTTCAGACCATGAATTTTATGAAGAAACATGGTTATTTGTAAAATGTCCACATCTGGATTATACTTAATGTTTCATGTTGTAAGCTTATAATTCGAACTCTAAAGGCTTGATTAGATTCCACTTCATTTTTCTAGGCAAGAATACTTTATAGATGGTACCACTGTATTCCTGTTGTCTCAGCCTTTCAGCAGTGTCGAGATTAGTGGTTTAGCAAGCTGATCCATCTATGAACAATCCTGCAGTCAGATTTTCATATAATGCTTTTAGTGTTCGTTGTAATTATTGCTGAGATTTATTTCATTTGGAATTACAAAACAGTGATTTTCTAATTTTTATAATTTCTTCTGCATTTATTAGTTGGAATTCTATAAAGAACTGTGTTTATCCTAAAATATATTCTGTATAGCAAAGAAAAGATAAATGCTCGATTTTTTTTCCCTTTACATATAATTTTTCAGTATAATGAAATGATTCTTCATCCTCTAGTAGCGAAGAGTATTTTGGTTTTTGTTTGGGGTTTCTTGTGTATCAGTTTCAACTTGCGACTTTTTATTATTTGATGTCTTTTAATCTGGTGCAGTCCTTCTCACTGGTGTGCAAATTGCCCCATTTGCTCCCCTTTTATGCCAGAAGGAGCCATGTCAGGTTGGCTCCTGTGTCTTTTTGACATGGCTCTGGTAGTCTTGGATAGCTATACTACTTTCTGTAATAACAAGATTTCTCAGGCTCATTTGATAGATTATTCTCTAATCCTGAAAACAGACATTTTTCCAAAGAGCTGTTTTCTTGTAGTGGAAAATGGTGCTTAGGAACCCCAGTCTGGTTGCTAGCACTACTTATTACTCATGGGTCGAATTACTTTTGGACTTTTCTACTGGATAGAGCTAGGATATACTTTAGAAAAACAACGTCATGGGTTTCAATAAATTTTATTTAATAATAAAATTAAAAGATGTTTGCTTTTTCTAAGCTTGATCTCCTTTAGTTTATCTGCAGCCCAAAACTAATGTTTGCATAAAAAGGAATGAAGTACTGATACATGCAACCTTCAAAATATGATGCTAAGTGAAAGGAGCCAGAGAAAAGGTCACATGTTGTATGATTCCATTTGTATAAAATATCCAGAATAGGTAAATCCATAGAGACAGAAAGATTGGTGTTTGCCAGAGGCTGGGGGTGGGAAAGTGGGCAGGAACTGCTTAAAGGGTATGGGGTTTTATTTTGGGATGGTGAGAATGTTTTGGAACTAGATAGCAGTGGTGGTTACACAATATCATGAGCGTACACTGAATTGTATACTCTAAAACGGTTGATTTTATGTTATATGAATTTCACCTCAAAAAACCCTAATGTTTGTCTAATATCAAAAGCTTACTGGGCACCTGGGTGGCTTAGTCCATTAAGCATCTTCCTTTGGCTCAGGTCATAATCTCAGGGTCCTGGGATTGAGTCCCATATCAGATTCTCTGCTGAGTGGCAAGTCTGCTTCTCCTTCTCCCTCTGAGATCTCTCTCACTCTCTCTCAAATAAATAAAATCTTTTTTAAAAAAGCTTAGTTAGTGTTTATTGGTAATATTTCATGCATATATTCAAGAAATAGAGTTTTAGTCATTGACAAACCAAAATGTACCTCATTGCTATAAATTCTTCATTCAATACTTCTCTCCTTTCTTCCCACCCCACCCCCAACCTATAGACAATTATTGGAAAACTTTTAAAAAACTACATTCTCTGAAAGCACATTTATCTACCTCTTTTTTCAGTACACAGTGCTAGTGCTAGACTGCTAAGAAACTATTTTATCCCTGTAGTAAATGCTAAATGTTGTAATCTCTATATAACTAATTTTGAGAGATCATTAAAAAGTTTATAAAATGTTACTAAAACAAAGGGAAGTAGCTTATGAGGAGCTCTCATTAACATAAGCATAATTTTGAAAACTAAAGGGGGAAACAGTGGGTTTGCTTTCTTGAGAAAATGTTTTTAAATAGTATTACATTTATTATTTATTTTTACATGACAACTCAGTATAGCACAGGGCTCCTGATGATCCATAAAGACTTGATTTCTTAAACTGAGTCTTCTAAAAGATTTGTCTTTTTGTATCCTATTCACCCTTACTTACTCATGCCACCATCATTCTTAGGAAAAGCTAGTGTCCAAAGTCCTAGAAGAAAATTAGAATTTTAAAATACAGTCTTGATTAATCTCAGTTGTGATCTTAATAAAGATTTTTTTGTATTTATACTCAGAAATCAGAGTTACATATTTCATTTGATGCTAGTGGGGTTCATTCTTTTCACATTGTATTAGTTTGCTAGGGCTGCTGTAACAAAGTACCATAGACTGAGTGATTTAAACAATAAAGATTTGCTTTCTCATAATTTTGAAGGGTAGGAATTTGAGATCAAGGTATTGGTAGCGTTTCTTCTGAGGCCTCTCTCCTTGCCTTGATGGCTGTCTTCTCCCTATATTCTTCACATTGTCTTCCCTCTATGTGGCTGTAATTTAACCTCCTGTTCTTATACAGATACCAGTCATATTAGATTAGGGTCTGTTCTAATAATCCTGTTTTGTCTTAATTATCTCTTCAAAGACCCCATCCATGGGTCATTAAGCAGTATCTATACTAAAACTAGAATGATACAGAGAAGATTAGCATGGCCCCTGTGCAAGGATGATCCGCAAATTTGTGAAGCGTTCCATGTTTTTCAAATGTTTCCTGAACAGAAAAAAAGAGAGGGGAAAAAATCCTATCCCCAAATGTGGTCACTTTTGGAAGAGCTGACAGTTAGGACTTGCCAACATAGGAATTCATACAGCCTGTAACAAACATACTCCTTTTCTTTTACAGGTCAGTTTGCTGAGAATGAAACTAATGAAGTCAATTTTAGAGAGATCCCTTCACATGTGCTATCAAAAGTATGCATGTATTTTACCTACAAGGTTCGCTACACTAACAGCTCCACAGAGATTCCTGAATTCCCAATTGCACCTGAAATTGCACTGGAACTGCTGATGGCTGCGAACTTCCTAGATTGTTAAATAAAATAAATTATAATAAACTGTTAACTTTTTTCAGTATTTAATACCTGTAGTTCAGTTAGTAATTTTTTCATATATAGCATGTTGCCTGTGTGCAGTTGAACTTCCAAGTTCATTGCAAAGCAGATTATCTTCTGTTCTTTTGCATAGCAATCAGAGTGAAATTTGTTTGCTACATCAACAAATTAAGGACATTTTCACAAATTGAGAAATAAACAAATATGCCAATTCGTAGGTGGTTTTGCCTTATCCTTTGGATGTGATTTTTAAAATTAGAACAGTGGTGATATAGTAAATACTGAAATTTAAGCATAAATGAACACATTTTACAGGTAAATAATGGGGCTACGTATTTTTGTGTTTTTAGTGTTTTTTTTTTAAACCTTTTCTGATCTTAGCCGTTGTTAGCATTACTAGAGTTATGCAAATAATTGCATTATAAACATGTTTATAACTTAGCCAAAACATTGATTTTTATAACTGTCAAAGACATAAGAGTTGACATTTCTTATGTGTCTTTTGATAAACTGCAATATTGTTTTAAGTGTATCTTGTCTTTTTGTTTATTGCTACAATTTAAGAACTTTATTTAAAAGCAATTTTGGAAGATTACTAGGAATAGCTTTTGGAGCAGTCACTTTTTGAACTGTAGCCACATGGTCAACAAGTAAACTACATGACTGATTTCATGTGCATAGTGCATTTTGGCCAATCCAAAGTACTGTATTTCATTGACTATAAAGCTTCCTTCGCAATATACATTTTCGTACATAGTCCCTTGTTGTGACTGCACTTCTGATTATTTAAATATGTTTTAAAGTATTCATTATGGACTTTATTCAGCTCTTAAAAGCTAGACTTTTCTGAACTATTCCAGTCTTCCTCCAACCAACTGAAATGTTATAAAAAATTTAAAAACATGGAGAGATGCAGTGCAAAGCTTATAATGCACTTTGGTATAGTTTATGAATTATCTTCTATTAATTAAAATATGTCCCAATAAGTATGATACCCATAATCTGTGGGTCTTCTACTGAAATCTGACTTAATATTAAGAGGTCATTCAGCTTTTATACCAAAAAAAAATTTTGAAAAACTATCACAGAGCATCTCTGCTGAGGCATGGGAAAAGGAGCACTGGAGTAGGGTTTATTACTATCTCTATCTTAGTAGTAAAACAAAGCTGTCATTATAGGAGACACATAGTTAAGCCTTCAGCTTAGTTCTTTAAGACTGGTTTAATATGGACCAGTTTTTCCAGAACCTGCAAAGAACATAAACAACCAAGATCTATAAAAGTAATTTTTCCTCATAGAAAGACCTAACATTGTACTTTGCAGCTTACTGAAAGCAATTAAATATGTTAATTGCATATATTTTAGTAACTTCTCAAGACATACTGGTACATATTTTAGTATAGAAGATTATCAAGTACACGAATTATATTCTGCTACTTGCTGACAAATAATGTTAAAAACCTAAATGATCTTAAAGGTCAAAGTGACAACTAGAATAAAGTTCAACTTTGACCAATTTTAGTAGGTTACTTTATGTGTTAGATCCAGAAGTAACCTTAAGTATAAAATATTGAAATAGAACTGAAAGATTAGGAAAAACTGTATATCTTGCGGCAAATGATACTTGCATGTTAATAAAGGCTCTTGACTGAAAGGTTTGATGAACACTTGGTGTTTGATCTTTTTAACTTTAATTTTCCCTTCCTCCTGAGGATTCATGAAACTACTTGCTTCAGGACATCTTGCCATATGATTTAATAGCAAGAATTTTTATTTGGTTATATCAAAGAGATAATTTTATATAGCACTGAAAACAGTTTTCTGACACTTGGTAATTAGTTTACTTTCCAAATTCTGGGCAAATCTGCCCAGGTTTTTTTTTTTTTTTTTCTGCACACAAACTATTACCATAAAATCCTGTTTTATTCAGTTAATATTTCATTTCTATACTAAGATTATCTTATGTTTTTTAGATTGCTTATCTTTCATGCAATTATTGACAAATGACAATCTCCTTACTTTTGAAGTCTTGTTGATACTAAGAAATACA
The DNA here is from genome assembly GCF_024610735.1 of Ursus americanus. Taxonomy (NCBI): domain Eukaryota; kingdom Metazoa; phylum Chordata; class Mammalia; order Carnivora; family Ursidae; genus Ursus; species Ursus americanus. The sequence goes on from NC_142135.1 coordinate 56,922,569, forward strand.
ATTTACTGTAAGCAGTAGATTCAGCTTGTGTTAAAAAAGAAATACATTTAGAGACCTCTTGCTAGGCATGGAATGGTCATCTTAGTGTGAGCCATATTGCTAAATTTATCAATTCTTTCAAAAATTCTGAGAAATAATATAAAACTGCTGTTAAAGATTGAAGAGTGTTTAACCCTAGTGATTCCTATCTATATAATTCTCTAAAAAGAAATTTCATACAACTTTAACAAAGTTTGGGTGTATCCAGACTTAGCAGTGCTAAGTTGAGCTTTTGATTGGTTATCTCTAAGTCTGATAAAAATTTAAGATCTGGAAATCAGTAAATGCAATTGATTCTTTATATGTATGGTGTTTTATTTGCAATATATAAATCCATTTTAATTCCAGGCCAGTCATATTTGTGCCAAGATTTTACATTTCTATTAGGTTAAACTCTTAAATATTGTACCTAATGATCTCTTGGTTTAAGCAAATATTTATTAATCTAGAGGTATTTTTGGTATGTTAGAGCACAAAACTGGGAGTTAAAGTCTGAAATCTTGTGTTAACTAGTCATGTGATAAGTTACTGGGCCTTAATTTTACATTTAGAAAATTAGGAGAGTGCACATTAATAAGGTGATAATGTTTACCACATTAATTTTTTTAATGAACAAACAAGATTGTGTTTGTATTGCTTAAATCCAAGATTGCAAACATTACAGGCAATAAGATTAGGATTATAAATGAGAGAAAATGGCTTTGTTGTTGCATCTCTTAAATAATACTCTAAATTTTCAGTTTTGCTGCTTTTGATTAAGCATTAAATACCATACATCAGTACTACATATATTAATAGTTTAGAATTAATTTAGAATCCTTATAGTTGTTTCCTATTGCCTGCTACATAAAGAAAATCCAATTTTAGTTTTGGTTACCAACAATTGTTAATATAAAGGGAGTATTGACTGTTTTCACACCGGTATTATGTAATGCAAGCTCAACCCAAAACTCATTTTTCATTCATCCCTAAATTAGTAACTTATGCTGAAACAGATACATGTGTAAATTACTTACTTCATGTATTTCTAGCTGAAAACAAGCCTTTTTTTCCATTGCCCTGTTGGAATATTGTTTCCTTCTTCTATATTCCCTTAGTTGGTCCCTCCACCTCTATGCCCCCAGGTCATTTGCAAATATTTTCTTATAACAGTTCTCTGATTTTGGCTTTTACATTTAGATCTTTGATTCTAAGTTAAATTTTGTGTATGGTGTGAGGTAATCATTCAGCCTCATTCTTATGTGGCCTTCCCAGTACCATTTGTTAAATAGACTATTCTTTCCCGCATTTAATGATCTTGGCACCCGTGTTGAAAATTTTAAAGTTGCTTTGAGATAGAACTTATGTCTTAATCATTAAATTGTTCTATAAGTTTTGTGTTTGTTATTACTCTTATATAGGACCCAGGGGCATCAGAATTAGATTTTTCCCCCTGTGTAGTACTAGATGCTTAGAGTCATTTTTAATGTAAAAATGTCTTGTAATATTTTCCTAGATGTAAGTTTATATGTTAAGGCCTTTATTTGTGATAAGATCTCTTGCTTCATTATTTAGAGAAGCATGTATATGATGATAGCTTAGGATAAGAAAAATTCAAATTTCATGACTTTTTATTCTACCAGAATTGTCTAAAATCTTTTAGTTGGCCTTTTACATCATGAAGTAAGGCTTGTAATTAATTCTGTCTATGCATATCAACTGATCTAGTTCCACTGTTGGATTTTTTGTAATATATAACTAGGATTTTAATTATAAGGCATGTTAAATTTTGATGCAAATTTATCAAATATATTTTACTTTTGAGTCAGTGTAGTGTCATTTCTGTGAATCCCATCACAAGTATAATTTTGAATTGGAAAGTACATTTTCTTTGGACTGTTCAAGACAATTTTTGCCTTTCCATAATTTCATTCAACCACTTTTGAAAATGCATGTTTCTTTAGTTTCTTACAGCCATCATTTGAATCAACCAGTATGTTGCCTTTTGCTATTTAGTTTTTATTTTAATGAAGATCCAAGACAAAATGTATAGTCCAAGAAAGGTCACAAGCTAATTTATGGTGAGATTCTAGATTCAGATTATAGTTCAAATTAGAACAAACATGGTGCTTAGATTCTAGAGATGACCTATATGAATGCTACATCCAGAAAAGGAAGTCATGTTTTGTTAGAGTATTGAAATAAACAATATACAGAATATTGAAATGGTCAAATTGAGATAGGGAGGAAATGCATGAGGTGTGCTTATGAAGTAATCAATGCTTAAGAAATATATAACATTTCCATCCAAGTGAACATTATCCTTCACTTAGTAGGGCTATTGTTGCTCAGAATGTTTCCAGACTTTAGAGTTTATAATAAATGTTCTTTTGAATAGCCTCATTAGTGGGAGGTGCTTTTCTTTAAATGTTTTGCAACAGCCAATAAATGTTTCTTATCTAAACCTACTGAATAAAGGCAAGTGGCCAGGCTGGTTAAGGAAGAAGGTATATAACTAGAAGAATTAGTTTTCTCATATAGCCAGTTATCCCGTTCAGGTATCATGGCATATCACAAAAATTAATGTAAGAATGTAGCATCAAAGTTGTAATTCAAAAGGATTTTATAAAATTGGTCTCTTACAATGCAGCACATCACCTTTACTTTGCTCAAAGTAGACAGTGTTTAAGCATTGTGCTTCCAATATTTTGTTGGGTTTTGTTTTTCAACATCACATTGAAAGACAACTTTCCTGTTCTGGGCAAGAATAGGTTCTATCTGGTAAAGTACCATACCATCCTTAAACACTGAAGGTACTTTGGTGAAAACGTATTCCTAAGGAATTGAGTCCAGGAAGTTACACTGACTATAGTGAAATGGCTATACTAAAGTTATAAAAGGCCAAAAGCTTGTGAAACTAATGAAACTACATTTATGAGATTTGTTTTTGAATGCAACTGTATTCTTTTCCCAGTGGCAATTTTTACCTTATGTACATCTAAAAACTAGATTGTAAGACAGGAATGAAGAGGGAGAGCTATTTTATTTTTTTAGGTGGTTGATTTATTACCTTTCCTGGTGCCCAGCACAGCACGTTTACATTGCAAGCATTCAATAAGTGTTGAGTTGAAGGAAACTCACTGGTGTGTAAAGGTAGTGTTTCAGTCATATTCCACCGCAATCTTAAGTTTTATGCATTGGCTACTGATATGTAAATGTTGAAATAAAAGATTAATCTGAGGCTAACTGGAGATATCTGTACGTCATCTGGTCTGCCACTGGCAGGGAAGAGTACTGAACAGGAAGGCAGGAAAGCTCAGTTCAGGATCATTGTTAATGATCAGTTTGATGTTCTCCCATGAAAAATAATAGTAGTCTCTAAATAAACATTACTCCAAAGAAGATACACAAATGACCAGCAATACATGCAAACCTGCTCAAGTCCTAAGTCTTCAGGGAAATACTAAACCACAATAAGATACTTTACATCCACTATGATAGCTATACTATTTTTTAAAAGGACAATACTAAATATTGGCTCAGATGTGTAAAAATCACAACTTATAAATTTCAGGTGGGAGTGTAAAATGGAACAGCAGCTGTAGAAAACAGTCTGGCACTTCAAAAAATTAAACAGAGTTTCCAGTTCAAGATGGTGATGTAGAAGAACGACCTCACCTCCTCCAGGGAACATGCCAAATCACATCGATTAACAGAACAATTGCTCCTGAAGAACTGAGGACTGACTGAACAGCTACTGAACAATAAAGATAGAACAGCAAGAGAAATGGAGACATGCCACAGTTCAAAAGAATAACTAGTATATCCAGCTAGCCCGCAGAAGTCACTAAACACACATAATCTGCATAGGGGACACCATACACAAGACCACAACTTCAACTTTAGGAGAAGTAGCTATTTCACCTAATTCATAGAAACAAACAGAAAATCAAGTAAAATGGGGAGATAGGAATATATTCCAAAAGAAAGAACAAGAAGAAAAACTAAGAAAAAGAAAAATGAAACAGACAAGCAACATGCCTGATAAGGAATTTAGAGTAATGATCACAAAGATACTGAGTTGAAGAAAAGGACTAGAGAACTCAGTGAGACCTTCAATAAAGAGAAGATATTGAAAAGAATCCATCATAGTTGAAGAATAGAATAACTGAAGTAAAAAACACACTAGAGGGAATCAATACTAGATTAGAAGATGCAAAAGAACATAACAGGATCTAAAAGATAGGATAATAAAAAGCACACAAACCGAACAGCAAAAGAGGAAAAAATGAGAATAGATTAAGAGATCTCTTGAACAACATGAAGCAAACAAACATTTGCATTATAGGGGTCCCAGAAGAAGAAAAAGAGATGTAGAAAATGTATTTGAACAAATAACTAAACTTCCCTAACCTAGGGTAGGAAATAGACATCCAAGTCCAAGAAGCACAGAAAGTTCCAAACAAGATATAGAGATTCTTAAAAGCAGAAAGAAAACAAAAAGAATCTTAAAAGCTGCAAGAAAGAAAAAAGTTACCCACAAGGGAAAAGTTATAAGACTATCAGTAAATTTTTCAGCAGAAACTGTAAGCCATAAGGGACTGGCATGATATATTTGAAGAGATGGAAGGAAAAAATCAACAACCAAGAATACCCAATAAGGTTGTCATTCATATTTGAAGGAGAGATAGTTTCTCAGACAAACAAAAGAAAAAGGAGTTTATCACCATCAAATTAGCCTTACAAGAAATGTTAAAGGGACTTCTTTAAGTGGAAAAGAAATAGCCATAATAAGACGAGAAAAATATGAATTAAAATATGTAAAACATGACAAAATATACATAAAATGTGCGGAAGGAGGTAAAAAGGGAAGATAAAGGGGGAAAGAAGATCCCCCCCTTTTTTTAAAGTATGTATTTGAACTTAAATGATCATTGAATTAATATGGACTGTTATTTACTTAGGATATTGTACATGAACCTCATGGTAACCACAAACCCAAAACCTATGATAGATACACAAAATATAAAAAGAAAGCCAAACAAAACACTACAGATACTCATCCATCACAAAGAGAACAGAACAAAGAACTACAAAAACAACCAGAAAACAAATTTTTAAAATGACAATAAATACATACTTAAATGTAAGTGGCCTAAATGTAAATGACCTAAATGCTCCAATCAAAAGACATAGAGTAGCAGAAGGGCTAAAAAAACAAGACCCATCTACATGCTGCCTAGAAGAGACTCCCCTCAGACCTAAAAATGTGCACACACTAAAGGTGAAGGGATGGAAAACATTCACCATGGAAATGGAAAGGAGAAAAAGCCAGGGTAGCAATACTTGTGTCAGACAAAATAGACTTTAAAACAAAGACTGTAACGAGACAAAGAAGGGAATTACATAATGATAAAGGGATCAATCCAACAAGAGGATATAACAATTGTAAGTATCTACACACCCAAGACTGGGAGCACCTAAATACATAAGGCAAATATTAATAAACATAAACAGAGAAATTGATGGTAATACAATAATAGCAGGGGACTTTCCTAATCCACTCACATCAATGAATAAATCATCCAAACAGAAAATCAGTAAGGAAACAACATCTTTAAATGACACATTGGACCAGATGGACATAACAGATACATAGAGAACATTACATCTAAAAGCAACAGAATACACATTCTTTTCAAGTGCACATGGAACATTCTCCAGAATAGATCACATATTAGGCCATAAAACAAGGTTCAATAAATTTAAGAAGATTGAATCATACCAGGCTTCTTTTCCAACCACAAGAGTATGAAACTAGAAATAATTCACAAGAAAAACATTGGAAAAAACACAAACATGTGGAGACTAAAAATGATACTAAACAACCAATGGGTCAATGAAGCAATCAAAGAAATTTAAAAAAATACATGGACACAAATGAAAATAAAACCAAAATGGTCCAAAATCTAAGGGACACAGTGAAAGCAGTTCTAAGAGGGAAGTATATAATAACACAGGTCTTCCTCAAGAAACAAGAAAAAAACTCAAATAGGTGCACCTGGCTGGCATGTCAGTGGAGTGTGCAACTCTTGATATCGAGTTTGTGGGTTCCAGGCCTGTGTTTTGTGCCTAAAAGAACTAGAAAAAGAATAAACAAAACATAGAAGAAAGGAAATAACAAAGGTCAGAACAGAAATAAATAACATAGAGACAAAAAAAAAAAAAAAACCCAGAAAAATAAAGATAAAACAGAAAAAGATAAACAAAATTGACTAACCCCTAGCCAGACTCATCAAGAAAGTGAAAGGGGGCACCTGTGTGGCTCAGATGGTTAAGCATCTGCCTTCAGCTCAGGTCATGATCTTAGGGTCCTGGGAATAGCCCTATGTCAGGCTCCCTGCTCAGTGGGGATTCTGCTTCACTCTCCCTCTGCCTCTCCCCTTCTTTCATGTGTACGTGTTCTCACTCTCTCTCTCTCTCTCTCAAATAAATAAATAAAATCTTTTAAAAAAGAGAGAGGAAAGGATTTAAAGAAATAAAATCAGAAATGAGAGAGAAGTAACAACTAATACCACAAAAATACAAAAAATACTATAAAAAATTCAAAGAAATGGATAAATTCCTAGAACCATACAATCTTCCAAAACTGAACCAGGAAGAAATAGAAAATATTAACAACAAATTAAAACTAATGAAATTGAAAACTGTCAAAAAATAAAAGTCCAGGACCACAGAGATTCACAAGTGAGTTCTACCAGACATTTAAAGAAGAGTTAAAACCTATTTTCTTCAAACTATTCCAAAACAGAAGAGGAAGGAAAGCTTCCAATTGCATTCTATAAGACCAGAATTACCCTGATAACAAAACCAGACAAAGACACACACACAAAAAAACTATAGGCCAAAATCCTTGATGAACATACATGCAAAACTCCTCAACAAAATATTAGCAAACTGCATATAATAATACATTAAAAAGATTATTCACCATGATCAGTAGGACTTATTCCTGGGATATAAGGATGGTTGCAAATCAATCAATGTCATATACCACATCAACAAAAGAATAAAATCTTATGATAATCACAATAAATGCAAAAAAAAAACCATTTAACAAGATTCAACATCCATTCATGATAAAAACTCAACAAAATGAAGTTAGAAGGAACACAACTCAACATAATAAAGACCATATATGAAAAACCCACAGCGAACATCATACTCAATGGGCAAAAATTGAGAACTTTCCCTCTAAGGTCAGGAACAAGGCAAGGATATCTATTCTCACCATTTTTATTCAACATAGTACTAGAAATCCTAGCTGTAGTAATCAGATGAGAAAAAGAAATAAGAGGCATCTATATTGGTAAAGAAGACTGCATTTAGTGAGTTCAAAACTTTGGTTGAGAAGATCAAATTATGATGGAGATTTTTTTGGCTCAGACTATACCAGATTCTCTGGAGTATATTTTGAGGGGAGGGGTCAGGGAATGATTCTGGAAGAAGTGATGATGGGAAAGGATTGCCTGCTGAGGTTCACTGCTTGTCCCTCTCCCTCTGCTCATCCCCCTGCTCACTCGCTCTTTCTCTCTCTCTCTCTCAAATAAATAAATAAAATCTTTTTAAAAAAAGAATTTATACAACTCTAAACAAGCCAAACAACACCAAAACAAGCAAACAATCCAATTAAAAACTGGTCAGGGGACCTGAATAGACATATAGACATACAGATGGGCAAAAGACATATGAAAAGATGCTCAACACCACTAATCATCAGGGAAATGCAAATCAAAACGAGAATGAGACACCACTTCACACCTGTTAGAATAACTAAAATCAAGAAGACAAGAAACAACAAGTGTGGTGAGGCTGTGGAGAAAAAGGAACCCTCATGCACTGTTGGTGGGAAAGTAAATTGGTACAGCCACTGTGGGAAACAGCATGGAGTTTCCTCAAAAAATTAAAAATATTTAATTTAAAAATTAAAAATACCAGGGGTGCTTGGTTGGCACAGTCAGTTGAGTGTCCAACTCTTGGTTTTGGCTCAGGTTGTGATCTCAGGGTCTTGAGATGAAGCTCCACATCAGGCTCTGCACTCAGCATGGAGTGTGCTTGGGATTCTCTCTTCCTCTCCGTCTGCCCCTCCCCCTCAAAAATCTTTAAAAAATCTTTAAAAATAAAATAAATAAATCCTTAAAAAAAAATAGAAATACCAAATGATCCAATAATTGCACTATTGGTTATTTACCCAGGGAAAGCAAAAACACTAAATCAAAAAGTTATATGCACCCCAATGTTTATTTATAATAGCCAAGACATGGAAGCAACCTAAGTGTCTATTGATAGACAGATGGATAAGGAAAATATGGTACACACACACACACACGCGCGCGCGCGCACACACGCGCGCGCAGGAATATTACTCAGCCATAAAAAAGGTTGAGATCGTGTCATTTGAGACAACATGGATGGACCTAGAGGGTATTATGCTAAGTGAAATAAGACTGAGAAAGACAAATACCTACCATATGACTCCACTCATAAATAGAATCTTAAAAAAAGGAATAAACAAACAAATCAGAACTATAAATACAGAGAACGAATTGATGGTTGCCAGAGGGGAGGCAGGTGGGAGGTTGGGCAAAATAGGCAAAGAGCAGAGAGAGATACAGGCTTCCACTTATGGAATATATAAGTCATGGGAATAAGAGGTACAGCATAAGGAGTACATCAATGATATTGTAATAGTGATACAATAGGACAGATGGTAGCTATATCTGTGGTGAACAGAGCATAATGTATAAACTTGTCAAATCACCAACTTGTATACCTGAAACTAATGTAACATTTTGTGCCAACTATACTTAAATTTTTAAAAATGTTTTTTAAAAAAGTTAAACAAAATTATCATATGACTCAGCATTTATACTCCTAGATAAATACTCAAAAATTCCTAATGAAATTTTAAACATCAAAATAGCTAGCTGAAGGAGAAAAAAAGTTATGATTACAAGATACTCTTTAAAGAAAGTAAAATTTTTTGAGGGGCAACTATCCATCTTCAGCAAATTGATACCCTTTATTATATATGACATAAGCAGAAAACAAATTAAGCATTAAATTTAAAATATTTGAAAAAAATGACAAGGAAAGTAGGATGAAAGAATTAACAAAACTAGAAACAGTTAGAAAATAGGAATTAGTAGATTATAAGGACATTTACAAATATAAGAGATGATTCAGAAGAGACAACTTTATGGGACATACCAAGAGAAAAATGGGAAAGCAAAAATGCACAGATAAAATGAAAAGAGAAAGCAATGCCCAACATTAGTTATGAGAAAAGTTATACACAAAAATGGAAAAATGTTTTTAAATTATATTAGATTATTATATACATGATTCCAATAAATTTTGAACTGTGATTGACTTACTAGGAAAATATAAGTTATGAAAATTAAACCAGATAAAACCTAAGTAGACCAATGAACCATGGAAGAAAATGAAGTAGTTGTCAAAGTATTTCTCCCAAAGAGACATAAGACTAGATTATTTTTACAGTTAAGTGTTTTGGTTTCTTAATATTCACAGAACACGATTCCCTTAGAAAATTATTCTAGCATATAGAAAAAGATGGCAAATTTCCAAGTCACTCTTACAACACTAGTATTATCTTTTTTTTTAGGAATTTATTTATTTTTTAATATTTTTTAAATTATATTATGTTAGTCACCATACAGTACATCCCTGGTTTTTGATGGAAAGTTCGATGATTCATTAGTTGCATATAACACCCAGTGCACCATGCAATATGTGCCCTCCTTACTACCCATCACCAGCCTATCCCATTCCCCCAACCCCCTCCCCTCTGAAGCCCTCAGTTTGTTTCTCAGAGTCCATAGTCTCTCATGCTTCATTCCCCCTTCTGATTACCCCCCCTTTCTTTATCCCTTTCTTCTCCTACCGATCTTCCTAGTTCTTATGTTCCATAGATGAGAGAAACCATATGATAATTGTCTTTCTCTGCTTGACTTATTTCACTTAGCATTATCTCCTCCAGTGCCGTCCATGTTGCAGCAAATGTTGAGAAATCATTCTTTTTGATAGCTGAATAATATTCCATTGTATATATGGACCACAACTTCTTAATCCAGTCATCTGTTGAAGGGCATCTCAGCTCCTTCCACGATTTAGCTATTGTGGACAATGCTGCTATGAACATTGGGGTGCATATGGCCCTTCTCTTTACTACGTCTGTATCTTTGGGGTAAATACCCAGTAGTGCAATGGCTGGATCATTGAACTCAAACTCTGACCAAACACCCCCTCCTCCTAGAAAGAAAGAAAGAAAGAAAGAAAGAAAGAAAGAAAGAAAGAAAGAAAGAAAGAGAAAGAAAGAAAGAAAGAAAGAAAGAAAGAAAGAAAGAAAGAAAGAAAGAAAGAGAGAAAGAAAGAAAGAAAGAAAAGAAAAGAAAGAGGGCACCTGGGTGGCTCAGCCATTAAGCGTCTGCCTTCAGCTCAGGTCATGATCCCAGGGTTCTGGGATTGAGCTGGCACTGGGCTCCCTGCTAGGTGGGAAGCCTACTTCTCCCTCTCACACTCCCCTTGCTTATATTGCCTCTTTTGCTGTCTCTCTCTGTCAAATAAATAAACAAAATCTTGAAAGAAAGAAAGAAAGAAAGAAAGAAAGAAAGAAAGAAAGAAAGAGAGAGAGAAAGAAAGAGAGAGAGAAAGAGAAAGAAAGAAAGAAAGAGAGAAAGAAAGAAAGAAAGGAAGAGAGAGAGAGAGAAAGAGAAAGAAAGAAAGAAAGAAAGAAAGAAAGAAAGAAAGAAAGAAAGAAAGAAAGAAAGAAAAGAAAAAGGGAAAGGAAAGGAAAGAAAAGAAAAGAAAAGAAAAGAAAAGAAAAGAAAAGAAAAGAAAAGAGAGATCCACAGAGGCCTCTTCCACAGGCATATAGAAGCAACAATTCTAAATGAAATAATAGCAAATCAAATCCAGACTACAGTAAAGAATACTACACCATAACTGAGATTTATTCTAAGAAAGCAAAGATAGGTGAAAGCAAGAAAATGTATTGATACAAATTTACCAAAGATAAAATGTAGGATCATCTCAACAGACATTTAAAAATCATTTGGTAGAATATTATTCCCACTCCTGATTTTAAACTAATACACTAGGAACAGAATATTTCATACATTATTTTATTTTATTTTATTTTATTTTATTTTATTTTATTTTATTTTATTTTTTTAAAGATTTAATTTATTTATTCAACAGAGATAGAGACAGCCAGCAAGAGAGGGAACACAAGCAGGGGGAGTGGGAGAGGAAGAAGCAGGCTCATAGCGGAGGAGCCTGACGTGGGGCTCGATCCCACAACGCCAGGATCACGCCCTGAGCCGAAGACAGTCGCTTAACTGCTGTGCCACCCAGGCGCCCCTTCACACATTATTTTAAAACAATACCAAGCCAATAGTTATCACACTCAACAAAAAATATTCATCAGAAGCATTTTCATTAAAAATGAGGACAAATTAACAAGTCTTGGTGAGGATTTGGAGAAAAGGAGCCCTTGTGCACTGTTGGTGGGAATGTAAATTGGTGTGGCTGCTATGGAGAACAGTATGGAGTTTCCTCACAAAATTAAAAATGAAACTACCATATGATCCGGCAATCGCACTTCTGGGTCTTTATCTGAAGAAAACAAAAGCACTAACTCGAAAAGATATATGCCACCCCCCACTCTGCCCATGTTCATCACAGCACTACAATAGCTAAGATATGGAACAATCTAAGTAGTCATCAGTGAATGAATGATGAAAATGTCATATATGTACATATATATACGTACATATATATGCACACACATAGAATGGAATACTATTCAGCCATAAAAAAGAATGAAATCTTGCCATTTGCAACAACATGATGGACCTTGAAAGCATTATGCTAAGTGTAATAAACCAGAAAGAGGAAGACAAGTACCATATAATCTCACTTATATATGGAACCTATGAACCAAACCAAAACAACACAAATCAAGCTCATAGATACAGAGAACAGATAGATTGGTGATTGCCAGAGGTGGAGGATAGCGGGGTGAAATGGGTAAGAGAGATAAAAAGGTACAAATTTCCCAATTAAATAAATCATGGGGATGTAATGTACAGCATGATGACTCTAGTTAATAATCCTGTTTTGCATTTTCTTGAGAATTGATTTTTAAAGTTCCCATCGTAAGAAAGAAATTTTTTTTTCTAACTCTGTATGGTGACAGATGTTAACTAGACTTACCGTGATGATCATTTTGCAATATATACAAATATCAAGTCATATTGTACACCTGAAATTAACTAATATGGTGTTTTATGTTAATTACATTCCTAAAAAAAATGAGAATCAACATAAGAATACACTACCAATACACTAGTATTTCTTGGAAATTTCTAGAAAGTTTTAATTTTTATAATTAGGTATAAATATTGGGGGGAAAACAGACAATAATATGTGCAAGCAATGTGATGTCTTACAAAAAAATCCTCAAAGTGTCAACTGAAAAATTCTGAAATCTAGAAGAAAGAAGTTGAAAACGCAGTGGACATTTTTGTGGGATGTTTTGTGTGCTTACTTTTGTTTTAGCTATATATCATTTAAGTTCCCACCCTGGATTTGGAAAATACCCATTATCTAAATATAAGTGAAGGTGGGGCCCCAACATCCTACTACAGAAGCCAAAAAGAGATTTCTTCCCAGCTTCCTGACTACGGTGCATTGGTACGTGGCCAAGGAACCCTCCATATCCTTCCAATAATTGCCTTTTCTTTTCTACCTAGGCTTCAGTTGAAGACAATGTGTCTTACAGAAACTGATGTTAAAGGTAGGTTAAGGGTAACAAACTCTCAGGAAAATGGGGAATCTGATTTTTTTTTTATTACCTTGGCTAGTTAGGGCCAAAAGTAGTGGCAATTCTATAGTATTCATAAATGGTAATCTGAAAGTCAAGAGCTCAGGAGGGTTAAATAGCTATTCGAGTTATTTCTTGCTCATTGAGGACAGGGCTTTGGATGCTTGCAAAGCACCTATCAAAGGACAAGATGGAAGATATGAAAAATTAACAGTGTGAAATTATAGCCTGAGAGGTGGAAGGATCGTTTTTAGCGGTAATGAATAACAGGAAGAGAGAGGACAACCTCAAATCTGTTTCATTTCAAGGCACAGTAAGAATTCTAGGAAATTTCTAGTATTCTGTTCTTCAGCTTTTTGAGCATTGTAAAACCAAATTTGAAGATTGATTCAAAAAACTGCTGAATTAAAATGTCAGTTGAGGGGCACCTGGGTGGCTCAGTTGATTAAGACTCCAACTCTAGATTTCGGCTCAGGTGATCTCAGGGTCGTGAGATCAAGCACTCCATCTCTCTCTCTCCCTCTCCCTCTGTCCCCCACCCCAGCTTGCACACTTTCTGCCTCTAAAAAAATAATAAATTTAATTAATTAAATTAAATTAAAATGTCAGTTGACTTGGCCACTTGTGGTTACATGTCTACTATGTAAAATTTAAGATATTGATTAAGAAAAGAGTAGGAACCCAAAAAGTTAAACAGGAATCATTTCTAATCCCACATGACCCTTCTCAACAGCTACATCTGCCACCATATCCTAGGTGTAAAGAAGCAGGATCTCCTTTATACCTAGGAAATATACTCTGGGGAGAGCTAATTCTTGCCTCATGTACCATTGTTTCAAACTAGGAATATAAATTGATCCCTGGAGGTTCCCTAGATCCAGCATCAACATTAATGAAAGATTACTGCAACTCCATGAAGACAGGATCACCAGGAGCTCAGATACTCCAAGAATAAAAGTTTAGGTCACCCCACTGGGTAAAGAATTCCAGCCAGGAGGTTTACTGACTGGAGGCAAAGCAAATACAGTGGAAGAGGAAAATCATAAAAACCTGCTTTAGCCTTACAACTGGTTGTAAACAACAAGTACAACCTCTACCTACATGTTGTTTCCTGCTATGTCCTGTGTATATCAACATGTGTTAACTACCTCCCCTTTTTTCCACTACCTCCTTTTTTCCTCCACACTATTTCATTTAGCACTTGTGAAAGCTTAACTTTATAATTAGTCCTTGAGGGGATCACAAGAGAACTGGAGTAGAAAGAAATACCATGTAGAGATCTCAGATTGGTTTTTAATTTCAACAATTGACAAGACATTGAGTTGCTCCTTTCCAGGGAAGGGGTAGTACTTTTATTTTTTTCTGTTTTATTGAGCTATAACTGACATACAGAACTACGTAAGCTCATTTATCCATTCTATTGTTGATGGACATTTGGGTTGTTTGCAGTTTTGAGCTCTTACAAATAATGCTGCTATGAACATTCTTTTGTACATGGCTTTTGGTGCTCATATATACACATTTTATGTAAATACCCAGAAGTAAAATTGTAGTTTCATAGGTAATGCCTATGTTTGGCTTTACAAATTTCTGGCTAATGGTCTCCCAAAGTGGTGGTACCAGTTTACGCTTTCACCAGCAGTGTAGGAAAGTTCTGGCTACTCCACATCCTTACCAACCAACACTTAGTAATAACATTTTCATTTTAGCCATTCTAGAGGAGGTATTGTTGTATTGTATTTATTCAGATATTCTCTTTTGTGAAGTGCCTCTTTTGCCCTGTTTCTACTGAGTTGCAGGTCTCTTATTTACTTATGAGGCTTCTTTATATATTCTAGATATGCATCTTTTTTGCTATATGTATTGAAAATATCTTCAAGGGTGCCTGGCTGGCTCAGTCGTAAGAACATGCAACTCTTGATCTCAGAGCCGTGAGTTCAATCCCCATGTTGGGTGTGGAGCCGACTTAAAAAAGTAAAATAAAATAAAACCTTTAAGAAAAAAAGAAGAAAAAGAAAATACCTTCTATCAGTTGGTGGTTTGCCTTTCACCCTCTTAATGTTGGATTCTTGTGAACAAAAGTTCTTAATTTTAATATAATCAAATTATTTTTTCCTTTATGGTTAGTGTTAGTACTGTGTTAAAAAATTTTTGATTACCCCAAGGCCCTGAAGCTATTCTCTTATGTTCCCTTTTACATTTAGAATTATAGTCCATCTAGAACTGATATTTATGTATGGCATTAGGCAGAGTTCAAGATTTCTTTTTTTCCACATTAATGTCTAATGGACCCAGTATCATTGACTGAAAAGGCCATTCTTTCCGCTGCTGCACTGCATAGCTGCCTTTGTTGTAAATCAAGTTATTGTGTATGTGTGGGCCTGTTTCTAGACTTCTATTACTATGGACTAAGGAAAAAATGAAGCCATTTTCTATCATTTCTGGATGATTCTGAAAGATACTGTGATATCACTCCACGTACATATAAAACACATAGTTTTTAAGGCCATTCACAGTCTGAATCCAACCTATATTTCTAACATTATATCCCACCAGCAGCTGGCACAAGAATCTTTAGCTCTGGCTGAGTCATGCCGAGTCCCTGGTCCAATTATGGTTAAATAATGTATTTTAGAAACTTCATCCCCATTATTTCCTGGTGAATAGAATGAATTTTGTTGCTCTCAGGCTAATATCTAGTAAGTCTGGGACGTATTTATGGAATTACAGCCTGTCTCTTAATCCCTGACTCCATGCTTTATTGGACTGACTTTACATCTGCCACAAGGTTCTGATTCTAATTCAATTCCTTTACCAATTATGGCGTAAACCCGGACTTCCTGCTTGACTGGGGCCCAAACACCATGCCTAAATATTGCCAAAATGTTCTTAATGAGACTAAAAATGTTTCCATGGAAACTCAAACCACCAAGTGGGATCTATTTCAAACACTTCCTGAAACAGTAATGCACCTCCATTGTCGGCTACGCTTGAGAGTTTTGCCTAGAGATTCCAGCCACGGTGTCCATTCTCTAAAGCAAGCTCAACTGGTATTGATCTCAGTCCCAGGTCATGTGTCCTCCTGGAATTTGTGTCAACAGACCTCTACAATGAGGGCCAGCCCCAGAGCCAGGTCTTTCCTGTAGCCCCTGCCCCCCATTTCTTCTTTTGCCTCTTTCTCTCCCACTGGCAATCCACCACTCACATTCTGTCCTGCTTCATAATCAAAATAGTATGTATTACAACATCTAACCTATATCCCTACCCTCCTTCACAAGCAGCCATGCCAGCCTAATCAACACTCACAAACATTCTGACTCTCCTGTCTTCATGAAAAGATTCTTATTCTTATGTACTCCTGTGTTTATTGCAGTATTATTTATAATAGCCAAAATATGGAAGAAACTCAAGTGTCCATTGATAGAGGAATGAATAAAGAAAATTATACACACACACACACACTGGAATATTACTCATCCATAAAAAATGAAATCTTGCCATTTTTAACAACATGGATACATCTAGGGGGTATAATGCTAAGTGAAATAAGTCAGTCAAAGAAAGACAAATACCATATGATTTCACTCATTTGTGGAATTTAAGAAGCCAAACAAGGAAAAAGAGACAGACAAAAAGACCAGACTCTTAAATATAGAGAACTGGTGATTGCCTGTGGGGGGCAGGGGGAGTGGGTGAAAGAGGTGAAGGGGATTAAGAGTACACTCATGATGAGCACTGAGTAACGTATAGAATGTTGAATCACTATATTGTACACCTGAAACTAATATGACACTGTATGTTAATTATTTGGAATTAGAAAAATAAATTAATTTTTTTAAAGGTGCTTATGCTTTCCCTTCTTTTCCCACAGCTCTACCTCTCCTTTAAGACCCATTTCAAATCATCCCTTTCCCAATCTCTGCTCTCCATTTGCTTTTTTTTGTATGTCTATTCAGCATCTACCACGACTAGCCTTAGATCATAAGTAATTATATATGTCTATATAATTCTATAATTACATTTGTCTGTTTCCCTTACAGATTGTGGAACACTGGACTATATTTTTAATCCCCATAAATCTTGTATCGAGCCTAGTGCACAGCCGATTTGTAAATATTTACTGAGTTTACGTTGAACCCTGGAGTCTGGATATCCATGTGGCTGTGTGGTGTAGGGGAAAGAGAATTGAATACTGACTCTACCACTTATTTACCTGCTACCACACACACTTGTTGCGTGTCCTTGGCCAAGTCATTTAATTTCTCTGAGTTTTCAAAAGCAAAAATGGGAATAAATATCATGCTAGTTTATTAAATGACATAATATGTTTAAGTGTACTTAGCATATAGTATTCTCACGGTAGGTTTTTTTTTTTTTTTAAGATTTTGTTTATTTATTTGTCAGAGAGAGAGAGAGCACAAGCAGGGGGAGCAGCAGGCAGGGGGAGAAGCAGGCTTCCCACTGAGCAAGGAGCCTGATGTGGGACTCAATCCCAGGACCCTGGGATCACGACCTGAGATGAAGGCAGACCGTTAACCGACTGAGCCACCCAGGAGTCCCTCACAGTAGGTCTTTCAAAATATAAAGTTTTCTAGCTACAAAAAGGAGAATAGAACTAACAGATGAAATGATAGGAATTTCCCAGAAATAAATGATGGGAAAGTTCTTATGTTAGAAATCCCATCTATAAATTCTGATTTAAAATTATCAAATAGTATTACAGTGGGGAATTTTAAGATATTAACTTCTGGTCTCACTATTTACATGTCAACAGCAATAGTAAATTTATTTTTCATATAATTTAGCATACACCTGATAGGAAATTTGAAGAGACTACAAGTAAATAATTTCCACCAGGATATAATTGGATAGGCAAATTGTTTCTAACCAATAAAACATCTTCCATACTGCGATGGAAGCTGGATATTCTACCAGAAACAAGAGTGGGGTTGCTTTATAGCATTTACATTCTGGTACATACTCACACACTGCCAGGCCTTAGTTCTGTCTAGGCTGGCTGTACTCCCCACATAGAGGATTCTTTTTCCCTGGCTCTTGCTCGGGCTTCATGTCCCAACTTAATTATCAATCACAGTTATGTCCTCTGGCCACCCTATCTAAATGAGGTACCACTCCATGCCTAACTACTATTTTTTTTTAATACCAATCTCTTTGTTTCCTTCCTAGCAATTGGTAATGTTTAATTATGTATGTATGTGTTTAATCAGCCTGTCTCTCTCTATACACTATAAGCACCATGAAGGAAGAGACCATGTCCATCTGGGTTACAGTTGGATCACCAGAGCAGATGCATACTAGGTACTCAGTGAATAACTAATGGATGAATTAATTAAGCAATGTAGATAAACTCATTGCTCACCACTACTCTGTTTACCTCAGTAGCTTCTTCATTTAACTTTTAGTTGGTTGAAGAGCTCTCAAAACTAAATTCCATGAGCTTTTACTCAGACGGTTCTAAAATCTGGGGCCACATTTCCTCTTCCCCAAGGATTTTTTAACTGATCCATGCAGATGCCCCTTCCCCAAGGATATTTTAGATACTGATCTACTGTTTTCTAGTATCAAAATGGAGAACTCTGATACCAAATCGATCTGTTCTTAATTTTGTAAGGCAATATCTATGGGAGTTTTTCTTTATGTTTAAATTCCAGTATTTTTACTAGGCTATGTCTCTGTGCTGATTGGTCTGTATTATCTTTCCAAAAAATTTCACTAGACTAAATTTTTAATCTTTTTTCCCAATTTTTTATGATAAAAATTTCAAACTTCGAGGAAAGTTAATAGTACGATGAATATCTGTATACTTCTTACCTAGATTTATCAGTTGCTAACATTGGCCACATAAGCTTTATCTCTCCATATATGTGTAAGAAGTTTGTTTTATGAAATTGGCTCATGCAGGGCACCTGGGTGGCTCAGTTGGTTAAGGGTCTGCCTTCATTCAGCTCAGCTCATGATCCTCGTATCCTGGAATGGAGTCCCACATCATGCTCCCCACTCAGTGGGGAGACTGCTTCTCCCTCTGCCTGCATCTCCCTCTGCCTGCTGTTCCCTCTGCTCATGCTCTCTTGCTCACTCTTGGTCGGTCTTAAATAAATAAAAATCTCAGAAAGAAAGAAAGAAAGAAAGAAAGAAAGAAAGAAAGAAAGAAAGAAAGAGAAAGAAAGAAAAAGAAAAAGAAAGAACGAAAGAAAGAAAGAGAAAAGAAAGAAAGAAATTGGCTCATGCAATATGGGGGCTGGCAATTCTGAAATCCATGGGGCAGATTGGCAGGCTAGATACTCAGGCAGAAATTGATGCTGCCTTGACAGAAGATTTCTTCAGAAAGCCTCAGTTTTCGCTCTTAAAGGCCTTCAACTGATTAGATGGGGTCCTGCCCAAATTATCAAGGGTAATATCTTCTATATAAAGTTAACTGGAGGCGCGCATGGGTGGCTCAGTCAGTTAAGCATCTGCCTTCGGCTCAGGTCATGATCTCAGTATCCTGGGATGGAGCCCCACATCGGGCTCCTTGCTTGACAGAGAGTCTGCTTCTCTCTTTGCCCCTCCCCACTACTTGTGCTCTCTCTCTCCCCCTCTCTGTCTCAAATAAATAAATAAAATCTTTAAAAATAAATAAATAAATAAATAAATAAATAAATAAATAAATAAATAAATAAAGTCAACTGGATTGTAGATGCTCACCACATCTACAAAACACTGTTACAGCAACACTTAGATTAAATGACTGGGTACTATAGACTAGCTGAAGTGATACATGAAATTGCTCTCAAAATTGTCTCTACATTTCTCTATATAGCTATAGCTCTTTCATTATGTAGAATACGTACACATACATGTGTGTGTGAAGTTTGTAATTTTGACTGACCATCTGAAAGTTGCAGAAATCTTGACACTTTTACCCATAAACACTACAATATGTTTGCCCTAAAGACTAGGATATTCTCCTATATAACCACAATACAGTGAGTGCAAAAAAGTAACTTCGATACAGTAACATTAAATTTTCCCTAATTGCCATAACTTTTTTAAATCTAGGATTTATTTATTTATTTATTTATTTATTTATTTATTTATTTATTTAAAGATTTTATTTATTTGACAGAGAGAGAGACAGCCAGCGAGAGAGGGAACACAAGCAGGGGGAGTGGGAGAGGAAGAAGCAGGCTCATAGCAGAAGAGCCTGATGTGGGGCTCGATCCCACAACACCAGGATCACGCCCTGAACCGAAGGCAGACGCTTAACCGCTGTGCCACCCAGGCGCCCCTAAATCTAGGATTTAAGATTACTTTTGCCTTTGTTTTGTCTTTTTATTCTTATTAATTAACTAATTAATTTTAAGTAAACTCTATATTTAATGCAGACTTCAAACTCATGACCCTGAGATCAAGTCACATGCTCTACTAACTGAGCCAGCCAGGCACCCCATCTTTTTGCTTTTCTTTAATTCTAGCACAATTCTCTACCTTTTTCCCCCTTTTGTTACACTGATATTTTTCTTTTTTAAGCTGACATTTTAAAAAAATGAACCCAGGCCAATTGTGTTATAGAATGTCTCACAATCTGGATTTGACTGACTATTCCTTCAAGATTAGATTCAGGTTAAAATTTTAGTCAAAGAACACTAAATAAGTCACGCCGTATACTTACCATTAAATCCCACTAGGAGGCATATCAGTTTTTTTTTTTCATTGGTGATACTAAGTTCAGTTCATGTAATATCAGTCAGATATGTCTATTAACAAAGAAAGTGTTTTACCCTTTGAAATTTATAAGTAATCTGAGGGTTGGTAGTTTGTGACTATCCTGTTCCTCAACACTTTATCTAATGGTATTAGTGTCCCTGGATGAACTTTGCCTGAAGCATTATTACATTGGTAGTTACAAAATGGTGATTTTCTAACTCTAGCATTACGTCCTCATTTACTAGCAGGCATCCTTCTGTAAAAGAGGTTTCCCCTTTCCCTTTTCTTTTGGAGCTTTGCTATGATTCATGAATTTTTTTTCTAAATCAGTATTTTATAATTCATTACCATTATTATTATTTTTCATAACCAAAATATCCCAATATGACCAGTGGGAATCCTTTCAAGATGGATACTAGGTCCTTTTTATATGCCCCCATCATTCTATGAACACCTACTTTCTGGCACAATGATACGGTTTTTGGCTAACCTTGAGATTTTCCTGCCCCAAACCCGGAATCTGTCGTTTGCTAATGAGTCCTTCCTTTTAGTGAGGAATAATACTTGAAACCAAGTCTTGAGCTCATTGTTATCAGATGATCATTAATTCTATGCCTTTTCAGCGGGTAGAGCTAGAAAATGTAGGCGTGTTTGTGTGTGCTTGTCTTTCCCCCTTTTTTTCCTATGCAAAGAATAGCATGCTGTATCCTCTTTCGTGCCTTGTTTTTTTTTTTTTTTAACTTAATCATTCCATGTACATTCACAGAGCTCTTTCTCATTCTTTTTATAGCACAGTATTCCATTGTGTAATTGCACCATAGTTTATGAACTGGTCTAGTATGCATAGGCTCTTAAGTTGTTCCAATAATTTGGTACTACAAAGAATGCCACTACGAATAACCTTGTAGAAATTTTGTTCTGTATTTGTGGAGGGGTGAATCTTCAGTGTAAATTCTCTGAAGCAGGAATGCTGGGACAAAGGTTAAATGCATATTTACTTTTGTTAGACATTGCCAAATTCCCCTCCAGAGAGGTTGTACCATTTTGCGTTCCCAACAATAACGTATAAATGTGCCTGCTTTCCCACAGGTTTACAGCCTTATAATTTCTACCAATCTCAGAGCTGAGAAACGGTATCTCAGTACAGTTTTGTGTTTCTCTTCTTATGGGTAAATGCGAACACTTTTTCATGCTTTTAAGATCCTTTCTCTTTTTTTCTAAAAGTTGTTAGTGTCTTTTGACCATTGGCTTGTCAGGTCTTTGATCTTTTTCCCCCTTTATTTATAAGAGTTATTTCGATATTTGGGAGATTATCCCTTCATCTGGAATACATGTATTGCCATATTTTCTCCCACTTTGTCATTTGTCTTTTGATTTTGCTCAGAGTGCTTTACTTCTAGTCATTATGTAGTTTCATTTTTTACATTTAGATCTTTGATTCATTTGGAAATTATTATGATATATATTGTGAGGCATAGATCCAATTTTATGTTTTTTCAAATGGCTAACTAGTTATCTCAATATCATTTATTAAAATGTCTATCACTTCTCTAGTGGATTGAGATAACAAGTTTTTCACATATTAAATTTCCTTACATATTTTGTTCTCTTTCTGGATTTTCTATTCTATTACACTGATTTGTCTATTCATATACCAGTACCATAAGACAGAGAGAGAGAGAGAAAGAACATGAGCAGGGGAGAGGGGCAGAGGGAGAGGGAGAGGGAGAAGCAGGCTCTCCGCTGAGCAGGGAGCCTGATGCAGGGCCGAATCCCAGTGAGATCATGAGCTGAGCTGAAGGCAGACCCTTAACCGACTGAGCCACCCAGGTGCCCTACATTTTATTTTTTAGAGAAGTTTTGGGTTCACAGCAAAATTGAATGGAAAGTACAGAGTTCCCAAACACACCTGTTTTCATATACGTACACCTTCCCCACTAGTGACATCCTGCACCACAACGGTACATTTATTACAATCAATGAGCCTATATTGACACATAAGTATCACACTAAGTCAATAATTTACATTAGGTTTCATTCTTGGTGTTAGATATTCTACGGCTGTTAGACAAATGTATAAGGATATGTAGTCAACATTGTAGTACACATACACAATAATTTCATCGCTCTAAAACAAGCTTCTGTGCTCTGCCTATTCATCCCTCCTTCCTCCTAACCCCTGGCAACCACTGATCTTTTAACTGTCTCTATAGTTTTGCCTTTTCCAGATGTCGTATAGTGGAACCATACAGTATCTAGCCTTTCCAGATTGGCTTCTTCCACTTAGTAATATGTGCTTGTTTCCTCTATGTCTTTTCGTGACTTGACAACTCATTTCCTTTTAGAGCTGAATAATATTCCAGTGTCTGGATGTACCACAGCTTATCCATTCACCCACTGAAGAACATCTTAGTTGCTTCCAAGTTGTGGCAATTATAAATAAAACTGCTATAAATACCTGTGTGCAGCTTTTTGTGTGGACATAAGTTTTCAGCTCTTTTGGGTAGATATGAAGAGGCACTATTGCCGGATTGTATAAAAATATGTTTAGTTTTGTAGAAACCTCAAACTGTCTTCCAAAGTAACTCTACCATTTTGTATTCCCACCATAAGTGAATGAGAATCCCTATTGCACCATATCCTCTCCAGCATTTGGAATGGTCAATGTTTCAGATTTTGGGTATTTTAATAGGTGTTTAGTGGTATGTCATTGCTTTAATTTGCAGATCTCCAATGACATGTGATATTGAACATCTTTTCATATGTTTACTCACCATGTGTATACCTTCTCTGACTAGGTATCTGTTCAGGTCTTCCACCCATTTTTTATCTGAGTTGTCATTTTCTTATTGTTATCTCATTTTCTTATTGTTGAATTCCTTGTATATTTGGGATAAGTGTTTATCACTGCAAAAGATGTGTCTTTTGCAAACATTTGCTCCCAGGTTATGGCTTGTCTTATCATTCTCTTGAAAATTATATTTTGCAGACAGGAGTTTTAAATTTTAATGAAGTCCAGCTTATCAATTATTTATATCATAGATCATGGCTTTGGTGTTCTCTCTAAAATGTCATTGCATAGCCAATGGTACCTGGACTTTTCCTATATTATCTTCCAGGAACTTTATAGCTTTGTGTTTTGCATTTAGGTTCATGATCATTTTGAGTGAATTTTTGTAAAGGATATAAGATCTGTGTCTAGATTCTTTTTCCTGTACGGATGCCTAACTCCAGAACCATGTGTTGAAAAGACTATTTTTACTCCATTGCCTTGCCTTTCTCCTTTGTCAAAGATTTATTGACCATATTTATGTGGGTCTACTTCTGGGCTCTTTATTCTGTTCCATTTATCTGTCTATTATTTTGCCAATACTACACTGCCTTGATACTATAGCTTTATAGTAAGTCTTAAAGTTGAGTAGTATTCATTCTCTGATTTTGTTCTCCTTCAATAGTGAGATGGCTATTCTGGGTCTTTTGCCTCTCTATATAGACTTTAGAATCAGTTTGTCAATAACCACAAGATAACTTTCTGGGATTTTGATTGAGATTGCATTCAATCTATAAATCAAATTGGGATGAACTGACATCTTGACAATATTGAGTCTTCCTATCCATGAACATGGACTATCTCTCCATTTATTATTTATTTGATATCTTTCATCAGTTTTGTAGTTTCCCTCACATAGGTCTTATATTTCATTAGATTTACACCTAATTATTTCCTTTGGGTGAATGTTAATGTAAATCATAATGTGTTTTTAATTTCAAATTCCACTTGTTCTTTGTAGTATATAGGCAATTGATATTTGCATATTAACTTTGTGTCCTACAACCTTGCTATAATCACTTATTAGTTCCAGGAGTTTTATCAATTATTTTGGATTTTCTGTATAGATGATCATTTCATCTGTGAACAAAGACAGTCTTGTTTCTTCCTTCCCAAACTATATACTTTTTTTTTAAGATTTTATTTATTTATTTGAGAGAGAGAGAGAGAAAGCGCAAGCCAGCTCGTGGGGAGAGGCAGAGGGAGAGGGAGAAGCGACTCCCCGCTGAGCAAGAAGCCCAATGTGGGACTCGATCCCAGGACTCCAGGATCATGACCTGAGCTGAAGGCAGACGCTTAACCCACTGAGCCACCCAGGAGCCCCACAACCTATATACTTCTTGTCTTATTGCATCAGTAGGACTTCCTGTATGAGGTTGAAAAGCAATGATGAGAGGGACATCCTTGCCTTGTTCCTACTCTTAGTGGGAAAAGTTATTTCTCACTATTAAGTATGATATTAGCCATGGGTTTTTTATGGATAATTTTTATCAAGTTGAGGAAGTTCCCCTCTATTTCTAGTTAACTGAGAGTTTTTTTCATGAATGGGTGTTGGATTTTGTCAAATTTTTTTCTGTATTTATTGATATGATATGATTTTTCTTTTCTAGTCTATTGATATGATGGATTACATTAATTGATTTTGATGTTAACAGCCTTGCATACCTGGGAAAATTCCTACTTAATCAATGTGTATAACTCTTTTTATATATTGTTGAATTAGATACGCTAATATATTGTTAAGGATTTTGAATCTGTATTCATAAGAGATATTGGATTTCTTTTCTTGTGACGTCTTTGTTTGGTTTTGATATTAGGGTAATGCTGGCCTTATAGAATGAGTTAGGAAGTATTCCATCTGCTTCTATCTTCTAGAAAAGATTATAGGGAGTTTGTATAAATTCTTCCTTAAATCGTATAATTCACCAGTAATCTTATCTGGGTCTGGGGCTTTCTGTTTTGTGAGGTTATTAACTGTTGATTCAATTTCTTTAATAGATGTAGGACTATTTAGATGTCTATTACTTTTTGTGTGTGTTTGGCAGATTGTGTCTTTCAAAAAATTGGTCTCTTTCATCTTGATTACCAAATTTTTGGGCACATTGTTGTTCACAATAATATTCCTTTAGGGGCGCCTGGGTGGTTCAGTCGTTAAGCATCTGCCTTCAGCTCAGGGTGATCCCGGGGTCCTGGAATTGAGCCCTGCATCAGGCTCCTCCCCTGGGAGACTGCCTCTTCCTCTCCCACTCCCCCTGCTTGTGTTTCCTCTCTTGCTGGATGACTTTCTCTCTGTCAAATAAATAAATAAAATCTTCAAAATAGTAATAATAATAATAATATTCCTTTATTTTCCTTTTAAAGTGCATGGGATTTGTAGTGATGTCCCCTCTTTCATCTCTGATACTAGTAATATGTGTCTTTTTTCTTAGGTAGCCTGGTTTGAGGCTTATTGATTTTATTGATTTTATCAAAGAACCAGAATTGATTTTGTTGATTTTATTGATTCCTTATTTTCTATTTCATTGATTTCTGCTCTAATTTTTATTATTTCTTTTCTTCTGTTTACCTTGGATTTAATTTGCTCCTCTTTTTCTAGTTTCCAAAGGTGGAAGGTTTTATTGATTTTAGATCTTTCTTCTTTTCTAATATGTGTATTTGATGCTGTAGATTTCTCCAAGTACTGCTTTCATTGCATCCCATAAATTTTAGTAAGTTGTGTTTTCATTTAGTTCAAAATATTTTAAAAACTTATTTTGCATTTTCTTCTTCGACCCATGCATTATTCAGAATTGTGTTGATTAATCTTCAAGTATTTTGAAATTTTTCCAGCTATCTTTCTGTTGTTTCTAGTTTAATTCCATTGTGGTCTTAAATCAGACACTGTGTTACTTTTATTCTTTTAAATTTATTAAGGTGTGTTTTAAGGCCAAGAATGTGGTCTCTCTTGGTGAATGTTACATGTGAATTTGAGGAAAATGTGTATTTAGCTGTTGTTGGATGAGGCAGTCTATAGATGTTAATTACATCCAGTTGATTGATGGTTCTGTTAAATTCAAGTACATCCTTACTGATTTTTTGCCTGCTGTCCATTTCTGAGAGAGGGGTGTTGAAGTCTCAAACAGTGGCTTCATCTATTTCTCCTTGCAGTTCTATCAGTTTTGCCTCACATATTTTGACACTGTTTTAAAGAGCATACACATTAGGATTTTTATGTTCTCCTGAACTTCTGGTCCCTTTATCATAATATAATGCCCCTCTTTTATCCCTGATAACTTCCCTTGCTCTGAAGTCTGCTCTGTTTGAAATTAAACAACTACTCCAGCTTTCTTTTGATTCGTGTTAACATGATATATCTTTTTCCATTTCTTTCCCTTTAGTCTAAATGTGTCTTTATATTTTAAGTATGTTTCTTGTATATAACATATAATTCTATCGTTTTTCGATCCACCTTGATAATCTGCCTTTTTATTAGTGTATTTGGACCATTGATGTTTAAAAGTGATTATTGATAAGAGTTGGATTAATGTCCACCATATTTTTGCAGCTTTCTACTTGTTGTGCTTCTTTGTTCCCATTTTTGTCTCCCTGTCTTCTGCCTTTTGTAGTTTTATTTTTGTTTATTTTTATTTACTGTGGATTTTTTAAAAAGATTTTATTTATTTATTTGAGAGAGAGAAAGAGCACAAGCAGGGGGTGGCTGTGAGAGGGAGAAGCAGATGCCCTGCTGAACAGGGAGCCGGACATGGGGCTCAATCCCAGGACCCAGAGATCATGACCTGAACCGAAGGCGGAGGCTTAAACATCTGAGCCACCAGTGCCCACTTTTGTGGTTTTAACTGAACATTTTATAGGATTCCATTTTCTCTCCTTCCTTAGCAGTTTGTGTGTATGTGTGTGTGTATGTGTAGTTTTTCAGTGATTACCCTAGTTTGCACATTTACAACTAATCCAAGTCCATTTTCAGATAACACTATATTGATTCATGAGTAGTGCAAGTAATTTATAATAACAAAATAATCCTAATTCATCCCTTCCATCCCTTATATTATTGCTGTCATTCATTCCACTTATACATAAGTATATATAAATATATATGCACATACATAATTGAATACATTGTTGTCATTATTGAGAAAACTGTTATCTTTTAGATCAATTAGGAAAAACAAAAATGAAAGTTTTTATTTTACCTTCACCTATTCCTTTGATGCTCTTCTTTATGTAGATACAAGTTTCTGATCTGTATCATTTTCCTTCTGTCTGAAGAACTTTTTTTTTTTTTAAGATTTTATTTATTTATTTGACAGGGAGAGAGACAGCGAGAGAGGGAACACAAGCAGGGGAGCGGGAGAGGGAGAAGCAGGCTTCCTGTTGAGCAGGGAGCCCGATGCAGGGTTTGATCTCAGAACTCTGGGATCATGACCTGAGCTGAAGGCAGACGCTTAACAACTGAGCCACCCAGGCGCCCCCTGAGGAACTTCTTTTAACATTTCTTGCCAGGCAGGTCTACTGGCAACAAATTCCCTTAATTTTCATTTGTCTGAGAAAGTCTTTATTTCTCTTTCCCTTTTGAAGGATAATTTCACAAGGCACAGAATTGTAGTTTGGTGTTTTTTTTTCTTTCCTCTGAACACTTTAAATATCTCACCCCATTCTCTTCTTGCTTGCACAGTTTCTGAGAAGTTGAATATAATGCTTTTCTTTGTTCTTTTATAGGCTGTTTTCCCCCTGTGGCATCTTTTAAGATTTTTTTTCTTTATCTTTGATTTTCTGCAGTTTGAATAGGATGTGCCTAGGCTTAAGTTTTTCATTTTTGTTTTTTGGCATTTACCCTGCTTGGTAACTCTGAGTTTCCTGGATCTGTGGTTTGGTGTCTGACATTAATTTGGAGAAATTCTTAGTCATTATTGCCTCCATACTGCTTCTGTTCCTTCCTTTCTTCTTCTTCTGGTATTCCTATTATGTATACATTACACCTTCTGTAGTTGTCCCACAGTTCTTGGATATTCTGTTCTGGGTCTTTTTCAGTCTTTTTTCTCTTTGCTTCTCAGTCTTAGAAGTTTCTTTTGTCATATCTTCAAGCTCAGAAGTTCTTTCCTCAGCCATGCTCAGTCTACTCATGAGCTCATCAAAGGCATTCTTCATTTGTTAGTGTTTTTGATCTTTAGCATTTCCTTTTAATTCTTTCTTAAAATTTTCATCTCTCTGCTTAAATACCCATCTGTTCTTTCATGTTGTAGACTTTTTTCATTAAAGTTCTTAGCATTTAATCATAGTTTTAAAAAATTCCTGTTTTGAGAATCCCAACATTCCTGCCATATCTAACTCTGATTATTCTACTTATTCAGTCTCTTTAAACTATTGCCCTCCTAGCATAGGAACATATTCACAAACCCAAAAAACTATCAGTGTTTGCAGGGGGGTAGGGCGGTTATGGAGATATCATCATGCAGGCATGTTCAATTACTAAGTCAATATCCAGTGCCTCTCACCTCCCTGGGCGTTTGGGAAGTTGGACTAAAAGTTTCAGGGTTCTTATCAAGGCTTGGCCTTTTTGGCAATCAGCTCCCATCCTGAGATATCTAGGGGTCTGCCAAGAGTTAACACATGATGTTCCTGTCACTGAGAAAATTCCAAGGGATTTAGGAGCTCTGTGTCAGGAACCAGAGACAAAAACCAAATATATGTTCCTTATACCACATATCTTTTAATACTTTTTTGTTTCGTTTGTTGTTTTTCTTCAGAAGCCATCAACTGTGCCTATATATTAATATATTAAATAGTATTTTTATGTCTTCCACATCTATCATTTCTTCTCTGCTCTTAAAAAAAACCCACCAATATCCAGTCTGTGTTTTTCTGTTTTCTATTTTTCTCAAAAATGTCTTTTTATAGTTTGTTTGAATCAGGTTCTACATAAGGTTAATATATTACATTTGTTTAATAACTTCTTATCTTTTATTTTGAGAGTTTTCCTCCACCTCCCTTTTTGCCATTTATTGAAGAAACTGCATCATTTGTCCTTTAGAAGTTCCTATAATCTGACTTTAGCTGTTTGCAGCCTTGTGATGCAGTTTATTAAGTTCCTCTGTTTTGCATCTCTCTCATTCTTATTTCCTATAAACTGATCATGAGATATAGAGTCTTGATAAATTTTTGTTTGTTTTTGTTGTTGTTGTTATTGTTTTGGCAAGACCACTTCACATTACTTCCTATTGTATTGTCCTCAAGAGGCATATAATATCTGGTTGTCCCACTATTACTTATGTTAAAATTGATCAATTGATTGAGGTGTATCAGCGTGATCCATCCATAATAAAGTTCCCTTTCAACTTTCTGTTCAAACTGATTGCTTTAGCACCCATTGATGGCAAGCTCCATTGTTTTACTAGGGCTAGAACAATTATTGTTCTTTTATTATTTCATAGTTCCCATGTACAATAGCTGAAATTCTTCTCTGAAGAATTCCCTTCTATCAATCATTTGGTTACCCTGAAATACAGTTTATATAGGCAAGGCAGAAAAATGTTACTCTTTTCCCTTTCCCTTTTTTTCCCAATGAATTGGTGACCTAGCAAACTACAAAGGTGACCAATGAGGTTTCCTTTCAGTATTGTTATGAATTTATGATTTTATATGATTGTGTGTATGTATGTGTATCTATACATATACTTATATATTTCCAAGTGTGTAATTAGGTGCTTCAGTTTATTACAGTTCTTACTTGTTTTGTTGCTCGAACCATCTTATCTTTGGCCAAAAGATCCCTTTCAAAGTTGGCTTCCCTGATAATTTTAAACTCTTTGTTCTTTTTTTTTTACTTCATTTGATAAAGCCAATTAAGCAAGTGGAGCCAGGAACAGAAAAAAGTTTAATATTTACCTATTGATTCTCTAAATTTTCACTTAAGTAATTCTAAGTGTGTACTTGAATCCCCAGGAGTCTGAAAAATACTCTATTTTAAATAATTTATCCAACAGTAAAATTCATGCTCTAGGAGGATATACTACATTTATCTTATGATTTTATATGCCCTATGTCATATCCCAAGATTATATTTCCCCCAGTATTATGATATTATGATTTAAGAAGCTATTAGGAGCCTTCCTCAACATCAACCAAATAATTACGACCAACATAGCCCTCCCTCTTCATATGGCTAACACTTTTCTTTTCTTTTCTTTTCTTTTTTTTCTTTTTTAGAGAGAGCGTAAGTGGGAGGGGCAGAGGGAGATGGGAGAGAATTTTAAGCAGGCTCCACGCCCAGTGTGGAGTCTGACATGGGGCTCAATCTCACAACACTGAGATCATCACCGGAGGCGAAATCAAGAGTTGAATGCTTAACTGAGCCACTGAGGTACCCCAATATTGCTAACATTTTCAAATACTCCCTTTATTGACTTTTTTAGCCTATAAAATTGCTCAAATCTCTCTCTGAAAATAAACAAGAAATAAAACTTCCCCCAACTGTTGACCTTGCATTTATCTTGAGTGGTTTCATCTCCCTCTTTCTCTTCTCAGCTAAGTCTCTTGATGTCTCTATGTCTTCGCTTGCCCATTCACTCAACAATCCATTCCAACAAAAAGTAATCTGATGACTATCATTGATACACTCCACATTGCCAGTACAGTTGAACTTTTTAAAAAATTTTTACAAGTCTTCTTGGATGAATTTACATTACCAATTACTTACTCCCTATTCAAGACCCTTTGGCTTTTAGGCCACTTTCCTCCTCCTAGCTTCTGACCTCAGCAACATGTTCTTCTCTTTCCTAAACTCTCATTTGGAGTGATCTCTTTATTTTCATGGTTTCAAATATAATCATTTTACTGAATGAGCTAGACTCCATGTGGTGCTATTTCCCACTGTACTTCCAAACCTGCCCCTGGGCTTCCTTTGCCCTGGATGAAATCTCAGGAAGGAGCAAGAACTTCTCCAGCCCCTCTGTCACAAGAACTATCTTGTAACAGTCATTTAAATTTTCAGGCCATCTAATGTTATATGAAAATCCAAAACTTCTCTTAAATGAAAGCATCTCCCTAGCCTCTTCCAGTTTAAGTCTGTGATGTAAGATTGCCTGTTGAATATATTCCCTTTAAGTGTGGTAGTGAACTCTGTCCTTTTTGTATTTCTGGCACTTCTTGTGTCATCTCCCCTCATTGTAGCATAAGCTTCTTCTTATAGGAGATATCACATGTGATTTGAGTGGGGCTGACCCTGCTGGCACCCATGAGACAAGAGTCAGCCCAGATCTAACCAACCAGAGTACCTCACCTCTCTCATCACTGATGGGTTGAGAGGTAGAGCTGATTAGAGCTAAGCCAATGGGAGCAGTTCCCAGATATTTGCTGCTAGAAGGAACTATCCACTAGGGATACTTAGCTGGTAGGATGGATAGGAGTCTAGAGACTAGTGGCCATTTTACTCACCACAAAGACTGACATAAAAAGAGCCCTCCATATCAGTTGAGCCTCTGTCAATTTATTTGAGATAGACTTTACAACTTTCACTTGAAAAAGGCATGACAGATGTCCTATAAGAAATTTAAAATGCTGAAACGTGTCCAAAATGAATTATTTTTTCTTCTCCTTCTACTTTCATTCCTTCTATCTCTACCAACTCTTGTATTTTCAAGTAAAAAAACCTGGAACTCTTTCCTTGTCTCCTGTGTACAACAAATCCCAGTCCTATCTGTTCCCCGTCCTAAATATCTCTAGAGTCCTTCCTTTTCTTTCTGTCATGCCCTAGTCCAAGCCCTCATTCACCAGTTGTCAGATCCTTACAATAGCCTCCTTTTCTGATTTTTCTTTTGTGATCTTACCTGATTAAATCTGTTCAGTCACCAGAGCAGTCATGACAAGACACAAATCTGGCCTTACTACTTCTCATCTGAAAATACCTCATATTTGGCAAATGGTTTCTAAGATAAAGTCCAACCACCTCACCAACCAACAAAGCCTTCCATGACCAGGCTTGCCTGCCTCTTGTCTCCCATCACCTTCCACCAATTTCTATTGGGCGATACCAAACTGTCATCCCCTGTTGATGCCAAGTACACAGTTCCTGCTCCCTCTGCCTGGAATGCCTCTCTCCTACCCCTTTCCACCTCTGCTAGGGCCTTAGTTCTTCCAGAAAGCTGTTTTTAGCTCCTAGGCAAGGTCTAGTGCCCCCCCCCCCACTTAGGATCCTAAGCCAGTAAGTAGCTTTTTCCCATATTCTTTCAAAATTCTTCTTTCATTTGTTTTCCTGATTGTAAGCAATGTGAGTATGGGGACTGTGTCTTACTCATCTTTATATCCCCCATGCCTGCCATTCAATATATGCTTTTTGATAAAACTGTCCCCTTTTTTTTTTCTGTCAAACTGTCTGAAAATTCACCATAGATATATTTGGGGGCATCAAATATTCTTGGTAAAATGTAAAATCCACCTTACCTATTAAGTTTCACAGTTTAAAATGAATCAATTTGATTAGAGTTACTTTTATTTTAAAATTCCATTGATATGGGTCACTAAAAGAATAGATTTGGAAGGACAATACTGTGTAGTAAAGAATTCAATCTGTAGAGTCAGACAGTTGGAGTTCCCAAGATAGAATTCTGATTCTGCTATGGCTATGTACAAGCTGTGTGACTTTGTCAAATTACCTAGCCTCTCTTAAGACTGTTTTCTTACCTGTAAAATGAGAATTGTTTTATGTACTTCATAGTGCTGCTTTAAAGATTATATAATACAAGAAATACAAGTGTCTCTTACCCTGCCTATATGGCACATATGAATATTCAATCCCAAGTAGCTGGTATCATTATTGTTATTAATAAAGGCAGGTCTGGAAAGATGCCACATGTGGGGAAGGACACTGGGTGGGCAGGGAGAGGCAACATCTCAACCTTGAAATTTTGTCTATAGCAAGCTCAGCTCAAAGCAGGGTCTGGTTCATAGACTAAACTATTCTATATTCACAAGAAATTGGGGGATCTTGTCATAGATATTTCTCAGTCACTGCCACACACACCCCACTTTTTTTTTTTTAATTATGTTATGTTAGTCACCATACGGTACCTCATCAGTTTTTGATGTAGTGTTCCACGATTCATTGTTTGCGTATAACACCGAGTGCTCCATGTAATACGTGCCCTCCTTAATACCCATCACCAGGCTAACCCATCCCCCCACTCCCCTCCCCTCTGAAACCCTCAGTTTGTTTCCCGGAGTCCATAGTCTCTCATGGTTCATCTCCCACTCTGATCCCCCCCCTTCATTTTTCCCTTCCTTCTCCTAATGTCCTCCACTCTATTCCTTATGTTCCACATGTAAGTGAAACCGTATAATAATTGTGTTTCTCTGCTTGACTTATTGCACTTAGCATAATCCCCTCCAGTTCCATCCATGTCCATGTAAATGGTGGGTATTCATCCTTTCTGATGGCTGAGTAATATTCCATTGTATATATGGACCACATATTCTTTATCCAGTCATCTGTTGAAGGGCATCTCAGCTCCTTCCACAGTTTGGCTATTGTGCACATTGCTGCTATGAACATTGGGGTGCATGTGCCCCTTCTTTTCACTAATCGGTATCTTTGTATACCCTACTTCTTATCTCTAGGCAACATGTCATCTGCCCACTGGAGAGAGAACTTAGAGTAATTCAGAAGAAAAACCAGCTATTTCCTGTCACCTATACAGTCCTGTGCAGTTCACAAAACTCCTTCACATCCATTATTCACCTAGACTCCACCACAAACCACATGTTGGCATTTTGTCTCCATTTTACAGATGATAAAACCAAGATTCAGATAAGTTTAAATGACTGACTCCAGGTCATGAAACTAAGAAGTAGCTGAGTTAGGATTCAAATGGAGGCCTTTTGATTCTAAGTCTAGTGCCATTCCTAACACATGGTAAGAGATCAGGCAAAAGGGAGCACAAAAATGGAATGGGGAAGCAAGGCAGAAAGTAGGATGAGAAAGAACTATCTGGCAAGGACAAATTGGTAGGGCTGCCATCCCTCCTAAGCAGTTGAAGAAGGATAAATATGTGTTGGGGCAATGAAGGCCTTGTGAGCAGGTGAAAAGAGGGTAATATGAATTATGATGAAACAATTATGGAATTTTTTGACAAGGAAAATAACATATCTGGAAGGCTTTGAAGAAATCATTGACTCTCCATTTTACAGATGAAAAAATCCAGATGCAGGGAGATACCTGATCAGCCTTCAGTCTCATACCATTAATGGGAGAGCCAGTCCAAAGACTAGCCACAACTTACTCGTATGGGTGTGTTAAAATCTTGAAATGCCTTTCCCTTTTAAAAATAGCTTTACTGGGGAGGTGGGGGCTGGCTGGCTGGCTCAGTCTATACAGCATGTGACTCTTGATCTTGGGGTCATGAGTTTGAACCCCAAGTTGGGCATAGAGATCACTTAAAATTTTTTTTTTAAAAATAGCTTTTTGGGTTATAATCCATATACCATAAACTTCACTCATAATAATTACTTAATAATTTTGAGTGAATTTATACAGTTGGGTAACCATCACCACAATCCAGTTTTAGAACATTTCTGTTCTAGAGGGAGTTAAGACGGCAGAGGAGTAGGAGACACCTTTTTCAGCTGGTCCCCCGAGTCGAGCTGGATAGGTACCAGACCAGCCTAAACAACTACGGAACCAGCCTGAGACGCAGGAAGATGCATCTGGATCTCTACAAATGAACATCTCCAGCGCTGAGAATTGAGGTACGAAGCGGGGAGCATGAAACCTTGCACAGATATCGGAAGATAAACGGAAGGGGGAGGGAGCCGCCGCGTTCAGGCGCCGGGAAGCGGTAGCCACTTGCACGGGAGAGCGGGCGGGGCTCACGGACGGCACCCGCAAAACAGCAGACTGAGACCGTGAGCCGGGTGCGCGCACCACCAGGCATCTCGCAGATCACCGGAATCCCGGTGCGCTCACTGGATCCAGACTGAGACCGGGAGCTTCCGGAGCGCGCGTGCGGGGCGGCTGGCGGCTGGCGGCATTAGAAACACAAAGGACAGAGATGCACCGGCCCTGGAAGTGAGGGCTGGGACGCCAGGTGTGGGGCGCACATCCCGGGACGCTGCAGGGTTGAGCAGCACCAACAGTAACAGAGTTAAAGTGGCCAGAACATCAGTGGAGAACGGGCCGCAATCCCTCTGTTCTGTGACAGAGGCTGAAATTCGGCCGCTGCTGCTCTGACTCTCAGAAGAGGCACAGCAAACCGCCAGGGAAAGCCTCCAGAGAACAAAAGCCTGGAAATACCGGCTCAGGGAGTGCCCATCCCCATCCCCCCTCGCAGGGGACGCCGAGACTCTACCCAAACAGGGTTGCCTGAGTATCGGCGTGGCAGGCCCCTCCCCCAGAAGGCAGGCTGAAAAATCAAGAAGCCCACAACCCGGGCGCCGGGGTGGCGCAGTCATTGAGCGCCTGTCTCCGGCTTAGGGCGTGATCCCGGAGTTCTGGAAAGGAGTCCCTCATCGGGCTCCTCCGCTGGGAGCCTGATTCTTCCTCTCCCACTCCCCTGCTTCTGTTCCCTCTCTCGCTGGTTGGCTGCCACATAAATAAATAAATAAAATCTTTAAAGAAGAAGCCCACATCCCTAAGATCCCTATAAAACAAGGGGCACGGCCTGGGACCCAGTCAATAATTTGGACTCTGGACAACCCCGCAACCTCTCCTCATCAGAATGACAAGAAGGAGAAGCCCCCCCCCCCAGCAAAGAAAAGACAGTGAGTCTGTGGCCTCTGCCACAGAAATAATGGATATGGATGTAACCAAAGTATCAGAAATGGAATTCAGAGTAACGATGGTCAAAATGATGAGTAGAATTGAAAAAACTAACGAAAAGGTTACTGAGAATATAGAATCCTTAAGGACAGAAATGAGAGCGAATCTGACAGAAATTAAAAATTCTATGAGCCAAATGAAGGCAAAACTAGAGGCTCTGACGGCCAGGGTCACAGAAGCAGAGGAACGGGTTAGTGAATTGGAGGATGGGTTAATAGAGGAAAAAACCAAAATAGAAGCTGCTCTTAAAAAAAATCCAAGCCCGCGAATGTAGGTTACGGGAGATTACTGACTCAATGAAACGATCCAATGTTAGAATCATCGGCATCCCCGAGGGGGTGGAGAAAAACAGAGGTCTAGAAGAGATATTTGAACAAATTGTAGCTGAAAACTTCCCTAATCTAGCGAGGGAAACAAACATTTGTGTCCAAGAGGCAGAGAGGACCCCTCCCAAGCTCAACCATGACAAACCTACGCCACGTCACGTCATAGTGCATTTCACAAATATTAGATCCAAGGATACAGTATTGAAAGCGGCCAGGGCAAAGAAATTTATCACGTACCAAGGCAAAAGCATCAGAATTACGTCAGACCTGTCTACACAGACCTGGAATGAGAGAAAGGGTTGGGGGAGCATATTTAAAGCTCTTTCAGAGAAAAACATGCAGCCAAGGATCCTTTATCCAGCAAGGCTGTCATTCAGAATTGATGGAGAAATAAAGACATTTCAGAATCGCCAGTCACTAACCAATTTTGTAACCATGAAACCAACCCTACAGGAGATATTACGGGGGGTTCTATAAAAGTAAAAAGGCCCCAAGAGTGATACAGAACAGAAAGTCACAGCCAATACAAACAAAGACTTTACTGGCAACATGGCATCATTAAAATCATATCTCTCAGTAATCAGTCTTAATGTTAATGACTTAAATGCTCCCATACAACACCACAGGGTTGCAGATTGGATAAAAAGAAATGACCCATCCATTTGCTGTCTACAAGAGACTCATTTCGAACCCAAAGATGCATTCAGACTGAGAGTAAGGGGATGGAGTACTATCTTTCACGCAAATGGACCTCAAAAGAAAGCTGGGGTAGCAATTCTCATATCAGATAAATTGGACTTTAAACTACAGACTATAGTTAGAGACGCAGAAGGGCACTATATTATTCTTAAAGGAAGTATTCAACAAGTGGATATGACAATTATAAATATATATGCCCCCAACAGGGGAGCAGCAAGATACACAAGCCAACTCTAAACCACAATAAAGAGACATATAAATAAAAATACATTAATAGTAGGGAACCTCAACACTCCACTATCAGAAATAGACAGAACACCCTGGCAAAAACTAAGCAAAGAATCAAAGGCTTTGAATGCCATACTCGACGAGATGGACCTCATAGATATATATAGAACACTACACCCCAGAACCAAAGAATACTCATTCTATTCTAATGCCCATGGAACATTCTCAAGAATAGACCATGTTCTGGGTCACAAAACAGGTCTCAACCGATACCAAAAGACTGAAATTATCCCCTCCATATTCTCAGACCACAACACGCTGAAATTGGAACTCAACCACAAGGAAAAATTTGGAAGAAACTCAAACACTTGGAGACTAAGAACCATCCTGCTCAGGAATGACTCGATAAACCAGGAAATCAAAAATCAAATTAAACAATTTATGGAGACCAATGAGAATGAAAATACAACAGTCCAAAACCTATGGGATACTGCAAAGGCAGTCCTAAGGGGGAAATACATAGCCATCCAAGCCTCACTCAAAAGAATAGAAAAATCTAAAATGCAGTTTTTATATTCTCACCTCAAGAAGCTGGAACAGCAACAGAGGGACAGGCCTAATCCACGCACGAGGAAGCAGTTGACCAAAATTAGAGCTGAAATCAATCAAGCAGAAACCAGAAGTACAGTAGAGCAGATCAACAGGACTAGAAGCTGGTTCTTTGAGAGAATCAATAAAATTGACAGACCACTGGCAAGACTTATCCAAAAGAAAAGAGAAAGGACCCAGATTATTAAAATTATGAATGAAAAAGGAGAGGTCATGACGAGCACCATTGAAATTGGAAGGATTATTAGAAATTTTTATCAACAGCTATATGCCAATAAACTAAGCAATCTGGAAGAGATGGAATCCTTCCTGGAAACCTATAAACTACCAAGATTGAAACCGGAAGAAATTGATTCCTTAAACAGGCCAATTAATTATGAAGAAATTGAGTCAGTGATAAACAACCTTCCAAATAACAAAACTCCAGGCCCGGACGGTTTTCCTGGGGAATTCTACCAAACATTCAAAGAAGAAATAATACCTATTCTCCTAAAGCTATTTCAAAAAATAGAAACAGAAGGAAAGCTACCAAACTCATTCTATGAGGCCAATATTACCTTGATCCCCAAACCAGGCAAAGACCCCAGCAAAAAGGAGAATTACAGACTGATCTCCCTAATGAATATGGATGCCAAAATCCTCAACAAGATACTTGCTAATAGAATCCAACAGTACATTAAAAGGATTATCCATCACGATCAAGTGGGATTCATACCTGGGATGCAAGCGTGGTTCAATATTTGCAAATCAATCAGCATGATACATCATATCAACAAGAAAAGACTCAGGAACCATATGATCCTCTCAATCGATGCCGAAAAAGCATTTGACAAAATACAGCATCCTTTCCTGATTAAAACCCTTCAGAGTGTAGGAATAGAAGGTACATTTCTCAATCTCATAAAAGCCATCTATGAAAAGCCTACTGCAAATATTATTCTCAATGGGGAAAAGCTGGAAGCCTTTCCCTTAAGATCAGGAACTCGACAGGGATGCCCACTCTCGCCACTATTATTCAACATAGTACTAGAAGTCCTTGCAACAGCAATCAGACGACAAAAAGGGATCAAAGGTATTCAAATCGGCAAAGAAGAAGTCAAAATGTCTCTCTTTGCAGATGACATGATACTCTATATGGAAAACCCAAAAGAAGCCACTCCCAAACTATTAGAAGTTATAGAGCAATTCAGTAACGTGGCGGGATACAAAATCAATGCTCAGAAATCAGTTGCATTTCTATAAACGAATAACAAGACTGAAGAAAGAGAAATTAGGGAATCCATCCCATTTACAATAGCACCAAAAACCATACGT
The DNA here is from genome assembly GCF_024610735.1 of Ursus americanus. Lineage (NCBI taxonomy): Eukaryota > Metazoa > Chordata > Mammalia > Carnivora > Ursidae > Ursus > Ursus americanus. The sequence continues at coordinate 56,962,015 of NC_142135.1, forward strand.
CACCTTGGAATTAACTTAACCAGAGACGTAAAGGACCTATATTCTAGAAACTATAAATCACTCTTGAACGACATTGAGGAAGACATAAAAAGATGGAAAGATATTCCATGCTCATGGATCGGAAGAATTAACATAGTTAAAATGTCCATGCTACCCAGAGCAATCTACACTTTCAATGCTATCCCGATCAAAATACCGAGGACATTTTTCAAAGAACTGGAACAAATAGTCCTTAAATTTGTATGGAAACAGAAAAGGCCCCGAATTTCCAAGGAACTGTTGAAAAGGAAAAACAAAGCTGGGGGCATCACAATGCCGGATTTCGAGCTGTACTACAAAGCTGTGATCACAAAGACAGCATGGTACTGGCACAAAAACAGACACATAGACCAATGGAACAGAATAGAGAGCCCAGAAATGGACCCTCAGCTCTTTGGGCAACTAATATTTGATAAAGCAGGAAAAAACATCTGGTGGGAAAAAGACAGTCTCTTCAATAAATGGTGCTGGGAAAATTGGACAGCTACATGCAAAAGAATGAAACTTGACCACTATCTCACACCATACACAAAAATAAACTCCAAATGGATGAAAGATCTCGATGTGAGACAGGAATCCATCAAAATTCTAGAGGAGAACATAGGCCAAAGAGCTCTACGACATCGGCCAAAGCAACCTTTTTCATGACACATCCCCAAAGGCAAGAGAAACAAAAGATAAAATGAATTTATGGGACTTCATCAAGATTAAAAGTTTCTGCACAGCCAAGGAAACAGTCAGAAAAACTAAGAGGCAGCACACGGAATGGGAGAATATATTTGCAAATGACACTACAGATAAAGGACTGGTATCCAAGATCTACAAAGAACTTCTCAAACTCAATACACGAGAAACAAATAAACAAATCAAAAAATGGGCAGAAGATATGAACAGACACTTTTCCAATGAAGACATACAAATGGCTAACAGACACATGAAAAAATGTTCAAAATCATTAGCCATCAGGGAAATTCAAATCAAAACCACACTGAGATACCACCTTACGCCAGTTAGAATGGCAAAAATAGACAAGGCAAGAGACAACAATTGTTGGAGAGGATGTGGAGAAAGGGGATCCCTCCTACATTGTTGGTGGGAATGCAAGTTGGTACAGCCACTCTGGAAAACAGTGTGGAGGTCCCTTAAAAAGTTAAAAATTGAGCTACCCTATGATCCAGCCATTGCACTACTTGGTGTTTACCCCAAAGATACAGACGTAGTGAAGAGAAGGGCCATATTCACCCCAATGTTCATAGCAGCAATGTCCACAATAGCTAAATCGTGGAAGGAGCCGAGATGCCCTTCAACAGATGGGTGGATTAAGAAGTTGTGGTTCATACATACAATGGAATATTACTCAGCTATCAGAAAGAACGAGTTCTCAACATTTGCTACAACATGGACAGCACTGGAGGAGATAATGCTAAGTGAAATAAGTCAAGCAGAGAAAGACAACTATCATAAGATTTCTCTCATCTATGGAACATAAGAACTAGGATGATCGGTAGGGGAAGAAAGGGATAAAGAAAGGGGGGGGTAATCAGAAGGGGGAATGAAACATGAGAGACTGTGGACTATGAGAAACAAACTGAGGGCCTCAGAGGGGAGGGGGGTGGGGGAATGGGATAGGCTGATGATGGGTAGTAAGGAGGGCACGTATTGCATGGTGCACTGGGTGTTATACACAACTAATGAATCATCGAGCCTTACATCGGAAACCGGGGATGTACTGTATGGTGACTAACATAATATAATAAAAAATCATTAAAAAAAAAAAGAACATTTCTGTTCTAAAAAACACTGAAATACTTCAATAGTGGTTAGTAAATATCCACTTCCCTCAAATCCCCAAAAGAATCACCCTTCAATTCTCTGAATCACTCCAGACTTCCCTATGATCTAATTACAGTATCTGGTCCACAGGGCAAGGAGCATCCAGGCTCTTGACCCAACATTGAGCAGCTTCTGTTCTTCCTGGTTGGTAACTTTGCTACATCTGTGCCACATCTGTTGTTAAATAATGTTAGCGTCACCCCCAGAAGGATCAAGGCAAGCATTTAACTCCTCTGGCTCCTAATCTGAGCTTTTCACATAGCACCCTGCTTTTCAGAAAGACAGGAAAATAATTAAGTGAACAAAAGAAAAAAAGAGCTATGAAATTATGTCTACATAAAAGATAGACAGGTTTTGAAAGGTCAAGAGATTGAGTTGGTATTTATAGTGATGGTCACCTCTTCAGTAAAAGTATTCTTATCTTGAGGTTTATATACTTCTGCTGAGGGATGAACTTCTGAGGGTCAGGTACCTCCTTGAAATACAAAATTTCATGGTTATGCGTATTTTCTGTGGAGTGGGTCCGTGGACAGAAAGAAAAAAAAGGATAACTTGCTAAGAACGTGTTTGGTAAGAGGTTTAGGGGAGAAGCAAACAAGGAATGTGCTCAAGGACTGCAGACCTGGAAAAAAGAATTTTAGCTAGAGGGATAGGGAAAGGGAGGAAAGGGAAGACAAAGTTCTCTTGATTCACAGTTCTATTTACAAGCCAGATACGTATGTGAATCAACTATTTTGACATGTAGAATAAGTCACATAGATTAGGTCACATATATAAACCCTTTGTTATTTTGCTAACTTTCTTTGTCCTTTATTAGGAGATTCACATGAAATAACTAAGTTTGGGTTATGCTTTTCTTAAAGTACCACTCTAAATTGTGAATCTGGGGTTTTGCTATTTCATTAAATCCCATCTATAGCTCAAATAGATTACATTAGCATTTTAAAATTGTTAACTAAGGCCCCCCAGTATGTCTACATAAATTACAATGAAGTCAAGTTCATTGCTAGTATATCTATAAATGTGATTTTTAAATTCAAAATAGTACATCACTCTCATTGCATTTTATCTTAGACTTCTTAAGATGGTATTTTGGACATGTTTAAATTTTTGATGATCTCCACTAGGCACATGGAATTTGAAATCTGGAAGAAAACTTGAAGATTATGCAATCTGATTTGCTCATTTTATTGATAAAGAAATAAACCCAGAGAGATTAAGATCCCTGACCAAGCTTGCTAATGACAGAGCTAGGACAAGACTACAAGCATTGGATTCTTAGCTTGGTGCCTTTTCCAACATCCAGTTAACAAGCTAATGGTTACTGAACTACCGACATTTCTGTGATGAGATCAGCCAGTAGGAGACAATGAACAAACCATCTGTGGAGACACACACTCAAGCAAAGACTTCTCAACTCTGCCTCTTCACCCTCTGACAAGAGGATTCTCACAGGACTGCTCCTAACTCTCCAGTCTAGTGAATCACTAGAACTCAAACATTCATAAATCACATTATATTATCAATATTGCAGCATTTGCCCAGGGATCACTTTGTGAGTTCTTCAAGTTACTAGACTCTGGTTTCCCATATTTCCTCCCCTTTCCTGCCAGAAAGTCCAGCTGCTTTTAGTCCTCTGTGTCACAGACTCTACCTTTGCCTTGGTCGGGACATCCTCAGGCACATACATAGCTTGTTGTATGCCCTCTTTTTTTTTGTCCTCCAGGGAGGTGGAGGTGGGGGTAGTTTTTGAAAGGAGGGAGAATCACCTTCTTGAACATGATGGTCATTTGTAATTGATGTGGAAATCAAAAAATTATTAAATCTAACAGAAATAATAATTATCCCCTAATATCATCTAATATGCACTTTATGTTTAAATTTCTCCAGTTGTCTCAAAAATATCTTCTTTACAGTTGGTTTGAATCAGGATCCAAACAAGGTTGACATGACTGGATTGGCTTAATATGTCTCTTAAGTATCTTTTATTGTAAATAGGCTATTAAAAAGATTCTTTAAGGGTAAGGGAAATTTTAATTCTACTATTGTTGAACTGTTTTCTAAAGTAATTGTCCGATTTTGCTGTTATAGAGAGCTCCACCCCACTTTTGGTATTGTCAGACATTTTGCCTTTTGCCTATGTGATAGTAAGCCCCAAACTGTAAAGAAATATGTAAGCCTTGTCTCCAAACACTGTATAGTCAAATGTTTTAGATAGAAAAATTTCATGCTCTCTGGAGATATTATACGTTCCACCCTATCTGAAAGCCATTGTTTTAGCTCCTGAGTACATCAGGATCTTTCCATTATATATTAATAAAAAAAAATGAAGAAGATAGTAAGCATATACTACTTAATATTTCTCAGGAAAGATTATGACTGGTACTCAATTTTCCCTCGCCTGAAGGTTGTTTTTAACACACATAAAACCTAGGGGAGCAGATGTTGACTTTACTGTGAGGAGTGTTAAGAATTCTGTTAACTCCCGGGGCGCCTGGGTGGCACAGTGGTTAGGCGCCTGCCTTCGGCTCAGGGCGTGGTCCCGGCGTTATGGGATCGAGCCCCACATCAGGCTCCTCTGCTGGGAGCCTGCTTCTTCCTCTCCCACTCCCCCTGCTTGTGTTCCCTCTCTCGATGCCTGTCTCTATCTCTGTCAAATAAATAAATAAAATCTTTAAAAAAAAAAAAAAAAAAAAAAAAAAAAAAAAAGAATTCTGTTAACTCCCTTTTCTCATTAGTATGTCATGGCAGGTTGTTAGTTCTGATGATGTCATAATGCTTTTTTTGTGGGGTCATCTGAGGTCACTTACACCTTAAGAAGAATCAGCTTTTCAATAAAATGAACTTTAGATGGTAAAACCTGATCTTCTGGAGCAATTTTCTGAGATCATAGGGATAAAGATCTCCGGAAGAAAATATATATGGAAAAGCTTTCCTCTTTCATTGGGATACATGGGTTTTACTCACAGTTGAAATGTTGACAACACAACTGAGCTGACACCAGTTATGCTTCTGGATGATTCCTCATTGCTAAGAGCCTCCAAACATTCCTCAAGGACACCGTCATTTTGCACAACAAAGGGAAAACCAGCCCATTTCTGGCAATAGAGTGGAATTCTAAGAGGAAAAAGCAAACCAATATAACTTTCTATCGATGAAGAGTAGTTGGTTTAATATTGTACTATAGGATAACTGGTGTATTTTAAAGATCTTTTTTCTTTTTGAACACATTTTACATTAGGGAATTTCCCAGAGAACATAATGATTTTTTTTTTTAAGATTCTATTTATTTGAGAGAGAGCCAGCATGAGCAGGTGAGAGGCAGAGGGAAAGAGAAAGGGAGAAGCAGACTCTCCACTGAGCAGGGAGCCCCATGTGGGGCTCAATCCCAGGCCCCTGGGATCATGACCCGAGCTGAAGGCAGACGCTTAACCAACTGAGCCACCCAGGCGCCCCCATAATAATCTATCTTTAGAATGGGAAGGATGATATCCTGCATTGCTCTTATCTTTAAATCTTACAGAAATTTCTAAAAAGAGCTCCAACTTAATAAAATGACAGATTTCAAGCTTTTGTTCTGCTAAAGTTAAAGCCTTCTACTCAATGTATCAGCCATTTAAATCTTTAAAAGATAGAACTAAGAACATGAGGTGCAAGCCTTTGGCTTCCATTTTCCTCTTAACCAATGAAATCTTCAGTTTGGGATAGCTTTTTAAAATGTAGCTTCTGATAAAGTTTGGTAGAACTGGTGCATTCCCAGAATAAATTATGAATGCTCAGCTTTCCCTATTCAAATACATCCCTAGGTCGGGAAGTCCAGACGTAATAGAAGGTGTAAGTGTATGCTATAAGGTGCACTGGTACATTAAAAAAAAAAAAATCACGTCTAGGGTTTAATCTCAAAACCAATGTGAATGCCATAACAACCATAACTATTATTGACACACGTGAAGTTTAAAACTGACGGGCTGGGGTAAAGGGGAGACAACAGCACAAGAACAAAAGAAAAACTTCAAAAATTTCTCTTCCCGGGGCGCCTGGGTAGCGCAGCGGTTAAGCGTCTGCCTTTGGCTCAGGGCGTGATCCTGGCGTTACCGGATCGAGCCCCACATCAGGCCCCACATCAGGCTCCTCCGCTATGAGCCTGCTTCTTCCTCTCCCACTCCCCCGGCTTGTGTTCCCTCTCTCGCTGGCTGTCTCTATCTCCGTCAAATAAATAAATAAATAAATAAATAAAATCTTTAAAAAAAAATTTCTCTTCCCTTTCAGGCAAGTTTCAGCTCTACAAACCTACCCTTGCGTTTAAAATATCAATGTGTTGTTTTGCTCTCAATCCTCATCCGATTGTACAAAGAAATCCGTGTCTTTCTCCCCCAAATTAGGAATATGAGAAGGCTTCCAGACCGTAAAGACAAGAAAGCAGCCCCACGGTAAGTGGTATCCCGCCCCAAGGGTGTGAAAGTGGGTATGGTGGTGTGGAGAAGACATCCGAAAGGGGAAAAAAAAAAATCTTCAAACCAGATACCTGTGGTTGGAAAAACAAAACAAAAAAACCCCACGGGACTGGAGATCATCAAGATCTTAGGGTACACAGAGAAAAAAACAACCGTGGCCAGGTCAGACGAGGAGCGGCGTTTCTTAGGCGACCGGAGTAGCTGGTGAGGTAGCCGCGGACGCCGGGGAGCTGATGTGACTGAGGGTACCAACAACGCCATTTACCGCGCTCCCGCCTGCCCCTCCCCCCCGGAGGCCCAGCGCGCCAGCCAATCCCCTCCCGCCGTCCCCTTCCCACCGGAGGCCCCGCCCCCGGCGCCCAGGATGCTGGGCCCCCGCGGCGTGACGCGAGCACGGCAGCTCCGCCCCCTGCGTCTCTGGCTTCGCCGGCCTTGGGGGGATGGTTCCATCATGGCGTCAATGCAGGTGAGTGGAGTTTGCAGCATCTGGGCGGGCGAGGGAGCCGCCGAGAGGACGCAAGCGTTTTGTCGGGGGCGGCGTCTGGGACTCTGGAGCACCCGGACGGGATCGGGAGCGGCCCTGGTGGCCAGCCCTTTCCCAGCTTCAGGACGTTGGGGAGGGGTGAGAGGTGGCGAGAAGAAGGGCGGGGGAGGGGGGTCCTCGGTCGGTCGAAGCGGACACCAGCTGGCCGGGAAGTTGGGAATAAAGGCTAGGGAGGAAAGGGCGAAGTTTGGCGCTGGCTCCGCGGCAGTGGTCTCGTAATCATCTCTTGCTCATACAGACGCTGTTCTGCCCGCCCGCCCCAGGGATGCCTTCTCCGCGGTCCCCGGCCAGGCGGAAACAGCTGCTCACGGCGTTGTAGCTGGGGCAAGGGCGGCCCTGAGAGGGGCTGAATGTGGGGGAGCTGAAAAGGCGTTCCGAGAGAGGGCGGCTGGCTGCAAAAGCGCTTCGCGGCCTCTGCTCAGGCCTCCCACGCCCAGCTTCCCTGACTGCTCGGCCCTTCGGCTCTTCTCTCTTTGACTCTTAATCCTTTGCCCCGTGGGTACCTTTCTCTGTTAGTCTTCGCACTCTCAAAGAACATATTAGTCCGGCAGCTCACTTTGTCGCTCTTCCGAAGCTGCCTTTGGCCCATCAACGTCATTTGCCGCCTAATAGGCAATCTTCCCGAGATCTGAGTCACCGGCCCCCTTATACCTCCGGGATAGCTCGCCCTCGAAAAAAAAAATTTTTTTTCCTACGGTGCCCCACCCTTGTGGTCGCGGTAAGGCTACAGCCCTTTGCCCTTCTTCCCTAGATCTTTAGTGGAATCTTAGTTTGGTAGGAGGCGTTTATTAACCCGTGTCATATCTGCCTGACTTAGCAGTTCATGATTTTCTGGCTTTCCAAGTTAATATACTCCTTTTTTCCAAATCCAGGGAGTTTGATTTTTTTTTTTCAGGCAAAGATGGCAACCATAACTGCAGTTTTGTGAAGATTGACTCTGCATTATCTAGAGCCTGCATTTAATTTTACAGATGAAGACTAGCTCTAATGAGAACATATAGGAAGAGAAGGTAGAACTGTTGTTTGGAGTGGCAGCTGAGTGCTTTTTAGAGTTTTAACAGCATCTTAAAGAGACTTACGTTTTTCTTGGAAGGATTTAGTGCTTTTGTTTCTGGAAGAATAGGCAAGTCTTCCTATACTCCCCACCCTCCTTTTTTTTTTTTTTTTTTTTTTTTTTTACTCATTTCTAGGAGAGAACAGTTTTTCTTCTCTTTTCTGCATCTTCCTCTTTTGCGCACGTATTTGCTTAACATTTACTTCTGTGCTTTGTGTTATCTGTCCCCTTTTTAACCTATTTTCCATGCAATATTCTTTTTACTTTTGCTTCTTTCTCTGGACTTTCCTGCAGAATAGAAGAATGTCTAACTTTCCTACTTGAAGGGATGTCACAAAACGGTGCAGGGAAAAAACAAGAACAATTTGAGGAAACATTATACTTTACACTGGTCTCCCCAGAGACGTTAGAGAAGTTTCGTCATTTGAGGCCAAAAAAGGAACTGTGGAACACTAGTTGAACAGTAGATGTATATGACTAAGATTATTTGTATTAAGATTAAAACTCTTTAAGACTAAAAATTATGGTTAAAATCCACAACACTTGTGATTGTATTTGACAAGAGAATTATAGGGATAACTAGCTGGTTAGATTCAAACTTCAAGGGTCTGAAAAAAGGCAGATTTCTGTTTTTAAGAGAAAAAAGTGCAGAACTTGGTCAGTACAGAACTTAATGTCGGTAATCTTGAATTTTACGTGACAACTTAAGCAATGGAAAAAAAATACTTCCCAGTGCAATACTTCATTTTTCTGTGTCCCAGGTATTACATATTCTGTCTTAGCACCCTGTATTCCTTTGTGTCTTTTTATTAGAGGGATGGAAAACTGCTGTTTCTGATTTTAATTAAAACTAAATCTTTCCTTTTTTTGTATTTTTGAAATATCTGATACAGGTTTCCTGGTAGTATCTTGAAAAATAATTTTAATATAGATAAAACAAGCTTTTTGAAACCCAATACTACTTTGTTTGTGGTTATTCTGTCTTTGGTGAACAAAATTTTTTCCTGACCATCTTAATAGCAAAATTTTATTTTAAAGATTTTTATTTTTTGAAGTAATCTCTACACCAAACGTGGGGCTTGAACTCACAACCCCAAGATCAAGAGTTGCATGCTCTACCAACTGAGCCAGCCAGGTTCCCCTTAATAGCAAAATTGAACTCTTCAAAACAGCTGAATTACATATGAAACTGCAACCAAATTACGAAATTTGTTTATTCACTCAAATTATTTTTCAAGGGCCCACTGCGTCTGGTACTGATCAGGGTGCTGGAGATAGAGCAGTGAACAAAAGCAGACAAGGATTTCTGCTCTTATGGATATAATAGTCCAGTTGGGGGAGACAGATAAGAACCAAATACTTAAGTTAATTGCATATTGTATTAGAAGGTGATAATGCTATGAAGAGAAAGCAAGGAAGGGAGTTAGGAGATGGATATTTTGGGGATTTCAGTTAGAGTGCTTGGGAAAAAGTATACATAAATACTGCTCTGACCATGTCCTTACCTAAAAGTTTTCAGATTTCTTTATCTTACGCCAGGATATTATTGCTGCTAAGATTACTTAAGCTGTGAGAACTACTTTAAAAGCATACAAATTATAGAAATGTAATACAGGATGTGATTACTTGATAAAAGGGAAATAGTCTTCAGAATCAGCATCAAGTAAGGGTAGACTTTGGCTTTTTCATTGGAGAGTATTTTGAAGTTGAGGTTTTAACTCCTTTAATGTATTCTATCGGTGCCTCCCAACCTTTTCTCAGGCGGTACGCATAGAAAATTTTTGAATCACACATTAAGGTGGATGAAGTAAAACACGGGATGAGTATCAGTAGTGTGGCACATCTGTAATGCTGGGGATGCTCTACTCTGTAATATTGCTAAAGTTGTTCTTCAATATACAGTTCAAGGTTGTGGTTTTCAGACTTACTTGAGCCTTTGAGATACTCTTTCTTGTTTTTTCTTTCTACTGTTTCTTCCTAGAATGAAGTCGCAAATTACCAAGATTATGGTTAGATTATGTTTTAAGAAAGTGTTCTTTGAGAATGGTGGGCTTCTGGCAATACTTAAAAATGGCAGGAATTAGGGGCGCCTGAGTGGCTCAGTCATTCAGGTCGTGATCCCAGGACCCAGCCCCACATCGGGCTCCCTGCTCCACTGGGAGCTTGCTGCTTCCTCTCCCACTCCTTCCTCTGGTCTTCCCTATCTCGCTTGTGTTCCCTCTCTCGTTGGCTGTCTCCGTCAAATAGATAAATAAAAAAATGGCAGGAGTTAGAGTAAAGAAACATCTCCATTTAATTGTGATAGTCCTAGAAATGTTAAATTACTCTTGTAGATTTTCTGCATTTTTTTCCTCTCGTACCTAATGGGGATTTTACACTATTAACTGTTGATTTGAGTAGATGGAAGGAGATTAATACTTAGTAACAGATGGATTATAAATGCGTGCTTATTTTCATATGACTTCAAAATAATGTTGTATTATTCACAACTCCACACTGCTCTTTACTCAAGTGTCTGGCTGTAGCGATTGAGAGAGGTGGAATATGGGCTCTTATTGACATTTTTAGTAGTCACATTACCTTGACAGACTTCATATGATTATTGTTTGATAATGTTGTGAAGGATTACAGCATAATCAAAAGTTAGGAAATTGATTCGTCTTGGATCCTGAGGCTTATTGAATACTGGGAACTTGGGGAGTGTATATTCCTAGAATTATAATACCTGAGAAGGTTGACTGGGTACTCTGGCTAGGAATAGGGAGTTGTTGGGACAAGTCAAGGAAAAGGGGAACAGTATAGAATAGAATTGAAGGTATTTTGTTTGAATGATAAACCTAAACATAAGTGGAGTACACGTGAATAAAGGATAAAGCTAAGGTAATCATCTTAACTTTCAAAGCAGTCACTATGATACTTTCTTTTAGCTGTTAATCAATTACTGCGTAATGAGATGCCTTCTATTTTTATCCTAAAGTGTTCGGGTGTTTAATTTAACTTTTCAGATCTCTTCCACTCCCCTGGGCCATAGATCTCATGAGAATAGGAAAAATACCTTTTCTTTGTTTCTTAAATAAAGTCACCTAGTGATTACAATAAATGTTCATCAGTTAACACTTCAAAAACTGTTCCTAATTAGCAAGTTCTGCGTTAGTTCTATTTTAGAGAAATCTTTTAAGCAATTCTATAATAGTAGGTTGAGTCCCTATAAAGGAATAATTTAAAGTTCATATTTATATATATATATATATTCCCCCAAAAGTTGGCTTATTTTCTTGATTTATATGATTTATATGAGAATGACTTTAGGTAAGTCATCACTAATTTGGAAAGTGACTTGCCCAAAATTACATAGCAACTGAGTGCTGAAGCTGCCATTAGAAACCAAGCTCTGAAATCTGTTGATGCTGTGAAGTTGTATGTAATTAACATGTTAACAAATTTGGCATTGTAGATAAATCATTGGGATAATTACTTTTCAGTCAAGAAGTAAACGTTTACTAGGATAATATTTTATAGCTTCTATAGCTAAGATGAGAGAAAAATATTCCTTATATTTTATAATACTTTATGCATAGATTTTAAAAAGGATCTTTATGCGTGTACTTGTGCACTGAGTAAAATTATGGCAAATCTTTACTGTTCAAAGATTAGTTTTTATTATCAGGGAGAGTTTTAAAAGTAGAGGTGATCTGGCATCTTTCTGAAAATATAGTTCTGCATAGTGTTTATTTAAATTGAACATTTGTTACATGTTATTTCTTTGTATCATTGCTGTCTGCATTAGTTTTATCTACAAAATACTTTTTTGTGTTTGTGGAGTGTTTCTAATAATTCTTCATTTGATAGCCTTTATTTGTGAATGCAGGCTTTGGAACACCAACTAAGGGTGCATGCCTTTGAGTTATTTTATTCTGAGAAAAACTAATGTCATTCAGTAGGTCTTGTAAAACTTCATTAGGAAAAAAAGCACAGGATCTGGAATCAGAAGACCTGGATTTAGGTTCTGTTTCACTACTTAACATCTATGTTGCCCAGAAATCAGGGTGTCAAGTTGGTGGTTAAGACAAATTGAGAGGTAAACATTGTATAAAACTACTTTTGTGACTCCTTCCCAAACCTGTTTTTTTTCTGTAGTTTTCCCCATATTGGTACATGGCAACTTTATTCATCCATATATTGGTACATGGCAACTTTATTCATCCATTTGTTTTACCAGAAACTTTGGTTTCATCCCATCCTCTAGTGAAAACATTAGCAAATTCTGTCGAGCTCTACCTTCAAAATATATCCAGAATTCAACTGTTCATCCTTTCTTCTGAATTTCTCCGTGGTGTAAATCATCCTCATCTGGGTTATATCAACAGTTTCATAACTGGTTTTCCTGCTTCTGCCCTTGTTCCCTTACTGTCTTTTCTCAGCCCATTATTTAGATTCTCTCAAAACAAGAGTCAAATGTCACTTCACTTGTATCCCTTCTGAGGCTTCCCTGTTTTACACGGAATGCAGTTGACCCTTTAATAATGTAGGGTTAGTGGTGCTGACCCCTGCACAGTCCAGAATCCATGCATAGCTTTTGACTTCCAAAAACTTAACCACTGGCTGCCTGGGTGGCTCAGTTGGTTTAAGTGTCTGAGGTCATGATCCCAGGGTCCTGGGATCGAGTCCCGCATGAAGCTCGCTGCCCTGTGAAGAGTCTTCTCCCTCTGACCCTCCCCCCGTCTTGTGCTCTCTCTCTCTCTTTCTCAAATAAATAAATAAATAAAATCTTAAAGAAAAAAACCACTTACTAATTTCCTACTGTTAGTTGGAAGCCTTACTGATAACATAGTTAACATAAAATTTGAATGTTATATGCAGTATATATTCTTATAATAAAGTGAGCTAGAGAAGAAAGTTAATATCATAAGGAAGAGAAAATGTATTTATAGTACTGTACTGTATCAAAAAAATTCACATGTAAGTGGATCTGTGCATTTCAATCCCATGTTCAAGGGTCACCTGTAATCCAGAGTCCCTGTTAAGGCATAGAAGGCCTTATTACATTATCTCATTCTTTCTCCCCTCCCCCCGACTTGCTCACTTACCTATACACTCCTTGATATTTCTTCCTCTGGGCCCTTGCCCTTATTTCCTCTGCTTGGAGTCTTCACCAATCCGAATGGCTCATTTGCTTTATTCCCTCGGATCTTTGTTCAAATGTAGTTAGAGAAGCCTTCCTTGACCGCCCAATGTAAAATAGCTCTTCCATCCCTGCCACTTGTAATTCCCCTTACCCTGCCAAATTTTTCATAGCCCTGACATTATTGATTAATTTATTTACTATTTCTCCTGAACATAACTCAGTACCTGGCATATAGTAGGCCCTCAGTAAATGTTGAAGGAATAAATGAATGCAGCTTCTGAATTCAGATAAACTTGGTTTGAATTCTAGCTTTGCCACTTAATAGCTGTGTAACCCTTTTTGCCCAGTATAAAATAGGGATAATAAAACAATCAAATGGGGTAAAATTGCAAATCACTTCATGTCATGGATCTTTATAGTTGTTAGTTATAATGCTTTAGGCCTCTTATTTTGAACTACCCCTATCAGATACTCACTTTAAAAAAAAAAAATTGTCAGGGCACCTGGGTAGTTCAGTTGGTTAAGCGGTTAAGCGTCTGCCTTTGACTCAGGTCATGATCCCAGGGTCCTGGGGTGGAGTCCCGTGTCTGGCTCCCTGCTCCACTAGGAATCTGATTCTCTCTCTCCCCCTCCTCCCACTCATTCTCTCAATTTCTTACCCTCTAATAAATAAAGATCTTTTAAAAGATTGTCTGATTCTTGTCCTGTGTTGGCTATCAATGGAAAAGAAGCAGATTTCATATATGATCCTGTGTCATGAGAGATCTCTCCTATTTGCACATTATAGGAATGAGAGAGGAAGTATGATGGTTTTTTATTTTTTAAGATTTTATTTGAGAGAGCTAGAGAGAGTATGAGAGGGGGAGTTGGGAGGGAAAGAGCAGGGAGCCTGATGTGGGGCTGGATCCCAGGACCGTGGGATCATGATCTGAGCTGAAGGCAGACTCTTAACTGACAGCCACCCAGTCACCTTGGAAGTATGGCTTCTAATTAGCAATGTATGCTAGACTAATTCTCAAATACTGAAGAGGATTAGTGAAGTAATATTTTGAACCTTCTTTATCAGTTTTAAATGGCACATTCAGTTTTTTTAATTGAAATATAATTCACATATCATAAAACTTACCATTTTTATCAAAGTGTACCATTCATTGGTTTTTAATATATTTACAACCATCATCACTATCAAATTCCAGAACATTTTCATCACCCCAAAAGAAACCCTTTACTTATTTGCAGTCACTCCCCATTCCTTGACCATACCCCACAGAAATCACTTATCTGTTTTCTGTTGGTCTGCCTATTCTGGGTATTTCATATAAATGGAATCATACAATATGTGGTCTTTTGTAACTGGCTTCTTACCATCATGTTTTTGAGGTTTATCCGTGTTGTAGCTTATTATCAATACTTAATTCCTTTTTATGGCTGTGAATTCATTTTATGGTTATACCACAGTTTATTCATCAATTGATTGACATTTGGGTGATTTCCTGTTTCCATTCATCAGTTAATTGGCAGTTCGTATCGTTTCTACTTTTTGAATAATGCCGCTGTGAGCATTGATGTACATGTTTTTATTTGGCCATGTTTTAATTTGTCTTAAGTGTATACCTAGTAGTGGAATTGCTGGGTCATTTGGTAACTCTGTGTTTAACTTTGTAAGGAACTGCCAGACATTTCCATGACAGCTGCACTATTTTACATTTTACATTCCCACCAGCAGTGTGGAAAGGTTCCAGTTTCTACACAGTTTGGCCGATATTTACTGTCCTTTTTTAAATTATAGCGCTCCTAGTGGATGTGAAGTGGTATCTCCTTGTGGTTTTGATTTGCATTTCCCTAATGACTAAGGACGTTGAACATCTTGCATTTATTGGTAAATTTCTTGGAGAAATGTCTATTCAAATCCTTTGCCCATTTAAAAATTAAAGTTGTCTTTTTTATTGAGTTGTAATGGAGCTTTTTGTGTATTCTGAATACAAGCCCCTTATCATAAGTGCTTTGCAAACATGTTCTCCTGTGAAGTGTTTGCACATTCTTGGTGTCCTTGAAAGCATGAAAAATTTTAATTTTGATGAAGTTCAGTTTATCTGTTTATCTGTCATTTATGCTTTTGGCGTCATATCTAAGAAATAATTACCTAATCCAGGGTTCATAAAGATTTACACCTTATTACACCTCTGTTTTTTTCTGAGATTGTTACAGTTTTAGCTCTTACATTTAGGTTTTTGATTCATTTTAATTAACTTTTGTATGTGGTGAGGCATAGTTTTATAGCATTAATATAGCAGCTTGTTTTTTGTTTCTTGTTTTCTTTTTGAAGTTGCATAGGCCCAAACCGAGAGCTCATCAGATTTGATAGTATCCTGCTGGATTCAAGATATTTTTCTAGATTGAGTGGAGCTGTTAAGGTGTTTTTCAGATGAGAATTTATATTGCAGCCCTACTATCAAGAAATGTGATTGTGGCCCTAATAAACTATTACTGAGAACTCTTATTCGTATATTAGCTTTTATAGTAATTAAAATTGGCATACCAACTTCAATTTTTAGACTTAAAAAGTTTTGAGCCATAGGACATTTTTAGAGGTCATCTAGTTCAACCATTATACTTTAAGTCATTGCTGCATTTTGTGATTAGAGGTACTTGATAAAATACAATTTGTTTACTTGGTACTACATGAAGATATATTGAGCACATTGAGTATATAGATTTTTTTAAAATATAGATTTGATAGGAGAAAAATTGTCACATTCTTAGGAAATCCAAATTAGGGATTCTAGTGGAGAAAATTACATAGGTGAGCATATTGGTGTCATCTTAGTTCTTGATGTTGCTTAGTGGAAACCCTCACTGAATTCAGTTCATTGTAACAATTAGTTTGAGCTACCTTGATTTGATACTTCTACCTGATTTGATACTTCAGTATTCATGGATTCTGTATCTGTACATCTGCCTACTTGTAAAATTTCTTTGTAAGCCTAAAATCAATCCTTGTGCTTTTGTGGTGATTTTCACACATGTGCAGATCTGTGAAAATATTGGGAGTAGCTAGATGTGCATGTTCCCAACTGCGGTCAAACAAGGCAACACTCTGCCTTGATTTAGCTGTCATGCTGTAAACAAGTGTCCTTTTCTCAGTCTATTAGTGCCATATTTTTTGCATTTCAGTGCTTTTGGGGATTTCATTGTTTAAAATGGCCTCCAAGCAAAGTATTGAAGTGCTGTCTAGTGTTCCTAATTGCAAGACTGTAATGTACCTTACGTAGAAAATATGTGTGTTAGGTAACCTTTGTTCAGGCATTGCTATTAGCCTTGGGTTTGGTGTTAATGAATCAACAACATATATTAAAGAGTCTTTAAAAAGACACACAAAAACCTAGGTTGTTATTAATTGGTTGAATGTGGCCAGAGGATGCAGGAACCTAACTCTATTATTTCCCTTAGGAACAGTTGTTCAGTATTTGCTAATTTAGTATTTGCTGTGACTTAATAGTCTATAACATAACGACTGTGAATAATGAGAACTGGCTGTATTTTGATTTAAATTTCAGTCTGTCTCAGGGTGACTGGATGGTTCATTCCATTAAGCCTCCCACTCTTGATTTCAGCTTAGGTCATGGTCTCAAGGTTGTGAGGTGGAGCCCTGCATTGGGCTCTGCACTGGCCATGGAACCTGCTTAAGATTCTCTCTTTCCTTCTGCCTCCCTCCACCACCAGCCCCAAGAAAATAAGTAAAGTTCAGTCTGCCTTTGATTTAAAAAAAAATTTTTTTTAAAGATTTTATTTATTTATTTGACAGAGAGAGAGGCAGTGAGAGAGGGAACACAAGCAGGGGGCGTGGAAGAGGGAGAAGCAGGCTTCCTGCTGAGCAGGGAGCTTGATTCGGGGCTTGAGCCCACAACGCTGGGATCATGACCTGAGCCAAAGGCAGATGCTTAACAACTGAACCACCCAGGCGCCCCTGATTTAAAATGTATTGAAACCAAGTTAAAACTGGTAAAATGGAATGTCCTTGCTACATCCAGGTTTCTTGTTTGCTTTTTCCCCCCATTTTATACTGTAGATCAGTACCGTCTAGTTTTTTTGAGTTATCCACACACTTCAAGTTAGTGGTTTCCCACTTTGGCATTGTATTGAAATCACCTGGGGAGCTTTTAAAGGAAAAAAACTATCCGCAGAGATTGATTTAATTGGTCTTTATTGGAATTTTTCTCAGCTCATGGGTAATTCTTTTTGTTTTGTTTTAAAGATTTTATTATTTATTTTTGAGAGAGAAAGCATGTACGTGCAAGCGAGCAGGGCAGGGGTGAGGAGCTGAGGGAGATGGGGACAAGCAGACTCTATGCTGAGCACAGAACCTGCTGGGGTTTTAATCCCTGGACCCTGAGATCATGACCTGAGCTGAAATCAAGAGTTGGACGATTAACCCTCTGAGCCACCCAGGTGCCCTGCTCCTGGGTAATTTCTAATGTACAGCCTAAGTGGAGAACTAATTCTCATTATAGTGGGGGAACTTAGGTGTGCAAATGATGTAAATTGGATACCAGGTAATACATCCCCATGGACCAGATTTAGAATTCAGGAGATACTAGACATTTCAAAGTTGATACCTCTGGAGAGAACTTTAAGAACCAAATTCGAACCTGAAAATGTTTATGTGTATTCCAAGCTGTCTTTATAATTACAGTACTATTAAAGAACATCCATTTCCTGTACATACCAAAACAAATATTGATGGCTTTACCATTTTTAGTGAATTCTCTTGTTTGGTGGCTATTTTATACACAGGAAGTTTCTGCCATGAGTTCTTTTGTGGAGGAGGATTAGTGAACAAAATACATTATGTGGCTGCTGTGTGGTCCTCTAGGCTCAGTTATGAGTTGAATGATTGTGCAATGCAAACTGTGTACCTAGACAAACTTAGAAATTTTATGTCTTGAATCTTTGGAGTTGAATTTGAATAGTTACAATCTCAAGTTGTATTGTTGTTGTTGTTTTAAATAATCTTAGGAGCCCTCTATTAAAATATGAGTAACGCTTGGAATATCAGTCTTGTTTTTGGTCTTGGTAGCCCTTGCATCTCCCATCCTAAGGCCTATACTGAACTTTTTATCATTCCATTAAAATCCCTGAGAGTCAAGGTTGTTTATGATTCTAGGAGCTGGGTCTATCTCCCCTCCCCTTTGGGTGAAGTGACATTACTGCAAACCTGTAGATTCTGTCGTGCCCTTACTTGCTAGGAATACTTAGCAATTCTTTTTAGTCGTGTTTTTTTTTGAGAGGGTGGGAGGAGGGGGGAGGGAGAGAGAATCCAAGCAGACTCTCTGTCCAGGGCAGAGCCCAACTCGGGATCTCACAACCCTGAAATCAAGACTTGGACACTGAAAACCGCTGCCTCCCGGGCACCCCACTTTTCGGTCACCTTTATATCGAACTTCCATTTTGAATTCTGGGTAGTTTTGATAGCTACCCATCTTGTCTTATTGTTTCTGGGATTAAAAAGAAAAAAACTTACCTAGCACATTATTTAGTTAGCCCTTTCCTTTTATACCTGACATGAATCCATCAACCTTGCCTCAGTCCGCACAGCTATACACACTTTTTCTTAACTCATAGCACGTTTTACCTCTTTCATTACATTTTTCGTTTCTGCCTTTTATATATGGTAAAGGTAATTTCATTAGATTTTAACTCAGAGCAGTACGCTAGAGGTGGTAAGTACTCAGTTGTTTTCTGAGTATTCTCTTTACTTAAATAGAACAGAAACTTAAATGCTTTTTTTTTCAAAATAGGTCAGAAGTGATATAAAAACATTGATTTCTTGCTGTCTTATTTTTTTGATGTCTGTCTTTTGCTTCTGCCCTGGCCCCGTTATAGAAACTAAAGAATTGAATTAAATGGGAAAAACTATATAGAATTTAAAATCAGTGTACATTTCCTGTTAGTTATATGCATCTCTTTCAGCTAGATTAATATTGCATTGGTAATTCTTTCACTGGAGAGACCTTTATGAACTCAGTGAAAATCTGTTTTTTTTTTTATTAAACTTCCAGTCCACACCCTTGACAGCAGATAATCTTAGATCTTGCTTCTTTGATACTAAAATTATGTGATTGCTTTCTTCCTGAACCCAAATACGTTGTGTCTCAGGATACTTCTCATATTTGAAGTTGTATGATTTTTCCAGTTGTTTTATTCTTAGGGTGTGTCTGGGTGTGGTTCGGGTATAGCCTGTTTGTGTGTGTTTATAGAGGTGGAGGTATGAGGTTGTTTGGGTGGGGGTGTTTTAGTATAGGGAGTTTGCGATTAGTTCCTTCACATGTTGCAGAGGACAGAACATCTGTTGGTGTGTAAAATGCAGAGTTGTTTCTGATAAGCCTTTTTATCTTTAAACATAGTTAAAGCTTTTGCATAGTGACAGCTTTACTTCAGATTCTTCCAACTTAAAGTGTATTGAAGAAATTGGTCAGTTTAGGATACTACTACCAAAAACAAAACAAAAAGCCATCACAAAAAATCAACTCTGAAAGGATAAAGAAGTCTGGCTCAATCCTGGCAAGCCTGTAGTTTTTGGAAGTTTGTGTTGACCATGATTAGAAGTACCAGAGAAAGTTAAGAGAGTTAATGGTGATGGGTTGGAAAGGATTATCCATGATTCAAAGCAGCAAAAGTGATGTGAATAGGTATTGCTTCTCTCTTTTTTCAGCACCTATTCTAAAATTGCTTTTTTGTATCTGCTTCTGACTGAAAGCAGATTTTTTTATTTAAAATATGTTGTTAATGTTTTTTATTACTTTATTTTACATTCATAAAGTAGCAAAAAAATAAGATAAAATTCAGCTCTAGTTTTGTAATTGAAAAAAATTTAAAGGTAAATTGATAATTTCTTAAGCATAGATTGCTGGAATTGATTATATAAATCAATCATTTATACTTTTCCTATTTCTTATTTTTTATTAGGATGAAACAGTGTAAATACATTTTATATTTGTTTATTATTCAAATAGACTGTTTTGTGTTACTCTCTGGAAAAAACCCGAGTTGTTGTTTTATTTATTTTTTATTTTTATTTTTTTAGTAATATTTATACCCATTGTGGCCTTGAACTCAAGGACCCTGAGATCAAGAGTTGCATGCTCTTCCAGCCAGATGCCCCCAAGTTGATTTTGGTTAAAATCTCAATGGCCTTGTATTAAGTTTACATACTAATGGTAAAGACGTTGTTGACTTCTTTGTTTGCATGGAGTAAAAGAAACATGCTAAAGATATTCTTAGACTCTCAGAGTTACATTGTGGCTATTTTTGACAACTGAGGCCCAACAATGTATACATTTATAAGCAAAAATTGTTACTAAGACAGGGATTTGGGGAGTTTGGCTGGCTCAGTCAGTGGAGTGTGCAGCTCTTAATCTTGGGGTTGTGAGTACAAGCCCCACGTTGGGTGTAGAGATACTTAAAAATTTTTTCCCCAAGATTGATTTATTTAGTTTTTTGAAGAGAGACGCGTGGTGAGGGGAGAGGGGCAAAAGGAGAAGGAGAGAGAGAATCTCAAGCACGCTCCACACCCAGCACGGAGCTCGACTCGGGGCTCAATCTCACAACTCTGAGATTATGACCTGAGCTGATGTCAAGAATGGGACGCTTAACTGATTGAGCCACCCAGGTGCCCCTAAAATAAAATCTTTTTTTTTTTTTAAAGAAGACTTAGAAATTTGAACTTGATCTTTGTTAAAATAGTAGCCTTTATAACATTAATGTCTTTTATAAAACATAAATGGAAACTTCTGAAAAAAATAACTACTTTATTTTGGTCATTTCTATATATGTACACACATATAAGATACTCTGCCATCTACTTTAAGCAGCAGGTCTTAAGCACATTGCCATATTCTTTATGTTAAAAATCTTCCTATGAGCATTAAGTGTCATTTTTATTTTCTTTCCCCTTTTTTGATTTTTATTTGCTAAAGTTAATCTAATCTTATTAAAGTTTCTATCTGCTCTTGCCAAGAGAAATAATTGGAATAACTCCCTAAAATCACAGGATAGCATAACTGAGCATGGTGAGGAAGAAGGCAAACAATTGTGTACCTTCATTTTAATAAAAAAGTTGCACAGACTTGTCTTTTCATTAAATGGATATTTGGGTTTGACAAAGTAACTAACCCAGAATCTAAGGTTAGTAGTTCACTTTATGATTTTATTCCTGCTGACAGAAATCTTCGTACATAGGGCTTAGAAAGGCATCATATTTTGTGGACATTTAAATGGGTAAAGGGTAGGGGCACCTGGGTGGCACAGCGGTTAGGCGTCTGCCTTCGGCTCAGGGTGTGATCCTGGCGATCGGGGATCGAGCCCCACATCAGGCTCTTCCGCTGTGAGCCTGCTTCTTCCTCTCCCACTCCCTCTGCTTGTGTTCCCTCTCTCGCTGGCTGTCTCTATCTCTGTCAAATAAATAAATAAAATCTTTAAAAATAAATAAATAAATGGGTAAAGGGTAACAAGGGGAGGGAGAAAAAATTGTTTATACTGAGTAGTTTTTTCCCCTCAATACTATTTTTAATTAAAAATGGGAATTTACTTGCTTTAGATAAGATGAAAGGTATGATAACATGAATTATGAACCTGTTTGGTTTCATAGTGGTGATTTGTTCATTTGGTTAACTAAAAAAAATTGTACTAAAAACAGTTCTTTATACAGTAGCTGCCTCTTTATCTGCATTTTTGCTTCTGTGGTCCAGAAGCAGACAGTCCTCCTTTTCACATATTGATCCTCCTTCTGACATACCTACATTAGAAATTAAAGAGTACCCTAATGCTGGATCACAGTGCTACATCATTCACCTCACTTCATCTCATCATGTAGGCATTTTATCATCTCACGTCATCACAAGGAGGGTGAGTTCAGTATAAGATTTTGAGAGAGAGATAGAGACAACATTCACGTAACTTTTATTGCAGTATATTGTTATAGTTGCTGTATTTTATTACTAGTTATTGTTGTTAATCTCTTACTGTGCTTAATTTATAAATTAAACTTTATCATAGGAGCGCCTGGGTGGCTCAGTCATTAAGCGTCTGCCTTTGGCCCAGGGCGTGATCCTGGTGTTCTGGGATCGAGCCCCACGTGGGGCTCCTCCACTGGGAGCCTGCTTCTTCCTCTCCTCCCCCTGCTTGTGTTCCCTCTCTCGCTGGCTGTCTCTCTCTCTCTGTTGAATGAATAAATAAAATCTTTAAAAAAAAAAAAACTTTATCATAGGTGTGTATGTATAGGAAAAAAAATAGTATATATCAGTACTGTCTGTGGTTTCAGACATCACAAGGGGTCTTGTATCCTCCTCAGATAAGGGGGTACTGCTGTATTTAGTTTTGGGGAACATGTTTTAAACCATTGTGGTTATGTAGAGATACAGATATTTAGAAGTCACACTATGTTCACCTTAGATGAACATAATATCATACAGGATTTATAAGTAATACAGAGAAGTGCTTAAAACTTTAATGAGAATATATATCACTATAAAACTACAGAAAACTTGTAGGTAAATATGATTGAATCAGACTGAATAATGTCTAGAGGAAGCTGCATGTAGCTTTAATTTGTTAAAACAAGTAGAATAACCTGGGTTCTGGGATTTTTTAAATTAAAAGAGAATGTAGAGATCATTTAATCTAACTTTTTTTTTTTTAATGAAAAAAATGGGCCCAAAAGTGAGGTAACTTAACTTGGCTAGGTTTATGGTATTTAAGGTGCACCCGCGATTTGCGAAGTGTCCTCCCTAAGTATTTGAAATTCATACTTTCCAGATAACTGTACTTGGCAGAAAAGAAATGGTCTCAAAGAAATGGTCTATATTATCAATTTTATCTATCCAAAATGAGTTCCATTACAAAACTAGATTTTATGTTCCCTGGAAAATGTTGAACTCAGAATGGTAAAAATCGCAAGAAGAATGCAATACATCTTTGAAAATATATGTATTTGTTAGAAGAATTTCTAACAGTTATGCTCAGTAAATTACAAATCATTGGATGTGTGTTCCTTTGGGATTAAGTCTATAGGAAGGAAGGATCTATCCAACTAAGATCCATCAAGTTTGTGGCTTAAAAAGAATCTTATAGAATCTTATTAGTCATAAAACTTAAAAGGTAAAGGCCGTGAAAGGCTGTCTTTTTGTATAGAGAATTGTGTCCGTGTTTGTTCTGACAGCATGTCATGCTCTCATTAGTCATGTTCCTGTTGTTTCCACTTTTTTCCCCATTATAAGATAAGCTTTCATGTACATTGCTCCCCTCCACCTTCAATTTTAAATTATTCCTTAGTATAAGTTTTCAAGAATAGTGTTACTAAGTCTGATAGAATTCAGTGTTTTCTAGATCTTGAAACAGTTGATGGCAGTGAATTTAAAGTCATAGGGATGAAGCTCACCAGAAGTGGTAGAAAATTACTTTGCTTTAGGGGTACCTACACAAAGAGGGACCAGTAAGTAAGACATAAGAAGTATAGCAGAAATAGGAATGGAGCCAAGTTTTGTATAACAGAATCGAAAGGGGTAAAGCTTTTCACATGGAAGATTATAAGTGATAAGTCACCAAAGTAAGAACCCCAGTAGATTAGTGATAAGTCACCAAAATAAGAACTCCATGCCCAACATGGGGCTTGAATTCATGACCCTCAGAGTCACATGCTCTACCGACTGAACCAGGCAGGTTCCTTGAGCCCCAGTAGATTTAATAAGCAAGTGGCATTGAACCTTGAGGCTTTGAGGGGTTGAAGCTTAAGTGAATATATTAGAGGGGAAATAGAGGCAGTGAATGTTGGCTGAGTTCAAGGAGTTGGGACAGAGAAAGGAAAGGAGGAAATGGATAGAGATAGAAGATAAAGGGTAACTTTTTGCTTATTTTAGAGCTAGGAGAGATCCAGTTGGTGACTGAAGGGAAGGAATTATAGAATGGGAAAGAGTGAAGTTAATAGAAGTCAAAATACTAATTATGAGAACAAGATCCTAGATGACTTGGTAAGGTCCAGAGAGGGAAAGGGATGGGAAGATTTTGAGAAGGGAAGAGAATCTCCTTTGGGAATAAATGAGAGACCAGAGATTGACTATAGGGACAGTGTGATTTGTTTTTTGTTTTGTTTTGTTTTGTTTTTCCTTTTAGTTGTTGGCTAAAGATGGGGAAACAAGTTGGTAGTTTCCATTCTTTACATATTTAGTATTTTTTGCTAAGAGGAAGCTTTCAATTAATAAATTTTGGAGAACATTTGGGGCTAGTTTTATAGATTGCAGCTGAGAGAAAAGCTGCTTTGTTATTTAAAAATACTTCCCCAAAGCGAAAGAAGCTGATGCATATTTTTATTTGCTCTCTAATAAAGTTGGTTAGGGAAAACTCATAACTTTAGGATAGTCATCTTTTATTTCTTTTTATTTACCATCTTATTTTTTTCTTTATTGCCATCTTTGAATTTTCATGCTACTTTATTTGAACTTTAAACTTTTCAAAATAATGTTTTATCTGTTGTAAGATCTCATTCTATCCTATTAACAGTCTGAGGTAGATATTTAATTATGCAGAAATTAAGATAAAGATGATTATTCAAAGTTGCATATATTATACACTCCTGGAAAGCAGGTACTGATTATTTTCAGTTAAATATATCCTTTACAGCATATTCTTTTTTTTTTTTTTTTAAGATTTTATTTATTTAGTCGACAGGATAGAGACAGCCAGCGAGAGAGGGAACACAAGCAGGGGGAGTGGGAGAGGAAGAAGCAGGCTCATAGCAGAGGAGCCTGATGTGGGGCTCGATCCCATAACGCCAGGATCACGCCCTGAGCCGAAGGCAGACGCTTAACCGCTGTGCCACCCAGGCGCCCCTTTACAGCATATTCTAACTTATACTCTTAAGGTTTGTGCTTTGCTTACATTTTGAACAAATAAATGAAAGATCCTATTATCCTAAACCCTAATTCTTGTTTCTTGTGATAGATCAGTAGTTTGAGTTATAGGTCAAACCAAACTTTCCACTCGTTGAGGACAGTCTTATAGGTCATTTTATTCAGCATATTTACTTAAGGCTTGGTGTGTGCCAAATCCTGTCTATAATGTGCTTTTTCCACTACATAGCATGTTTTGTGCTTTATGACATTTTATTTTCTTGAGTAACTTCCTTATTAACACTTACCAAAGTCAATGAATGTAGCCCAGCCTGGCAAATCTGGAAAGTAAAAAATTTCAAACAGTACCTTTACAGGGAGGAAAAACCCCAAATTTAAATATTCTTCCAAGGTTAAAAAAAGGTCAGCTTAAATGAGACTTCATTTCAATCAGGCTTAATGCTGATGACAACTTTTCATCTACAGCAAGAAATGTAGTGATTGAAGAGGGAAAGTAGACTCAGAACTGTATTTTACTTCATTTGGAGTCAGTGTTTCTGGGTAACTTAAATATTTTATTTGGAGTGGTAATTTTCAGAACACCAGATAGGTAACTTCTGAACTCGCTTGAGAAATTCAGGTTTGATTCTGGGGTTGTAAACTCATTGCCTCCTGAATGAAGCCAAGGTGGATTAAAGTATAAAGTATGTGTGATGCATACATTGGGTTCATGGTTGAGATCATACCCAGCCTAAAGAACCTCATTTAAAAGGAACAGCTATGCTTCAGCTCTGGTTGATTAACTTATTTTCATCTATCACTCTGAATGTTCACAAGAAGCTTGAATTCTGCAAGTTCAAAACTGAATTTAATCTCAGCTGCCTCCAGCCCCACATAGAGATCGGGTACTCCTGCCTGTTTCTCTTACTGTATTTCTTTCAGATTAATAGCACCACCATCCATCCAAACTAACATCCTGTAGTCATTCTCATTTCTTCTCTTTCTTCCTCCTCCCATCCAGTTACCACTAAATCCAGTGCATTCTGCATCCTAATTTAGTCCCTTGATTGCTCTGATCGTTCACTAGTTATGTCCCAAATCTTATTTTTCTAGTAGTTTTCAGTCTGACTTCCTGGCCTTCATTCTTTCTTAACTTCTCCAGTACATCTGCCACACCATTGCTAGAGTTACTCTTTTTCATTAGAAAAAGAAAATTTATACACATTTATTGTTGAAATGTTAGAAAATTACAGATTAGCAAAAAAGAAAAATCACTGCCCTGGGAAAATCACTGGATGTTGAGATTAAGGAGTTATTTAAAAATTTTTAAAAAACATTTATTTATTTGAGAGAGAGGGCCTTGATGCTCTGTGGGGAAGAGTAGAGGGGGAGGGACAGGAAGAGGGAAAGAATCCCAAGCAGACACCATGCTGAGCACAGAGCAGAGCACAGAGCCTGTTGGAGCCCGTTGTGGGGCTCTGTCTCACAACTCATGAGATCATGACCTGAGCTGAAACCAAGCGTCGGGGGCTCAACCGACTGAGCCGCTTAGGTACCCTGGGGATATTTTAATTTTTATTGTATTTTATTAAGATTTTATTTATTTATTTGACAGAGAGAGCACAAACAGGGACCAGCAGGGAGAGGGAGAAACAGGCTCCCCGCTGAGCAGAGAGCTTGGTGTGGGGCTCGATCCCAGACCCTAGGATTAGGACCTGAGCTGAAAGCAGACGCTTAATTGACTGAGCCACCCGGGCACCCCTATTTTAATTTTTAAATATTTTGGTTTATAGCTTTCCTATGTGCACAACATTTGCCCTTAAAAAGACAGTGCCTTGACAGTTCCCTTCCCTAGCCGTTCTGAGTCTGTCCTTGATCCTAAACTCTAGATCCCATATTCTTCTCATAGGTGTTTTACATATCATATATTACCTTCTTCCTCTTTTCTTGATTTTTTTCCGTAAGTATTTACATATGCTTAAGTTAGTCCTTAAAAAATAAACACCTCCATCCACCACTTCTGCCAGCTGTCTCTCTATTGCTGTCCTTCCTTTCACAACCAAACTTTTGAGAGTGGCCTAGAAAAAAAGATTATGAAATACACATACAAAAAAGAAATCATAGGTGAATATTTTAAATAATAGAACACTTAGCTTAAGAAAAAACTTACCATGGGACTCATGGGTGGCTCATCAGTTAAACATCTGCCTTCGGCTCAGGTCATGATCCCAGGGCCCTGGAATTGAGTCCTGCATCGGGTTCCTTGTTCTGTGGGGAGCCTGCTTAACTCTGCCTGCGCCGCCACCTGCTTGTGCTCTCTCTCTCTCTCTGTCAAATAAATAAAATCTTTTTTAAAAAAAAATGGACGCCTGGGTGGCTCATTAGTTAAGCATCTGCCTTCAGCTCAGGTCATGATCCCAGGGTCCTCTGATCGAGCCCCACATCGGGCTCCCTGCTCAGCGGGAAGCTTGCTTCTCCCTCTCCCACACCCCTGCTTGTGTTCCCTCTCTCCGTGTCTCTCTGTCAAATAAATAAAATCTTTAAAGAAAATTAAAAAAAAAAAAAAGAAAAAAGTTACCATTACTTTTGAAGCCTTCGACCTGCCCCTTCTAGTTGTACCTCATTACTCCTCCCCTAGTAAATATCTTTTCTAGTTTTTATTGCTGATTTTTCTTTATGGATCGACTTTATTTTTTTTAAAGTATGTACATATTTATTTATTTTAGAGAGAGTGAGGGGGGCGGAGGGAAAGGGAGAGAATCCCAAGCAGATTCCACAGGGAGTACAGAGTGGTGGCGGCTCAGTCTTCCGATCCATGAGATGATGACCCGAGCCCAAACCAAGAGTCAGTTGCTTAACTGACTGAACCCTCCAGGTGCCCCCCTTGTTGATTTACTTTAAACAGTGTATTATTTTGCTTTTTTGAAGATTAAGTAAATGAAATCATACTCTAAGCTTTTCTGACTTTTGTTTAACATTTTAAGATTAATCCATTTTGATGATGTGTGGTACATTTTTAAGGTTAAGTAGTATTCCATGTTACAAAGTCTATCATTATTTATTTTACTGGTAACTTATTATGAACAGTGCTGCTTTAAATACACTGATACCTCTTTCCTGGTGCACATGTGCATGGTTTTCTTTAAGGTACATATCTAGGAGTGGACTTGGTGGGTTGTACCATGTCTTTGTTCAGTTTTACCAAATGTCAAAAGTGGTTAAATCAGTTTTTGTTTTTGCTGGTAGTATAGGAGTCCCAGGGACACCACATATTCTTGTCTAATTTTTGTAGATGGTATCTCATTGTGGTTCTATTTTACATTTCCTTGATTAATAGAGGGGTCAAATATTATTTGTTTTTGGATCATTTGTGTTTCCTTTTGTATGAAATGCCTGTTGATCGTTTTTGATTTATTTGTCCTTTATTGATTCACAGTTCTTTTGTATGGCTAAATTCTTTTCCCAGTTTCAGATTTGTATTTTCACCTTCATGGTCACGGTATCTTGATGAACCCCAAAGAAAATTTGTCAGTGTTTTCCTTTTGTTCGTACTTACTTTTTTTTTTTTTTTTTTAAAGATTTATTTGTATGACAGAGAGAGACAGCCAGTGAGAGAGGGAACACAAGCAGGGGGAGTGGGAGAGGAAGAAGCAGGCTCCCAAGCGGGAAAAGCCTGACGTGGGCCTCGATCCCAGAACGCCAGGATCACGCCCTGAGCCGAATGAAGGCAGATGCTTAATGACTGAGCCACCCAGGCGCCCCTGTTTGTACTTTCTGCATTTTGTTTACACTTTCTTTTTTTTTTTTTTTTAAAGATTTTATTTATTTATTCGACAGAGGTAGAGACAGCCAGCAAGAGAGGGAACACAAGCAGGGGGAGTGGGAGAGGAAGAAGCAGGCTCATAGCAGAGGAGCCTGACGTGGGGCTCGATCCCATAACGCCGGGATCACGCCCTGAGCCGAAGGCAGACGCTTAACCGCTGTGCCACCCAGGTGCCCCTGTTTACACTTTCTGCATTTTGTTTAAGAAATCATTTTCTATGCTGAGCTCATGAAATTTATCTCTAAAATTTTGTCCTAAAATGTTGTCTTAGCCTTTCACATGTAAGTTTTTTAATTCTTACGGTTTGAGGCAGGAATTTAATTTTTTTTTTTTTTTTTACGGTTTGTCTCAGTCCCATTTTCTTTTTTTTTTTTTTAAGATTTTATTTATTTATTCGACAGAGATAGAGACAGCCAGCGAGAGAGGGAACACAAGCAGGGGGAGTGGGAGAGGAAGAAGCAGGCTCATAGCAGAGGAGCCTGATGTGGGGCTCGATCCCATAACGCCAGGATCACGCCCTGAGCCGAAGGCAGACGCTTAACCGCTGTGCCACCCAGGCGTCCCTCAGTCCCATTTTCTAAGAGCTTTTCCTATTTGGTCATCAATCAAATTTCCAAATGGTATGGGTTGACATCTGGGCTCGCTCTTCTTTCCCATTTGGTCTATATGTGTCCATACTTCACAGTTTATGATGAAATCTTGGTACCTACCAGGGCTGGTCCTGCCGTCTTATCTTGCAAATCTAGATGTCTTTTCTTAAGCCAGCCATTAAAGGAATTTGCAAAAATGTAAAATAATGCCATTCTTACAGTTTTGTATCAGAAATTATCTTCATAAAATATTTGTATGTTATTAAGCAATGTTTATTTTTATTTTTAAGTGAATTAACAGACTTTAAAATTTCACAGTTAAAATTTCTAATACAATAAGTATCAATATGTATATTTGTCACATATTAGTAAAAGCTCTTTGGGGTACTAAAAAATTTGTTAAGTGTTCAAAAGGCTTCTAAGACCAAAAAGTTTAAGAGCCATTGCTCTAAAATAAACATTTAAAATTACAGTATAGTTTATGTAAGTACACTTTTAGCTATATCTCATAAGTTTTATAGGTAATGTTTTGGTGATAATTTCTGAATGTATTTGGTCTCTACTGTGATTTCTTCTTTGATCATTGAATTGTTTAAAAGTATGTTTTAAAATTTCCAAATGTATTTTCTCCTAGTTCTTTTTGCTATTTCTAATGTAACTGCCTTGTGGTCAGAGGATGTGATTTGTATCATACGGTTCTTTGAAACTAGCTGAAGTAGATTTTATGGTTTAATGGTGGTCATTTCTTATAAATGTTTTATAAATGCTTGAAAAACTTTTTTTCTCTTGTTATTAGTGGCAGTGTTTTAAATATGCTCTATTGATCAGTGAGCAGATAGGAAAATAATAACTACTCTAGATATTTTAAGGCACAGAGAGATTATATGCAGGTAATTGGTTACAAGGGTGTGGTGAGGACTAGAACCGCAAAAGGGAGCGGAGAGGGTTTGAGAGGAACAAAGGAGGTTTGTTTTTAAAAGATCTGGGAGTTGTACTATTTAATGACTGGAACCAAAGAGCTTGCACTTGTTCCTGAGCTGCTGGAGCTACTCTGAGAGTTAACTGCTATTGGTAGAAACCTGCTGCCTGCTCTTGACTTGGATAGAAGACACCTTCAGCTGGAGGCATTATCAGAACCAGGGGATGGGGAATGGCATTTTTCTTACGCTTTTTTTTTATTCCACTGCCTCCTGTTGGCAGAACCTACAAGGGAGTCTGGCAAAAGTGGTTTGCAACTTTTTTGTCTGATTGATTTTTCCATTACTTTGAGATATGTTCATAAAAGTTCCTGTTATTAAGGTATATTAGTTTCCTTTGCTTATATATTTTTGAGACTAAGTTGGGTATATACATAGTTCTGTGCTTTTGGTGAATTGAACCTTTTATCACTATATAGATTTATCTCTTAGTATTTTTGGCCTTAGAGTTGGTTTTACTTGATACTAGTAAACTATGTCAGCTTTCTTGTGGCCTGGTATCTTTTTTTGTCCTTTGACTTTGAACCTTCCTGTGCTTTTATGTTTTAGTTATATATTTTAAGAACGTCATAACTATGTATTTACACCATTCTATTTAACTTTCTTTACCGTTTAAAGAACTTAATCTAATTTTTTTAATGAGTAACTGATATCGTGGAATTTATTTCATTTTGCGTGCTTTTCATTTGGCTTGCTTTTTTTCTGTACTTTAGTCTTTCCTTTAGTATGGATTGATTTATTTTTCCTTTTTCTCATTTTGTTTTTCCCACTTTTACTTGTTTTAAAGATATACCTCCTGTTCTTTTAGGAGTTGCCTTGCTATTTTTTGCTTTATTTTATCGTTGTTATTTCTGTTTCTATTCCAAAGTTTTTGTTAACGAAAATGTCAAACATGACGAAAAGTAGAAAAGATAGTACATTTGTAGTTTCAACAGTTAACATTCTCCGTATTTATCTATCATTTATTTTTTACTGTTTAATAGATTGTTTAATTAACAGTTTTATTGAGAAATAATTCACATAACTTGATCGTTTGTTTAAAGTATACAATCTAATGGCTTTTAGTATGTTCAGAGTTGGGTAACCGTCACCACAGTCAATTTTCAAAAAGTCTGATGAATGTTTTTACTGAGGTCTAACATACAGAAAGAGCAGAAATCTAAATGCAGAATGTACAGATTCACAAAGTGTATGCTATCACACATAAAGAAATAGAATAATACTTGTACCCCAGGAGCCTTTCTTATGCCCACTCCCAATCACTACCTTCTCCTGCTCTCCAAAGGTAATCACTATCTTGACTTCTTTTTTGTTGTTATTGTTTTACTATCTTGACTTCTAACACCATCGATTACTTTGTTGGTGAGGTTTATATAAGTGAAATTATATGATATGTATTCTTTCCTTTGTCTGACTTCATTTGCTCAACAGTAGTTTATAAGATGATACATGTTCTGTGTGGAACTGATTCATTTTTACTGAAATATATGAATAGACCATAGATTGTTTACCCATAGATAGATATATAGATAGACTGTTCCTAGTTTGGGCCTATGAGTAATGCTGCTATAAACATTCTTGTGCATGTGTTTTGTTGACATATGTATGTTGGATAGATACCTTGGGATGGAAATGGTGGCTGAATCGTAGTTTATATGCAGGTTTACAAAATGCCAAATGGTTTGTCCACCAGCTGTTATGAGGGTTCCACTTCCTCCACATACTTGCCAACTTGGTCTCGTCAGTTGTTTTTAATGTTAGCCAATTTGGTACATACATGTTACTATTGTAATATGGCTTTAATTTTCATTTTCTGATGACCAATGAGGTTGAATCCTTTTTCATGTAAATTGGTCATTAGGTTGCTTTCTGTAAATTGTGTGTTCTGATCTTTTACCAATTTTTCTGTTTGGTTGTTTGTCTTATTGACTTCTAGTCATTATGATATCTAATTTAATATGCATAGTTATCAAAACCTAAAGCTTACCACTGTTAATTATACTGGAATTAAAATAATAAAATAACAATCATTGTCTTTCAAAAAAAATGAAGCTTATGCATATTGCATTATTTTATTCATGAGCTTAATATCAAGAGTTGTGTGTTCTGACTGAGCCAGCCAGGCACCCCTGTTTGCACTCGTCTTAAAAAAAAAAAAAAAAAAGTGACCTTCGAATGTTTTTAACTCCCATCACATGTTTTCCAATTTATGTGTTGATTGCCCTGTATCTTAGTTTTGTCCTATTTTAATCTTACCAATTGATATTTTGGGCTCATGTCTTTCATTGAAATCCAAAATCTAAAAAAAGGTTTAGAAACCAAAACTTAATGTGTAAGTTGACCACAGATTTTTCTAGTGGTAAAACCTGACCTGAATGAACATGCAACTGCATAGTCTTGAAAAAAATCCCATGTACTGTAAATATTTATCTATCTAAGTTCTAAATCCTAATTTGTTTGATGGGGTTCTGCTTTATGACATCGTTATTTTTATAAAATCAAAAATTAATTGATTTTGAGACACATCTGGCCCCAGGAGTTTTTCTGTAAGGAATCATGGGCCTATATTGTTTTATATTCAATGTTTAGATTTACTTACATATTTATTTTTTCTCACCATTCCTTCTTCAATCTTAAACTTGTCATTTGGGATCGTTTTCCAGAAGGAAGTGAAGATTTATTGTATAGTTGGTTACTATTGGTGGTAAACTTGTTTTGTCTGAAAATATCTTTATTTTACCTGTATTCCTGAAACTTAGTTTTTGTTAGCTGTAGGAATTAAAATTGTCCATTGTTTTCACTTACACTAAAGATAAAATTCCACTGTTTTCTAAGTTCTAGTGTTACCTGTCTTCCATTGTTACTTTTATAAAATGATAGCCATCAGCCTAATTTCCATATCTTTGTGGGTAATATATCTTTTCTTTCTGGTTT
The DNA here is from genome assembly GCF_024610735.1 of Ursus americanus. Classification (NCBI taxonomy): domain Eukaryota; kingdom Metazoa; phylum Chordata; class Mammalia; order Carnivora; family Ursidae; genus Ursus; species Ursus americanus. Next base: position 56,995,270 of record NC_142135.1, read on the forward strand.
GAGGATTAGCTCTTTTTAGTTGATGTTCGGTGCTTTTTTAAGCTCCAAATTCTTATTATTTATGCTGTTGAAATTCATTGGGTTTCTTGGACCTGAGGATTGATGTCTTCAGCAACTCTAGGAAACTCTCAGTCGTTATCTCTTTATAAATGTTGCCTCTTATTCCCTTTTGCGTTCTTGTCTCATACTTTTATCCCTATTTTACTGTTACATCCTGGATGAACTCTTCAGATTGTCTCGGTACTAATTCTGTCTTCACCTATTTTAACCTGCTATTTAATCTGTTCAGTGAGTTTTTTTTAAGTTTTATTTAGATATAATTTATATGCCATGAAATTTAACCATTTAAAGTGTACTGTGGTTTTTAGTATATTTGCCTGCCTGTGTTCCCTTCCCCGTAATCTAATATAGAATATTTTCATCATCCCCAAAAGAAAACTTGTACCCATAAGCACTCCCTCTCCATTGCTTCTCTCCTAATCCTTTGGGCAGACACCAGTCTACTTTCTGTATCTATAACTTGCCTGTTCTGGACATTTCATATAAATGGTATTATATATGTAGTCTTTTGTGACAGATTTGTTTGATTTAGCATAATGTTTTTGAGGTACATCCATGTTACAACATTTGTCAGTACTTCATTCTTTTTTATGGCCAAATAACATTCTGTTGTCTGGACACATTTACTTACCTGTTTCTTAGTTAATGGACATTGGGTTGCTTCCTCTTTCAGGGTATTGTGAATAATGCTGCTGTCAGTATTTGTGTGCAGGTTCTTATGTGGATATGTTTTCATCATCCATTGAGCCCTTAAATTTATTTTTTAATTATATAAGAAATTCGCTTCTACTTTCTTGCCGTAAAAGAGTCCTAGTATAAAAGTATATAGTGCAAACAGGGATGTTGTCTTTCTCCTGCATTTCCACTGCTTGGAGGGGACTACTATAAAATGTTGGATGTGCTTCCTTCTGACCTCCTTTGTATGCATTTATATAACATTTGTATAAATAAATCTTTTTTTTTTTAAGATTTTATTAACTTGTCAGAGAGAAAGAAAGGGAGGGAATAAGCAGAGGAAGAAGCAGGCTCCTCACCGAGCAAGGAGCCAGATGCGGGACTTGACCCCAGGGATCATGACCTGAGCCGAAGGCATAGGCTTAACCAACTGAGCCACCAAGGCATCCCAAATCTCTTGCTTTTGTTTTAACATAAAGGACTTATATGTATTTTGAGGCTTGCTTTTTTTTAATTAATTTTTTAAAATTTAAATTCCATTTAATTAACATATAGTGTATTATTAGTTTCAGATGTTATTTAGTGATTCTCAGTTGCATCTAACACTCAGTGCTCATTACATCAAGTGCCCTCCTTAATTCCCATTCCATCCTACCCATCTCCTCTCCGGCAACCCTCAGGCTGTTTCCTATAGTTGAGTCTGTTATGGTTTGTCTCCCTCTCTGCTTTCGTCTTATTTTTCCTTCCCTGCTCCTGTGTTCATCTGTTCTGTTTCTTAAATTCCACATGAGTGAAATCATATGATACTTGTCTTTCTGTGACTTCTTTAGCTTAGCGTAATATCCTCTAGTTCCATCCATTTCATTGCCAATGGCAAGATTTCATTCTTTTTGATGGCTGAGTGATTCCATTGTATACATATACCACGTTTTTGTTTTGTTTTTTTTTTTTTTAAGATTTTATTTATTAGAATGAGCTGGCAGGGGAGTGGAGAGAGCCCGCACAAGCCAGGGAGAGGGGCAGAGGGAAAAGCAGACTCCCCACTGAGCAGGGAGCCTGATGCAGGGCTTGATCCTAGGACCCTGAGATCGTGACCTGAGCTGAAGGCAGCGCTTAACCAACTGAGCCACCCAGGCATCCCTACACCACATCATATCCATTCATCTGTTAATGGACTTGTGGGCTCTTTCCATATTTTGGCTTTGTGGCTCTATTTTTAACTTTTCGAGGAACTTCCATACTCTTTTCCAGGGTGGCTGCACCAGTTTGTATTCCCACCAACAGTGTAAGAGTGTTCCCCTTTCTCCACATCCTTACCAACATCTGTTGTTCTCCGTTAATTTTAGCTATTCTGACCTGTGTGAGGTGATATCTCATTGTGGTTTTGATTTGTATTTCCCTGATTGGGGCTTGCTTTTTATTCATCAGTATATTTTGGGGTTCTTTTGTTAGTACACAAAATTCTTAATGGTTGCATAGTCTTATTTCCATATGCCATAATTTGTATAATTTAGCTATTGATAGACACATATATCGTTTCTGGATTTTGCCCTTTTAAATAGTGAATTAGTCAACACCCTTATTAATTTGTCTTTAAACATTTACCGAGGCAAAAAACATTATGTGCCAGGCAGTTTTGAATGCTTGGAACACAAAGATAAATAGATATAATCTCTGCCTTAGAGTTGTTCACTCTATAAATTACATATAAATGCTACAAGGACATAAATTAATTGGAGGATCTGGTGCTATTCCAGCTAAGGAAGATAGATTTTTATCATGCTGGGTATTGAATGCTATTGCCTTCCGAATAAGTTCTCATTTGGTCATTATTAATTTTTTATGTATCTTTCTAGGTTCTGACAAGCAAAATTGTTGCCTCAAAGGGATAGAAAATTCTTTTCCTTCAGGACTTAGATTTGCTTCTGCCAGTTGCCTGGGCATTACTTCCACTTTTGATTAAATTCTTGCCTAAGGTTGCAGGAATTCATACTACAAACGCCCGTGGGTGTCCACTTGAAGTTAAGACATTTCATGGAAGAAGTTTTTTCTTCCTCTGCCCATTGCTCAGTTCAAAATGGAAATTTCTATGCCCCGTTTCTTACCCTTACACTGAAGAGTCCTTAGTCTTCTGTTAGATTCCTCACTTTTTGGTCTTGCGCCTCCTTGGGTTTGGTAGAAGTCCCCAAGGCGAAATCCAGCCATGATCCTTTTATTTCAGGATTCCTACACTCACTTTTTTTAATAGAATTTTTCAGAGGATCTGCTCTGCCATTCTGCTGAAAAAGAAATTGTTTAGTCTTTGGAACACATTCTTCCTTTGGTTTTCAGTTTACCATGGTCCTGGTTTCTTTCTTTGACCACTTCTCTCCTTTTAGGCACTGCTGTACCCTGAAAGCATGTAGAAACTATTACATATTTATCTCTCTTCAGGCTGTGGGCTGTTTTTAAGAAGAGGGATCTTTAAGTCTTGTTACATTTGCATTCCAATCTGATTTTTGAAAATGTTAGTTTAAAATAATGAATACCTTCTTTGTTGGAAGCTTTTCATTTCCAAAAAGGGGGAAGAGTTTCAACAAGTAACCTTTAGGAACTAAGGTCTGTATAAGTGTATTTAGAATTCAGTAGAAAAGAAAATCTTTCCTTAATGTGCATGAATCAAATTCTGCTTCATTTTAAAATAAGGTAAAATCATTTCATTGCCTGTCTCTCACCCTCAAAGAAGAGAGAGAGCTATTGTTACAATTGTTTAATGTTGGGGGAAAAACGTAGTAGCTGTTCAATACTGTAGTGATGGTAATGTGTATAGTAATCTTGTTTTTATTCCATTATGTTCCCCTGTTGTTAACTTTCCACCTTGTGTTGGTTGTTAGAGGAAATGAGAGAAAAGCATTGTTGGCCATTTCATGTACAGTTGCATTGGCAACCATTGGCATTTATCTCTACATTTTTAATGTTTTTCTCTATTTCTCCCTACCCCAAGTAAGGATGTTTACCTTTTATTTATTTTTTTTAAAAAGATTTATTTATTTATTTTAGAGGGAGAAAAAGAGAGCATGCGTTGGGGTTGGGGGAGTTGCCGAGGGGCAGAGAATCTCAAGCAGATTATTTATGTAGTACTCTAAATCCTTTCTTATTTCAACAGTCGTCACAGCATCTTTACCAGGAGTAGATTCCATCTCAAGAATTCCCTTTCTGGGGCGCCTGGGTGGCACGGCGGTTGGGCGTCTGCCTTCGGCTCGGGGCGTGGTCCCGGCGTTGTGGGATCGAGCCCCACATCAGGCTCCTCCGCTATGAGCCTGCTTCTTCCTCTCCCACTCCCCCTGCTTGTGTTCCCTCTCTCGCTGGCTGTCTCTGTCTCTGTCTCTGTCGAATAGATGAATGAAATCTTTAAAAGAAAAAAAAAATTCCCTTTGCTCATCTGTAAGAAGCAACTCCTCATCTGTTCAAGTTTTATCATGAGATTGCAGCAATTCAGTCACATCTTCAGGCTCCACTTCTAATTCTTCTTGCTGTTTCCACCACATCTGCAGTTACTTCCTCCACTATAGTCTTGAACCCCTCAAAGTCATGCATGTGTGTTGGAATCAACTTCTACACTCCTGTTAGTGTTGATATTTTGACCTCTTCCCATGAATTATACATGTTCTTAATGGCATCTAGAATAGTAAATCCTTTCCAGGAGATTCTCAGTTTACTTTGGCCAGATGCATCAGAGGAATCAACTCCACTGGAACTGTATCTTATGAAATGTATTTAAATAATGAAACTTGAAATTCAGAATTACTCCATGATCTGTGGGCTGCAGATTGGATGTTATGTTAGCTGGCATGAAAACAATATTAATCTCCTTGTACATCTCCATCAGAGCTCTTGGGTGACCAGGTACATTGTCGATGAGTAGCAGTATTTTGAAAGGAATCTTTTCCCTGAGCAGTAGGTGTCAAGAGTAGACTTAAAATATTCAGTAAACTGTGTTATAAACAGATGTGCTGTCATCCAGGCTTTGTTGTTCCGTTTACAGAGCACAGGCAGAGTAGATTTAGCGTAATTCTGAAGGGCTCTCTAGGGTTTTTGGAATCGTCAGTGAGCATTGACTTCAACTTAGAGTCCGCAGCTGCATTAGTCCCTAACAAGAGTCAGCCTGTCCTTTGAAGCTTTTGAAGCCAGGCATTGACTTCTCCTCTCTAGCTATGAAAGTCTTAGATGGCATCTTCTTCCAATAGAAGACTGTTTCATCTCCATTGAAAATCTGTTGTTCAGTGTAGCCACCCTCATTAATTATCCTAGCGGGATCTTTTGGAGAACTTAACTACAGTTTGTGTATTAGCACTTGCTGCTTCACCTTCCACTTTCGTCACGGAAACAGCTTCTTTCCTTAAACCTTATGAACCAGTCTCTGCCAGCTTCAGACCTTTCTCCTGCAGCTTTGTCACCGTTCTCAGACTTCACAGATTTGAAGAGTTAGTACCTTGCTCTTCAGTAGGCTTTGTCTTAAGGGAATGTTGTGGCTGGTTTGATCTTCTATCCAGACCACTCAGACTTTGTCCATATCAGCAATAAGGCTGTTTCACTCTCTTACCACTTGTGTGTTCACTGAGGTAGCACTTTTAATTTCCTTTAAGAACTTTTATGTTGCATTTACAACTGGCTATTTGGTGCGTTTCATTTGATGTGGTATTCTTCAGCTTATCAGTAATGTGCACTATAGAACAATCATAGTAGTACTTTCTTCTTACTTTTTTTTTTAATACTGTCATAATCCTCAGCTGTGTAAAAAAGCAAAAACTGGGACTAATACGTCACAGTGGGCATTGATGAAAATGACAGTAGCTGAAGAGGCAGAGGTCGCATCATTGGGATAATACATCATGGTTTAGCATGTGCTATACAAAGTGTGGTCTGTGGACCTGTTACTGGGCCATGCTTTTCATTTAATGAGTTGGGGAATTTATCCCTGATTTCTCCAGTTAGTTTCAGTGAGGCAGTATATTATAGTTTAAGAGCATGTGAAGCAGTAAATGTTTGCCAGTATTGGTGATGAATAGGGTTAAACAAAAATAATGTGATGTATCCACCGAAAATAAACTCTTTTGCCGGGTAATGTAGGGTGGGGTTGCAGAGGGGCAAACAGCAGATAAAGGAGAGAGAAAAGAGGAGAAAGAAAAAGATGTCAGTGACTAGAGGTGAGATATTGTGACAAGTTATTGACAATAAAAATTCAGATGACAGGAAAACAAGTGAAAAACAAGGATATCAAATTATCACAATTTGTAGTAGGGTCAAATTGGCTTATAGACTCATTGTTATTTAAGGCTGTCACAATAATGTCATTATTATTAGGTTAAATTATGTTCAGTACACATAATGTCAGGAATCTGTGTTAGGATAGAGTTTTACCATATTTATTTTAAAAAAAAATTTAGGATGTCTGAGATTTTATGTATGTATGTATTTAGACATCTATATAATTTAAGTTTTTATTTCAATTCCAGTTAACATAGTGTTACATTACTTTCAGGTGTACAATACAGTAATTCAGCACTCCCATACATACATCATACTGTGCTCAGCTCATCATAAGTGTACTCCTTAATCTCCATCACCTATTTAACCCATCCCCCCCAATCCCCACATTTATTTTAATAATTTTGATATTTAAGTATTAGTCTTTATATTTATCAATTATCTCATATCCTGATTTTGCCAGGGAGGCATATGGCATATTCAAGCTTGATTTAACATTATGAGTGTATATTTGGATAGCATTGGTATTTTGAGTTGGGGGAAATGGAATAGGACTGATTAGAATATAGTGATTACAGTTTTTAAAGTGATTACCTTTTAAATTGCTTTTACTCTTGTATATAAACTGCAGCTTATACCTTCCAAGGGCTTTACATCTCACAAGGTTAAGAGTAATAATACATGCGTCTGTTCTTTATTATTTTGACTGTTTTGTGTTCCTACAGGTCACCTTTGGTGTGAAGCAGCTACTGTAGTGATTCTTAGGTGCTGGTGGAGAGAAAATATGTTAAGCTCCAGAGCAGCCTTTTCATACTACATAAATTCTCTCTTCAAGCCAGGCCTCTGGTAAACCCCAGTCATAGGGGAGAGTAAATCTCAAGAATAGTCCCTCACATGGGTTGAGTTGGAAAAAAGTTTTAGGAAGTGAACTGGTGTCACTATCAGTGCAGGATGACAAGTCCTATGCTGTTGTAGTAATCTCACAGCAGGGATTCCCAACCCTGGTATTATAACATACTGGAGTGTCATTCAGTTTTGTGGTGGGTCCCAATGCCTTGTCATTGATAACTTGCAAAATTTGTCCGTGATTTTCTTAACCCCCGCCCCAAAAGGTAATAAATTAGAGTGGATTCATATCATTTTGAACAATTTGAGGAAGGAAAGGGAGGAAGGAAAGAAAGGGAGGTGCTGGCTGGACTACTGAAGCCAGAGCCACTGAAAAGCCAAACCAGTCCCCCCCCACTTTTTTTTAAGTAGCTTCCCCACCCAACGGGCTTAAATTTACGACCCTGAGATCAAGAGTTGCATGTTCTACTGCCTGAGCCAGCCATGTGTCCCAAACCAAACCAGTTCTGAAAGTGTTTTAAGCGTTTCTCTCTCAAGGTATCTAGATGTATCAGGATCTTTCTTATTGAGTATATAAATCCACTTGGATCTCTCAGAGCTCAAATTCCTGCAAGTCTTCTTCAAGACTTGAGCCAACATATGATGAGGGATTAGATGGAGTTTTCAGATTTACTCTATGTTTGAGGTGCTTCCAAACATTTAGGTTCTGGGCCTGGCCATTTTTGATGAATGAGATGAGAAAAAGAAATTCTTTTGCTGGTAACTTAAGGCCTTTTGCCTGGGAGGACAGGATGTCTGTGTACTGCTATTATGCAAATTCTGGAAATAAAATGCATATTTAAAGATTGAGAGCGTGTATTTTTGGTTAGATGTTAAATATTGAGAAAATCACTTCAGACCTATTAAATTTACTCAGAAATTAAACTTTTCTTAATACAATATTCTTGGATTTTTTAATGCACATTTTTTTCATATTTAAACATCTGGAATCAAGATGTCTTACCAATGGTGTGTTATTGTTTAATTGGCAGCAATTTTCCTTTTCTAGTGTTTCATAAAATAATGGTGCATCTTAGGATTGACGGTGTTTCTTAGATTCAGAGAATTATGGTACATCTGGAATATATGTAATCAGTTTTCCCATACCTCACCAATTTAGGTACAGACTGGTGTTATTTGGCCAAGAACCATTGGAACTCTAATTTCTTGGCTTCTTCCCCTCCCAGTGGTTTCTGGGTACTTCTGTTTCTTTGTTATAGTAGTTACCTTCTGCAGTTATTTCCCATTATCTCCAGTTACCTCAGTCTGTAGCTGGCCATTTTCAGCACTGTCTGGGAAAGCTGACCGTGTTGCCGTGCTGATTTTCACAGCGGGTGGTATCGTTGCTTTTGCTAGTGTTCCTCATCTGCTTTTTCTATACTTTGTCTTCAAACTTAGGAGCTGAATGCCTCCTGATGAGATATAGCTTTCTGTTGATTGATGCTACATAGTGTGATCTCTAAATAGTTACACTAGTTCTTCACATCCTCAAGTGAGTAGGAACTTTTATTTATTTTTACATCAAATTTTTTAGATCCTCCTCTTTTAGCTTCTGTGTCCATATTCAGGAAACTTAGAACCTGTTTCTTTTTTTGTTTTTGTTTTGTTTTTGAGTATAGCTGATTAGAACCAGTTGCTTAGAAGATCCAGAGGACCCTTGAGGGGACTGATTGCTTATTTAAAGACATGTCTGGGTACCTGGGTGGCTGAGTCAGTTAAGTATCTGACTTTGGCTCAGGTCGTGATCTCAGGGTCCCGGGATAGGGCTCTGCACTCAGTGGGGGAGTCTGCTTCTTCCCCTCCCTCTGCCTCTTTCCCTGGGCGTGCATGCATGAATGTGTGCACACACTGTCTCTCTCTAATAAATAAAGTCTTTTTAAAAATAAATAAAGACATGTCCTGCCTTCTCCAAAGAATTATTGTTTTGAGGAGAACATACCCCAAAGAATAAATTCCCTGTTTTTGTGAATCTGCCAGATAGACACACCACTTGACCTTCCATTCTTTGTGTCTTTTTTTAAGTTGTGATTTTAAGTGCATGGATGAATTATTACTTTTGTTATTGAGCTTAATAAATACTCATTAGTCCCCAAACTGTTGGCCCTGCTTTATCTCTATTGGAGAGATGTGGATGTGCAAAGTAGTTTACTGCCTAGTAGCTAAGACAATAAGGAACTTGCATGCATTTTTTTTTTTTTTTAAGATTTTACTTATTTATTAGCACAAGGTAGAGCATGAGCTGGGAGAGAGGCAGATGAATAGGGAGAGGCAGACTCCCCCTGAGGAGGAAGCCCGATGCGGGGCTTGATCCCAGGACCCTGGGATCATGACCTGAGCCGAAGGCAGACTCTTAACCAACTGAACCACCCAGGTGCCCCATGAATTGTCTTTTTAATGTAGCGACTCTACCCCCTCAATAAAAAAATGTGGTCCCGTGAATGTTTTGGATTCTGACCTGTGATACTGAAATGAAAAGTGGTTGATAGCCCCTTCTCACAAGGGGAGTTTGGAGCAGAGGTCCTGCATTATCTATTGCTATATAACAAATTCCTCCCAAATCTAGTAATTTGAAAGAAAAACATTTGGGTCTGGAATCAGAGGCTTAGCTGGATGGTTCTGACTTAGAATCTGTCTTGAGTTTGTAGGCAAGATATTGGCCTTGGCTGCAGTCATCTGAAAGATTGGTTAGGGTTGGAGAATATGCTACAAATCACATGTGGTTATTAGCAGGAGGCCAGTAATCTATCTTAGCATGTGAGCTTCTGAACTGGGCTGTTCATAGTATGGCAAGTAATTCTACAGAGGGTGACCAAAATGTAAGCCATAGTCTTTTAGAACCTAATCTTGGGGATAAAATATCATTTCTGCTATATTCTATTGGTCACACTGACCAATTTTGGTACAGTATGGGAAGGAACTACAGAAAAATGTGAATATAAGGAAGGAGAGTTAATTGGAGATTCTCTTGGAATTTGGTCATCATAGGTCTCTTTCTTTGTGAACATGTAAGAAGTAGCGTCAGGGTGTGGAAAACATTTCTTTTTTCGTAGTACCCTTTATCATTATGTTCAGGAGACCTAGGGATAATTATACCAATAAAACTCTTCTTAGTTTACATTTCTATCCTTATGTTTCAGTTAGTAGCTATGCAAATGGACTTTGCTGTACATCCTTGATTTGATAATAAGGGCTTGCTTTCCCTGTTTTAGTGAATTTCTCAAGATCTGGAGAATTTCTACAGCAGTGTTACCCAAACTATGGTTATTGAAACAAGACTTTTCCAAGATGCTTTACATTTACAATAAGGGAGTTCTGTTACTTTTGGAAACCTCTCTGTTATCTTCTTCCCCTTGGAGAATCATTGTGCAAGGTAGTATATCAGAATTCTCTGAGAAGTCCTGCATTGAAGACATCAGTCTCTCCTTTTTGTACCCAGTGTTTTTAAAGATTTACTTGATCATTCAATCACTATATTGTATACCTGAAACTAATATATCACTGTATGTTAACTATACTGGAATTAAAATAAAAAACTTAATAACATTTACTTGATCATATAACCCACATTTGTTATCATAAGTGGAATAAATTAAAAATCTTGTTCTAATAAGACGCATTCTTTAAGGATGATGGAGAACTATGGTTTTTATCATTGGAAAGTAGTAACAGAAATACTGCTAAAACTTTTAAGCAGTTATGACCTAGGCTGAGATCTTATAACAACTCAGTGGAGTAACAATGAAGTTTTGTAGGTACCTGTCTGCTCTTCATAACCACTTTACAGCATCAGTGTTTACAAATATATTTAGGAATGTTTTGAGTGTGACTTACAGGAAAAACAAAAGTTAAAGTCAGGCATATAAGATATATACAAGATGTAAAGGGCTTGCAAAGGAAAAGATGTGAGCATTTGGAGGAAATTTACTCAAGGATTTCTGTCTGTCAAACTAGGAGGATGTTTATATTGTCATTTTTTTAAAAGTACAAATTATCGTTGATACTCTTTTCTAGAAACGACTGCAGAAAGAACTGTTGGCTTTGCAAAATGACCCACCTCCCGGAATGACTTTAAATGAAAAGAGTGTTCAGAATTCAATTACACAGTAAGTATTCAATTTTTGAAGTACTTGTTTCTTTTATTATTAAAGTATGAATATATACTTATTTGTAAAAACGTAGAATTTTGGGGCGCCTGGGTGGCTCAGTTGGTTAAGCGTCCAACTCTTGATTTTGGTTAAGGGTCGTGAAATCAAGCTCGCATTGGGCTCTGCACTCAGTTGGGAGTCTGCTTGAGATTCTCTCTCTTCCTCCCTCTGCCCCTCTCCTCACTCTCTCCCTCTTTCTCAAATAAATAAATCTTTAAAAAAAATTAAAATTAAATGTGGAATATTCATATTTCATCCCACTCTCTTCCATCAAGAGGTAAATAAATAGATCTTATTCTTTGCATTTATATGCCATTTTGTTACATAATAGTATCATACACATTGTATATAATGTATAGATTTATTAACATTTTTTTTTAAACCATATGTTGATTAGTAATGTTTAAAAATGTTTCCTGCTGAAGAGGCAGCATATAAAAACTTTGGTCTGACTTTGTGAAATGATCTTCATCTAAAATAGAGCAGTTTGGCATGAGGTTGTTTATCAAAATTTTCAAAACCACATGTATAAAGGTTTGAAGAGGGTAGTAGTCAAGAGGTGTCTCCATTCCCTGAACACATTAATTGGCCTGAACAGAAGAGTAGCTAAATGGATGTTGAACTCTTCAGCAGCCTCTTTTAATAGATAAGAAAATTCTTCAAGATGATAAAAGAATGAAGCATAGAAGGAAGACACTGAAGTATTCTAATTGTGCTCCTTCCTTGGGCGCAAAGAAGTCTTTTCCCAGATAGGAAACCAAGAAGACTAGAGAGATACATATGTGTCCTCTCATAAAGATGAGCATTTGAATTAGTTTGAAATGTTTTCTAGAGTATTATCCTAAGATCTCACAACCCAGTATAGTCTGTTTATACCACTCCTTTGACTTAATAGTTTTGTTAGGCAAGGGTAAATGTTCTGAAATTGGGGGGGAAATTTTAAAATAATGGAACTTCTCCTTAAAATCTTCAAAAACATAAAAGCGATAAGAGGCAACAAGATAAAAAGTACACTATAGACCAAGTTGTAGGACAAGAGGATAATTCAAATACTTAGTGATATTCAGGTCCAGAGAGCAAAAGTGACCAAAATTTATGGACATATTTATCCTTTTAGAGAAATAATTTTAGTTACCTTTGACTTTGAGATTGGAGTCCATACTTCCAACAAAGGTCAAGCTTTTTAAAAACAGGGATATGAAGAATGGATCTATTGATGTTTGGATGGATATAGTGTTGTTTGAGAATGAGTACGGATCTCTAGCTCTATAACAATCTTTTTAAAACATGCTGGGTTCTCGAGCATTTTTAGGTTCCCTACAAAATTGAGCAGAAGGTACAGAGATTTCCCATATACCCTCTGCTCTCACACGTGCACAGCCTCCCCCATTATCAACATCCCCCACCAGAGTGGGACATTTGTTACAGTTGATGAAGTATGATTGACACATCATAATCCCCCCAAGTCTGTAGTTTGCATTATAATTCATTCTTGGTGTTGTATGTTCTAAGGATTTGGGCAAATGTTCAATGACATGTATTATCATTATGGTATCATACAGAATATTTTCACTGCCCTAAAAATCCCCAGTGTTATTCATCACCTCCCCCAACCAGTGATCTTTTTACTGTCTCTTCCCTAGACCATCATATAGTTGGAATCATATAGTATGTAACCTTTCAGATTGGCCTTTTTTACTTAGTAATATGCATTTAAGGGTCTTCCATTTAGTTTTGTGACTCTCGATTGATTTTTCATTTCTGTCAAACAAAATTTGAAAATTAGAGTGTATGACATTTGTTCTATATAATTAAACGAGTTTTTTTTTGTTCTGTATAATGAAACAGATTATATTCAATTTTTATTGGAAATAATCAAGTGCTTCCTCTTTCACCCTTTCCTTTCTTGGTGGTGGGGGAACCACATAATGAAAATGATTTATAAAAAGTTAAAGGAATGTTTTACAATTGTACAACTGGAAACATTTGTATAGATTGTCAAGCAAGTATACCACAAATTGTTTAACTACCAAAACAGCATTATCTTTGTTGCAGAATAAACCTGTCATCTTTAGAGATGTTTGTCAGGCAGTTTTTCTTTTAAAATAATTTATTGTAAATGAATCACAAAAGTTTTATTATCTTTGGCTGTCTTCCAGGATATAAAAGTAGTCTCATAAAAATTAGATCTTAAAAGATATGTTTAAGTGGGATAAGAATGATGATGAAAAAAAAAGCACATTAAGCTTTCTGGAAGGCAGTTTGGTAGCATGTATTAAGACCTTTAAAAATAAGAGTATCATATCCTTTGAACTAATAAATAAACCCCTATGCTGACCTAAGGAAGGAACAGAGGCATAGAAAGAGTAACCCAGGGGTGGTGCCTGGTTGGCTCGTTCAGTAGAACATGCAACTCTTGATCTCGGGGTTGTAAGTTTAAGCCTCATGTTGGTGGACATAGAGCTTACCTTAAAAAAAAAAAAAAAAAAAAGATTAACTTAGAGCTAAGTGTACTCATTTCAACATTACTATTTCTAGAGACAATTTGGAACCGTCAGTAACAGGGAAATGGTTTCTCAAAGTTAGACCGTGGAATGGCATCCCCTGAGTTATAGCCTGTAGTCAGCATGAAATGCAGAAATTTTGTATAGACATAGTCCCTCTGAAAATCCCTTCGAGAGGCCATATTGGTGTGTATCCTGTCGCAATATATCCAAAAGAGCTAATTTTTCCTTTGGAGGGGAATAGTTGGCTGTTTCTTTGATTAGGAGCTATGAATGCATGAAAAATAACTGTTTAAAATCCTAGAACAGTAGCTACTCATTGGAAGTTAAGAACTGAGACTTCTCCCATTTCATTCATCCTCAGGGACATGTGCCCTTAACTGGATGCATAAACACTGAGGATTTGGTTTTTTTGTTTGTTTTATTATTTTTTAAATTTTTATTTATTTATTAGAGCGTGTGGGGAGTGGGGGTGGGCAGAGGGAGAGAGAGATTAAGCAGACTCCATGCCCAGTACGGAGCCTGACATGGGACCCAATCTCATGACCCTGCGATCATGACCTGAACCAAAATCAAGAGTCGGACCCTTAACCAACTGAGCCACCCAGGCATCCTGTAAACACTGATAATTTGAATTTATTTAATGTAAGTGTACATAATTTGATTATTGGACATCAGTTCCATCAATAAACTATGAAATGACTAGAATGAAATGTACCCAAAGTACTTCAGTGGTATTTGTATTTGAGTGATTTTTGTTTATTTATACCTTTCTGAATTTTCTATACGGAACATATATTGCTTTTTCAGTTAGGAAAAAGTTATTTAATAAAATTTTCCTGCACAATGCTGAAAATTATGCCACCTTTGACCTATCTCACCCAGATATTGGAAGGATTACTAAGATATTTGCTTAGCTATTATTTAAAAGCTGCGTTTGGATAGATCACATGTAAATTTACATTATGTCCTAAATTTTTTTTTTTTTTTTTTAAGATTTTATTTGTCAGAGAGAGAAACAGCACAAAAGCAGGGGGAACGGCAGGCAGAGGGAGAAGCAGGTTCCCCATTGAGCAAGGAGCCTGACACGGGACTCGATCCCAGGACCCTAGGATCATGATGTGAGCCGAAGGCAAATGCTTAACCGACTGAACCACCCAGACGTCCCTGTCCTAAAATTTGCCTTATAAAGAGAATGAAAGGGCACCAGGAGGGGTGCCCAGGTGACTCAGTTGGTTAAACGCTGGACTCTTGGTTTTAGGCTCAAGTCATGATCTCCGGGTCCTGAGCTTGAGCCCCGCATTGGGGCTGAGCCCAGAGCCTCTTGAGACCCTCCCTCTCCCTTCCCCTCTGTTCTTTCCCAGACTCCCACTAGTGCATGGTCTCACACTTTCACATCAGTCAATCAAATCAAATCTTAAAGGGCACCAGAGGAAAGTCCTCTGATTTTTCCTTGGAATAATCACTGTGCATAGTGGATGTCAGGGGAGAATAATAAAGGGAGATTTTGATGGTTAGTAAGGACCCAGTTTGTAAAGAGAATAGGTTTTTGTTTTTAATGCAGCTTATGCATTATATTTAATTTACTGTGTACTGGTTCTAATGTCCGGAAAGCACTACGTGTTTTGCATAAGTAATGCCATTTATCTTTGCAACACTTTGATGAGTATCCTTTTTTAATGACTTTTAACTTTGTTTTAAATATGTTTTATAATTGAAATAGTTAAAACAAGAGAGGTAAAACAGCTTACTCATGGCCTCACAGCTAAGGGACAGACCTGTGTAATTTCACTGTATAATATTGCCTCTTGACTCTGTAGTCATATCCTTTATTGCCATGTATGGTATTCAACATGCATTCTGAAAATAAATGGCTGTGCTCTTAAGGGCCTATATGTGTTAGCTGATTGCTTTCAGAGAGTAGGCATGTTTATTATTTTATATACCCCTAAGTTCATAGTATGTGGGGTGATGACTAGAACCTCAACACTGTATTCTCAATAGTACTTCCTTTTGTTTCCCTGTACTTAAAGTAATAAGTTTTTATACCAAAAAAGTTTAAGATGAATTAGCCAGTGCTATAATTAGGATTCTTATGATTGGTCCACTTCTGCTTCTCAGTGTGGCCCTATCATCTTTGCCACAGTAGTCCTTATTCTACTCCCCTTTTTAAGTTTTTATTTATTTTTTAAAATTTATTTTTTTAGAGAGAGAACGTGTGCATGAGCAGCAGGGAGGGGCAGAGGGAGAGGGAGAGAGCGAATCCACACTGTGCGTGGAGCCTGCTCTGGGGCTCAGTCTCAGGACCCGGAGATCATGACCTGAGCTGAAGTAGAGTTGGTTGCCTAACTGACTGAGCCACCCAGGAGCCCCAGTTTCCCCTTTTCTAATTAATTAGTTAATTTAATTAATTTATTTTTAACATTATTTTTTTGAGAGACCATGAGCCAGGGGGAGGGGTAGAGGGAGAAACATACTCCCCCCCCCCTTTTTTTTTAAAGAGCAAGAGATACAGGTCTCTGGCTGGCTCGGTTGGTAGAGCATGTGACTCTCGATCTCAGTGTTGTGAGTCAAGCCGTATGTTGGCGTAGAGCTTACTAATAAATATATAAGTGAGCAAGAGGTAAGTGTACAGATTATAATTATAAACAGACTTATATTTGTGATTATTTTATGTGGAAACAAAGTAAGCTCATAAAGAGGCCATAGAAATCTCTTCTGAGTTTTATTAAACAACTGAAACATGAGAGACAAAGGAAAGGCAGTGTAGAGCCTTGAATAGCTGTCAGAGTAGGTGGACTGATTTTAGCTTAGCCTCTTTTTCCCGTTTAGTCTCTAGAATACTGATGAGAAGATAGGTCTAACAGCCACGATTCTCTAGTCAGTGTGGATGCCTACTTTGACCATTGCTTCTAAAATGATATCAGAAAGGCAGTTCATTAATTAGTTTGATGTTACCTATAAAATCTTCACAGTCATTGCAAAATTAGTATTTTGGAAAAATAAGGTAGCATAAATTGAGTAGCAAGAGTACAGGCTTCGGTGTCAGCACACTTGAGTTTGGTTTTCATTTTGTGTTTTCAGACCTGGATTAAAATTTGGCTCTGTCCTTTGCCAGTTGTCTGACTTTGATGTAGTTACTTAACCTTTGAGCATCAGAGAAGGGTGTTAATACCTACTCTTAAAATTGTTGGGAGGATGAAGTACGCTGTTGCACATGAATGACTCTTATCCCCATGCCTGGTATAAAGGAAGTCTTCAGTGTTCCCTTTTCTTTCTCATCCCAATTCTTATCTGAAGTTTTTTAATTTGTTTTTTTCCCTATTCTAGGTGGATTGTAGACATGGAAGGTGCACCAGGTACCTTATATGAAGGGGAAAAATTTCAACTTCTATTTAAGTTTAGTAGTCGATATCCTTTTGACTCTCCTCAGGTAACTGCCTTATTTTTTTAACATTTTATTATATTTTTAGATTATAGCAAAATCCTAAATTAGTGACTTTTGACTAAATACAAACTTAAAAGAAATCCATTATCATTATGTGAATAGATTTGTTCATCTTATCTGTAAGATAATCAAGATCCTATGAACGTTTTACCTTAATGAGATATAGAGCTTTGCTGCTTTTGTACTTCAAGACCTTAACATTGTTTTTTTTATGAATAGATGTTAGCAGAAAAGGGAATGGAAATCTAACCAAGGCCCATGGGTTGTGGGAGAACATGGCATTTGGAATAACTGGAGGCAATTATTCCTAAACAAGATGATAGAATGATATCATGAGGGGGCAAGTGCTTTGTTGAAAGGAACACTCCTTTGATTTTGCATTGTCATGCTGTCCTTGCAGTCTTTTAGTACTATAAAGATAGAATATATTACGAGATGTTAAATATCTAAACATAAGCCCCAAGTCTGATTATTATAATTTGAAGCACCGTTAGTTTACGTAATGGGTTAATAGACAAGGGATAATGGTGGTAGAGGAACTTTTTTGAGAGCTGTTTAACTGTGGTGAATGATTAATCTTTGAAAGTTAGAGAAAAGGAGGCTCTAGGATGACTTCCAGATTTCTGACTTGGTGAGATGCGTAAATGAGTTACTAGTGGCAAAATGGTAAGTCTTAAAGCCAACTGTATGTAGTACTGCTAGATAATGAGGTTCTGGATAGTGAAAATTCTCAAATATCTAAAACTCATGAAGTGCTAAAATACGTTATTTTTGAGGAAAATCATATTTCATTGCCACTTGAAATAGAATATACCAGTGTGGGAGTATAGATGGAAGTCAATTATTTTAATGTGCTACAAGAAATCATTGTTTTAATAAAGGCACAGAATTAAATGGAAATGGACTCCTTGAGTTCTGCAGTTTTTATGTGAGCAGAAAATAAGATTAGGAAGCTCATTTTTATCATTTTCATAAAAATAAAGCTAAGGGTTATATATTGTCATGACCTCTAGGGCTCTATAATAAGCATATGTAGACTATAAGAAACCGAAGCAAACATCTTCCTTCTCTCTAGAAAATGATCTTCACATTTTGTAGCCTTTTGACTTCTAGCATCATTTAAGATTGTTAATCCTTGAAGGCAATAGTATCTCTTTGTCACCTTCAGTCTGTTCTTCTACTTCTCTTCAACCAAGCTTGTTGAAGGTTTATGAAGGAAGAATGTGAATAACTCCAAACTGTTGACTAGGGGGATATTGGAGAAGGCTTACTCCAGGAGCCCACAGATTTTTCATCAGAGGAAAATAGTATTTCTGTAAACATGAACCAAGTCAAAAGTGTCCTCTAAATTCTCTCCTTAGTATTTAAATCTAAATCAAATATCGAACTCTGAAGTATCATCTGAATTTGATCTTGTATATTTCTATAAGTTAGAGTGTAATGGATTTTATCATCTCATCACAGATTCTTTTCTCCTTCCCTGTTTTGACTTCTGTCTGTTCTGATTCTTCTGATTTCGTGTTCTCTGGGTTCTTTATTCAGCACCCCCTTATTCTTCTCTCTCTTTTCTCTAACATTTTCAACCATCTTAAGCAGCTGACTCCCAGATCTACAGCTCTGTGTACAGCCTCTTCTTTCTGAGGTTTAATTTCACACCCTTATTGGATATCGCTACTTGAATACCTCCCGATGTCTCAAATTTAACACGTCTAAACTCAATCTTTTCCAGTAACAAAATAAGGAAAAAAAAATTGGGGGGGGTTATTGTCCACCTATCTGCTTGCATTGAAATTCTTCCCTTTCCCTCACTGTTAAATGCAGCTTTTCACGTCCTTTTGCAGTGCTTAAGTCAGTCCACTCTTACCCTGCTGTCAGTGCTGTAGTCCAACTTTCTATCTTTCATGTGGACTAATACATAATAGCGTCTAGTTCTTTCTACTCCTAGTTGTCCGTTCACGGTGCAGTTAGATTTCTTTGAAGGTGCAGTTACCTCATTGGTTTGCACAGATACACAATGCCACCACCACCACCATAACTGTCCCTACATCCTCCTTAAAACCTCTAATGCTTTCCTTATTTTCTGTGGAGTCAAGTCTGAAAACTCTTTAGCTTAGCATTAAGTCCAAACTTAACTGTTTCAGCCACACATTACCTCCATGCCTTCTACTGTGTAGTAATATTTGTATCATACTTTCTAATGTAACTTCCATTCTGATTTTATCTTGTAACGGCTCTAATGAAGTGGTTAAGGAAGATGGATTCATCCTCATAAATGAAGAAATGAAGCTTTAGAAGTAAAGTGTCTTGTTTATGGTTTAAAAGCCAGCTAGTGGATAGTCAGGACTCAAACCCAAGTTACTCCTTTCCCTACTGTCAATTAGGTGTGAACACCAGATTGGGGAAAATGCTTATTTATCCAGCCAGCATTGTTATCTCTAAAAGTGAAAGATAATATGTAGAACGATAACTTTGAAAGCTCTGGGGCAGTTGTTCCCAATCTTTTGGAATAGATTTTATATCATTTTTTAACATCACTCTCATGTCACGGAAGTTGTATATTCTAGTATCCATGTTTGAGAAGATAACAGAGCCGCTCTAAGTCTACTAATACTTTATAACTGTTTTTAAATTTTTATTAATCACAGCATCTTTATGATTATAAAGAATGATAATGGTCTAGCAATGAGTTGCTTAATGTACATATAGATTTTGAGATTTTTCCAATAACTGAAACTTTGCAGAGCTCCATTGCTCTGGGGAAGTGATTAAAACCACTCAAAGGCAGTAAAATTCCTCATTCACCAAAGATTTTATTTGATGAGACCCAGCAGCATTGGCACTTGTTAGAAAATTGGTCTTTGATTTTCCTATGCAATAAGCAGTATTAAGTTTACCACTATTTACAAGAGTAGGATTTGGGGAAATAACCCTAAAATAAACCAGTCTCATGGTAAACTTACTACTTCTGTATCAGTAAATTAGATCTGTAAGACCATAATAAACTTTATAGTTTGCTGGGTTTTCTTTTCCTTCCTAGTTGTAATTAATTTCTCATGTATCTCACTTTACAGTGAAAAAACTGCATATCTAAAACAGGGTGTTTGGCCCAGTCATTTGCTTTAAAACAAACAATAATGACAGCAAAACCTTTTAATATTGGGAGCAGAGGTGAGGCACTTTTCCATCACTGTTTTCTACTAATGTGCACTTACCATCAGCCTATTTTGAGCAGAGAAATGACATGATCCTACCTAAAATTAAAAGGCTGTTTTGTGGCAGATTGTTGGGTGTACCAGGGTAGAGGGAGACCAGACAACTCTTGCAGTAATCCAGGTGAGAGGTGATGGTGACTTGCAGCAAAAAACTAGTAGTGGAGGTTGTGTAAGATGACCATGTTTTAGACTTATTTTATTATTATTTTTTTAAGATTTATTCATTTGAGAGAGAAAGAGAGCTCAAGTGGGTGTAAAGGGCAGAGAGAGAGTCCTCAAGAAGACTCCCTACTGAGCAGGGATCCTAGGTCCCTGAGATCATGACTTGAGCCAGAATCAAGAGTTGGTCGCTTAACCAGCTGAGCCACCCAGGTGCCCCTGGACCTATTTTAAAGGTTGAGCCAACAGGATTTGCTAATGAATTGATAAGAAATATGAAGAAGAGAAAGGAGTCAGGGAAGACTTCACAACTTTTGGCCTGTGCAACTGGATGCACCGTAAGTTGAAGTATGAATTGTATGCTTTGGGAGCAAAAGAGAAAAGCAGTGACTGGTTTAGAATAGAATGAGGGTGCAAAGAGAAACCTGTTTGTACTGGGACTGAAAGCACAAGAAGAGTTTATGTCAAAAGTGGAGCAAATCATGAAAAGACTAAGCTTCTTCTGAGATTTATGAGCAAATGTAGTTTTATGTATAGATAAATGGAGGGCTATAGCAGGAGATGAAAAAGGAAGGATGTTTTGGGGCTTATCCGAGAGAGTCTTGCAGTGTAAAGGACTTGGAGATTTATCTCAAAGGGATTGGGAGGTATAGTCACCTCTCCTTCCAATCTGTGAAGTCCTTAAGTTTAGTGTCTTTACCATTTTGCTTCTTTTCCTTTCTGCTTCCTCCCTTAGTTAGCAGCTCTTCCCTTATGACCTTAATGACCTTTAAACCCCCTTCCTCTGTCAGAACATCCCATTTGAATGCAATAAAATTGAAACACATTATCTTGTAAATGTCCTGGTTATACTTTGTGTTTAAGCTTTTCAACTATAATTTTTGTTGAAGAAATTTTAGGCATTTTAGAAATAAATGGGAAAGTATTTTTTTTAGGGGGAAGAGGATACTATACTTAGTCCTGAAACCATATCGTTGCTAAAAGTGGTGCTGAAGAAACACTGGGCAAAAGAGTAGTCTTTTTCTCCTCATCCTTATTCCCCTTCCTACTCATGCCCCCTTCACCCAGACCCTTTGGTTCTGTTGCTCAGTACTACTACACTGCAGAGGTCCAGAACCTATTTTCATATCCTTTTATTTGTGGTGTCATTTTCCTTGCTCTTTCATGTGATGGTGGTTAAGCTTTCCAAAGTCTTAAGTAACCATTTTTATTGCCTTAAATTGTCTAGCATCTAGGACACCTGACGAGGAGAAAGGGAACAGTGAACCCTGTTTCGTTGAAGCCTTGGGGGTAAAGCAGAGGGAAGATAAAGGAGAAGACTGGTAGGCTAGAAGAACACAGCTTACAAAGGAGAATGGTTACCATCCAGGGGAACCCCAAATTTAGTTTCATTGTATCCAGGCATTTTGACTTTGTAATACTTGTACAATTGCATGGTAAGGGTAATTATGGAAGACCAGAAAAACTATTAATATTGATGCTACTGATACATATTAAGTGACTAAAAGGGGAGAATTGAATATTAAAAACTATGCTAAAACCCCAGTCCCCACTTTTGTCAAATATTTACCACTTACGCTAGATTGACTACATCGTATTTTATTAATTAGATCTCTGATTATAACAAATTCTGCTTGTACAGTTTCTGTAGTTGCCCATTAGGTATTGTCATCTACTTACAATTTTAATAAGAGAAAGCATTCCCTTATATTGTCCCTGGAGAAATCTTGGTATCCATTTTATATATTGGCTTTTATATTTTATAAAAGCTTGTTTCGTACTGCTTATTCTTGTAATAATGTGTTTTGACCTAGTTTGACACTATATTAGGTGTCTCACTTTCTAATTAGTTGCAGAACACTAGTCTGAACATAGTAGTGTGCCTTCCTTGTGGTCAGATCTCAGTATTGTGGGGTCATTCAGTATTGAGCTTGATTGGAAATCCTTATGTACTCATAAATATGAATTTCATATTAGAAACAGTTACCTAAGCTCCATCCTCTGTTTTGTCATAATTGGTGGCTTTCATTCTCAAATTAGTAGTTTTATGAGACATGCTACATTTGGTACCAAAAGTTACCCAGAGGTTGGCTTGCTTAAAACTTCAGGTTGGTTGTGGGATATGCTTATTTAAATCCAAAATTATGATACTGAGCATAGTTTTCTTAGATCTCACCTGCTCTTGAAAATATGCCATACTGATAGGGAGATGTTTGGAAATTTAGATTCATCTGAGTACTGCTTCTAATGCAAACTCTGAACCTCAGGTGTGATTCACATGCATTAGATCTAAGATCCCTTTCTAAAATTTTGGCTTTTTTTTTTTCGTAAGCTTATTCTTTAAAATCTGTAGTTCTGTTTTATTGTTGGTTTATGAATATGTGCAGTTCTCTGGTTGTTAACTGTTTATATGACTAAGTTTGAATTTGAATAAATTATTTTAAAAATAAATAATTTTTAAAATTAAAGAAATTAGCAAAGTTCTTGTTTATTCCCTTTGGTTTCAGATTCATCATATTCAGTTGTCTTGTTAAATCTGTTTGAGTTTTATCGGCTGTTTGTGATTTCCCCAAAAAGTTTTTAATTCTGAAAACAGCTAATCATCATCTCTTAAGTTTTCAGAACCTGCTTGGCTGCATTAAAATAACTGAAATGTCCATTTCCTCCTTTGGATTGTACCGTGTGTTAAATAAATGAGGATGGTTAAGAGCATGATCTTGAAGTTCAGCCTTGGTTACTTTCCCCATCACATGCAAAGAACCAGAATCGCAGAGTTTACATCAAAACTGTCTGTGGAAACTGCTTACCAGTCTTTTTATATGAATAAACTGTTGAAAAAAGTTTTTTCTTTTATTTCAGGAATTCATCTCTGGCATGTAAACTCAGCCTTTCCATGTTTAGACAAACTTCTAAAATTCTGTATCTGGCAGGTTAGGCCCTAGGGGTTACCTATAATATGTGCAGCTAATTGATTCCCCTGTTTGGTTGCTGAAAGTTTCGGGCTGGCTGTATTTGCCCTGCATGCAGCATGTTAAAAAGCCCCAGCTTTTTTTTTTTTTTCTTTGCTTTTGTTTTTTTAAGGTTTACTGATATCTGATTTCTTTTTATTTCAGTCCTCTCAGCCTTCAAAGCTTTTTCTGTCTTGATTTCTGGCTCTCTTTGGTGCTTATCAGTGTCTCCTGCTCCTGCTGTAGGTGTCTTCTAGTGCTTTCCATCCCTTTTCCTCTCTCCTGATTTTCTTTTGGTTCGTGGGTACTTCTTGGCTCTCAGACCGAGTGATTTAGTTTATAATCCGTTCTCTCCAAGAGCACTATTGCTTTCCTTCTGCTTTGTGAATTGGCTAGTCGGAGCATGTTGTGATAACCTTTGTATTTTGCTGTCTGTGTATTTTCCTTGATGGTTGCTGATGCATTGATTAATTTTTGCCAAAGAAGATAACTTGGCAGTTCTTCATTTTTTGGCACTTTCAGAGCACTATTCCACGTGACTTTTTAAAAAGGAGACCTTACTGGAAAAGAAATATCCTTTAAAAAAATATTTGTGGCTAGGAGATAAGGTCTTGGGCATTGTTGGTATTCTTAATGAAAATATCCTACTGGTCAAATGGGATTTTGTGGTAGAATGAATACCCCAGAGCAGATGCATGTTCTGTGAGATTTGTGAACTCCCACTCTAGACATCTATAACACATTGCGGGAATATCAAATGTATATAATAAACTACATGGTTATAAAAAATAAAATTTAAAGTAATTGTGGATAGACTCAAAGTACGGAGCTGCAAGGCCTTTAAGCAGTCATTTCCTTTTGCAAAGCAGCCCTTTTTTAGCAGAAAGTGATGAAAAGAATACTAGCACTGATAGATAAAATTGAGATAAATGCTAGGCTTCAAACACAGCTGTGCTAAAGTTGGGGATTCGGTGGTCTCCTGCAATCAGGAAGGGCAAGTAACTGGATATCTCTTATTTTGAGACTTTATTTTTAGTTTTCAGCTTTATTTTAACTCTTTTTAGTGGGAATTGAGGGTGCATGACCAAAATTTAAAGAAACAAAAAATATGCAAGTGTGTAAAGTCAGTCGTTCCTTTGGGGGAAAAAAATTCCTTTTGTTTTCTTATATTAGCTTCAGCCAAGGAAACAAGTTCCATATGTTAGTAGTATATTTGAAATATTAGAGGAGTCCTACTTAACATGAAAGAGTGCTTTGTTAAAATGTAAATATTTGTGAAATTATAATGAAGTCAGATTTGTAGCTAGATATTTGAAAGTAAAAGCAAAAACCCAGCTTATAGTACCTTTCCGTAACATGTCCCGTATTAAATCCTGACGTACCTTACTCTAGTCACACTTATTTCAGTGGCTCTCTTTTTTGCTCTTATATAAAGGGGAAAATAAGTTATGCCTAGAGCAATAAATACCTCATCAATTTCTGACGTAACTGAAGGTGGGGTTTCTTTTTAGTAAGATTTTGCTGTATTCAAGTGTGAGGCAGTTTTAGGGCTAAGAGATAGTGTAAGTCTTGTTTGAGAACTGGCTTATATTTGACGAGCTTTATAAAAATCCCATCATACCTACTGAATCAGTGTCTGTGAAAGTGGAGCTCTTGCATTTATATTTTTAGCCAGATCTTCAGGTGATTTTTTTTAAGGTGAGGAATTAGTAATTACTACTGAGCAACAGAGTAATAATGTTAGATCTTACCACAGTATAAAGGTCACATAAAAATTGGTGGGTTAATTTTTATATCAAAATAGTTTTTTATGAAGTGAAATATTAGACTTAAATATTAGACTTCTGTGTCTTTGTCCTAGTTTGAGCTGTGCTTCCAGATTCTCTAGGATGTATGAGTTCACTCTTCTGCCTGTTCAGATGCTTAGGGTAGATATGTTTAAGAAACACTACTATTGGGATACTTAATGACTTACTAGGGCAAAGAAAGGAATAATAGATATATTTTTCAAACCAGTGCTGAGGCTAGGTGGAGAAAGGAAAACCTGTTAGAAGAATTGAGTAAAAGAAAAGGCAGAGAAAAGCTTGACTCATTCAACCTTTGTTTTTTTGTGTGTGTAGGCACATAGTTACTTGCTGATCAGTAAGTAGTAATTTGTACCCATCATAATGGATGAGCGAGTTTAGAGGAGATGGTATATATAACAGTTATTTCCTTTTTCACATAGTGCCTTAGGTGATAGCCTTGTTACAGGTCGAAGGGCTGTTCCTGTCGCCTGTAGTTCATGTTGTCTCAAAATTGAATACTTCTGTATTACTGTATGCAATGAGAGAATTTGAAAAAGCATTATTATAGTTGTCTTTACTGGGCTAAAAATGCATGGTAATTTATAAATTTTTAAAGGGAATTTGTGAAAAATAGATGAAATAAAAAACAGATGACCTGGATTTTTTTCCCTATATGTTCCATTCCCTACGTGCTCATTCACACAGTGAAACCAGTACTTTGTGGATTGATGCGAATAAACAACAAGCAGTTGTTTATCTTGTTTCTGGCACTTATTTTGTTTTTAATTGGTTTTTAAAATAAGTTCTGTGGAGAATATTTTATTTCTTGGTGATACAGAATATTTGAGTGTTAATGGAATTTTATTCTTTCTTAGGTCATGTTTACTGGTGAAAATATTCCCGTTCATCCTCATGTTTATAGCAATGGTCATATCTGTTTATCCATTCTAACAGAAGACTGGTCCCCAGCGCTCTCAGTCCAATCAGTTTGTCTTAGCATTATTAGCATGCTTTCCAGCTGCAAAGAAAAGGTAGGACTTCTCAGAATTATTCCAGGTAATATCTCTTTTTTTAGTTTAGGTAGAGAAACTATTTTAATACGTAATTTGTGTGAAGGAAGGATTTAATGCCTTTTATCAAGAAGATAGAGGTAATATCATGTTTAGTAATAGATTAGAAAATTATTTTGATAATCTTTCATTCCACATAGAAGTCAGACATTGTTTTGTATTTCTTAAATAGAAAATTTTTGCAGATGTTCTTAAATAATCTGAATTTTATTTCTGTAAGCGCGCATAAGGCAAAAGTGTACAAGAAATTCTCATTTCTAGAATTCACAGTGGAAAGTCCCAAGAACAAGTTTCATAGCTTCCCATCTCCCCTCTGCTGGCTCTCACCCTATCAACCTCTTTTAGAGAATTTCCCAGGAACCAGAGCTTTCCTATCATACTGATCACGATGATTAGGTTGAAAGAGGAAGGTTAGATTACCAGTAGAATTCTCAGGACTTTTCCTCTACTTCTCCTTTATTAATCCACAGATTCTATGCCTGATGGAAAGGTGAAAATACCAGAAGGAAAAATCACATGAGTTAAATTTAGGATACCCTTTTAAAGTATCTAAATCCTGTGTGCATTTCTGGCCCACTTGTCATTTCTGCCTGAGGGTCAGTGTGTAGCACAGTGTTCATCTATTTCTATATTTTAAAGCCTCTTTTCTTCATGAGGGTTTCCTTTTGTTTGGGTCTAAAGGAGAAACAGCTTTGTGGGGTTATATTAGCAGTTTTTTTCCCCGTTTTCTTGAAATTGAACTATCATTTTTACTAAAATAGTATTTAGAGAACTTTAAATTAGTATTTAGAGAACTTTAAGTAATTCATTTTTAAATGATAGGTTATCTAGACTCTGAAACACTCTAAGCCACTATTTGCAAAGTGAGTTTGTTGAAATGTTAGTTACATAAGAGGTTTCTTAGTGTTAGGTTTAAAAAAACAGTTTTTTATTCAAGGAAGCATGGGAAATAATGGTTTAAATTGTATTTTTTTTAATTATAGCATTAAGAGCATTAATATGCAATTTTATGTGCCATATAAGAAAGAAAAAACTTCTGTCAGTTAAACTATGACACCATTAGTTAAAAGGCATGTATCCCCATTCAGGAATATTAAAATATGCAGGAAAATACATCTTCGAATAGATGAAATAGGGTACACATTATCTAACTGTAGTATGACTTTTTAAGTTTCCTCTTTGACTGTGGGCTTTTCTAGGTTTGCATTTTAAGGCTGCACTTGAGCTTTTGTTAAGCCCAAGGGCTTTGGAAACAAGTTTTACTCATTTATTGTTTCCATATTTTCTGTACTCCCACACTTCCACCCTGAGCACACATATAAGTTTTAAATTTTTAGGTACAGAGTAGAGCAGTTTGCAGTTACAAGGACTTCTATATCCTCGTTAATGTTTAATGTCTTTAGAAAGGTGAAGCAGCAAGTATAGGATTTTAATAAGAAGAGTTGAGATGAACACACCAGTGATGTGTGCACTAACTTACATGTGCCTTGTAATGATTAGCACTTTGTTTACATTTAATGTAATGATTTATAATAAATAAACAAATGTAATGACTTACTGTTAAAAACTAGAAAATGACTATATTCTCCATCTCCTTTATCCTTTTCTAATCCTCACATTTCAGTTGTCTACTACTAGTTTTTCCTGCATAGTTACTATATGCCTAATTATTCCATTTAAATTATTGGTAAACTATATTATATAATATGAACTAAATTATATTTAACCAAGATAATAATTTGGAAGTAATTCAGCATTAGTTCTGTGAAATGCGATAAAAAATTCAGTAAACGTTTATTAGGAACCTACTAGATACTGTTTTTACTGTGCTAAGTACTACGTTACAGAGATGAAGAGGAAACTTGCTTTGGCACTGAGGGGATCTAGCTCCAAATAAGCTTTTAAAAGTCTTCTAACTACTCACCAAAAACTCTTCTTTTAAAACAGGTGAATTTTATTCTGTGGTCAGTGTGGTTCTATGAGTTTCACTTTAATATTTGATTTGAATACAAATTTTAATTTTTACTATAAGCATTTGGGAACTTTGATTTAGTCATAATTCTTTCATTCCAATTTTCTTTTTCATAGTCAAGGATGGTTCCCTAAATTGAAGGCATTTAAATCCATCATGTCAGTAGATTTCAGTAGATTAAAGATAATTTCTGAGATTGAGAGGTCTTTCAGTAATCTACCATTTATTCGTAGTGCCCCTGTAATACAGATAGTCCAGACTTTCTAGCTTGTATTCAATTCCTAAAACGGTTTTGGTAATCCATCTTTTTGTATAGTTATTTTTCTAAGAACCAAATCTCCGTGATCACTTTTCAGTTTGGTTATATTCTTAAGCAGATAGAATGAGTTGTTTTTTTTTTTTCTTCCTTAATTTCTCTTTAGAAGATTGGGTTCTAATCAATATACAGAGAAAATGAATTTATGAAATTATTTGTTGCAGTGGTAGCAGTTTGTTCCACATGAACACAGATTATGACTTTGCAGGACAAACAGCAACAGATGATCTATTCTTTGAAGTTGTCAAGCATCTAATTTCATGATACTAATTTTTCAGATATTTTCTCAGACTTTATCAGCAGGATAATCTTGGGGTAGTTGTTTAACATCTTATGCTCTACTCTTCCCTTTTGTTAAGTTACTATTAATATTAACTTGTAAGGGAATTATTAGGTTCGCAGTTGTACATGAGCTGTAGAAGTGCCAAGTGGACTGCTTGTTCAGTCCTACTTATCATTGGTTTTGGTTGGACCTATCTACTAACTTACCTGCTAACCTGCGCTCAGTAGCTTTAATACAAATTTGACTTATTTCCAAATTTTTTAGAGTCACATATTTCTTTTCTTTTCTTTTCTTTTCTTTTCTTTTCTTTTCTTTTCTTTTCTTTTCTTTTCTTTTCTTTTCTTTCCTTTCCTTTCCTTTCCTTTCCTTTCCTTTCCTTTTCTTTTCTTTTCTTTTCTTTTAATTTATGTATTTGACAGAGACAGCCAGCAAGAGAGGGAACACAAGCAGGGGGAGTGGGAGAGGAAGAAACAGGCTCCTAGCGGAGAAGCCTGATGTGGGGCTCGATCCCAGAACGCCGGGATCACGCCCTGAGCCAAAGGCAGACACTTAACGACTGCGCCACCCAGGCGCCCCCAGCACATATTTCTTGTGTCTGAACGATATCCAACAGTTTTCAGGGAAATTCCCTTCCAAAATCTGTGTTCAGTTTTGTTGGCATCACTGTTTCTGCTGTAGCTCCCTTGCAGAGCCGCCATCTGTTTCTGATATTGTGCTAGTCTGGGCATATATATGACAGAAATGCCAGTATAGCTTTTCCCCCTTTTTCCTCTTACATATTGTTTGGAAACTGAATCCTTTGGTCTGTCCTTGGTGATACTTACCTTATAGGAAACAGTAATTGTGGAGGTTTATAAGTTGCTGTTAGTTTCTCAGACAAACCTAGTTAGATAGACTTTTCTGTTTTTTAATTAGTTCACAAAAGTAATTACTAAATTATTTCTAGGGAGATAAAATAAATGAAACCAAAATTCTTTAAAACCTAATGCTGCCACTTTGGGGTAATAGTCATTCTCTAGTAATCCCACTGGAACCTAATCCAAATCACACATGCATAACCCCCCCCCTTTTTTTTTAATTTCAGTGTCAAGGGTCTACTTTTCCTGAAATATATTATTTCGCTTGTACCACATCAGCATTTATATTGTTTTTAGACTTTCTGTAAAAATTCTGCTAAAGCTTTTATTAAAACTATCTTCTTAAATCTTCTTCCATTTTACAACTTCTCTTATCTATTTCAACTCTTTTTGGTTTCAGAGACGACCACCAGATAATTCTTTTTATGTTCGAACATGTAACAAGAATCCAAAGAAAACAAAATGGTGGTATCATGGTAAGCAGTTTTATTTTAGAATGATAACTTTTTGGCATTTTGGGTTGAAAGATTATATATCTGTTGCTTGGGGAAAAGAGGAGAATATATAACTGATGTATTTTTGTAATATGGAGAAGAGTCTTTAAAATATTAAGCCATTTAATGGATACATTGGACTAGGTTTTTAATGAGGCACATAAAATCATAGCTAACATACAAGTAAAATCTAAAATTGCTTTAACATTCTTAAACGCTACCATTTTATTACTAAAAAAAGGTCCTTAATAATTTTCAGATGAAATTGGAATTAGTTACTGGGAAACCTGTTACTTGTAATAGAAGTTCTGATGTCTTTTGAAATTACTTAGTTCTGGTACTGTGTTTAGTGGCGGGAGGGGATCACATTTTGAGAGATGATCCATTTAATTAAAGAAAGCTCTTCCTGTTCTAATAGTCCTCGAAAATGTATGGTTCTCCTGATCCTAGCTTTATGAGGACAGTACTTGCACTGATTTTGTTTTATTGTTTTTGTTGGGAGAGTGCTAATAGCTTTATAATTGAAGACTGCATCTTTTCTAAACTGACCTCACTGCTTCCCTGAAGAGGTGTATTTGAAATTCAAAACAGAATTTTATATTCCTCAATGTACTTTTTGAAGTGTGTGAACAAAAACCACCCACTGTGATTTTTGTATCCATAAGAGTACATCCTTTATTTTCCTTTTTTAAAATGTTAGTCTAATAAGAAATTAGAACTGACAGAGCTAAATAATAGGAATATGGCCTTCCCTCCCTTACCTTTCTATCCATTGTGAAACTTGTTAACTGAGTTAATTTGAGTCATTTAAAAACTTTTTACATTATAAGAGTTCTGTCAGGTGTTGATAAATGATGATTAGAATCAATATGATAGCAGTACGCCAGCAGTTACAAGTTATAAAACACAGTGAAAGAAGGATGCCATTCTTGCGGGCCAACAGAAAGATAAATATTCCAGTTAATGTTAATGACAGCTATAGATGACCTAGAAGAAAAAATGACAAAACTTGTAAGAGCTATGAAAAAACAGAGGTATTTGATGACAAACCAGTATTATAGAAAAATGTATATTCTTTACAGGTTTAATATGACTTAGTAAAAATCCAGTGGAGTGATGGATGGGTGCTTGAAAGTTTTGGAAAAAATAATAGGCAAGAAGAGCAGTCTGGATTTTGAACTAAAGGATAATGAAGGAGAATCAGTCTACCAGATACCACAACATATCAATGCATTAATGAATAGACATCAAAATAGAATTACTCTTTCCAAGGCCGTCTTATATATAAGATTTGAATATAGTAAATCAGATGTCACAAAACCAATGAGGAGAAAAATTATTTAGTAAGTAATCCTGTTAGGAAGTTGGTAATCATTTTGGGAAAGAAAAATTTACATTTTTACTTCATATGTAAAATATTTCCTGTGGATTGAATTAAGTATTTTTTTAAGACAACAAGAGAAAATTGTATTTTTTTAAAGCTAAGTATCAACTCAGAGGAAGGAAGAATTTCTGAAGTTAAAAAGAATCGCAAAGAAATTAAATAGTTACATGAAAATTTAAACCTTTTAGAAAAACCTCAAAGCACAGTCAACATAAGGTTTAAAAATGTGAAAAACAATTATAGCTTATTAAAAATAAAGACCATTTATGAAAATTGCTTAACATAATAAATACAATTAATTAAAAGTGTAGGCCCAAAAGTTCGCAGTGGAGTAATTACAGATTTATTATTTTGAAACTATTATTGAATTGGCAGAGTTGAGTAAAATGAGTGCAGTGCCAGGAAAGAGTAAAGGGTAGAAAAAAATAGTACTTTCGTATTTGCTGATGGTATAGCAAGTTTGGCAATATTTAACAAGCTTAACATTTAAGATCAAGCCTTTTGTCTCAGTTACCAAACTTCTGAGAATCCATTCTAAGAAAATCATCTTTAAAACGAGAAGTGTTTTATACATGGACTGTTCAGTGGAGCATTATAATATACTCTCTTTCTTATCCTCCATGCGCTGTTTTCCTAGAATGAATCTTGCACAGGCACACACAAAAGCACCCTGCCTCAAGGAATCCTTCCCCTACACACACCCTCTTGGGAACTCTTTCACCAAAGTCTTTTTGATTACTTTCTCTTTTAAGGAATCTATTAAACTTTATTACTGTGCCTAGAATGCTGGTTTTGTTTTAATTTTTAAGAGATCCCCAGATAATTCTGATGGAGTTTGTCACTTGAGAACTACTGTTTCAGAGATTCTGAGATATAAAAGGACAGGTTTCTACATAAAATGAATTAATAATCAGACTTAAAGGAATTCTTTCTGAGCACTGAAGGTCTACTAAAACATTTAACAAGACCCTACTTTAAGTAAATGGCCCTTTACTTCAATTTACATTGCTGGCTTCTCATTCTTTTTCATCTTCCTGCCTTTTAGGACCAAAAAAAAACCAAACTGCCTCTTCTCTCTGTGCCTTTACAAGGAGCGCTTCTGGGGTGGGGGTGGGGGGGAATCTTGAGTGTCACAGACCCTTTTGTCTTAGCATAGAAAGTTCCCAGATTCATAAAAAGTTAAGATTAGTCAATCAAGAATATTGACAAACAACTGAATGAAACATTTTTTAAGTGTCAAAGTTCTAGAGATAGTATAGTTGTTCTATTTCAAACTCAACTTCACTAATAATAGGAAAATCCCCCATTGTCCTTTCCATAGTGTTTTTAAACCACTTGAGTTTTCTAGTAAAACTTGAGAAGAAATTGTCTTAAATGAATTTTAAAAATACATATATTTTGAGAGTATAACCTTCTTTACCACTTTTTTTTGCCCCAAGGTTAGACAGTCTATTTCTTCCTTCCTGGTAGGGAAATTTCAGAAAGATTACAATCTTTCAAGCCCTCTAATGCTGCCTTATGTAGTTGAAAGGATTTATGAGAAGTCCTTTATCTAAGAATATTCCCAGAATTTCTCATTACGTGCTTTTGAATAAGAAATGGAGAAAGGTCACATAGTGAAACTAGAAATATAAAATAAACTCTTTAAAATAAAATACACTCATGTAAGTTACTTTTCATAGTAGTTTTTATCTGTTAACCAAGAAATTTATACTTTCATGACTAAAGTAAAAAAGTCTTTTAATAGTTTAAACTATTCTCCATCTTAGCTAAGAAATACCAAGAAAAGAGAGGCTTTTCAAACTAAATTAGCCTCTTAATGTATAATAGTCCAGGGTTTGTGTAGGAATTCATTTTATCAATAAACAGATTAAAAGTGTGTCCGTCCACCCTCCCCCCAAGTACAAATTAGGCACTTTTAAAGGACCAGATTCTATTTCAACTGAATTATGACTATTCTAGTTCAAGTTCCAGTCCCAAGTACAGATATATTTTTTTCATCTACAGATAATTCTGTTTAAAACATCCTCAGTTTATTGACTTACAGTGACTATTCTTATCTCAGTGTTTTCTACTCATGCTTGAACCCTGCATATCTGAATCATTCCCCTCCCAGAATTTATCTTTAAATCAATGGTTTTCCTCCATGAGTGACCCTCATATGAAATCAAGGACAGGTAATACTAGTTATACTTTGAGATGATAGAGCAACTGCTCTTTCGTAAAGGGGGGTGGGTGTAGACAATCTTCCTTGAACTTTTCTTTCACCTTTAAAAAACTAAAGCATTTCAGTTGTATAGCATATATTGTCTTCGCCTTTATACATTTCAGAGTGAGTTATAAGCGATGTGAAAAACAGCTCACCTTGGCCTTCCAGTTGAATTTGGAAAATCTTATCGGTCATGCTTACTCGTAAAGCAGAACTTGTCAGCTCTGTTTTTGAGCTTTCCAGATGTCAGCTTATGTTTTTCTGTTTAGGTGCTTTAGTTCCAGAAAGATCTTCATTGATTAATCATGTTCTCCTTATAATGCCAAATTACCAAGAAATGTGGACTCTTGATATTTCTTAGCATCATCTAATTCTGAAAGGATTATAAGGTCAAATCAGAGTCCTGATGTGACCTGCAGCCCTAAACAAAAAGATCAGAGACTAAACAAGGACTTGCTTGGAATTGGATGAACTCACTGAAACACTTAACATTTCAGTTTTTAGAAGCCAAGCAGAATTATGGGCCTCGGGTACAAGCTCCATAGTCCTATGTGGTCCTAACCAACATAATTGGGTCAATGTGGGTCAGAGTGTTTGTCAGTATTTGTAATCAAAGAGGCAAGAGCAGTTTGGGTTTAGATTCATTATATCTGTGTGCTTCAGAGGGGGCTTCCTGGAAGCAGGATGGATGCATTATTAATGAAAAACAGTAATTTGGTAATTCAGTAGATCTCCTGGTTTTAGAAGAGTAGGATTCCGCTGATACACCAGAATTGAGCTCCCAAATACCAGTGTTGAGTTCTTGGAAAAAAGCCTCTTTCAACTTAAACTATCTTCCACATTGTTAGTATATCTTGAAAAATGTAGACCAGTCACTGCTACCCTACTGTTACTTGTGGTATCATACCTTATACATTTCTTTTGAGGTTCTTCTCTAGTTCCTATTAAAGTGTAGAAAGTTACTGATATGTGAATACATATTTTCTTATTGTTACTTACTTGAAGTTGGCTATCAACCTGTTTTCCAGAATTCTTTTATAGTTTCTATTTACTAAAGGAATAAGGTCATATCTGCATCGGAATGCGAATATTCTGTGTTGCAAATTTACGTAGGGGTCCATATGCTCTGAAAACTCAAACAGAATAGGGTTAAAAAAAAAATAAGGGGAACTAACCAAAATAGGTATTTGAATAGACAACTCATTTCATCATACAAAGGGGCTGAGGACTTTACCTATAATTCAGGGCTAGAATGGTCCTTAGAGAACAAATGTATACAGTTTAGTACACAAGTGAATGAATGATTGAGCCTCAAAATTCAAAATCATAAAATAGACATAATTGTTCTTAAAAAAGATAAAAAGTATCTTTCTATGGGATCATAAAAATATTTCAGTATGTTAATAGAATCCATTAATAATATGATCCATCTGTTTCCTGGGATCCAAATTGAACATATACAACTTAGTTTCATAAATGATTGCTTTCCACAGGGGCAGTACTGATCTGGTTCCTGAAGCATTTTCCTTAAGATGATAGGGAATTGAGCAGTATAGCTTAAGACTAATTGAGTAATTGGCTTCAGAAAACTCGGCTTACAGGAAATAGATTGGCGTGATGTTTAGATATTATGTCCAATAAACTGTTGAGTTTATAAATTTGGGAAGGAGTAGAGGAGTATCTCTTTTTTACAAAACTAGACTACATTCTGGTTGCATTCAGCTGGAACATTTCCTATAGAATTCTAAGGATCATAAGGTGATAGGAACACAAGATTGTCTCAGACTAACATTAACAGACTTTCTTCCCGCCTTATAGCTTCCATAGAACTACCTACGGTAGTTGTGAACCTTTTTATATTTCCACTACCTTCTAGGATTACAGAATCACTGTCTAAATTCCTAAGTCCAAGTTTTACTCAGTTAACAGTCTTTTCCTTTTATTTCCTGCTGGATTACAGTTCTGTTGTCTTCTGTGAAATCTTTCTTAAGTTGGTTCATCAAAAGAAAACTTTAATTTCCTAAACTGTTGAGAGACAAACCCGTGTGTAAAGATTTATTTTTGTCTTTCTTGAAGTGGGATCGCACTTCATTTATACGACTTATTACTGTGTTCCTTTTCTTCTAGTCTTTAGTCTCTGCGAATATCCAGGGGGGTAGTTTCCAATATAATGTAATGGTTGTGGTGTCCATTAAAATGTATGGTTCTTATACTCTGGGGAAAACTAAATGACCTTCTTCTAATATAGTTCTCTCTCACTCGTATTTCCTAGAAGTCCAGTGAAGTTAGCCATGGTGGATGTCATCTCTTTGGAACTGGTTATTTGTATATTGTATTTGAGGGTATACTTAAGGGCTTCTGCAGTTCCAGAAAAATATTTAAGTGGTTAATCTGAGATTTTTTTGCAGCCCTTCATCTTGCTACAAATACTTTAGCCATATTGAGCTCTTTGATCACGTTTTATAGACTTGTATTTGTCTTGATCCACGATGGGTTTACTCTTAAAAACTTTTTTTTTGTAAACCATCTTACTATTCAATAATCTTTTTTCATCTAGCTAAGAAACTGTGTTCCTTTTGCTAATAAATGAGTTTTTTGCTTCTTAGTGATGGCCTTTTTATTTTGGGAAAAGTTAGCCATGGCTTTAGCTCATACTTGTCTCCATACTTAAGTATTTGCACTTAGATTCTTTGATTACTTATAGCCATGACGAATTTGTAATGTTTAAGCCCGTGTGTCCTGTGGGTCCAGCTATCAGAGATAATAGAACTCCATTTTCAAAAACTTACTTAGTAAGTTTATTACTCTAAAGATAGAGTATTCAAGGCAGGGAGTATTAGTCCTTTTTTTTTTTTTTAACATCTAATCCAAGGTAGGGATTGGACTAGGGACAATAGCTTTATGTGAATTTCTTAATCATTTTGGTGGATTGAGGCACATTCTACAACAGCCTACTATACTGAAAAACTTCCAGAATGAACAACCTGATGGAGATACATTTATGTTATCACCTAGCAAAGATGAAAGGTCTTTGGAGATAAAAGCTTATTATTGGTGGTTAATTAGGTACATGATGTTCATGTTGAATTTTGTCTCACTTTTCTTATTGTATACATTGTCATGTGGTAGAATACTTAAGGTTTGACCTATTAGTTAAAATTTAGTTCCATCTCTTAGCTTAGAGGTCTAAGTGTGATTAGTTTTAGTTTTTTCAAGGACCCTAGGGTTATAAATTCTCTGTTGGAAGAGTGATGTTTTAAGAAACTTCTTTACATTCTTAAGTTTGTTCTGCATCCATGACATCCATATATCCTCTTTATTCCAAGTTCCACAGTAATTTAAGAAACATACTTTCATATAACATGTAGAAGCTGTAGACTGCTTATTTTCTTCTTAAAGATATTCTTTCTTTAAAGGATTCTAATGATTTAGATAAGATTTATTTTAAAAATCTGGTATATTTCACTCTTTAGATTGCCATTAAAATATAGGGTGATGGAATGAATATTCTACAAGTTTTCCCAGCATAGAAATCAGATTTACTTGTTTTTAGCTCTCATTGAGTCATTGGAAATGGAGATTTTTTAATTAACAGTGTATCGATCTTATCTCTGGGATAGTTTGTAAAATATTTGGCCAGTTTTTCAGCAATGCTGTCCTTGAGAGCTTTCACAACTCTTGGGTAGTTGCCACTAGTCCTGCTTTCTGAAGAGTAATCAGTCCTCAAAATAAATCCTTCAGATATGTCTTGTGAAATAATTTTGTAAAATAAGTTATGAATTCCACAATTCTGTATCTTACATAATGTGTTGAGGCTACCAGAAGGCATTACTAAATCTGTGGGTTTTTTTTTAATGACCTCAGTTGTATATATATTTGCTGAAAAATGTATTTTTTAAATGTATTTTCTAAAAAAATTAATAATATTAACTATGTATTAATTGATTTGGTAATTGTACCTCATTTGTGAAGTTATTTCCTTTATAGACTAAAGACACAACTTGCATTATCCTGTGTTAAATACCATGACATTATTGGTCAGGGGTTTACTTCCTGTCTTGTTGCAACTTAAAATTGTTGCCCACAAAAGAACTCTTTAAGACTGATAAATCCTGAATATGTGCTAACATATATCAATTTATTATTTTAAATAGAACTAACATACTGATGCATCATTTAAGATTTGTGAGAACTATTTCCATGAAAGAATAGAACTTGATTTGTTTGTCCCTATGTAATTGAACACAAACTGGACTTTTTATTTGCAAGGACTGGGGGAGGCAAGTCAGACATGTAAACCATGTTCTTCTTGAAATTATTTCTGTGTTAGACTAACGTGTGGATTTTACTTATGCATGCTTGACTTTTTTAATTATCTTTTTTCTCCTTTTCTTAAAGATGATACTTGTTGATGCCACTGTTATCATCCTCCTAGCAGAAGATAGTCCTACTGAGAAAATGAGCACTTTGATCATTCAGTCTTTGAACTTTAACCTTTGACTGGAAGTGACCTATAGGCAATGAAGACTACTTCCTTTTACTGCATTTTTACTCGTGTGCATTCTGGGCGCATGTTGATCGCTGGTTCAGTCCAGGCAACTGACATGCTTTTATTAGTCATACAGTATTAATGCAGGTGTCAGGAAATGTCAATATAATTCCATTTTTTATTTTTATTTTTTTAAGCTTTTGGAAAAGTTCCAGGTCCTCATGTATTGTGCAATAACAGTGACTTCCTTGGCGGTTTTGGGACGTTCATTGCCGGCAATGGACGTTTAATAGGAAAAATTTTCATTAACTCCTGCCACCTAATAATTAATGCATGATAGGGCCTATGAAATGAACTTATTGGTTATAGTGGGATTATAAATAAAGTGAGGGATCCAACATTACTTTGAAAGTCACCCCAACTGTTTATATTTGGATTCTATGCACTGTGATCCTAAGGTTAACAGCATGAATTAACATGCGTCTTTAAAGGACTGTAATGAAAGATCATTGCGTATTTATTGAATTGTTTATATCTGCTGTCAAATTGTTTTGACATGGAAGGTTTTCAAGTAACATTGGCAGAGAGGTACAATATTGTTATCCCTATGGTGAAAATAAATTCATTTGTTGTATATAGTTCCTCAATCTCTGAAGTAAAGGTATGAGTAATCTAAGGTATGAATGGTTGAATCAAGGCTTGATTTTGGAAGTAAGAACAATGGCAGTGATGATGAAACTGCTGCAGTCCTTAATTGGGGCTTGTTTGTACAGTAACGATTTTTCCAAGTAGATTACACTCTGTTACTTCCTGCTAGCCATCAGCATGAGCCCTACTGCCTAAACACTATTTCATTTATTTATGTTTGAAAAATCCATAAAGAGTTTTCGTTTGCAGTTTTGTTTCTTTCGTTATGTTTTAAGTCAAGTTTGAATGTTACAGTACTTCAATTGAAAAGCTTTTGTCAAGTTTTTTCTTGTAATTTTTCTTTACTTGTAAGTATCATTTTTGTCCTTTAATCCTGTACCCTAAAATAAGAAATACATTTTTGACAGAGGCTTAATGTTTTAACAAAAGAGTGTGGACATTTTTATTTTAAAATTTAGGCAAAAGTACACTATAGAATGGTATGTTTGCTGATTTGTCTCACACAGCCGTACAGTTTTTCCTGGAGGGATTTGTTTTATTTTGTTTTCTTGTTGTTTAAAAGACTTTGCTTACAGCTAGATGAAATTTTTCTATAGAAAAAAATTGTTGAAACGTCCAATTCTCAGTACCATGTAAGTTAATGATACTGCAACTAGGTTCTCTTTTTAAAAAGCAATTATGTATTTTATAAATTACCTTTTCACATATGCAAAAATCTGTTTCTACTACAATGTTATTTTTACTAATGCCTGTTGCACTCTTTTTGACATATCCTGCAGTGAATAAATATATGAATCAATTTGGGCTTAAAAATAAAAGCCAGTTGGCTGGAAGGTTTGAAGTATGTACCCCAGCAAAACATCCACTCAATAATTGGCAAGGAATATTTTCAAAATTGTTTTTAATCTCTGTATGGATGACATTTTGTAGCTTTGTACATGTTGTTAATTAAGGACATATAATTTTACACTCTAAAAGTATAATTGCTGAACTCAGGGGTGGGTAGACTTCAAAAATATGTCTGCTGTAGAAATAACTTGAAAAAAAAAATTAAAACTATGGCCAGCCACCAAATTGTGGACACTGTTTATACTATAGGTAGGAACTACCACTTTTTAAAATTAAACACATTTTTGTTCTTGACTAGATACACATAAGTTCTCACGGTAGTCTCTGTCAGTCTTATCATTTGGCCTGTTTAAGACAGAAAATGTTTTTTGGAATGCTTTGAGCTACTCTTAGTTTTTAACTGCTTTTTAATATGAAAATTGCAGTGGCAAATTATATATTTTTCATAATTTTACACAACTGCTCTAAACTACTGATTGACTTGATCATTTTCAGGGGTGGGCGTGGGGGATCTTTCTCCGTACTGCTGTCCTCTTACTAAAATTCTTTTATAAAGAAATGACCTGTGGCATTTATTCACCAAAGGAATTGATATACCAGGTCAGAGATTAACAATGCTCTCCTATAGATTAATAGGTCTTATATAGCCTCAATTGAGTTTTTTAAAATAAAAGAAGCAGTATTTTAACATACCTCTTTCTCTACATAGAGATACCGTAAAATAAAACGAAGTAGAGGAAAGTAAAGGAAACCAAATAATTTCAGTACATTTTATGGTTGAAAGAGAAGATAAGATGAAATACCCTAAAATATAGAAATACCAACCATTCAGAATTTGCAATAAGATAACACCTTATTTATTACAGTACTCCCTTGAACTTAGGAATTATTGGAAACTCCTTTGCACTTAGATTTAATTAAGTTAATTTTAAATGTAAGTTACATTATTAAAAGACATAAGACGTTTATCTAAGTCATTGCTCTAGAGAGAGCATTTAATGGCTTTGTAATAATAAAAAGAGTATTTCTCTGTAATGTGTTGTTGAACAACAACCAGAATACCAGGAAAATGTACATAGGATTATGCTACTTCCCTCTTCCCTTGCTCTATGGGGCACTATCTGCTGCATAGGCCTACAGAATTATACTTTGATATTTAGACAATATGTACTCTATTTATTTATTTATTTATTTATTTTAAGGCCATTCTTCTGGTTTGCCAAATTCTGTTAAGACAGTGATACATTAATTTCCTTATTTTGCATGCTTAGACCTTGAACTTGGTGCCCTTTCAAAAATATTATGTCAAGTAGGTATTAATGCCATAGATTTTAAAGAGAGAAATGGTTTTCAGTTTTTTTAAGATAAATTTTTTAAAATTTTATGGCCGTTCTCTTAAGGAATTTAATATTCACCTCTAAAGGACTTAACTTGTAGTGGATGAATTCCTCCTTTTAGCTAGCAGGGAAATAAAGCTTTTTTTAATCCCCAAAAGAAAATGCTAACAATTAGCTTTTATATACATTTCATCTGGAGAAAGATCTTAATCCTTATTGTTTTGACTAGGTATATAAATATTTGGTATAAAATAAGTAGGATAGTTTATTAGTTTTTCCCTTCTGAAATTTTAAATATATGCAAATATATATCATTAGATTCCTGTGGTGAATAATAATTTCTTCAGATTCTAAAACAGGTATCTAGTGACTGCTTAATTATTTCCAGATTGCATCAAAGATGAGTTGACAAATAATGGAAATGAGTAGTGATATGCAAATGGTATGTAACCACATATTACTTGTTTCTGGTAATCAAGTCTTATTTTTTAAAAAGCCTATTGTTTTTGAGAATTGAGATATTTAAAACTTGTTAAAGCTTCTTCCTAAAAATAGAAGAGAAG
The DNA here is from genome assembly GCF_024610735.1 of Ursus americanus. Classification (NCBI taxonomy): domain Eukaryota; kingdom Metazoa; phylum Chordata; class Mammalia; order Carnivora; family Ursidae; genus Ursus; species Ursus americanus. The sequence goes on from NC_142135.1 coordinate 57,036,811, forward strand.
AGGAGGTACTGTGTGTTCAGAATTTTTTTAAATAAAGAATTCAGTGTCACTAGTTCTAAGCCTTTATGGTTACTGCTGCTTATATTTCTCGATCTCACTTTTATTTAGTTTTTTGTACATATTTTAGCTGAATGCTTAGAATTTATTAGTGTATATAAATTGGTTTTCAAAAAGAACTGAGGCTTTCACATTATCTTTCCTGAGGATTCACTGTTACCAAAATCAGCTACTGCACGATTCTGTGTTATGCTAATGCCTTTGCATGATTAAGATCTGTGAAGGTGTCTCTTAATCTGCACCTCTTAGCCCTAATCCTCTTTGCAGTCTTTTTTTGTTTTTAATCTCTTTCATTTTTTTTCTTTCTTCCTTTTTCAAAGTTGTCCAGTATGTCAGTCTTCAGCAGTTTCCCTAAGTTTTCCACTCTCCTTCCTTTCCTCCCTTCCTGCCTTCCTCCCTTTCTTCCCCTTTCCTTTTCTTGAGGTTAGGGAATTTAGAGAAGGAAGATTAGTGAAATTACATCAGAATTTTTTCTTAAGGAAAAAGACTCCTTCCCACAAATAAAATACATAGAATTTCTGATACCTTATTTCACTTCATCAGTATGTGACTAAATTTGTTGAATAGTTGACTACTTGATAAATGAGCTGTTAACTAATTTAAAATGTTCTTAAATACTATAGCGAGGGAATTTTGTTTACTTTTTGGATGGTGACTCTCCCAAAGCCTAATTATTGCCCAAAAGAATGAAATTATTTGTTTTGGTAAAAGTATTTTTCCATTTAAGTTTCTAAACCATTTTGAGATTTGGAACTTTTTTTTTTTTTTAATACTAATTCGTGGGAGACTTTTGTTTTCTCAGCATAAACTGTGCATTAAAGATAGGCTTGTATGCATCATTATCATTAGAAGCCCGTGGAGTCTAAGCATGTACTTCAAACTTAGATCTTTATCCTTGAAGTTCTGCTTCTGACTTATGGTCCTGTAATTGAGGTGTTTATTGTGATTTTAATTCGCAGATGTTATTGGGACTTATATTTAGAGATGAATTTCCAGAACGGTTACATGAATGTCTTTTTATGAAAATTTTTTAAATAAAACAGTATAATATCTGAAGACATTTTGAAGATGTGGAAGGAATGCCTGAATAGAAGCTGGTATATATTAACATGCCTAAAGAACTGTAATTGTGCAAGTTGAGTGCAGTTGACAGGGAAAAAGAGAAACAGTTTCTTGATGCATACATTGTCAGGGTTTTGTGAAAAGTTTGCTTCTGCAATCATTCTAAGCTGCTTTCTCAAAGGCAAAGCATGGTTCTGGGCTTTGGCTTCTTAGGTGTGACATCACTTGTCAAATTTCATGGTAAATGGAAAGATCGAATAATCCCACCTCTCTAATTTTAAAGCCTAAAACAAGTCGAGTAAGGCAGGTGGTAGATTGAGATAACATGAAAATAAATGCAAGTCTCTTCATAGTTAACCACAGATTATTTACATAAATGCAAATTGATTATCAGGCTCGGGGTAAAATAATTATTTGAAAAGATTATTATGTCAGTTATCTAGTAGCCAAGAATTAAGTTCATGTTCAAGTTAAAATGGGTTTGTTGTTTTTAGTTGGTACCATTTTTCTCTCAATATTCAGAAATACAGATTGTGCATTTTATTAATAGGAATGGAAGCTCATGCTTGAGGATTTGAATAGGGTGGATGTATATATATTTTATAAATTCAAGTTGTAAAATATGTAAAGCTACTGCTTTTTGAATAGAATATAAATGTTAAGACATAAATCTATTATATATTTTTAAATACATGTATCAAACTTTTGTTAGTTGAATATAAATTACATTGTGTGCTTTATGGAATTCAGTAACTTTTAATAATAAAGCAGTTGTCATTGATTTATTTTATGTAGATTTGAATATTAAATTGGGTAGATACTAAATCTCTTTGTAGTTTATAATAATGTAAAAATTTACTTATGTACTAGTTTCTCTTTACAAAAGACTGTGATCTTCAAAGGTTTGTGGAAACAGTAAAATGCCCATTTCCAAAAATAAGTGCAACAGAATGAAGATAGTCACTAAAGCGCTTATTTATTTAACAGATCGTGTTTACTTAGTAGTGTAGCCTAGTGTATTTTAGTGGGTCTTCATGCTTTAATTAAAGAAGTCCTGATTAAAAGATGGGTGTTTTCGGAAGAAGTGGAAATTGAGACCCAGGCACTTGCTTAGAGTCACCATGAGTCTGGTGTTGCTGAACTTTAAGTTGTATGATATAAGGATATACTGTAGAGAACTTTGGGATCCTTTCCTGAATATACACACAGATCAACTAACTTACTTAGATGAGTGACTCCTGAAGCTTTGAGAAGAGAAAAGGAGATAAGCAGAAAAAGGGATATCTCTCTGCATCTCTGTTATTCATAGCAGGAAGAAATTTAATATGCTCTGCTGATATTCTAGGTTTTCTATTCATGAGGGATCGGCTTGCCCCAGGAGCACCTTACTCCTCATTGGGGCAGCTGTACTACCATAAAACTGCCTTATCTCAACATGCTTTTTCTGCAGCCCTCAACAATAGATGAGTAGCTGGTTAGATAAATGCAAGATCCATCTTGCTTTGTACTTTGATGACACTCTTTCCCTTTATTATAATCCTTAAAATAAATTCTACCTCTCATAGAAGGTTTAAGCCACTGTGGATAAGTGATTCTTTTGAGATCCCTATATTCCTTAGTACTTTTCTCTCTAACAAATGGCAAAATTAAACATGAACTGAATTGAAGTCAAATGATGCAACTAAGCATTTTCTATGCTTGAATAATATGGGCCAAGACCACAGTGGTTCTATATCTGTCCTGCTGGGAATTCCTGTCAATAAATATTTTAAATTGCTTATGAGATTTCTTTTTAATGTTTTCTTAAGGCATAATATGTAAGTGGGAGTACCTATGTGCTCTTTCCAGTTCAGCAGAGTATGGAAATGTTTTCTTAATGAAAGTTGAAGTAAACTAAGGTAGAAATTTTATCTTCTCATATAGGTAGTTGACCTTCAAGGACCTATTGTGGGTAGATAAAACTAATTAGGCAAGAACCTAATAAGGATGGCTATATCCTACAGAAAAGGTATCCAACTTAACATTAAAATTTTTTATGTCCCCTCTCACATTCCCAAAAACATATTTCTCGTTTCTTTCCTGTCACAATGGCATTTCTATCCAACCTAGTTATCCAAATGAAGAATTACCAATATTTACTAGTCCTCTCATATTTTTCATGATTAATCTCTATTGAGCCTATCTTTAAAAATATATATATGTGAAATTTCTCCCTTCCCTCCAGTGCTGTTGCCATGATCTTCATGCTCCCAGGCTGCTCTTTCATCATCCACACACCTTGTTCCATAAATAATAGCAAAACAAGACTACCTGTACTTGGCTAATGTTCTTCCACGTTCATAGAATGTTCATCATCTGCTTTTTTACCTGAAAAGTCCAGTTCAAATGTAGTTACAAGGGTATCTTTGTCCTTCTTCCCTTCCCACCCCTTACCAGTTTTCTGTCCTGGATTCTTTAACAGAAGACACAATGTCTCAGTGGTGCTTGTGTCTCCAACATGTAGCACGCAGTACCTCTCCTATAAGCTTTTAATAAATGTTTGTTAAATTAATTGGATTGTACTTGTATTTTTATACACTTTTCCAAAGAAACTTAGGTGCTAGCAGTTTTGAAACACACATCTAAACCACCATGTGTGTGAAGAGTCACAGCAGAACACCGTACCCTTCCTACCCCAGAGAGTTTGGAAAAAATTACTTTGAAGTAAATCATTAACCATTCTTCACTGGTTTTACTTTCTTTTATTAAAAAAAAGTTCTCATTTTTTGCTGTATCTCTGAGATAAATTAGTTACCTTGAATATATTTACAAATTAAGAATATAATTGTTTTTAAGCTAAATATATCTGAGGACACCAGAGATCATAAGGTAAACCTCATACTCATTAAGGTTAAAGACAGGCATTGAGCAAGTACTTAGTACTTTCTGTGCTAAGAAGGATGACAGATAAAAGAAAGGTATCTTCAAAGGGCCTGTGTTATAGGTGGGATAAGAAAGAAAAATAATTCAACATCAAAAGTGATGAGCCCTAAAAGGTTCAGAGAAATAGCAGGTTTTGGTAATCACAGAAATGAGTTGACTGCAAAAAGAACTGTAATGGTTTGAGAATTATAAATGTTGTAGTTGGGTTCTTGGCAAGTACAGTGGTCCCAAGTACAGAAGCCCTGGGACAGGATTTGTATGAATGCCGACCTAGATGATGATGTGGCTGGTTCAGAGTAAGCCAATGGGGGAGCACAGCCAAAGGCCAAATGATGTATAGGGCTTTGTGAGTGAGGGTAAGGTTGAAATTGGTCTTTCAGTTTCCACTAAACAGAGACCTGAGGCTCTAGTGCTCCGTTCCTTTCGTCCTTAGGACATTCATTTATCAGTTGTGAGGAGATTATAAAGCTGAGCCACTGTGTCAGCAATTTGACAGGGAATGTTGCCCAGAAAGCAAAACCAAGAGTCTGAGCCACTACACCAACATCCCACCCATCAGAACTAATTTAAAGCCAGAAACCAGCAGAGCTCCATCCTTGGAGTAAAGGTCACCTGAGGAAACAATCCTGGTTGAGACTTTCATCTTGGAGTGGTTCAGGGAATGTCAGACTTTGAACTTGGATTGAGGTGAGGTCTCTGGTAGTGTCCTCAGAAGGTGGCCAGGAGCCGACGAAAGTTGGAAGACCCAGGAAGAGAATAGCCTCCACATATTATCCTTACAAGTGATTTATTTTAATACAGTGACCAATACACAAAGGTTATCCCTTTTGGGAAACAAGGCACTATGAAACAATAGGCCTAGAAAGCACTGGAGGTGTGGGGTGGGGAGTGACAAGATCTGACAGTTTACTGCTCTGCATACCACATCCTGTTGGGGGCTTCTGAAGAGCAAGGAACTGTCTTGTTCATCTTTATACACAAATATTGAGTGCCTACTGTATCCCAAGGAGTTTATGATCTGGTAGGGAAGATAAATGGGCAATTAAAATAATGTGCCAGTTAGTGTGATAGGCTGATCAGAGTTTTGAGGGAGCATCAAGGTGAGAACAGTCAAAGCTGTCTTAAGTCCAGGTGAGAATTCCAGGGGAAGTGGTGAGTATCTGCCAGGCAAAGGTGGGAGACTGAACATGAGGGCGTCTGAGATAAAGCACACAGCAAGTGCACAGGGTGAGAGAGAACAGTGTTTGGGGCATTGAATCTGGATGAGGGAATGGTAAAATGAGATAAAACTAGAGCTAGAATTCGAAAGATAGAATTAATGGAATTTTGGTTTTATCTCATGGTTGACAAGGACTGATGAATTCAGATTTGTACTTAAGAAAAATACCTTGGCTATAGTCCTGGAGAGTGAGCTTGAAGGGTTACAAAAGTGGAGGGGAAAAAATAAGAGACCATTATCAGTACCAGACAAATGATGATGACTTGAATTTATTATAAAGTATTGGCATAAAGATAGACATTATCAGTGGAACAGAAGGGAGAGTCCAGAAATTGGTTTTTAAAAGATGCCAACATACTTGTAAGGGGGAAGCATAATCTATTCAACAAATGGTACTAGAACATTTGAAAAGCTGTTAGTAAAAAAAAAATAAAAATAAAAATCTTCTATACAAAAATTACCCAAAAATGAATCATACACTCAAAGAGTGAAACTATGAAACTTCTTCAGGAATACAGAATCTCTGAGATCTTGGATTTGGCAACAATTTCTTAGCTATGAACCAAATTACTAAAAACAATTGATAAATTGGACTCTAGAAAATTTAAAATTTAGGCTTTTCAAAAGACAAATTGAAACAGCAAAACAATATATTTGCAAAATATGTGATAAAGTTATTTGTATTTGGATTTTTTTTTAACACTTAGGCTATAATAACATGAAGCAAACAACTCAATTTAAAAACGGCAAGGTTCGTGATTTTTTTTTTTTTTTTTACTTGCACTAAACTGAAGGAAATATAGAGATGGCAAATGAGTAGACGAAAAGCTGCTGAGAATCATTAGTCATTAGGGGAATACAGATTAAAAGCACAAGATAACCACTGCGTACCAGCTACCCTGACCATACCAAGTTTTGGCAAGTATGTGGAGTAATGGGAACTTTTCTACACTACTGATGGCAATGTGGAATTGTGTAACCACTTTGAAAAACCATTTGTAGCTTAAACATGGGCGGGGCGGGGGGCGCTCCTGGGTGGCTCAGTTGGTTCAGTGTCTGACTCTTGATCTCAGCATCGTGAGTTCAAGCCCCACATTAAACATGTACCTACTATACAAATCAGCCATTTCACTCCTGGGTATTTACCCAAGAGAAAAGAAAGTATATGTCCACACAAGGACTTGTACAGAAGGGTTTGTATCAAGTTTGCAAAATGCCCAAACTGGAAACATTTGTCCATCAGTAGGTGAATGGGTAGCCAAAGTGGGATATACATACATCAGAATACTACTCAGCAATAAAAAGGGAATAAAACATTGATAAATTCCTATTGTGCTGAGTGAAAATGCCCACGCAAAAAGTATACTATGGTTTTATTTAAAATTCTAGAAAATGCAAATTTATGAATAGTGACGAAAATCAGAGAAGTGTTTGCCTAAAGATGTGGGGTGATGGGAAAAAACTTGGAGGTGATAGATACTTGATTATCTTGGTTTCACAGGTGTATATTTATGTCAAAACTCATTAAATGCCACACTTTAATAATAGTTTACTGAACATTATACCTCAATTAGAATTAAGAGGTTTTAAGCAATAAAGACAAAGGATGGCAATGGCCTGAAGTGGAGTATAAGAAAAATGGACAACTCAATCGTAATCAATTTGCCCAAAATTACAGCTTAGAAGTGATGGAGTAGGAATTAAAGTCTGAGTCTGACTGACGCCAAAATCCATGCTCTTAAGTCAATATGCTTATACTTAACATGACCCCATTTTTCTGGATTAGACATTGAGTGGAGTCTGATGACTTTCACCAAAACACAAGATGAGGGGCAGATTTGGGGAAGGAGATATGTTTGTACTCCCTCCTAGCACCAAATACAGTAGCTTATATAGTCTATTAGTGTGTGGAGATGTAAGCTGAAGTTTTTAGGTGGCAATGATAATGAGACAGAGTGATGTAATTTTACTTAGTTCATGAGCTTATTGCCTATTGATCAACAGCTGAAAAGGAATTTAATATTTTCTAGTCTAATAACTTACCAATGAATTAGTTATTTCTCAACATCTTTGAAGTGATCATCCCCACCACCTTCACCGATGGGAATTAACTCAGATAATTACTGCACTTCTGAATAAATCTTATTAGAAAGTTATTTCTTTCAGCCTGAAGTCTGCTTACATACGATCTATCCTGGATTAAAGAGTATCCCCTCAAAAGATTATGCTGAAGTCCTAACTCCCAGTATCTTCCAATGTGACTGTATTTGGAAATGGACTTGTCGAAGATGTGATTAGGTAAGGTGAGGTCATACTGGAGGAGAGTGGACCTTAATTCAATATGAGTGATTCCTACAAGTTGCAGAAGACACAGAGACACAGGCACTTGAGGGGAGAACGTCACATAACAATGTTGTAATGCATCTACAAGCCAAGGAACGCCAAGGATTGCTGCAACCCTCCGGGAGCTGGAGGAGGCAAGGAAGGATTCCTCCCTAGAGCCTCTGGAGAGCATGAGCCTGCTGATACCTGATCTTGGACTTCTCGCTCCAAAACTGTGAGAGAATAAATGTCTGTTGTTTGAAGCCATTCAGTTTGTGGTACTTTGCTCCAGCAGCTCTGGGAAACTACTCACACACTTTCCATCTCTTTTTTCCCTGATTCTACCTTCTCCAGATATTTCCAGATATTTTGAGAACACTTTTTTTTTTCCAGGAAGATATTTCCCTTGCTGGTTTTTTACATGATACATTTTCTTTATTTCTTTTTTTAAAGATTTACTTATTTACTTTAGAGAGAGAGCACAAGTGGGGGGAGGGACAGAGGGAAAGAGAGGGGAAGCACTGAGTGGGGAGCCTGACACAGGGCTCAATCTCAGGACCCCGAGATCATGACTTGAGCAAAAACCAAGAGCTGGATGCTTAACCGACTGAGCTACCCAGGCACCCCCACACAATACATTTTCAAATTCTTTCATTATTCTTTTGTAGGGTCAAGATTTTCAAAGAGGCTTTTAAGGGTGGTCACCAGAACTGATCTTACTACAGATAGTTAGATCTATGAAACAGAATGGGATTTGCTCTCTGGTTTAGGTCAGGGGTTTTCAAGCTCTTTCTCAAAGCTCTGGGAATTTCTTGGAGGTACTTCAGGGCACACTTAAATATATCTCCTGTAAACTCTGCATAAAATTGCATTAGGGGAGGGGGTTTGCTGTTTAGAACAAGTTTGGAAAGCAGTGGTTTAGGTGATACTTTTAATGAAGCCTAAGATTGAATCTACTTTTTTGGCAGCCACAGCCCATGATTTTGATCAGTAAAAGGTACATCTTTCACTTCTCTTATGTCTGTGTACTATTTTTGTTTGTTTGTTTTTGTTTCCGTTTTGTTTTTTGCGGGGAGATGGGATCCCATGTAAAGTATGTTACTTATTCCCATAAGATTTTACTTTGTTCAGTTCTGCCATTCTATTGAGCCTTGTGTTGTTTTTATTCCATCAAGTACCATGCTCTCTCTTCGTCCTCTTCAGTACCACCTCTAAGAATTTCTACACCTTTTCAGTGTTTAAAAAAGCAAGTAAGGACATGAGTCTACAGCATACTATTTAGTGTCTGCAGTGCAGTGTGTTATTTAAACCTTTTTTTTAAAAAAGATTTTGTTTATTTATTTATTATCCCAGGGTCCTGGGATCGAGCCCTGAGCTGAAGGCAGACGCTTAACCAACCAAGCCACCAGGTCCCCCTTATTTAAACCTTTTAACTACTATCTGCTGTTTTTCTATCAAACCTCAAACTATGATCTCTTAGGCCACATTTCTATGTAGTTTATCAAAGAAAGGAGATGCTGGTTATTCTGGTGCAACTCATTCTTGGTGAAATTATGCTGGTTCCAAATGGTCATTTTTTAGTTTCTATTTAAATAACTGAATTCTACATATTGTTTTGTGATTTCCAATCTGTTGAAATGTACACATTCCAGTCTCTCTCTCTCTCTCTCCCTCTCTCTCTCTCTCTATATATATATATTTGTAATATGTACTCTGGAGTGACCACAAAGTGGGTGTGGCTGTGGTGGGAGTGTACCATCTCCTTTCATGAAATAACCTGCTGGTCAGCGGCAAGCAGTGCAGTTGGCTGGTTGGTATCCTCCGACTGTAGCCCTTCAGGATCTGCCTCAGACTTAGAGCCTAAATCACACTTTTCCCAAGCAGCCCCCAGCCAATAACATGGCCTGGCCATTACTACTGAATGTGGGACTCTCTAACTCAAGCTGCCAGTAGCAAAAGTTTAAGAAATAATATAATCTACCTAGAAAATGCTGAGTCTAATAATGGAGGAAAAGAACTATCCCTTTTTTAAAATATAATTTAATTTTCTTCCCAGTGTTATTGAGATACAAGTTTCATATAACAAATTTAAGGTGTACAATGTAATGATTTGATATATTCATATATTGTGAAATGATTACCACAGTAGGGCTAGTTAACATCTCCATCACCTCACATAACTACCATTTCTTTTTTGTGATGAGAGTATTTGAGATTTACCTCTTAGATCTTTCAAATATATAATACAGTATTATTAACTATAATCATCAGGTCCTGATGTACATTAGATCCCAGAACATATTCATCTTATAACTGGAAGTTGTACCCTTTGACTAACATCTCCCCATTTCTCCCACCTCCAGCCACTGGTAGCTCCCTGCTTCTATGAGTTTGGCTTTTTCAGTTTCCACGTATTAGTGATGCCATAGAGTATTTTCTCTGTCTGACTTATTTCACTTAGCATCATGTCCTCAAGGACCGTGCCTATTGTCACAAATGGCAAGATCTCCTTCTTTGCTGTGGCTGAAAAATATTCCATTTTATAAATATCACAACTTCTTTATCCATTTTTCTATAGATAATGGACAACTTAGGTTGTTTCCATATCTTGGCGATTGTGAATAATGCTGCAATGAAAAAGGGAATGCGTATATCTCCTTGAGATCCTGATTTCATTTCCTTTGGATACATACCCAGAAGTGAGATTGCTGGATCATATGGTAATTCTATTTTTTAATTCTTTAAGGAATGTCCATGCTGTTTTCCATGGTGACTGTACCAATTTAGAGTTCCACCAACTGCACAAGAGTTCCCTTTACTCCATATCCTTGCCAACACTAGTTATCGCTTGCCTTTTCAATAATAACAGTTTTAACAGTGCAAGGTGATTTCTCATGTTTTTGCTTTGCATTTCCCTGATGATTAGTGATGTTAAACATCTTTTTATGTGCCTGTTGGTCATTCGTGTGTCTTTTTTAGAAAAAATCTCTATTTAGTTCCCCATTCTTAAGTATCTTATTGTTTTTGATGTTATTGTGAATAGCATTGCTTTATTTTTTTTCAGATATTTGTTATTAGTGCATGTTAATGCAACTGATTTCTGTATGTTGATTTTTGGATCCTGTACCTTTCCTGAATTTGTTGATTAGTTCTAACAGTTTTTTTGGTGGAATCTTTAGGATTTTCTATGTATAAGATCATTATCATCTACAAACAAAGATAATTTTACCTTTTCCTTTCCAATTTGAATGCCTTTTATTTCTTTTTCTAACCTGATTGCTCTGGCTAGGACTTCCTGTACTTGTGTTGAATAGGAGTGGTGAGTTACACTTGCCTTGTGTAAGCTTTCAACCTTTCACCACTGACTATGTTAATTGTGGGCTTGTCATATGTAGTTTTTACTGTGTTGAGGTACATTCCTTCTACTCCAATTTATGATAGTTTTTATTATGAAAAGTTACTGTGTTTTGTCAAATGCTTTTTCTCTATTTTTATCTTTCATTCTATTAATGTGGTGTACTGAATTTCTTAATTTGCATATGTTGAACCATCTTTGCATCCAAAGGGTGAATCCTATTTGATCATGGTATGCGATCCTTCTCGTGTGCTGTTGAATCTGGTTTGCTAATATTTTCTCGAGAATTTGACATCTGTATTCATCACTGATATTGGCCAGTAGTTTTATTTCTTGTAGTAGTATCAAGGTACTGTGGTATCAAGATAATTCTGGCCTTATAAATTGTTTGGGAATTTCCCTTCCCCTTTAATTTTTTAGAAGAGTTGAGAAGGATTAGCATTGATTCTTCTTTAAATGTTTAGTAGAATTCACCAGGGAAACCATATGGTCCTGGGCTTTTCATTGTTGGGGAATTTTTGGTACTAATTCAGTCTCCTAACTCATTATTGGTATGTTCAGATTTTCTATTTCTTCATGGTTTAGTCTTTGTAAGTTGTGTGTTTCTAGGAATTTATCCATTTCTTCTAGGTTATCCAATTTCTTGGCATATAGTTGTTAATGGTATAAGTTATAATGTCTCCTCTTTTGTTTCTGATTTTATTTATTTAAGTCTTCTCTTTTTTTAGTCTAGCTAAAGGTTTGTCAGATTTTTTTTATCTTTTCAAAATATCAGCTCTTAGCTTCACTGATTTTTTTTTTCTGTTGTTTTTCTAGTCTGTATCTTGTTTATTTCTGCTTCGGTCTTTGTTATTTCCTTCCTTTTGCTAACCTTGGGATTAGTTTGTTCCTCTTTTTCTAGTTCTTTGAGGTGTAAAGTTACATGTTTTGAGATCTTCTTTCTGAATGTAGATCTTTATCACTATAAACTTCCCTTTTAGAACTGCTTTTGCTGCCTCCCATATGGTTTGGTAAATTGTGTTTCTTTCCATTTTCATTTGTTTCAGGATATTTATTTCCCTTTGACTTCTTTTTTGGTCCGTTGGTTTTTTCAGGAGTATATTGTATAATTCCACATTTTTGTAAGTTTTCCAGTTTTCCTCCTGTTACTGATTTCTAGTTTTATTTTATTTTTTGAAGTTTTTAAAAAATTTTATGTATTTATTTATTTGACAGAGAGAGCAAGAGAGCATAAGCAGGGCGAGTGGTAGGCAGAGGAAGAGGGAGAAGCAGGACTCCTGCTGAGCAAGGAGCCTGATGTGGGGCTCGATCCCAAGACCCACGGATCACGACCTGAGCTGAAGGCAGATGCCCAACTGACTGAGCCACCCAGGCACTCCTGATTTCTAGTTTTGTATTATTATGACAGAAAATATACTTCACACTATTTCATTCTTCTCAAATTTGTTAAGACTTATTTTGTCACCTGTCATAAGACCTATTCTGGAGAATGTTCTTTATGTGCTTGACAAGAATGTGTATTCTGCTGTTGGATGGAATGTTCTGCCCAATGGACTGTTAGATCCATTTGGTTTAATACTCTATTTTTTTAAGTAAGCTCTACACCCAATGTGGGGCTTGAACTCATGACCCCAAGATCAAGAATATCATGTTTTACAAACTGAGTCAGTCAGGCACCCTTCCATTTTGTTTAAAGTATGATTCAAGGCTGTTTCCTTATTGATTTTCTGTCTGGATGATCTATCCATTGTTAGAAGTAGAGTAGTGAGGTCCCTTACTATTATTGTATTGCTGTGTATTTCTTTTTTTTTTTTTTTTAAGATTTTATTCATTTGAGAAAGAGAGAACACAAGCAGGGGGAGCAGCAGAGGGAGAGGGAGAAGCAGGCCCCTCACCAGGCAGGGAGCCCAATGTGGGGCTCGATCCCAGGACACTGAGATTATGACCTGAGCTGAAAGCAGTTGCTTAACCAACTGAACCACCCAGTCACCCCTTGCTGTGTATTTCTCCCTTCAGATCTGTTACTATTTGTTTAACATATTTGCTTAACATATGCTTATGTATTTAAAAATATATTTAAACTTAACTTAAAAATATATTTATGCATACATATGATATTGGGTGCATATATATTTACAATTATTATATCCTCCTGATAAATTCACCTCTTTATCATTATATAATGACCTTCTTTGTCTCTTGTTACAGGTTTTGACTCAAAGTCTATTTTGTCTGATGAAAGTGTAGCTACTCTGATCACTTCTAGTTTCCATCAGCATAGAATAGCTTTTTCTATCTCTTCGCTTTGAGCCTATGTGTGTCTATAAAAGCTGAAGTGAGCCTTTTGTAGGTGGCATATAGTTGGGTCTTTTTTAAATTCATCTAAACACACTCTATCTTTTGATTGGAGAAGTTAATGCATTTACATTTATAATAATTATTGATAAGTAAAGACTTCTAATGCCATCTTATTGTTTTCTGGCTGTTTCACATTTCCCTTGTTTCTTTCTCCCTCTCTTGCTACCTTTGGAATTGATGATTTTCCATAGTGGTATGCTTTGATTCTCTTCTACTTATCTTCTGTGAATCTACTGTAGGTTTTTGCTTTGTGGTTACCTCTTACATAAAATATCTTACAAATATTACTATTTTAGGCTGGTGACAGCTTAACTTCAACCACATATAAGTACTCTGCCCATTTACTCCCCCCGCTTTTGTTTTTGATGTCAGAATTTAGCTTCTTATATTGTGTATTCATTAACAAATAACTGTAGCTGTAGGTGTTTTTAATATTCTTGTCCTTTAACCTTTATCCTAGAGTTAAGTGGGTAACACACCACCATATTATTAGGTATTATTAAGTAGTAGGTATTCTAAATTTGACTATATACTTATCTTTACCAGTATGTTGTATATTTTCATATGTCTTCATATTACTAATTAGTATCTTTTCATTTCAGCTTGAAGAACTCCTTTCAGCAATTTTTGTAAGGCAGGTCTAGTGGTGGTGAACTCTTAGCTTTTCTTTGTCTAGGAGGGTCTTTATCTCTCCTTCATTTCTGGAAGACCACTTTGCCAGATCAACTATTCTCTTTTGACAGTTTTTTTTTTTTTCCAGCACTTTGAGTATATTCTCCCACTCTCTCCTGCCTATAAATTTTCTGCTGAGAAATCTGATTATAGCCTTATGGAGGTTCTCTAGTAAATTACAGGCATCTTTTCTCTAGATGCTTTAAAAAAAAAAAGATTTATTTATTTATTTATTTGCGAGAGAAAGAGAATGAGCAATGGGGGAGGAGCAGAAGGAGAGGGAGAAGCAGACTCCCCACTGAGCAGAGAGACCAATGCAGGGCTCAATCCCAGGACCCTAGGATCATGACCTGAGCCGAAGGCAGACACTTAACTGATGGAGCCACCCAGGTGCCCCTCTCACTGCTTTTTAAGATTCTCTCATCTTTTATTTTTAACAGTTTTATTATAATGTGTCTTGAAGAAGATCTCCTTAAGTTGAGTTTTTTGGTGACCTGTGAGCTTCATGAACTTGGATGTACAAATCTCTCCCCAGATTTGGGAAATTCTCAGTCATTGTTTCTTTAAAACAGCTTTCTGACCCCTTTTCCCTGTCTTCTCTTTCTGGGATTCCAATAATTCACAAATTGTTTCTTTCTACTGTATCCTATAGATCACATGGGGTTTCTTCACTCTTTTCATTCTTTTCTTTGTTCTCAAGACTATGTAATTTCAAAGTTCCTGTCTTCTAACTCACAGATTCTTTTTTCTACTTGATCCACTGCATTTTTTTTATTTCATTCATTGTATTTTTCAGCTCCGGAATTTCTATCTGGTTCTTTTTTATGGTTTGTGTTTTTGTAAAAGTTCTCATTTTGTTCATGTCTATTTTTCTTGACTTTGTTGAATTGTCTTTCTGTGTTTTCTTGCAGTTCATTGAGCTTCCTTAAAACAGCTATTTTCAAATCTTGGTCTAGTAAGTGGTAGATCTACATGTCTTGGGGCAGTAACTAGAGGAGTATTGTCATCCTTTGGTGGTGTCATGTTTCCTTGATTTTTCATGTTCCTTGAAGTTTTACATGTTGTCTTTGCATTTGGAGTGACAGTCACTTCCTCTAGTCTTTACTGTCTTT
Source organism: Ursus americanus (assembly GCF_024610735.1). NCBI lineage: Eukaryota > Metazoa > Chordata > Mammalia > Carnivora > Ursidae > Ursus > Ursus americanus. Next base: position 57,051,890 of record NC_142135.1, read on the forward strand.
GGAAGAGTAATACCTTCCATCAGCCCAGCTAGGGATTCTAAAGCTTTCTCAGATCTTCTATAGATAGACTCGCTCCATGTTTCTGGCTCCCACTTATGGCAGAATCCTTAAGCTTGTATGCCTTCTCTCAATCCTGCAACACACCACACTGACAGTGCTGACAGTCTTTCTCTTGTTTTCCCAAAGTTGGAGCTAAAGCTGTAGTTTGTGGTCTCCCCCTGGCCTGCAGATTGAGGCCAGCTTGCTGTGTGTGCTCACTAGCCATCTTCCAAAGTTTCCTCTCACCACCACCATTGGGAGTGTGCATGGGGACCTGGCCACAGCAGGGAGGGTCTTGTGGGTGAGTTATGTGAAGTGTGGAGGCGTCCATGGGCCAATTGAGGGGAATCCACTTGTGAGGCATCCCCAGCGGTTCGTGGGCAGGCTTCTTGATGGAGTCTGCTTTGTAGTTAGTAGGATCCACTTACCTTTAATGTTCTCCTTTGAACTACTATAGTATATGTTAGAGAAAGAATAAAAGCCTTAAGGAATGGATGTTTTCTGAGCTCAGAAGACTCCCCAGAGGATTATATTCCAGGAGAAGTTCTGGAAGGACAAGTGATCACAAGGCCATCATCTTAAAGTGCTGATGAGGTGGGCATTAGAATCATTAAGAAGTTCAGTGGTGTCTGCTGATGAGTTAGGCACTAGAATCATTAAGTTCAGTGGTGTCTCTCCCCTGCAGGCCAGAGTAAGCTCTGGGGGAGGCTCTCCCAAAACTTGAATAGTTGTTAGCAATGGGAGTGAAAGAGTTCCAAAGCAACATAAAGCAGGCGGTGGTGCATAACTGCCAGAAGCCAGGGTTTTAATTATAATAACGCTAGATCAGATTTGCAGCCAGGGGGGTTTGCCTTGCAGAGAGTTCTGGACAGCATTAGAGTCCCAAAGGGACAAAACAAAAGCAATCAACAAGGATACTGCTCAGTATATATAATTAAAGAAAGCAAAATTAGACTTAATGTACAGCACAGGGATTATCATTAATAATAATGCATCATCTTGAAATTTGCTAAGAGTAGATCTCAAGTGTTGTTTGCGCGCACACACACATATATGCACATTCATGCACAAATGGTATGAAAGGTGATGGAAGTCTTCATCAGTTTGGTCGTGTTAATCATTTCACAATGTATACAAACATAAAAATAGCATCTTGTACCCCTTAAATATATACAGTTTTTATTTGTAATAAATAAATAAATAAATAAATAAATAAATAAATAAATGCAAGGACAGTTGAACAAGAGGCCAGTGTGGTCAGCTCAGCGAAATAACAGATCTTTCCATGTTTCTAGGCAAGAAACAATATTTAGATTCAGGACCCATTGACTGTAGAGGTGGTCCAGTCCCCAGGAGAAAGAACCCTGCAACACCGTGGCAAGTATATGACTGTAATGATTCCCCCAGTTCTCCCCCAAAGGTATATATTAAGATGATGTTATTTACTCAGATGATTATACAATGAAGAAAGGAGAATGCTCAGATATTTGTAGGACCACTGAACACAAGAGGCCTAAAATGTCCTCTTGGCTCCCCTTTCAGAGAGGGGACAGGTGGGGAGCCAGGTATTAAATAGGGTCCTTGGCAACTTCCAGTTCACTGTGTAGGTCCACTGGGTCTGTAACCTCACTCTGTGGCTAGTCTTCCATATCTGGATATATGACTGGGATTGACACGTTGGCAGTGAAGGAAACCTTACACTGAGTCTGCCTACAGGAGGCCAAAGCCATCATGTTCGGCAAAGCCACGTGGAAGCCTCTGATACTGTCCCCCACCACTTTGCCAAAATAGAATATATATATTTTTAATTACAAATTTCTGTATGTAGCCACGATGAAGTAACAAGGACCAACTTAAGGAACGAAAAGAACTGAAAGAACTAGAAAGCTACATGAAATTTTGAAAGAACAGTTTCCAAAACATTGGCTATCAGGAAAAGGACAGTGATCCCTGGAAGAAGGGAAACAAATGTGGTGAGCCCTATAATTGCGGTAGCTTCCTGCCACGGTGCTGTTTTCAGGCTTCTGTGCCCAGAGGGGGAGCCAAGTGGAGCCCAACCCTCTTCCTGAATTGAGGAGACGAAGCTGGAAGTCAAGGGAGGCCCAGGGGGACTGGAGTTCTCAGGTGCAGATATGGGAGGGTTGAGAGCATTGAGGAGAGAGAGTGCCAGGGATCCATGGGCAGCAGCTGGCAAGTCTTCAGCATGTTAGGAAAGGCTCAGGCTGGGGAAAGAACCACCCAAGGAGCGATTTGCAGAGATCAAAAAAAGCTGGACCATGTTTGTGTTCCCACCGGCCAGAGTGGTAAACCTTGTAATTCATGGGGCACAGGGTAGAATATTCAGAAGAACATTGCCAAAGTAGTGGGGAAGAACTAATCCTAGACTAAACCCTGCTCCGTGCTCACCTCAAAAAACCTCAAAAGTAAGTTTCAAGAGGATCAGACTCTTCCCAAGTAATTTAATTGCATTGCAGAACAAAGCTTTAGAATATTTATCCAAATATATTTATATTTGAATGTGTGTGTGTGTGTGTGTGTGTGTGTGTGTGTGTGTGTGTGTGTGTGTGTGTTTCTCTAGCACCCAGCAATCCAATGGTGGGAAAATCACTACATTGGGACCCTTTTGTCCTGAAAGAATGTTATGGGCTGAATTGTGTCCCCTCCAAATTCATGTGTTGAAGTCCTAACCCCCAGTACTTCAGAATGTGATCCGATTTAGAGACAGTCTTTACAAAGGTAATCAACTTAAAATAAGGTCATTAAGGCAGGCTCTAATTCAGTATGACCGATGTCCTTATAAAAAGGGGAAATTGGGACAGAGAGACACACAAAGGAGGAAGGCAGCATGAAGACAGAGGGAGAACAACATGTGAACAGAAGGATGCAAGCCATGGAAAGAGGCCTGGAACAGGCCCTCGCCCCCTCCCCTCTCTGCCCTCAGAAGGAGCCAACCCTGCTGCCACTTCGATTCCAGACTTCTAGTCTCCAGAACTGGGAGATCATTTTCTGTTGTTTAAGTACCCAGTCTGTGGCACTTTTTTATGGCAGCCCTGGCAAACTCATACAAAGGGCAAGCAATTTGTTCTTGCCAGAATAACACTGGTTCTGGGTATTGGTTTACCTTTTCTGCCAGAAGAGTCAAGCAGTCAGCATCGCTCTCTGGTGTCTCATAGAATCCTTGATCCACAGACATAGAATCCAAATTATGTGGTATCTGACCAGGAGACCCACTTCACAGCAAAGGAGCTGTAGGAGTGGGCCCATGACCATGAGATCAACTGGCCATATCACATATGCACCGTTGAGAGATAATTGGTCCAAGAAGACATTATAAGAGCCTATTGGAGGGACAGCTAGTATATCAATGTGGAGGCAATAGTCTGTCTACAAAGATGGGCACCATCTTCCAGGATGTTGTATGTGCACTTGAATCAGAGACTTCTTTTGGGACTCTGTCTCTAATAGGAAGAATACATGGGTCCTGGAATCCAAGGGGTTGCATTTTTGCCAGGGGACACAGCACAAGTCCCATTACACTTTAAGTTAAAACTACTGTCGCAGCACTTTGGACTCCTTGTATTCAGGGACAGGCTGGCAAGAAGGCCATCTTGGCTGGGGTAATTGACCCTGATATCCAGACCTGGAATCCTAAACAGATTCGAGGCAATCTATTATGGATTTAGACTAAAAGAGTACATTCTAATTTTTCTTGAACATATTTTTCCCCAAGAAGTAATATTAAAGTTCTTTAGTGATAACTTCTAGATATGAATGTAGTTTCTTTTTCAGAAGAGAATTTTTGGAGAACATTGCCTTCTGCAGTGCATAAGAATTGTGTGTCAAAACATACAACCGACATGAACAAAAATAACAGTACTACTAGAAATTTTACTTAAGTCATGGAAATTTGCTTGACTTTGAGCTTGAAGTAAAATAGATTTTTTTAAAAGATTTATTTGAGAGCGAAGCCAGGGGAGGCGTAGAGGAAGAGGGAGACAGAGAACCTCAAGCAGACCACAGTGAGCACGGAGCCCAACATGAGGCTCAATCCCAGGTCCCTGAGATCATGACCCGAGCTGAAATCAAGGGTCAGATACTCAACTGACTGAGATACCCAGGCTCCCCTGTGTTTTAACATCTTTACCCCCAATTTTTTGCATAGTACCTGCTATTAAGTTAAAAATTCAGTAACTGTTTGTTAAAGAAATGATTAACACAAGTTCTGAATCTAAGTCCAGAGTTTCCCATTCTTCTCATTTTGATGTCCCTGAAATTGCATCATTAGCCCAAACTTTTACATAGCCAAAGGGTTTCCTCTATTCACAAAGCTGAAGAGTCTTTTTTTTCCTTTTTTCAATTTTACTTTTACTTTTTTTATTTTTTTATTTTAATTTCATATAGTTAACATACAGTTGTATTAGTTTCATTTGTACAACATAGTGATTCAACAATTCCATACATCACCCAGTGCTCACCTCATCACAGACAAGTGCACTCCTTAATCCCCATCACCTCTTTCACCCATCCCCCCCTCCTCTGGTAACCACCAGTTTGTTCTCTATAGCTAAGAAAAAAGAGACTCATGAAATCATTTGTGCCTGTCAGCAACAGAAAGGAAAGAGATTATGTTTTATATCTTTGTCTCTTTAAGAAAAAATTATTACTTTGTTCAACACAGCACTGCAGAGTGTTAAATCAATTCAACAATCTCCGTCCCGTAAGATTTGAAATAGAGCCAGAATTCATGCTTTAGGGGAATAAAGCTCCCCCAGATGATTCTGACACACAGCCAGGTTTGAGGATGACTGTTTTAACTCACTTCCAAGTTTCTTAGGTTACCAGCAATGTTATTTCTCTCTGAAACATCAGTCTAGGAGGATGCAAGACAAAATAATTTTCAGCTATAACCCAGTATCAAGAGTATAAATATTTGTCAGGGAGAATACAGCAAGGGAACAACAGCAGAATGTACAAATATTAATTTACTTTATTGCCAAAAGGGGAAATAATTTAAACTGCTAACTAAAAATCAAGAGGAAATATAATTCCTATTTAGAATAAATAGGGAATTTTAGTTGAGAGAATTGTTTTGAGATCAGTGACAGATCTCCCAGTCATCAAAACAAAATTTCAGATTAGACTAGTTTTATGTTTGTAAATATCCTTCCCATTTCTCACATTTCAAGCTGGACCTGGGCCTTGTATTAGAGCTATTTTTGTTTTCAAGTAAAACTAGCTAGAGGCACCTGGGTGGCTCAGTGGGTTGGGCATCGGATTCTTGGTTTCAGCTGCTGTCTCTGGGTCTCCCAGACCTGGGATTGAATCCCTAGGTGGGCTCCAGGCTCCGTGCTCCATGGGGAGTCTTCTTGAGATTCTCTCCTTTTGCCCCTCCCCCCACTTGCGCATGTGGGCCCACGTGCATCCTCTCTCTCCTTCTCTCTCTCAAATACATTAATTAAATCTTAAAGAAAAAAAAGCTGGCTAAAAGGGGTTTGTTGGTTTATGAAACGGGAGCGTCTGGGGTGGTACTGACTTCAGCATAGTGGGAGGCAGGGCTCAAAGAGGATATGTAGGGCTCTGTCTTCCCCTCCCAGCTCTGCGTAGCTTTATTCTACAGGCAGATTCCCTCCGAATGGTGGGCAAGAGGGTCACTGAGAGTTTTACCTTCCCAGCCTAGTGACTCCAAGAAAACAAGTGTCTCTTTCCAACTGTGTGCATGGCTATCTTAGAGCTGACTGTGCTTGGTCCTTTTTGGATTGTAGATTGTAGCACCCCTCAATCATCCCTGAGGGTGGGGAAATGGGGGACGGACCTTGGTACGACTGGGTCTCCTGGGCTGCCCCTGTGACCATAAGTTCACAACCCCATCAGGACCACATGGAACAGGCAAGGGGTTTCCTAACACAATGAAAATGAAGTTGGGGTTTTAATGGGCAGAGAATATCTATAGGATTGTTCGCATTGACCAGATGGCAGATAATAGATCTGAATTTGTGCATGGAGTTATGTTTAGATCCTCTGCCCATTTTTAAATTGGGTTGTTTGGTTTTTGCTATTGAGTTGTATGAGATCTTTATATATGATTTGCAAATATTTTCTTCCATTGAGTACATTGTCATTACATTTTGTTGATGGTTTTCTTTGCTGTGCTATTCCTTTCTTATAATCATTTTTTGACAGTAGTAATTGCCTCTCAAATATTTTCACCTATTATATTCCTAGTGCCTAGAAAAAAATTCCTGACATATGATAGGAGTTCAATAAGTATTTGTTAAATTAATGAATGTAATTGCTTCATTTTGTAGATACCTATCACTAATTCTTCCTACACTCTCATAATACAGTTTTCCACATGGTTGGAATATATCAAATAAGGTATCAGCACATTCTAGGTCATGCTCTGGTAACAGATCACCGCCAAATTCTGATGGCTTTCAAGAAAAAAATATTTTGTTTGTTTGTTTGTTTGTTTGTTTTCCTCATGATATAAATCTGTCACAGGTTGGCTGCATACTGTCTCCACTCTGTGACCCAATGAGGAGCAGCCTCTCTGCGGAGCATGGCTGGTCTGTGGCAGGCAGCAAAGGATATGTGGCCAACTGGCTCTTAAAGTTTCTACTCTGAAGTTGTCCTTCATGTTCTCTCACTATCTATTGAGCCAAATAGATCCTTGGCCAAGCTCAACATCAATGGGGCAGGGATCTATAATCTTTCTAGGGGCCCTGGAAGGAGGGGCATCATGGGAAGAACCATAAGATTTGTGGAAGAGTAATACAGGCTTTCACAGGTAATGCATCCATTTTCCCTAGGAGTCATTCTACGTAAGCCCTCCATTCTCCTTTGATGTGGATTGTTTGCTTTCTGGGCCTGCCCCACAGCTGTCATGCAGGGACTTCCCTTTACCATCATCTTGGAAAATCCCTTTGTGTATCACTCCTATTGGATCCCTGTTTACTGGATCTAAGGTCTTTTTCTTTGTTTACTTTCTCACTTGCCTTCATTTTCTCAGTAGAAAGAGAAAGCAGAAGCAGCAGGTAAATTCCAAGGTCATTCATGGCTTAAAAATGTCTTTACCCTCATATATGATTAATAGTTTCACTGAGTATGGAAGTCTCTCTTTTTTTAAAAAAGATTTTATTTATTTCTTTGAGAAAGAGTGAGAGAGAGCACAAGCGGGGGAGGGGCAGAGGGAGAGGGAGAAGGAGACTCTCCACTGAGCAGGGAGCCTGTCTGGGGGCTGGATCCCAGAACCCTGGGATCATGACCTGAGCCAAAGGCAGATGCTTAACTGACTGAGCCACCCGGTGCCCCTAAGTATAGAATTCTAAGTTGATAACCTTTTTTTGAAATTTTTTGAAGACATGTCTTCATTAACTTGTAGATTTCAACTTTTTTTTTTTTTTTGAGAAGCCAACGCTATTTTTTAAATTTTTTTCTTTATTTATTTTCTTTACTCTTTTATTTGTCATATGTTTCTGCTCTGGAAGCTTTTGGATTATTTTTTTATCACTGAAGTACTAAATTTCATAATAATGTGCCTTTAAATGGGTCTTTTTTCATCCATTGTGTGGGGTACATGATGGCCTCTTTCAATTTGGAAATCCATGTCCTTCAGCATGGGGAAATTTCCTTTTACTGTTTCTTTGGTGATTTCCATCCCTTCATCCTCTGTTTTTGGAACTCTCAGTAGAGAGTTGTTGTACCTCCTTGACTGACTCTCTAAAATTCTTTTCTTCTCCTTTTTAAAAAACTATTGTCCACCTCCTTGCTTATGTGTTATTCTTCTGATTCTTTGATTTTAATGTTTACTTCAGTTACCATTTTTAATTTCTAAGAACCCATTTTTTTCAGATTATAACTTTTTGAAATAGCATCCAGTTCTTTTTGTGTGTGTTTGCAGTTTTATGCCTTTATTTGAGAATCAGTAGTTAGTTCTCATCCACATTAACTGTAGATTTTTGAAAGTGGTGACAGGTACATAGGTAACCAACATATACAGCTTATTGGGTGAATCTTCATGCTCATCACCCTTTCTGGACAACCATGCACGGATATGCTACAGAACATTCCTTATTCGTTCAGCCCAGACAGCTTTGTGGGGCCTGGTGTCAATGTGCACACCTGGAGCTCCCATCTCCCTCATGGCAAATTCTGGATCTCTTCGAATGGCGAAGGGACACGCTTCTTGAAGCCCAGTCCATGGGTGCGCTTGTGAATGTTGGCAGTGTGTTCTGTGGTCGCTGCCTCATTGAGAACTCTTCTTCTTCTGGCCACCCTTCTTAGCGGAAGCCATTCTGCCAGGCCCTGGTGGGAAAGGAAGCAGTATCCAGTTCTTGTTCAGGGGTACAATATATTCTTTAAACTCTAAATAATGATAATTTAAAAAAATAAGTGAGCAAACTTCTGTTCCTTGCATTGTCTCTGTCTCATTTTAGTCCTATTTCTTTCTTTCTTTTTTTTTTTTAAGGATTTTATTTGTTTGTCAGAGAGAGAGATTGAGCACAAGCAGGGGGATTGGCAGGCAGAGGGAGAGGCAGGCTCCCCGCTGAGCAGGGAGCCCAATTTGGGACTAGATCCTAGGACCCCGGGATCATGACATGAGCTGAAGGCAGACACTGAACCAACTGAGCCACCCAGGTGTCTCTTCGTTTTGTTTGTTTGTTTGTTTGTTTTGTCTTTCGCATTGGAGGCTTTCTTCCTGTGTTTAGGAGGCACAGGACGCTGACTCGGTCTCTGCATGGGTGTGGCTTATTGACATGGAGGACTCGCTGTGGCAAAGTGAGGTAGTAAGCCTGGGTGCTGTTGATGTTCTTGTTGGGTAACTCCAACGGTATATATCAATTGCTTCTTGGGGCACCTGGGTGGCTCAGTCGGTTAAGTGTCTGCCTTCGGCTCAGGTCATGATCCCAGAGTCCTGGGATCGAGTCCCGCATCAGACTGCCTACTCAGCGGGGAGTTTGCTTCTCCTTCTGCCCCTTTCCTCCCCCCACCCCCACTCATGCTCGCGCTCTCTCTCTCGCAAAAATTAAATAAAGAAAATCTTTAAGTAAATAAATAAATAAAATCTTTAAAAAATAAAAAATAAATAAAATAAATTGCTTCTCTGAACCCAACAAGGTTCTCAAGAGAAACCTGGGTGTGAGCTCTCCTGCCACACTTCCAGGAGATAGGCAAGACTATTAATTAGGATAGAAAGCTATCTGCTGAAGAAATCCAGAAGCGCGGTGGCTTGAAACACAAAGTTCTCTTTCACATAACTGTCAAGGCTGGGTAAGTGGACTGCTCATCGCCACCCAGTCATTTTAGGAATTCTCTTTTCTTCTGTCTGGGGCAATGGTTCTCAAACAATGGTCCCTGAACCAACAGCATCAGCATCACCTAGAGTATTGTTAGAAATGCAGATTTTCAGGCCTACCTCAGACTTACTGAGTCGGCAACTTTGGGAGTGGGGCTTAGTGTTCTCATAAGCCCTGAGGTGATTTTGATCCCTGTCAAGGTGTAAGAATCACTACCCTAGGGCATTGTGCTTTTCTTGGTGGTTGAAACAGTGTGTCAGACAAACCTATGGTCCTGCTGAGGAAAGGGGAAGAGCCGGGAGCAGGTCCGGAGCAGGAATGTGGGTTTGCGTTCCTCGGGTGAGAGCTTGGTCTTCTGCGTCACACTTAGCTGCAGTGGGGCTGGGAACCGTGCTGCCTGCCGTCTCACCTGCCCAGTTACACCTCGGTTATCATGGAAGAAGAGAGAATGCATCTTGGTGGATCACTAGCAGTCGGCCAGAGAGAGGGAAGGGTTCGGTGCATGCGTCAGCCATGGTTTACTTCCACCCAAGCCCATGTTGTCAGCCCTTTACTTGTGCCTACACCACACCCGGCGTTCCTGAGCCCAGGGCCTCCCTGGGTCACTTTCCCCAGAGAATAAATCTTCCATCTCCTTGAAGGAATGAACAAAAGAGAATTGCTTGGCTGTTTGCTGCAGGGGGAGAAACTAATTTAATGGTTCCTTATACAGCTTTTCAGTCAGTTCTTCCGTTGTAAGCCTAATGCCTTATCTCCTCTAAGTACTTCCAGAACCTCTGTTTCTGAGCTGTGCCATGACTCCTCTTGTTAAATCAGCTCACTTTTCATTGGGCATTTAGGGTCAGCTTCCTCGGCTCATTAAATTAGTTATCGCTTCTCTGTCCACTTTATGTCCACTCTTGACTTTTAAAAAAATTATTGGTTCATTATTGACTCTTCTATTTGTCTTTGGGAGCTTATGTCTTTTAAATTTTTCGACTTCATTTTAATAGGATTTTGGTGGGACAACAGATAAATGGATGTGTTCAATCTGCCATTTGTATTTTATTTTTAAATTTTATTTTAATTTTTGAAAGATTATTTATTTTATAGAGAGAGAGCACAGTAGAAGGGGCAGAAGGAGAGGGAGACAGAATCTCAAGCAGATTCCACACTGAGCATGGAGCCTGACATGGGGCTCAGTCTCATGACCCTATGACATCATGACTTGAGCCCAAACCAAGAGTTGCATGCGTAACCAACTGCGTCACCCAGGCACCCCTCAATCTGCCATTTTTAACCAGAAGTACAAATTTGAAAAATTGCAACTTTCATATTTAGGCAAGAAGTTTATTATGGAAGATTAGAGGACTCTCTGAAAAAAAAACAAAAAACAAAGGAAAACCTTCAGATGACACAGAGATGCTTGAAGGGAAGATATAATTAATTGCATTATTTCAATCTTAAATTAGCAAAATTCATTGAAATATGATTTGAAGAGCGCCTGGGTGGCTTCAATGGTTAAGCATCTGCCTTTGGCTCAGGTCATGATCCCAGATTCCTGGGATCGAGCCCCGCGTTGGGCTCCCTGCTCAGTGGAGAGCCTGCTTCTCCCTCTTCCTCTGCTGCTTCCCCTGCTTGTGCTCTCTCGCTCTCTGTCAAATAAATAAATAAAATCTTTTTTAAAAAATGAAATATGATTTGAAAAAGAGACACATGTATTGAGTACTGAATTAACACTACCGTTCACTTTCTCTTTTAAGTAGGGGCAGGCAAACTTTTTCTACAAAGAGGCAGATATAAAACATTTTCAGTTTGGGGAGGCCTTACAGCCTCTAGTGCAACCACTTAACCATGCAGATGCATAAAAACAGGCATTGGCAACATGTAAATGAAAGGGCATGACTGTATTTTTTTTTAAACATTACTTACAAAAACAGGCAGCAGGCCGTTTTGACCTACAATCCCTAGTTTGCTAGCCTAGTTTGAAAGCACTGAAAACTATCTTTTTAGACATTGGGCCATCAATGGTCCTTTCAAGAGAACATCTGAGATCTTAGAATTAAGAAAATAGGGGTGCCTGGCTGGCTCAGTCGGTGGAGTGTGCAACTCTTATTTTCAGGGTTGTGAGTTCTAGCCCCACATTGGGTGTAGAGATTACTTAAAAATAAAATCTTAAAAAAAATTAAGTCGATGTTTAAAAAATGATCAGTTGGGGGAAAAAAAGATCAATTAATGATTAAAGGTATAGAGGGAAATGAACAATGTAAATGACTTTTCTTATTATACCAGAAATCTTCCAACCTGGGTGGGAATTGGAGACTTTGGCTCCATCTACAGGCAGAGTCCCTCTGTATCTAAGTCATTGAGCCTCAAAGTTTTCCAAAACATGCCCCATGGATGTGCTCCCTGCCAAAAAGTTCCCATGGTCATATGAATTTGGGAAACAGAGCATGTGCTATCCCTTCTTGGAGATACCATCTATACTGCCAGAAGAAAGGCTCTGAGAAATCCTGCGGTAGAGAAGCTTTAAGTTTTTTGAACCCAGAGCTTCTTAGACATATTAAACAAAGAATCCTTTCTTCACATAACAGCTATTAATATCTATTGAAATGGTTTCATGGAATTACAGTTCATGATATTCTGGATCAGTCCTATTTATGGTCTGGAATTTGGGAATTTATAGGTCAAAAGTTTCCATACTTGATATTGTTAATCCCGTTTCAGACTGGTTCTGGCTTTGTATTCTGAATTTAGACGATCCCAGGGTAATTCTGACAGTATTCCTTAAGCCTGCTGCTGAAAGGAATGCTGGGAAAACTGTGACCTTATAGGATCTAGTAATGAGTCTTTATTCCCTTAGTCTATAAGGAGACAGAAGACAGACACTCACTGAATGGAGGAAGAAAAGTGGCATTAGCATGGGAGTGAGCAGGAAGGGTTAGATCATTTCTGACTTCAGGGTATTAAGTAAACCACCATCTGGTGTAAGGAAATTGAGTAGCCCCACAGCCTAGAGACCATGTGCTCACTGTTTTGGGGCTGCCCTGCACAAAAGCCCCAGCTGAGGGCCTAGTGGGGCTGGAAATCCAGTGCGTCTTCTGCTCCCTGTTCCTTGGCGTAAAGATGATTTCTAATCAAGAAAGCTTGTGCTTATGGAGCTGTGTCCACCCAAAGGGGTAACTTTAAAAATTCTCTTACAGGCGCTTGTGACGTAATAAGAAATACATAGCTGGTCTCTGCCTCCAGTTCTTGACACAGAGCTCCTAAAATCCTTATAATTTCCTGAGTGATAGGGGGATATAGGAGCCTTTTTTTTTTTTTTTTTTTTTTTGGTTATAATATCTAGTCTTCCCTGACGTTAAGAGCTTCTAAGATCCTTGGAATCTCCAGAGGGTAGAGGAAAAAGATCCCACACCTGCAAGTGACAGTGAGGCCTGCCAGTGTATGAAGAAATCTTCTGGTGCCCCTGTACCCCTGACACTGTGTGGGGCCAGCCACCTTGTCATTTGGGAAGAGAAAGGATGAAAGGTTTGAGGGTGGGGAACCTTTGGTTGCTGGGTGACCGCAGGGTCCCTGATGGATGGAGAAGCCTCTGTGCTACAATCATTTACTAAAGGTCAAAGTGACCGGTGGAATTTAGAGATGGGTACAACTCCCTGGGAGTTGCTTTACTAGAAGCATAAGAAAATGCAAACCAATAAGCAAAAGATAAAATATACCATCCCTTGGTCACTGTTATCCATAATCACCAAAATGGAATTAAAAGAGATCGCTGGGTCGAACTTTGATGCTAGATCACCCTCAGATTTCTGTTTGATCTGAGCTTAGGCCTCTGACCTCAAAGCCCCCCTCAAAGGGAAAAACTGTGCAAGCACAGCAGACAGTCCCTCTAAGACCTCTGGCCACCAGCAAGACAGTCCACATGAGGAAGGGGGCAAAACCCGGAAACTACTGAAAGCAGGGAGTACAGTGAGGCAGAGTGCCATTTGGGGGTGGGTGGGTATCATCATCAGCTTCTTGAAGAACCTTTATGACAATGGATTTTCAGGGTAATTTAGGGGGAGTGCCTTGGGTTTTGAATGTTGTAGACGGAAGAGGCTGTTTGGGTTCAGAGGGGACCCACAGCAACTACTGAGCAATCACAGATGGCTATACATGGTCCACACACTTGTTCCTGAGGGAACAGCCAGCCTCGGGGGCTGCATAAAGCTACTGCGAGATCTGTTGACCCTGAGAAGGGAGACTGTCCTACTCGCTCCAAAAATGCAAGTGGAACCCCACAGATGAAGCCGCTGATGCATTTCATATATAGGCCACTTGGGACTGGCTTCGTGTGGTCAGGACATTCACCTACTGAATGTGCCCATTATCTAAGTTATGGTAAACACTGTGGTCGAGGGACCCCCTTTTGTAGGGGCACCCCATCTAACATTAGTGCTGCATACGTGAGCAACAGTCTAGAAGCCTTGTGGAATGTGCTGTCTTAGCTTCTTCTCATGGGTCTTACAGATGCTTATAAAAAAAATAGGTTAATAAGAGAATGGGAGAGGCGAAGGAAGGAGTCAAGGACTGGTTTTAGGAAAATGAAAAGTTTAAAATGGTTATTAAGAAATAAGGTGAATAAAGGAAAGAAACATTGATGGGGTGAAGAAAAGACAAAAGAGGACAGAGTGCCTGGCTGGCTTAGTCAGTACACCACGCAACTCTTAATCTCAGGGTTGTGAGTTTGAGCTCCATGTTGGGTGCAGAGACTACCAAAAATAAATAAATAAATAAATTAGTTAAAAAAAAAAAAAAAAGAGGACAGTCATGGGACTCAGCCCAGCAAGGTGAAAATCATTAGATATTTATTTAAACATGGGTTAATAAAACTGGTACTGATAGGCTCAAAACACAGGTCTTAATACTGCACTATTACTAAAAGTTTGAGCAGGCCAATGAGACCCCCTACTGCTCTCCCAACATTAAAGGGTCCCAAACAAGTTAGCTCCATTTACCCGAGTTTGGAGTAGTTTTAAAAATGGGAAAGCAAAGGTTGCAATGAGAAATTGGATGTGCAGTCTCTGGGGGGAATATAGCAAGACATATTAGTCAAGATAAAGATTGACAAAAGGGCCAGGGTTCCCCTTCTTGGCCCCCTCACTGAGAACCCAAAGACTTATACACAAAAGTGAGTAAAATGGTCAGGGGATGGAGAGAAGTTTCCTAGAGTTCTTGTAATGGGAGCCTCATGCACTGTGTTATCAACCCTATCAGGGACGCCCCTGCCTGGAGGGCTACAATTAGGTCGAGACAATGCAGAAATGTGGGTGTTGTTAGGATTATGAAGATCAGAGTGTTTGGTTTTTGTTTTTCATTTTTAATTTGAGTGTGCAAGTGAGCACTGGCTCGGGGGTGGGGGAGTGGGATGGTGGTGGTGAGGGAAGAGGTAGGGGGAGAGGGAAAGAGAATCTCCAGACTCCCATTGAGCATAGAGCTGCACTTGGGGCTTGATCCCAGGACCCTGAGATCATAACCTGAGCCAAAATCAAAAGTTGGAAGCTCAGCCGACTGAGAGCCCAGGTGCCCAAGATCAGAGTGTTTAAGCAGGACTCTGTAAAGAGATCTTGTCTCCTTTACCTTCCACACTGCTTAGCCTCAGATGGTCCCGCAAGTGTGACTCTCAGAAAGCTCAAGGGTGAGCTCCACAGTGCAGCTGTAAGCAAACTTGGGAGTTAGGAGTGTTTGCAAAAGGTTGGAACAACTCTGGGCAGGGGTGATAAGCTCAATTCAAACTCAGTAAGGGTTAGAGGTCAAAGCTGGGGTAGAGGAGGAAAGGAGAAGAGCAGGTCAACAGCCAAGCTTTGAGGTAGCGGTGGTTTATTTTCCACCAACATCTGGGACAGCCCTTAGGAGATGATATCCCGAGGGGTGAGGAAGACCAGGTGGGTGTAGCCCTAGGCATCCAGGCCGGCAGGTGCTGGATCGAAGTGGTATATCAGGTGTTAAATTGTGTGTGTGTGTGTGTTGGAAGGCAATAGGCAGTGTGGAGAGAGTAACAGAATAGCAACTTGGGCTCATGGAGCAGACAGGGATACAAAGAAGCACTAGATAATTTCTTTTCTTTTTCTTTTTTTTAATTTTAAGATTTTATTTATTTATTCATGAGAGACAGAGAGAGAGAGAGGCAGAGGGAGAAGCAGGCTCCCTGCAGAACAGGGAGCCCAACGTGGAACTTGATCCCAGGACCCTGGGATCATGACCTGAGGTGAAGGCAGACACGTAACCGACTGAGCCACCCAGGGGCCCTAGACAATTTTTTTTTTTAAGATTTTTTTTTTTTTTTGACACAGACAGCCAGTGAGAGAGACAGCCAGTGAGAGAGAGAGACAAGCAGGGGGAGTGGGAGAGGAATAAGCAGGCTCCCAGCAGAGGAGCCTGACGTGGGGCTCGATCCCAGAACGCCAGGATCACGCCCTGAGCCAAAGGCAGACGCCCAACGACTGAGCCACCCAGGCGCCCCGACAATTTCTTAATACACGGGTATGTTTCACTGTCACTGGCAGGTGTGGAGGAGGGAAAAACATTTTTTTCCTTTACCCTTCTAAGTTTTTGACTGGCACCCCTGTAACAAAAGACAGATTAATAAGAGAAGAACGTACATATTTATTTAATAGAAGTTTTATGTGATGCAGGGTCCTTCCTAAATAAATGGCGACCTGAGGAATGGTTAAACCTGCATGCTTTTATGCTAGGTTTGATGAAGAGTTGCCAGACGATGACATGACAAATGTTATGAGGTAAGTGTCGTAAAACTGGCAAAAACTTAGCGAGGCCTATTCAGGCAGATTCCTCTCTGTGTCCCTTCATCTTTGGTGACAAGAATGCTCCTTTTCTCTGGGTATAGGGAGGGCACCTCTCTCATGAGGGTTTTATTTCCTGTTTCAGGGGAAGGTCAGAAAGTCAATCCAGCACATACTATTTCTCAAATTTCTTCAGCTTAAAATCTTCCATATGCCAATGTGTCCTATTTTGGAATAACAAGTTCTAGACCCTGTCATGGGCACATACGTTGAATGAGTAAATGAGGAAATGGCTTGAGCTTGCAGGTGATGCTGGGGTGTGGCTGGGAGAAAAAGGAACCACCCTTGCTCTGGGTGATGCCAGTCAGCAGGACCTTGTCTGGATGCCTTCTATGGTCCCTCCCTAGGTCACTTGTCACCTCCTCACTGGCAGCATGGCCCACTTCCAACTGCGCCATGTCCCAGAAACACAGCATGATCAGATGTTACAATTGCACCTGACTGCCTGGGAGTTTCCCCCTGCTTCCAACTTACCCCTTCATCTCTTCTGCTACTGCAACTGCTAACTCCTTTAACTTGCCCAAAGCCTCCGCTTGACCTGGGGAGGAGAGTCGACTAGAAAAGTATATGAAGCCCTCTTCCTCTTGAACCTGGTTTTTGTGATCTCCACAATTCAGGCATGCAACTGCCTTCAGTGGGCAAGGAAAATGTTAGATGTGTGAAGTCAGCTGCCATGATTCATGCAGACCCAGGTATCCATGGAAGGAAATGTTCAATGTCACCTTCATTTTAACACAGAAACAATACAATGAAAAGCAAGGTGATATGTTTCAGAGAATGTATGGAGTTTTAAACCTGACTTTGAAATTCTTCGACATGCCTTTCATGGAGAGATGAGGGCAAGTTTCCACCCCTTGAATCTGAGCCCAGTAGAAGATGGCGGAATTCACAACCTATCTGTGCCAGCTTGTGAGCCCAGCCCTTAAATATCTGATGTCTTTGGGGCTCTTGGCTGGCTAAGTTGGTAGAGTATGCAACTCTTGATCTCAGGGTCATGAATTCAAGCCCCATGTTTGGCACAGAGGTTACTTAAAAAAAACAAACAAAAAAAAAGTCTTTGGCTTCCTGTTTCTTAGAACCCAGCCACTATACTGTGAGGAAGCCAAGCAGCTAGAGAGAGGCCATGGGTAGGTGTTCTGGCTGATGGTGCCAGCTGACAGCTAGCATCAACCACAGATGTGAATAAGCACATCCCTACACAGGCTTAGTCTATGAGATGCTCTAGGTAATTCTGCATGGAGCAGGGACCAGCTATTAAGCCTTCCCCAAACTGCTTGAACTAAATAAATTGCTGTTCTTTTAAACCACTAAATTTTGGCATGGTTTATTGCCCTGCAATATATTACTAATGCAGAATGTCATTGACAATTACCAAAGAGAGGAAAGAATGAGAAGGTATAAATAGCTAGAATGTTTAGGGTTTTTTCTTCCTTTACAAATGGGAAGGGACAGAATGTTCTATGAATAATGAAGTCTTTTGAGAAGGGGGGTACAATGAGGAAAGATGGAGAGGTGATTGCTAAGATGGTGCCTTTCAAAGTAGTCACAATTAAAAAGTGTTTGAAGATGTCATTGAACTTATTTAAGCACTAACACCTGCCATCCTCCCCACCCCTCTTGCTCAGAGATGTTACAAATTTATTTCCATTGCAAAGAAATTTAAATAATTATAAAGAAGGCACAGTTCTAGCCTTTGTTAGCTATATGTGGTTTAAAGAAAAGTATCGGAAAGTTAGGGTAAATATGGTGGAATAAAGCCAAATGATAGATTCTTTCTCTGGAATGTTTTCCTACACCACCAACCAATTCTCTGATTCTCTGGACACCAACTAAATGGGAAAAAACATAGTTTTTCTTTATTCTACTACTCACACCAACAGATGACACCAGTTGTATGGATTTTCTACACCAAGCAATTCTGACTTGAATAGCATGGGCTTAGTGCAGACCCCACAGGTTAAGAACTCGGTCCCACAAGACTGTGTCACTCCCCTCACTTCACATGTCCATTGAAAGTCCAGATTTTCACCAGTGCTTCTGACTGACTGGGTAGAAATCTAGGGTTCCCACACTCTTTCCTCAGGCTCAGTAATTTGCTAGAGTGACTCACAGGAAAACATTTGCTTACTAGAGTACAAGTTTATTATGAAAACATTCATCTCGGATACAGCCAAAGTGAAGAGGTGCATAGGACAAGGAATGGGGGACAGGGCATGAAGCTTCCCTGTCCTCCCCAGGCATTGCATCCCCCCACCCCCACCCCACCAGCCCCTTGACATGTCTGCAACCTGGAAGCTCTCTTCTTCACTTAGCTTTTTATGGAGGTATATTATGCAGGCATGAATGATGACATCATCAGCCATTGGCGATCTCTTCCCCAGCCCTGGAGGTCAAAAGGTGGGCCCAAAGGTTTCAACCCTCTAAGACGTGGTTTGTTCCCTTAGCAACCTCAGTCCTTAGGGGCTTTCCAAAAGTCAACTCATGAACATAAACCCAGGTGTGGTTGAAAGGGACTTTTTATGAAAGCAAAAGGCACTCTTTAATACCTTTAATACCCTGCAGCTATTTCAGGAGCTGGAAACAAAACCCAAATATTATAGCAAAAGATGCTCCTATCACTCTTATCACTTAGGGATATTATAAGAGTTTTAGGAGCATCGTGCCACAAACCCTGGACATATACAAAATTAAATATTTTGTATTATATCACAACATCACACTCTCCCATTCCTAAAAACAAATGACATGAATGAAACAAAACAATTTTATTCCCCAGATGTTCTACTGGGCAATGGTAAAATAACAGTGGATCTGGAGAGAGCCTCCTAGGTTAGACATGAACAAAATGAGAAAAATAAATCATGTTCAGGGATGTCTGGATGGCTTAGTTCGTTGAGCATCTGTCTTTGGCTCAGGTCATGATCTAAGGGTCCTGGGATCAGTCCCACTTTGGGCTCCCTGCTCAGCAGGGAGTCTGCTTCTCCCCCTGCACCTCCCCACTATTCATGCTACTTCTCGCTTTCTATCAAATAAATAAAATTCAAAAAAAATAAAAATGAAAATACATCATGTTCAAATTAGGTCAGTCATCACAGGTCAATCATGCTACTTCTCGCTCTCTATCAAATAAATAAAATTAAAAAAAATAAAAATAAAGATAAATCATGTTCAAATTAGGTCAATAATAATAGAAATATTAAACATAATAATACAAAAATGAAACATGTCATTCAAAAGACAGAGGAAGATGGAGCGCCTGGGTGGCTCAGTCATTAAGCGTCTGCCTTCGGCTCAGGGCGTGATCCCAGAGTCCTGGGATCGAGCCCCACATCAGGCTCCTCTGCTGGGAGCCTGCTTCTTCCTCTCCCGCTCCCCCTGCCTGTGTTCCCTCTCTCGCTGACTGTCTCTCTCTGTCAAATAAATAAATAAATAAAATCTTAAAAAAAAAAAAAGAGGAAGAACCCAGGCTAGAAGGAAAATACCTGTGAACAGAAGAATTCTATGAGTGCATTGCACTGTAGATAAACATAGTACAAGTACATATTCAATAAAAGAACCCAATTTACAGATGATAAAACACAGATTGAAATGAAAAAAGCAGATTGCAAAGCTATCTCATCTTGTATTTTGGGTAAGTTTGAAATGGAGACTAAATGCCATTAAGTATCTAATAAGTTAGAATAAAAATAGCAGACAGAACATAGGTGACACAAATTTCTGGAATGGTGGAAAGTGTAGATATATTCAAGGAAAAAAACAGATTTTTATTTATTTTTATTTATTTTTTGAAGATTTTATTTATTCATTTGAGAGAGAGACAGAGAGACAGCACAAGCAGGGGGAGAGGCAGAAGCAGACTCCCTGCTGAGCTGGGAGCCCAAATCGGAGCTGGATCCCAGGACCTGGAGATCCCAGGACCTGGATGGAGATCATGACCTGAGCTGAAGGCAGACGCCCAATCATCTGAGCCACCCAGGTGCCCCGAAAAAAACAGATTTTTAGAGAGAAGTTGATAGCTATGAAGGAAAAAGAAAAGTCAATATAAGCATAATTGGTTCCCTATTATTTATTCAAAAATACTTGTTGATGGGGCACCTGGGTGGCACAGTCATTAAGTGTCTGCCTTCGGCTCAGGGCATGATCCCAGCGTTCTGGGATCGAGCCCCACATCAGGCTCCTCCGCTGGGAGCCTGCTTCTTCCTCTCCCGCTCCCCCTGCTTGTGTTCCCTCTCTTGCTGGCTGTCTCTCTCTGTCAAATAAATAAATAAAATCTTAAAAAAAAAATACTTGCTGAACATTATGTTACATGAGACTTAAAAGAACCTCTGTATACTTTATTAAATAAAATTTTGTTTCCTTACTCTTAATGATTATATTTATAACATAATTTATTTCTACTCTTTTTTTCTTAGTACAGTGTTTTAGACAACTGATACCCTAATGTTGCAGGATTTCTTTTCCTTTGGTGCCCACAGTTCTTGGTCACGCCACTTCAAATAAGGAAGAGGTAGCCTAGACCAAGAGTGGTGGGCAGCAAAACAAAGTTTATTGAGTGATACTACGAAGCTCCCGAGGAGGAGGGAGGGGACCTGAGAGGGTTGCCACTGGAATTTCTAAGTCTAGGGCTTTTTATGGGCTTGTTGGTGGGCTTTTTAAATCTGATTAATCCTCCACTTGCCTATCACCCAATCAGGTTTTTGTCATCTACCTATCATGTGGGAAAGGGTGGAGGGCTCCTTCCAGGGTGGTGTAAAGTCCTTTAAAGGGTGGTTTCCTCTTCAGGTGCGCCGCTTGTCCCTGCCTGCCTTTCTTCTAACTACCCTTCATTACTAATAACTATTTTGTCATCATTATTACGGAAAAAATATTGATTTCCAAACAATCAAAATATTTGTGAACACACAAATACACTGGGAATTTCCAGAATGCTATTCTAATAGGTAAAGGATTTGGAAATGTTTTTTTTTCATGCATTTATTCATTCAATTCCTCTGTAAGTTCCTCTGTAAGGAGGAGAAAGATTTTGCAGACTTTTTTCATTGTTCTATGTCCCTGGGCCATAAATAGTACTCGGCATATAGTAGGCACTCTGTAAATGTTTGTCAAATTCACCAATCCGTTCATTGAACAAGCACTTATTGATCACCGTAGGTACTCTCTGCTAGATGCTGAAGAAGCAAAGCTAAGGAAGTCATTGTTCTTGTCTTCAAGGAGCTGAAGGTATACTGGAAGAAATACATACCCTGTAGTGATACAAATATGTTAATATAAGCATATAAAGGAGAGTAATTTATATGGTGGGCACTGGGGCTAGATGAATTTTACAGGGAAACAGATGTTTAGAAAAGGATGTAATAATATAAGAAAAGAGAGGGGGCTCCGGGCTTGCTCACTTGGAAGAACATGTGACTCTTGACCTTGAGGTTATGAGTTTGAGCCCCACATTGGGTATAAAGATTGCTAAAAAAACAAAAACAAAAACAAAAAAACTTTAAAAAGTATATATGAGAAGAGAGGACATAGTTGGAAGAGAAATCGTGGCTTGTGATTCGGGAATCTGTCCCGTTCAAATTGCTCAAACCTGACAAAGATGAATTTGAAAGTATATTTTTCTGATGGTTGACTATTTCACTACAGTGGTACCTGCTAAAGATGCACTGATAAATTTGTTGCTTTGTTTTAGTCAGCTGTCTATAGGGCCACTCTTCTTTAAATATCCACTACTTTCAATTCCTACCGAAATATTTTATTTTAAAGTAATATCTTCAGAGGATCATAGATTTATGTGTGGATTTCCATATCACTCAGGTGATTTCAAGTACTGATGCTAAATGTATATACTTGAGCAACTGAAAGTGGGTTCAAGCTTAACAACAAATTGCTCTCCGATTATTACAGCTTGAAGGGGAGCAGAATATGCCACCCCAAAATATGCCACTTTTGCATGTAGATTATTTTGAGCTGAAGACAATCAAGACCCAGCAGACTCAAGAAAAGCTTTATGTCTCTCTTAGCTAAAGAATTTACATATGGGATCTGGCTCAGAGAGAGAGAGAGAGACAGCTATAACCAGAGATATCTTTTATCTGAATGACCTATCTGTATGGCAGGACAAATATCTAATTACCAAACATCTGCTCTTCTTATCATCCTCTGAATCACCGTCCTCCCATTTGAAGCTCTAGGCTCCTATCCCATTTCTTAGCTTAGAATGGCATATAAACCTCAATCGTCTGACTTGTCCTTGGGTCTCTTGTGCTTATGGGGCTCCCATAGGTATATGTAGTTAGTATTTCTCTTGTTAATCTGTTTTATATCAGTTTTCCATCCAAAGAATCTAGAAGGGTAAAGAGAAATTTTTCCTCCTCAACAGAACTTTAAAAATTCAATCTATTTGGGGTTTAAATGGAACATGCCCATGGTCCCCTAGTTAGCAAGTGGAAAACCAAAGACTTAAAATCAGTTATAAGAAAGAGGTACAGTGGAGATAAAGTTTTCAATTAACTTTGTCTGAATCAAAAGGGATGAAATTACTGACCACTCGAGTCATTTTCAAAAGCATAAGCTCATCCATTTATTCCAAATGCACTTACTTCTACCCTCTTGCTTTTGGATGCTGGGGCTACAAAGGTAAACGAGACACAGAGTCTTCCCTGAAAAGGAGCACTGTTCGGTGAGGAGAGATGGGCTCAGAACCATTGAAGATACCTACAACGTCATGGAAGAGTCAGGAGACAGCACTGGCCTGCCCAGAGGAGTCAGAAAATGACTCTCAAGGAGCTGCTTTTGCAATTATTTGAAGGATGATTTCTTCATCCGGTGAGGGGGGATGGACTGCAGGGAGAGGGTAAGAGCCTATGGAAAGACACAAAAGTGGTAGGCTTGTCTGGAGAACCGCTGGTAGGAAGGGCATGCATCATTCAAACCTTCCACAAGTATTTGAATGTTGACTAGATGCTAGGCTTGAGAAGCTAGAAGTCACTAATCAAGAACTAGAGCAGATTTAGGGAGGGTTAACATGTTAAGTATGAGGGAATTGGCAGAGGTGAAGAGGGGAAGAAGCTTAGGAAAGTTCTAAGAGGAAAATGTAACAGTAACTACTATCTTACCATATGCCAGGCCCAGTTTAAAGGGCTTTATATACAATCACATTTAAATACATATTATCATAGGTAATCTCTTGAACAAAAGGATAAACAGACTCATTGAATAAGTAATATGCCCCTGGTCCCGAAGTTAGCAAGTCCATAGCCAGGCTTGTTTATCTGATTCTGGTGCCCTTGGCTTAACCACCAGACTATTATTGTCTCCCCAGTTGCAGACAGAACTATCAGTTTTAGGGATGACTGAAATCACAGGCTTGGTAGACATTTTCCAGGTGGGGACTGATATTGGGAAGGAACTCTGGGAATAATAATGCAAATGGGGAAGTTGGTGAAAACAAAGTAATAATTCTATTTCTAGACTTACTTTATTGTCAAATTATTTTTAGTGCCGTTTAGTAAGTCAAGAGTTGAATTTCACTGGGCTTAGCCGGGTTAAGTCATCTGGACATCTGTAACCCACATCAAAACCAGGACGAATCAAGAAGTAATTCGAGTTTTCTGGCACTCTTGCCTCAATAATCTAGGATCTAGGGCAATGTTCTAAGATGGTCCTCATTTTTTATTCTAAGGATTTCTTTTTCATGTGACCAAATACGATATATACATAAATATAAATATAAACATATATACATAAATATAAACGTATATATAAAAACATATAAATATATATATGGGCTTGTTGGTGGGAGATATATATATATATATATATATATATATATATTTATTTATTTATTTGGTGGAGGAGTATGTTTGGCCACGCTGCCGATCTTGGAGAGCAGGCGATTACTGATCACTAGTGTTTTCTGGGCGACACAGTTGCACTAACCCCCTCCCCTCCTCCCCCGCCCCCTCCTCCCCGAGTCTGGAAAGGTGCAGGATCCGCTAAACCGTGCATCGCACAGCGGCGGCCGGAGCAGACGCGGGATGGTCGCGTGTCCCCAGCAGAGCAGAGGGGGGCAGCCAGAGAGCCTGGGGAAGGTACGGGCAGAGAATCCGGGCGCGTGGCGGCGTCTAGAAAGAGCAGAAGGTCAACTGAGCGGCGGAGGCAGTTGCCGAGTGCAGGTGTGGAAGGGGCTGCCTCAGGCCCACCCTTTGCAGCCGAGGGGGCGGGGAGCCAGGCCAGGGAGCCGAGCGGGGGACCAGGAGACTGCGGACGGGGCGCGCTCCCCTGGCACTCTCTAGCCCTCGTTCCCTACACCTCAGGGAACGGCCCTCGCCCCGGGGCCCACTGTGCCGGCGCCAGCACCGCAGCGCCCGCGGCGGCCGCTGCTGCGGGGGGCCGGACGGCCGCCAGGGGGCGGGAGCGGCGGCGCGAACAATGGCCGCGCTCGGCCGCGGGCCGGCGGGAGGAGGAATGGAGCTAGGGCCGGCGCCGGGCGCGCGTTCCGGGTCCGCGGAGGGCCGGGAGCGCGCGTGCGCGCGGGGCTGACTGGGGCGCGGGAGCGGCTGCGCAGGCGGGGGCGCGCGGCGCGGGCCCGGGAGGGCGCGGCGGGAGCGCAGGGAAGGCGGGCGGAGGCGGGGGGCGGGGAGCCCAAGGGGTGGAAGCCGGCGGCGGCGGCGGCGGCGGCGGCGGCCGAGCGGGGTCAGTCCTCTGTAGTGCTTGCCAATGTTGGAGCCGTTTGCAAAGTGTCCCTGGCAAGAAGGTAAATACCCTCGTTGGGGGCGTCCGGGAGGCCTCGACTTCCGCCCCGCTGGCGGAGGAGACAGAGGGCGCTGGGGAGCCTTGCAGGTCCGCTGCGCGCGGCGAACCCCGAGAAGAGCGGCCCCTTAGCGGCCTCCCCTCCCCCGCCCCTTCCCTCCCTCCTTGGGCTCTCTCCTGGCGGGAGGGGGGAGGGGAAGAGGACTGTGGGGGTGCTGAGCCGGGGACGGGGCGAATGAATTGGGGGGGGGGGGGCGTGTGTGGACGGTTGGGACGACACAGGTGTCCGGAGGGGAGGAGCCGGGAGGAAGGCTAGGAGGCCGGCGTAAATGGAATGCCGGGGTTGGGGGAGGGTGGGGGAGGCAGGCACCCGACGGAGGGCCCTGAAGGTGGGATCTTGGGGGCCCCCGTGGGAACAACCCGAAGGGGGGACGGTGGGTGAAGCGGCAGTGTGGGAGGGAGGGAGGAGGAGGGCCCGAGGGTGGGTCCCTGCGGAGGGGAAGGGTGGGGAGGAGATGGAGCGAGGCCCTGGAGGGTCTGCGGGGAATGGCCCTGGGGGCGCGGGAGGAGCGGCGGGCCAGGGGCTCGCCGGGGGGTGGTGCTGGTGGCTATTTCTGTATAATGGGCAAGTGGTGAAGACGTAACACGCCGAAATGGGGAAGGTAGGTGGGGCCGAGGGGCAAAATATATCCTATGACAGGCAAGTTCTTCTGTGGCTCGTAGGAACTACTACCGTGATGGCTCGGCTTAAAGGGGTAGTTGGCAGTTAGTGACCTTGCCGAGGTGAAGGGAGTTGGGCGGAGAGACAAAGATCAGTTACAGAATCCGCGGTGTGAGGGCAGAGCCTCCAGTCCCTCCCGGGGAGAGCCGGGGATTGTGGTGAGGGGAGTGTTCTGCAGAGGCAATCGAGGAGATGCTGAACTGGGATTCTTAGGGAGGGGGGCGGGGATAATGGCTTCGGGGGTTCTGGAAGTCCCTGGAAATATGTGCAGAATTTTGCATTTGTGAGTAATTTTCTTGGGAGAGGGTCCGTACTCGGCGTGACCCGCCCCCCCCCGCCCCCCAAAAGGTTAAGAACTGTTGGTGTAGAGATGGGCCGTTCAATTAAGGGAATGTACTGAAGGATTTTAAAGTGGGTTGTTCCTGCAGAAAGGATAGAGACGATCCTTTAAAGGTGTATTACTGTTAGCTGAAACCCTTATTTTTAATGTTTGATTTCACAATTTTGGTGAACTTTTGCTGAGCATTGCTTCTCTTCTGATGCATCCTTACATTTTAAGAAACCGTGGTGAACACTTGAATTCAAAATTGTGATGGGAAGGCAGGATAATAGTAACCTTGTAGGAGAGAAGATTGCAACATTTCCCCGGGAGGGTATTTCTTTCCTAGTCCTTTCTTAAGACGATGCAAATATACTGTTGTGAATTGAGCTGCAGTGGAAAAAAAAAAATCTTAGTTAATACAACAATCAAACCCAAGACATCTTGCATCTCAGTTGTTTTGTAACATGGCAAGTGTTTGATTTTTTAGTTTGTCTATATTTTACTGCAAACCAGAGATTGCACGTATCACTTGAATTGTAGATCTGCTGCATTTTGCAGCAGGCCTGTATTAAATTTGTGAGGCATTTATACCAAACTATGTGGTGTGTATGCTGTTGTTGTTTTTTTCCCTGCTGTGATTTCAACTGAAGTTACCATTGCCACATTTCATTACATAGCAGTGTAGTTTGAAATTTATTTCTAAGTGATTGTTAGTTGGTTAGGATATGGTGCATATTTCCTAACAGATCACTGAATTTTTCCTCAAAAATCTGCTTTGTATTTGTAAAAATGTTGCTGTATAATCAGAATATGTATTAAGTACAGGTAGAATGGCATATAATTTTTAACTTTTTATTTGGAAATAATTTCAGGCTTATAGAAAAGTAGCAAGAACAATACAAAGAATACTCTTGTAACCTTTACTTAGATTCACCTGTTACCGTTTTACCCACTTATCGCTAGATCTCTGTCAGTCATATGTACATAATATTTTTTTCCTGGACCACTTGAGGGTAAGTTACATTATGCCTCTTTATTCCTTTTTTTTTTTTTAAAGATATTATTTATTTATTTGACACAGAGAGAGACAGCCAGCGAGAGAGGGAACACAAGCAGGGGGAGTGGGAGAGGAAGAAGCAGGCTCCCAGCGGAGGAGCCTGGTGCGGGGCTCCATCCCAGGACCCCAGGATCACGCCCTGAGCCAAAGGCAGCCGACGAGGCGCACCCGCCTCTTTATTCCTAATCAGCATGGAAAGCCATTTACATTTTATATTTTAGCTTACTTGGCTTGCCTGGAATGAAGTTCTAGGAAAGAGTGGGTTGGTTTGGTTTTCAACAAAGAATATCAAGACTATCTAAGATGATCATGAAACTTTTTAGTGTGTAAACAATACGGAAAGTGAGGCTGAGTGGTTTTCCTGTTTGGGATCAGATTCTGGAAGATATAATTGGTCAATATGTTGGGGTTGGGTTTTTTTCTTTGTAGCTAACCTCTCTACTATTATGCTCCCCTTTTATACACTCTGAGTTCTGGGTGTCATCATTCATGTGTACAGATCATAATAAAGAGAGAAAAACCTAGATTTTACAAAATTGAATTGTGTTAATATTAGAATAGTTGGAGAGAGGCACGGTATGATCAAATTATGTGTAGATACACTTGTGCCTGTTATAGGTACTCAAGAAAATATTAAATGAGTGTCTAGAATCTATAGTTACAATTTATATTTATGTATGTATAGTCATTTGATTTTAAATAAGTCCCCAGAGTTGTATATAGGAGCCTTACCATTATGTCGTCCTAGAGGTCAAGACCTTTGTGACAGGAAAAATTTTAAGAAGTGAAATCTTTGTAAATTTAGTGTATAATGAAGAGATGAGGACTTCAAACCAGACCATACTAGGTTTTAATCCTTGCAGTGGACTATGGGGATGTAATGCAACTTCTAGAGAAGTGGAGATAACACCTACATCCTAAGGTCATGAGGATTAAATGAATTAACATAAAAATGACAAAGTATAGTATGTGGTATATAACATTAGTGTCTGATAAATGTTACGTTTTCTTTTTTCTTGGTTGGTGGTGGGATTTCTATATACTTAGAATCTTTCATAGGCTCTTAGGAGATACTAAAATTTATATTAAATTATTTTGTTTTTCTTATGTAAAAGTTTTTTTGGGTACATACTTTTAAAAAGAAATGAGAATTTAAAAAATCCATTTTTTAATGCTTTTTAAGGACCCCATGAATTTTTTAGAGTAAGAAGTTTTGAGCTGATATTTAGTTTAGTTTTATGGTATTTTGGAGCCTAAGAATGGTGTTAGTAAATGTTTTTGATTTTCATATTGTCAAACAAGACATTTAAGTGAGGATTACCTGTCAGTTGTGGGATGGGTGCTGATATAAAAATTTATAGATAAATTAATTTAATAATGCCATTTTATGAAGCAGTATTTAATTGTTGAGGATTTTATAGATTGAGTTTTGTACAGCTTTCAACTTACCAGCTGGGCAAAATGTAATCATAAATGCAGCAAGTTGCAGCAGCAGCACATTTCAGATACACGATGGACTTGCAGTTCTTCCCGAGCAGCAAGTCTTCTACAGTTAGTAGTGACCTCTCGCCATAAACGGCCCTGTTTCCATTTAGTAGCTTGGAATCTGGAACTGCATGTCCTAATGTGCCTGACTGGGTATCACTGTAGGGCATTTTTGGGACATGTGAATAGGTTTCTCTAAAAGTACTTAGCTGTAATTGGAATGAACTGTAGCTGGAAACTTTTTTGACAGAGGAGGAGAGGTGGATTTGATGAAATCATAGGCAGTGTAAAACTGCTCTGCCTTTCATTGATATTTTATCAAGTTTTTAAAATATAGGACAGTAGAGCAGGCATGTCTGTAGAGGAGAAAGGAAGTGTTAAAGACGTGTCACTGGGCATTCTGAATTGTCCATAGTGTGGTTGTGAATTATAATCTTTATATTGATGTAAGTGTAATAAAATTTGTTGGTAAAAAAGGAATAACTTCGGAATATTACCCAGTTACCTCACAGAGTGCTATGATAGACATAGTTTCATGTTTTAATTTATACAGATCTTTATAATTGTGAATGTGAGGCTTACAGAATACTTAAAATTGTATGGTCAATTTTAAGCAAATAGGTGCTTTTATTTTTGTTTCTTCTTAAAACTACCTTTTGTATATCAGAACGTTAGAACTTTAAAAAATGTACCCTTATATCTTATTGTGCCTACTTCTTGGAATCAGTCGCTAGTGTTACAAACTCTGATATTGAAGAGCGCCTGTATGTTTATTGCAGTGTTATTTATAATGGAATATTATTCAGGCATGAATGAAATCTTGCCATTTGCAACAACATGGATGGAACGATGCTAAGTGAAATAAGCCAGTCAGAGAAAGACAAATACTGTATGATTTCACTTATATGTGGAATTTAAGAAACAAAACAAATGAACAAAGGAAGAAAAAAGAAAAGAGGCAAACCAAAAAATAGACTCTTAACTGTAGAGTACAAGTAGGTGGGGGTGGGTGAAAGAGCTGAAGAGGATTAAGAGTACAGTTAATGTGAGCACTGAGTAATATATTGAATTGCTGAACCACTATAATGTACACCTGAAACTAACATAACGCTGTATGTTACTTACATTGGATTTAAACCCTAAAACCTCCGATATTTAAGAAACACATTCAGGTCTATAGATAAGCATCTGTTACTTTTAGAGGCTTACATCAAATAATACAAAATAGAATTTCTCAGATTTGGTGAGTGCTTACTAAATAATGTTAGATTCTAGAAAGTAAGGGACACTAAGTCACTGAGATGCTTTTAGTGGTTTATTCACATTTTAGCTCCAAATGACTTGTTTTCAGTTAAAAAAATGAATATTGGTTGGATCTGTATTTTTAGTTATAGCTAGTGTATTTTAGTACCATTTGACTACTCCCGCACTTTTTAGTGATTTCATCTTTTGAATAAAATGTAAATGTTGAAGTTTCATAATTTATCATTTTCAAGTTCTACTGTAACTCATTTGGTCATGTTAAACAGGGAATTAATTTTTTTGACCTACCTAGATATGTTCATTAATACCTAAAGCGCCATAGGATTATAGAATTTTAGAGTTGAATGGGATTGTCTTATTTATTGTTGCTTAATAAGCTACCCCAGAAAGTAAAGGCTTAAAACCAACAGTTATTATCTCAGTTTCTGTGGGTTAGAAATCTGGGTGCAGCTTACCTGGTGCTTGTGACTCAAGGTCTTTCAGAGTTTACAGGTAAGCTGTCACTGGGACACTGTTCTCATCTGAGTGTTTGACCAGGGGAAGATCTGCTTCCAAGCTCATTCATCTAGCTCTTGGCGGGATTCATTTGCTTGGGGGGTATTGGACTGAAGGCCTCACTTTCTTTTGGGCTATTGGCCAAAGGCCTCTCTCGGTTCTGTGCCAGCTGGGACTGTCCAAGGGGCAGCTCACAATATGGCAGCTAGTTTCCTTCAGAGCAAACAGGTGAAAGAACGAGAGCAGGTAACACCCAAGAAAGAAGTTGTGATCTTTTTGTAACCCAATATTGTGAGTGGTATCTCATTATTTCTGTTGTGTTCTATTTGTTAAAGGCTGCCTACCACAATGACTTTAGTTTACTTTTTACAGATTTAAAAGAAAGAAAGAACGAAAAATAACTCAAAGACACACAGGGTAATTTACCAAGGCTCAAAAGGTAATCTCCTGAAGAGCTTGGACTAAAATTCAAATTAAGTTATCTTCAGGCCTTGTGCCATTTCTACAGCATATGATTCTTTTGGAAAATATAAAAATTGTTACAGATGCTGAGGCCACTGTTATAAGATAGATATATATGGAAAACTTTCAGATTCATTTTGAATTGACCCCAGTTTGCCATCTTGAGAAAATGGTAGCCATATATGTATGTATGTGAATCTCTGTGTGTGTATATATACACACGTTATATAAATATATAGTGTGTGTATGTGTGTGTGTGTGTATTAAGAACCTCTGTTTCTGAGAGAAAGTTTAATATTAAAGCTTCATAGCATAAAAGTTTCTACCCAAGTGGTTGGATTTAGCTCTTTTGCTGCCTATCGAGACTGTGTTGTGGCTTTTTAGATAATTGGGGAGGGGGCCGTCTGTACATAATTTAATTTTCTTTATCTTATTTTTTTTAGTAGGCTCTACGCCTAGTGTGGGACTTGAACTCACAACCTCTAGATCAAGAGTTGCATGCTCTACTGACTGAGCCATCCAGGCGCCCCCTTTATTTATTTATTTATTTATTTATTTATTTATTTATTTATTAAAAGATTTTATTCCTTTATTTGAGATACAGAGAGCAAGAGAGAGAGCATGAGCAGGGGAAGGGGCAGAGGGAGAGGGAGAAGCAGGCTCCCCATTGAGCAGAGAATCTGACTTGGGGGTTAGTCTCAGGACCCTGAGATCATGATCTGAGCCGTAGGCAGATGCTTAACCAATCAACTGAGCCATCCAGGTGCCCCCGCCATAATTTACTTTTTATGTAAACTTACCATTATAAGAATCCATGATTTATTTATTTATTTATTTATTTATTTATTTATTTATTTATTTATAGATTTGGGTTTTCTGCCCTTCTTTGGTATCTGTTTTTAAATTAAGTGTAGAAGAGGTTTGCCACATGAAAGGAAATACAACGTGGTGAGGAGGTCTGACCCAGAAGGAAACAAATCCAAATGGAACAACGGGATGTGTCAGGACGGTGATTTCTTTTTCTGAAGATTTTATGTGAAATTTTTTGTTTGTGCTATTTTTATAGCGATGATAAACAAAACCACAAACAGAAAAAAAAATCCAGCTGGGTAATCTTAACTGTGTACTCTTCCATACCACCTAGAGGACTATGTATTGCATTTTCTTTAGGCTTAATTTAGCTTATAGAATTTGGAAACAAAGCTCTTTAAGAACTTACTAGAGAAAGGGGAGTGTATATTAAATATTAATCTGAAATTTTTAGATTATTTTTAATAGCTTCACTTCTGCTCAAATTGTCTTAGAAGTGTAGGACCAGTAGGGACATTTTCCAACCTAGATCTGCACTGTCCCCTATGGTAGCCACTAGTCACGTATGGTTATTTAAATTTAAATTAACATGAAAGAGAATTTTAAAAAACTTAAAGATTTACTTTCTTGGTTGCGTTAGCCACATTTCAGGTGCCCAGTAGCCCTGTGTGGCTAGTGGCTACTGGATTAGACAGTGCAGATATAAAAACATGTGTATCATCGTAGAAAGTTCTATGTTGATCTAGATCTACTCCATTTTATATTTGATTTTGATCAAGGACATGTGTTTAAAGTGCTAATCATTGAGATCACCAACTAAGTTGAACTTTATTTCTTCATTTTCATTTTCCAGTTTTTGGAGCCGTGAGGGATACAGCAGTTTGGTCAATATTGTTTTAACATGCTTCAAATAAATCAGGTGAGTTTGTGTTAAGGCATGTCCTACTTAATATGGTGCTTGGGCCATACATTGTGGAACATTTTAACCCAGCTTTTCTGTAACCATAACCCTGACCACTGCTTTGTAGAGCAATTACATATTATATATTCATCATAGGAGACTGTGCAGGGCAGATCGTTTAAGGATTATAGTGATAGGTCTGAAAGTTGTTCTGAAACTTTTGAGTGTGCAGAGCACAAGGTGTGTCTGGTCTTTTTGATGTTACATCCCCCCAGGACTTGGTGTATTCAGCATGTTTACAGTTGTGATCTAGCTTCAGTAGGCGGCAGTTTTGCAGACTGAAAGCTTTTCTAGTGACAATCTTATGAAGCAGTTAAATTAGTGTGTTAGAAAAAGTTCCTTTCCTAGGGCACTGGAAAAGGTTAGAAGGAAGTGCCTTGCTAAATAAGCTTTAGCATCCAATGTCTTAGACTCACTGAAAAAAATATTTTCCTCAGGTCTTGACATTTCTCCAAGAGCTATATACATTTAATCTTATCCTTTCTGAACAAATAGGGCATTGTATTATAATATTAGAAAATACTTTGTTTTATTCCAGATTTTGTAAATTGGGAGAAGTAAGTAATTTGATTGCAAGGAGTAATGACTCTCGTGTGTGCATGATTTGAGGAAGTGATACAAGCCTGCCCCTACGCTGTTCGGGTCACCTTGCCTAAGTAACACCGTCTAGTGCCTGGGCATCACACGCATCTCTAAACCAGTGACTTCTAAGTTCATACTTAGTCTAGATCTCTTTCCTGAGCTCTGGACCCATGTAGCAGCTACCAACCTTATCTCTTAACTTGGGTGTCTTTTTACATCTCAGAGTTAACATGGGCCCAGGAAACAATCTAAATGCTTCCAATCTAAATGTTTCAGTTCCTGGATTGGGCAGGGTTATTCCAGCTGCAGGGGCTCTGCATAGATTACCCCTGCCTGGGCCTCTCTTTCCCTCCCCTGTGGTTGGCTCACTTGACTCCCAATCCTACTATTTGCTCTCCTAGTACCCTGCCCTTAATGACGTTCTGACATTCGCAGTTACATTCAAATATGTGATTGTTTGCTTAACATCTCTGTTCCTTATGAGACCATGTGCTCCATGAAGGTAGCAACTTTGCTTGTTTATTCTTTAATCTCCCCAGGTCCTAGAATACTTCTGGCTGTATGTGGTTTTTCATATATTTGCTGAATAAGTGGATGGATGGTGCTAGGGTTGTTACTAAAGCAAGGAGATTGCCATTCTTTTCAACAATAATCACATAATTGTGTTGTCAGTTTAGGTATTATATGCTTGCTTTACACCAATGCTATTAACATAAAATCTCTTTCTTATGCAAAGTTGCTCTTTCATTTTCTGCTTGTACTAGAAAATTTTCTCATGCAATAAATATTGCTTTCATCAAAGATGTTACTAATATAGGTTTAAAGAAATCTTAAAGCTGTACTATGCTTAGTGCTTTTTGTTGCATAGTCGCTGTCAAATCCCCTTGGATGCATTGATGGAGCTTATATGTTGTAGGTTGTGTTGATGCTAAATGTATGGATACCTGCTGTTAATTATACAGGTGCAGTCAGAATAATTTGTTTCATAGTCTACCATAGACAGGTGGAAAGAACATACATTTTATGCCAAGCAACGTCACTGAAAATTATAGATTAGTCCTAATGAAGATTTACTGTCCGTGCTACTGGTCATGTTGAATCAGGCCCTACAAACAATTTTAGGCAACATTCTGCAGGGCCACAAGCAGTTCCCTGTGCTTTGACTAGAAATTGTACACAGTGCTTAGAGGTGTACATGCTTTGCTTGTAACACACATGTATTTCTAGACTCACCTCAGGATTCTCTCTTGTTATCGACTAAGTTTTATCCCCCCCAGATGTTCAAATCTGAGGGGAAAATCAATCTATTTTGGAATAGAACTTACAGAGAAGACTCTTTTCAGCCAAACTTAAAGTTGCATTGAATTCTTAAACTTAGGAATGATTGATGTTTTATCATTTTCATGGTGACTGCTTTCCTATTGGAGTGTAGGCTCTCAAGATAGTGTGAAAAGGCCTGAAAAGGTGATTGAAGCTGACACCTTAAAGCAGTTGAGGTTTTTACTGCGTGAGTTTCAACACTGTCTTCTGGATTAGTACTGAATTTGTATTTGAGAGGTCTTTTTGTTTGTTGTCTTAAGATGCCTGAGTAGTACTAACAGATTCTTCCATGGGTGTTCCTAGAACTACTTAAAAACAAGGCTATTGAAATATTTTACTTGATGCTAATTCTGCCTGACATGATTATTATCAGGGACCACGGGAATGTTCCATGTCCTATTATAGAGACACTTCTGCCTTTAAATTGTAACTCTTCATTTTTACTTTTGCCTTTTAAGAATGTGTGTTGTCCATGTGCTACTCATGTAGAAAAATTAAGTAGTAGAGATAAGGGGAAAAAAATCACAAATAATTCCCCTATTCTTTTACAGAGATAATCACTGCTAACATTTTGGGGTCTATACCACTTCTAGATTTTTTTCTATGCAGGTATGTTTTTATGTGACTATATGTTACTTTAAAAACCTGGGATTATATAATATTCTGAAGTGATTTAATAATTCGTAGTTTGGAATTACTAAAATTTGTTTAATCAAACCCTTCTTGTTGGACAGATTTTGTATTACAGTTAGTGCCACAGTGATTTTTTTTTTTTTTTTGCATATAACTATGTTCCTTTGTCCAGTATTTTCTTATAAATAATTATTAGAAGTGGAAATCCTGGTCAAACGGGTATGTAGATTTTAAAGATATTTGATGCATAAATACCAAAAATACAAAAAAAATCTATTAGAATGCCTGTTTTCTTACTTTCTGACAAATTTTCAATGTTTGCCAATCTGTCTGACAAAAAGTGATATTTTAATTTGCTTTTCTATGATTTGCTTCTATTCGTTGTTCTTTTGTGTTTTGTCTTTGTGAATTGTTTATATGTGTCTACTGGTAACTTTTCCTTTTTATTTGTAAATAAAATTTTTTGGATTATACCCCCTTGAGAATTTTTGAGCTACTATTTATAATTATTACTTTATATTTTTCATTCATTATTCAACAAATAACTAGTGGGAATCTGTGTTTCCACAGTACTGTACTAAGTAGGAGTTTGGTATATTTTGAACCTTTCTCCCTGGTGATTAATTTAAACCCCCAGGGAAAGGAAACCCATTTTAACATTAAGCTGTAGGAAATATAAATTAAGAAGGCACGTGTGCTGTGAAATAATATTTTTAAATGAGTGGCTGAAATAAGGCAGAGTTTTTGGGATCAGTTAATGAGGCAGACCTGACAGGGCATGTGTTCTACAGCGTTTAAGGGGAAGCCTGTATTAGGCAGCTGTAGCATTGGGAGAGGCCAGCAGGAGGGGATTAACAGAAGGCTCTGTAGTCTGGTGGTTTCTTTGAAAGAGTTTTTGTTGGGAACATGGGAACTAAGAGAAATCTTTAAGAGCTGACTCAAGTGGAATGGGAGGACAGGCAGGACAAAACAGCATTTCAATGCCAGAAGAGTAGGAGAACCCTATAGGGCAAGAGGGAGCCAGGTGTTATGTAGGAAGAATAAAGGTGTACCAAGATACACTGTAAAGTGTAAAGCTAGGGTATGATTATCAAGAAGTTAAGGCCTAGAGTTTAAGGGATAATGATACTTATCTCACAGGTTTGTTGTGAGGAGTAATTGAACTAATAACAAAGGCAAAATGCTTAGCATTGGCCCTGGTACTGTTGCTACTGGTATTAATATTGCTGTTGCTATTGCTGTCTGGCTCTGGAGATTGTTGAGAAAGGAGGGCAGACATTTAGGTTAGTCATTAGAGTAGAGTAGTTGTTTGGGGGAATGAAAAGCACTTGGGTGTTTTTCAAGTCCAGGTCTGCTGTAAGTGCTCTCCTCTTTCTTGCCATAGGCACCAAGAGCTCTATTCTTTTCTCTTAAAAGCTGCTGCTACTTACTCTTAGTTATTTTATCCAAGTCTGGCTGTGGAGTAGAATCTGCCAATCTCTGTTGAAGCTGTAGGATGCCATCTATAGATTGAGGACTAAAAAAATAACATAAGGAAGTTAAAATATGTAAGAAGGGCTTTGGCTTTCTGCTGTGTTGGCATAACAGGATTTTTCCTCTGTGTGGCCAGCTTCCAAGATGGCCCTAATGATCCCTGCTTCCTGATATACCATTGTATAATCCTTTCACACATTGTGTGGCCAATAGAATGTGGTGGAAGTGATGGATCATTTCCAAGGATAGGTTATAAAAGACATTGTGGCTTTTGCCTCTTCTCTGTCCCTTTGTGCTGCCCTCCCCTCTCCCCGCTCCACCTCTTGCTCATTCAGAGTAGTTAGCTGCCATGTTGTGAATGGCTCTATGGAGAGGCGCATGTAGTGAGAAATTGAGGCCTCCTGCCAACAGCTAACAAGGAACTGAGGCCTCTAGCCAACAGTGTGTGACTGAGTCTTCTTGGAAGCAGATTTTCCAGCCCTTGTCAAGTTTCCAGCTGTAAACTACTGGCCCATCGACATCTTGACTGCAACCTCATGAGATATCCTGAGCCAGAACCACCTAGCTAAGCTGCTTCTTGATTGCTGAACCTCAGAAACTGTGTGAAAAAAATAAATGCTTGTTTTTTAAGATGCTAAGTTGGGGGTAATTTGTTATGCAGCAATAATATACTCTTCCTCCTTAAACAACTTGAGAACATATAAATATGTAAACAATGATTTTTAGACATTGGATGGCAGGTGGCATCAGACTGATCCCTGAGAGAATGGAAACAAATGAGGTAAGCCCTTCTATGACACCAGTTCACAGTAGAGCCTAGAGGTTGTTTATAGGCTGCAGTGCAAGGAGGAGGAACCAAAACAGAGCCCACCTTTGTTGAGATTAGGAAATAAAGACAAGTGTTTGGGAAGGCCAAGATGGTTAGAATTGCAGGGCAGAGTGCCAGAGAGAAGAGACTTGGGGGAAGAGGGGTGAGTATATAGGTAAGTAGAAAAGTGCACTCAAGCATGAAAACATTCTGGAGATCTGCAAAGGGTGCTTCTTGAGTTTTTGGCTGTGTTATGATCTGTAGATGCATGACAAGACCTAGTCAAAGTCAGGGAAAGAACTACTGGAAAGCAGTAAGAAAACAATTTCCAGAATTCATACAAGGCATTAATAGTTTGTGTCTAGACTATCCAGAGTCTAAAGACCTTGTAATACATGAGGCATTGGGAAGAGTCCTCAGAAGGCTTTGAGTGGTCCCAAGTAACTTAACTGTGCACCAGAATAAAGTCCAGCATTAGAGGAATGCAAGACAATTCAGAATCCAACAATAAAATTTATGGTTTTAATCATTGACTCAAAAATTATAATGCTTGTTTCACCTTAAATAAGGACAGATCAGTAAGGAAATAGAGGACTTGAACAGCATTATAAGCCAGTTAGACTTAATAGACATACACAAAACACCCAGTAAGAGCAGAATACACATTTTTTTCAAGTGCACATGAGACATTCTACAAGGGATAGTCCATATGTTAGACTACAAAAAAATCTCAATACATTTTAAATAATTGAAATCATAAAAGTATCTTCAGTCACAGTGGAATGAAGCTAGAAGTCAATAAGAATACCGGAAAACTCACAATTATGTAGAAATTAAACAACACACTCATAAATAACAGGTCAAAGAAGAAATCACAGGGGACATTAGAAAATAATTACAGACAAATGAAAATGAAAACACAGTGCACCATAATGTAATGAGATACAGCAAAAGCAGTGCTCAGAGGGAAATTTATAGCAGTAGATACCTATATTTAAAAAGAAGAACTCAAAAGAACTCAAATCTAATTTTTCACCTTACGGAAAGTAGAAAAAGAGGAGCAAATCAAACCCAAAGCAAGCCAAAGAAAGGAAATAATAAAGATTAAAGTGGAGATAAGTGAAAATAGAGTATAGGAAACAATATGATCAACAAAACCAAAAGTTGGTTCTTTGAGATCAACAAAATTGACAGACCTTTACCTAGACTGACAAAAGGGGAAAAACGGAAAGACACATATAACTAAAATCAGAAATGAAAGTGGAGATATTGCTGCTGACCTTAAAGAAATAAGGAAGGTTATAAAATAATACAATGAACAACTGTATATCAACAGATTGGATAACCTACATGAAATGGACATATTCCTAGAAACACAGATTACCAAAACTGACTCAAGAAACAATAGAAAATATGAACTGATGTATAACAAGCAAACAGATTGGATTAAGAATAATAATTTAAAAATCCCTCCCAAACAAAGAAAAGTCCAGGACCAGATGGCATTACTGATGAATTTTATCAAACATTTAAAGAAGAATTAACACAAATTCCTCTGAGACTCTTCCCAAAAATAGGAGAACAGAGAATACTTCCTAACTCAGTGAGACCAGCATTACTCTAATATCAAAGCCGGACACCATGAGAAATAATATGGAAACTATAGATTGATATCCTTATGAGTATCGATGCAAAAATCCTCAACAAAACACTAAGACGCAACCAACAATATATTCAAATGGTTATATGCCATGTCCAAGTGGGATTTATCCAGGTGGGAATGCCAGAGCAGTTCAATGTAGGAAAATCAATCAGTGGAGGAGGAAGGGAAACAAGCAAACAGACATCACTAGTTAGTATGGGAGACTTGACAAAATGTAATAGAAACACTCTAGAACTAGGAAGAGAAGGGAACTTCTTCAATAGATAAAGGAATTTATGAAAAAACCACAACTAACATCCAATTCAGTAGTGAAAGACTGAAAACTTTTCCCTATGATCAGGAACAACACAAGGGTGCCTATTTTCTTTTTCTTTCTTTCTTTCTTTCTTTCTTTCTTTCTTTCTTTCTTTCTTTCTTTCTTTCTTTCTAAGATTTTATGTATTTATTTGAGACAATGAGCAAGAGAGAGCACAAGTGGGAGAAAGAGCAGAGGAAGAGGTAGAAATAGACCCCCCCCCCCCCACTGAGCAGGGAGCTCAATGTGGGGCTTGATCCTGGCACTCTGGGATCATGATCTGAGCTGAAGGCAAATGCATTACTGACAGCCACCCAGGCACCCCAAGGGTGCCTATTTTCACATTGCTATTCAACATTGTGGTAGTAGTTATAGCCAGAGAAGTTAGGCAAGAAAAAGAAAACATCCAAATTGGAAAGGAAGAAGTAAAGTTATTTCTATTTGTAAACAGCATGATCCCATATATAGAAAACCCCAAAGAATCCACGAAAACCCACTAGAGCTAATACACAAATTCAGAAAAATTGTAGGTGCAAGGTCAACACACAATAAATTGCGTTTTGTATACCAGTGGTAAATAATCCAAAAAGGAAACTAAGAAAACTGTTCCATTTAATATTGTCCAAAAGCATAAGGAGTTGAAAGATTGGTGTGCTGAAAACTATAAAACATTGTTGAGAGAAATTAAAGACCTAAATAAATGGAAAGACATTCTGTGTTTATAGATTGGAAGACTTAATATTGTTGAGGTGTCAATACTATGCAAAACAAGGTATAGATTAAATGCAATCTTTATCAGAATTTTAGTGAGCTCTTTGAAGAACTGGAAAAGCAGATTCTTAAATTCATACGAAATTGCAGTGGGCCCAAATAGCCAAAACTCTGTTCTTGAAAATGAATAGAGTTGGAGGTCTCATACTTCCCCATTTCAAAGCACTATAAAGCTACAGTAGTCAAAACAGTGTGGTACTGACGTGAGGATAGACATAAACCAATGGAATAGAATTGAGAGGAGAGAAACAAATAAATAAAACTTATACTGTATATAACATATATATATATATATATATCTACAATGATCATATCTACAAATGATCTTTGACGAGAATGCCACGACCACTCAATTCAAGAAGGAACAATTCTTTAACAGATAGTTTTGGGAGAACTAGATATCCACATGCAGAAGAATAAACTTGGATCCCTACTTCACACTGCATTAAAATATCAACTCTAAATGGATCAATGACCTAAATATAAGAATTAAAATCCTGACAACTCAACAACAAAACTACAAACAACCCAATGAAAAATGGGGAAAGGACTTGAATCGACAATTCTCTAAAGAAGGTATACAAATGACCAATGTGCATGTGGGTTTTTTTTTTTAATTTTTAAATTTTTTTAGTTTTTAGATTTTAAAAAATTTATTTATTTGAGAGAGAGAATGGACAGGGAGAGCGGTAGAGGGAGAGGGAGAAACACACTCCCTGCTGAGCAGGGTGCTTGATGTGGGGCTCGATCCCAGGATGCTGGGATAATGAACTGAGCCGAAGGCAGATAGATGCCCAACCAAATGAGCCACCCAGGCACCCCGGCCTATATACATATGAAGAAATACTCAGCCTTGTTAATGAAAGGGAAATGCAAATGCAAGCCACAATGACATAGCACTTCATGCCCACTAGAATGGCTAGAGTAAAAAACAAAAACAGTAACAAGTGTTGGTGAGGATGTAGAAACAAATGCTTGTACATTGCTGGTGGGAATGTAAAATGGTTCACCTTCTGTGGAAAACAGTTTGGCAGTTCTTTAAAAAATTAAACATAGAATTAGCATATGACCCAGTCATTCCTAGGTGTATGCCCCAAAGAACTGACAACAGGTACTCATACATATGTACACACTTGTTCATAGTAATACTATTTACAGTAGTCAAATAATGGAAGCAGCCCAAATGCCTGTAGATGGATGAATGGATAAACAAATTTTGGTATACACATACTATTGACTATTATTCACCTATCTATAAAAAAAAAATCAAAACAAAACTGAAGTACTGATACATGCTGCAGTGTGGTGAACCTTGGCAACATTTTGCTAAGTGAAATAAGTCAGACACAAAGGTTGCATATTGTATGATTCCATTTATATGAAATATCCATAATGAGTACACCTATATAAACAGAACTCAGATTGGTGTTTTCCAGGGCCTAGGGGTAAGGGAAATAGGGAGCAGCTGCATAATGGGTACAGAGTTTCTTTTTGGGGTGATAAAAATGTTTTGGAACTAGATAGAGGTGGTAGTTGCACAACATTGTGAATGTACTAAATGCTGCTGATGTGTTCATTTAAAAATGTTTAATTCAATGTTATGTCAATTTCACCTCAAAAAAAAAAAATTTAAGGAGTTGGCTTCAAGATGGTGATGTAGGAGATTCTGAGCTTGCTCCTCCCATAACAAATAAACAACTACATATGTTACGATTTCCTCTGAAAAAGACCACAAGACTGGATGAACAAAGCCTCTTCAGCAAAGGACAAAAAAGATAGCCTTGAGATGGGGAGAAGAGGCAGAGACATCATCTTGCGAAAACACCCATCCCAGGTGTGATACACAGTCAGGAGGGAACTCAGAAATACAAAACTTTTCCCGAGGAGCAGGAGGTTGGTGCTTCACAACAGGCATCCCAATCCTTAGGTACTGTATTAGAGAGATAAGCCACTGAAACACCAGGCTTTGACAACCACCTGGGATTATATCCAGAGAAACCATAGAACTAGGGAATGGAGAACTCACTCTTAAAGTGTTCGCACATATACTCACCCCAGGACCAGCACAAAAATACCAATTTGAAAAGTGCCTTTGTGAAGAAGACCCACTTGGTGATTTTAAGGCATCTGTCAGGCAGGAAACTGTTGGGACTCTCTCTGGAGGTGGAGACATTAGTGGGTGCCATATTTGTGACCTCATCCTACCTTGCTAATGTTGGTGCTGGTGGGAACCATTTTGTAATTGTATGTCAAATTGCCGAAGCCAGTGGGTGCACCCAGCTGAGAACCCTGCCCACTCCCACTGTGCAATCACATGTTGGCAGCCAGGTGAAAGTTCCACACAGCCACATGCTGCAGCTGAGTCAGGTGCCAGCCTCACTCACCCTATGCTGCAGACATGGTGTCACCACAGTAGACAGTGCATACAGCCCACATAGGGGATTTAGCTCTGGTGGTCAGAGGGGATTTTGCTTTTGAGGTGCATGTGACATCTCCTACCCAAGGCTAGGAGAGGTAGTTGATTTGCCTGATCTGTAGAAACAAACAAGAGCCAGGCAAAAGGAGGTGACAGAGAATATATTCCAAATGAAAGAACAAGATAAAACATCAGACAATGACATTAATGAAATGGAGATAAGCAAATCAACCTGATAAAGAATTCAGAGTTATAGGCCATAAAGATTCTCACTGAACTTTGAAGAATAGATGAACACAGTGAGATCCTTCATAAAGAGACAGTGTAAGAAAGCTCAAACAGAAGTTATAGAGCCGAAGAGTGAAATAACTGAGAACTACACTAGACAGGTTTAGCAGCAGCCTGGATGAACTGAATATTGGATCAGTGAGCTGATGATCAGCTGATGACAAAGCAGTAGAACTCATGTAGAGACAGTAGTGAAAAGAAAAAAGAATTTAAAAAAATGAAGATAAGGGATCCTTGCGACAACATCAAGTGCAGTAACATTCACTTTATATGGGTCCTAGAAAGAAAGAAAGAAAGGGGCAGAACACTTTTCTGAAGAAATAATGGCTGAAAACTTTCCTAATCTGGGGAAGGAAATAAACATACACGTCCAGGAAACTCGGCGAATTCCAAATAAGATGAAGCCAAAGAGATACACATCAAGATACATTATAATTAAAATGGTTAAAGTTAAGGAGAGAACCTTAAACATAGCAAGAGAAAAACAACTTATTACATAAAAAGGAAACCTCATAAGGCTATCAGCAGAGTTTTCAGCAGAAACTTTGCAAGCCAGAAGCGGGTGGCATGACATATTCAAAGTGCTGAATGGAAAAATAATTCAAAAATTCTTTATTTGGCAAGGCTATTCAGAATTGAAGGAGGGATTAAGAATTTTTCAGATAATCAAAAGCTAAAGGAGTTCATCACTATTAAACCAGTCTTATAAGAAATGCTTAAAGGGATTTATCTAAACAAAAGAAATGGCATTAATAACAATATATGAAAGTAAAAATCTCTTTGGAAAAGGTAAGTATATATTAAAAGTAGTGGATCAGGGGTGCCTGCGTGGCCCAGTCATTTAAGTGTCCAACTCTTGATTTCGGCTCAGGTTCTGATCTCAGGGTTGTGAGATTGAGCTCCCCATGAGGCTCTGAGCTGGGTGTGGAGCCAGCTTGAGATTCTCTCTCTTCCTCTCTGCCCCTCCCCACCCAAAAGAAAAGTAAATAAATAAAAGTAGAGGATCAGTCACTTATAAAGCAAGTAGGAAGCTCAAGAAAAGACAAAAATAGTAAAGTTAACTAAAACTATGATAGTTAAGGGCACCTGGGTGGCTCAGTTGTTAAGTGTCTGCCTTCGGCTCAGGGCATGATCCCAGAATCCTGGGATCAAGCCCCACATCAGGCTCCTCCGCTGGGAGCCTGCTTCTTCCTCTCCCACTCCCCCTGCTTGTGTTCCCTGTCTTGCTGGCTGTCTCTATCTCTGTCACATAAATAAATAAAATCTTTAAAAAATATATTTTGGAATATGTTCAAATTTAATTGCTAGCAATTCAAAGTAGCCCATTCTATACATAGTAAGTTATATATGAATCTCATGGTAACCACAAAGCAAAAATTTACAACAAATACACAAAAGAAAATGAGAAAAGAATCTGAACATAACAGTAAAGAAAGCCATCAAACCACAAGGGAAGAGAAAGAAGAAGGGAACAGAGGAACTATGACAACAGCCAGAAAACAATGAGCAAAATGGAAATAAGTACATACTTATAAATAATCACTGTAACTGTAGATGGACTAAACTCTCCAATCAAGACACAGGGGTGGAATGGGGGAAAAAAAAAAAAGAAAGCAAGACCTATCTATATGCTGCCTACAAGAATCTCACTTCGGAAGT
Organism: Ursus americanus; assembly: GCF_024610735.1. NCBI lineage: Eukaryota > Metazoa > Chordata > Mammalia > Carnivora > Ursidae > Ursus > Ursus americanus. Next base: position 57,096,278 of record NC_142135.1, read on the forward strand.
AAGGACATACACAGACTAAAAATGAAGGGATGGAGAAAGCTATTCCATGCAAACAGGAATGAAAAGAAAGCTGGAGGGGTTCCTGGCTGCTCAGTTGGTGGAGCATGTGACTCTTGATCTCAGGGTCATGAGTTGAAGCCCCTTGTTGGGTGTAGAGCTTATTACAAAAAAGAAAAGAAAGCTACTATAGCCATACTCACAGCAAACAAAATAGACTTTAAAATAATAATTATAATAATAGACAAGGGTATTACATAATGATAAAGGAGTCAATCCAACAAGTAGACATGACATTAATAAATATGTCTGCATCCAACATAGGAACATCAAGACATATAAAACAAATATTAACAGACCTAAAGGGGAGGAATTGATAGCAATACAATAATAGTAGGGGACTTTAACACCCCACTTATATCAATGAATAGATCATCCAGACAAAATTAATAAGGAAACATCAGCCTTAAATGACACCAGATGGACTTAATGTATTCAGAACATTCCATTCAAAAGCAACAATACACAGTATTCTCAAATGCACATGGTATATTCTCTAGGCTAGATCACATGTTAGGCCACCAGTTAAGCCTCAGTAAATTAAAAAAAGATTGAAATTCTATTGAGCATTTTTTCTGATCAAAGTAGTATGAAATTAGAACTCAAGTACAAGAACAAAACTTGAAAAACCACTAAAATGGGGAGTTTGAATGACATGCTACTCAACATTTTTGTCATTGAAGATAGCAAATAAATAGTGAGAGACAAATGAAAATAGAACTCTGACGTACCAAAATCTTTGGGATACAGCAAGAGCAATTCTAAGAATATTATAGTAATACAGGACTACCTCAAGAAACAAAAATCTCCAGCAATCTAACTTTATACCTGAAGGAGCTAGATAAAAAGAACAAATGAAGCTCAGAGTTAGTAGAAGAAAAGAAATAGCAGAGATCAGAGCAGGAATAATTGAATAGAGACTGAGAAACAATAGAAAAAATTAATAAAGCTAAGAAATGGTTCTTTGAAAAGATAGTTGACAAACTTTTAGTTAGACTAGCCAAGAAAAAAAGAAGGTTCTAATAATCAAAATCAGAAATTGAAAGAGGAGAAATTATAGCTGACACCACAGAACAAAGGATCATAAGAGACCACCGAGAAATGTATGCTAACAAATTGTATAACCTAGAGGAAATGGATAAGTTCCTAGGAACATACAATCTCCTAGGACTGAATCATGAAGAAATAGAAAATCTGAATGAACCCACTACTACTAAAGAGATTGATCAGTAATCAAAAATCTCCCAACAAGCAAAAGTCCAAGACCAGATGGTTTCAGTGGTGATTTCTACCATACAGTCAAAAAGATTTAATACCTATCTTTCTCAAACTCTTCCAAAAAATCGAGGAGGGAATACTTCCAAACTCATTTTATGAGGCCTGCATTACCCTGATAGCAAACCAGACAAGGACACCACATAAAAATTTTAAAAAAATTACAGGCCAGTATCATTAATGAATATTGATGCAATAATAATAATAATAATAATAATAATAATAATAATAATAATTCTTCTTCTCCTTCTCCTTCTCCTTCTCCTTCATTTTTATTTTATTTGACAGAGAGAGATAGAGAGGGAACACAAGTAGGGGGAGTGGGAGAAGGAGAAGCAGGCTTCCTGCCAAGCAGGAAACCCAATGTGGGGCTTCATCTGAGGACCCTGGGATCACGACCTGAGCCAAAGGCTGATACTTAACCACTGAGCCACCCAGGTGCCCCCAATGCAGAAATTCTTAACAGAATATTAGCAAACTGAATTCAATAATATGTTAAAAGGATAATAAGCCATGATCAAGTGGGATTTATTTGAGGGATGCAAGGATGGTTCAACATCCACAAATCAACCAACAGGATACACCACTTTAACAAAATGAAGGAAAGAATTTTATGATCATCTTTATAGATGCGGAAAAAGCATTTGGCAAATTTCAACATATATTTTTGATAAAAACTTTCAATGAAGTGGGTACAGAGGGAACATACTTCAACATAACAAAGGCCATATATAGTAAACCCATAGTTAACATCATACTCGGTGGTAAGCAGCTGAAAGCCTTCTCTCTAAAATCAGGAACAAGACAAGGATGCCAACTCTCACCACTTTTATTCGACATAGTGTTGGAAATCCTAGCCACAACAATTGGTAGGAAAAAGAGATAAAGAGCCTCCAGTTTGAAAAGGAAGAAGTAAAACTGTCACTACTTAAAGACGACATGGATGCTATATATAGAAAACCTAAAAGACTTCACCAAAACCTGTTAAAACTAATAAATGAATTCAGTAAATTGATGCAATACAAAAATCAACATAGAAATCTGTGGAGTTTCTGTAATGAGTTATCAGAAAGAATAATTAAGAAAGCAGTCCCACTTATAATTGTCTAAAAAAGAATAAAGTACCTAGGAATAAATTTAACCAAGGAGGTTTAAGACCTATACACTGAAAACTAAGACATCATGAAAGAAATTGAAAAGGACACAAATGTAAATAAATACCATGCTCATGGAAGAATTGATATTAAAATGTCCATACCACCCAAAGCAATCTGCAGATTCAGTACAATCTCTATCAAAATTCAAACGGCATTTTTGACAAAGCTAGACCAAATAATTCTAAAATTTATATGGAACCACATCCTCACCAATACTTCTTTTTTTCTTTTTTTCTCCTTCGTTCCATCCTTCCTTCTTTTTTCTTTTTGCTTCTCTTCTCTTTTCTTGTTAGTGGTCATTCTAACGGGTGTGAAATGGTATTTCATTGTGGTTTTGATTTGCATTTTTCTGATGATTAGAGATGTTTAGTATCTTTTCATATGCTTTTTGGCCATTTGTGTATCATCTTTGAAGAAATATCTATTCAAGTTCCTTGCCCATTTTTTAATTGGGATTTATTTTTTTGTTGCTCTTGTTGAGATGTAAGAGTTCTTTATATATTCTGGATATCAGTCCCTTACCCAGGTATGTGATTTGCAATGGAAACAACCTTTTTTTAAAAAAAGATTTTATTTATTTATCTGTGTGAGAGAGAGAAGAGAGAGCATGCACACAAGCAGGAGGAGTGGCAGGCAGAGAGAGAAGCAGACTCCCTGCTGAGGAAGGAGCCTGATGTGGGACTTGATTCCAGGACCCTGGGATCATGACCTGAGCCGAGGGTGGATGTTTGACTGAGCCACCCAGGTGTTCCTGGAAACAACTTTTTTTTTTTTTAAAGATTTTATCCATTCATTTGAGAGAGAGGGAGGGGGAGGGGCAGAGGGCAGGGGGAGGGGCAGAGGGCTGAGCAGGGAGCCTGACATGGGTCTTGATCCCAGGACCCCGAGATCATGACCTTAGCTGAAGGCAGATGCTTAACCAACTGAGCCACCCAGGTGCCCCTGGAAACAACTTTTGAGAAGCAAAGTCAGAGAATTTATTTTCAGCAGACTTGCACTGCAAGAAATCTTGGAGTTATTTCGGCAGAAGGAAAGTACTAACAGGTAGGAATTTGGATCTGTGAAAAGGAATAAAGAGTGCAAGAAATGGCTTAATATGGGGTAAACATAAAATATATTTTCTTAATTTTTAAACTTTTCAAAAGATAGTTGATTATTTAAAACAAAGATAATAACAATGAATTGGTGGCTTATAGCATACATGGAAATAGATTGACTGATGTCAGTAGCATAAGGAATGGTACAGGAGAAAGGAAAGTATAGTATTGTTAGGTGCCTGTACTGTGTCCAAAGTGGTATAATATTTATTTGAGTGTAGGCTTTTATAATGTAGAGCCATTGCTATTTAAAAATTAAGAAAAATTACTTATAAGCCCATGGGGGAGATGAAATTGAATATTAAAAACTAATCAGCCCACAAGAAGGTAGGCAAAGATGAAAAAAAATAAAGAAGAGATGGGACAAAAATAGCAAAATAGTAGATTTAAATTTCACCTTTTTGATAATTAAATATAAATGATCTAAACAATCTAGTTAAAAAGTAAAGATACTCAGATTGGCTAGAAAAGTAATACTCAAATATATGGTGTCAAGAAACTTACTTGGAATATAAAGGTAAAAATAGACTTTTTAAAAAGTATAAGGATGGGGGCGCCTGGGTGGCTCAGCCATTAAGCGTCTGCCTTCAGCTCAGGTCATGATCCCAGGGTCCTTGGATCGAGCCCTGCATCGGGCTCCCTGCTCAGCGGGAAGCCTGCTTCTCCCTCTCACATTCCCCTTGCTTGTGTTTCCTCTCTCATGGTCTCTCTCTGTCAAATAAATGAATAAAATCTAAAAAAAACAAAAGTACAAGGATGGTCTGCATCTGGCTCATGTGTAGTAACAGGGACTATATTTATACTCATCATGGAACAGTCCTCTGCCCCACAAAACAAAGTACAGCAAACCGTGGTTCCGAAGACACTGCATATGAGGCAGTGATGGCCAGTGATCCTTGAGTGGGGAGAAACAAGTGAGGTGAGCCCTACAATTGTCCCGGCCTACTGCGCTGAGAGACTTCACCAGGATGTGGCACAGGCAGTAAGAACTGAGATGTGGAGTTTGGCACATCCTTCTGGTTGAGGTGATGTTGTTGCTCTGGAACTGAGTCACAAATTAGAAAAGCAAGAGAACAAAGTATTTTCAAGTCACTTAACTGCATCCCAGAACAAAGTTCAGAAAGATTTGTAGGAGTGGGAAATACCAGCATACATAAGTTAAAATTCGTAGTGTATGTCATTCAGTTAAAGACTCTCATATATGCACAGGATCCTAAAACCATGACCCATAATGAAAATAATCACAGGGACACAGAATTGACACAGATGATAGAATTAGCAGAGGATGTTAAAAGTGTTTGTTGTAATTATATTCCGTATGTTCAGAAAGTCAGAAACATGTAAGATGCAAAAAGATCCATATAGAACTGTTAAAGATGAAAACTATACATCTGAGATGAAGAATACACTGGATGAGGTAAATGGTAGATTAGATATTTCAGGAAAAGAGATTATTGAACTTGAAGGCATAGCAATAGAAACCATCCAGTAGAAACATACAGAGAAGAGAGAGGGAGAAAACATCAATTAGCTGTAGGATACCTTCAAAAATCAGATATATAAGTAATTAGAGTTCCTAAAAGAGGCAGGTTACATAAAAATATATTTCCATTAGTAGTGGCCAAAACCTTTCCAAATATGTTTCATTAAGATGAAACCATAGACCAGAACTTTCCAAATAAGTTTTATTAAGATGAAACTATAAGAAAGTTCAATGAGCTACCAAGTATAAGAAATATAAAGGAAACTACACCAAGGCTCATCATAATCAAATTACCAAATACAAGTGATAAAGAGAAAATCTTAAAAGCAGTCAGAGGAAAAAAAAAGACATGATCAAGTTGTATGCATAGGAACAAAGATAAAGATGACATTAGATTTCTTTTCAGAAATAATATAAGCAAGAAAACAGTAGAATAGCATCTTTAAAGTACTGAAAGATGAAAAATAATCTCCCTAGATTCTATATCTGGCAAAAATACGTTTCAGAAACCAACATGAAAAAATTCATTTTCAGACACAGAAAAGCTGAAGAAATTCAATGCTGTCACCCCCCGCCACACACGTCGGGAAAGTTTTTAAGTCTCTCCTTCAGACAGCCGGAAAATGATGCCAATTGAATTAAAAAAAAAAAAAAAAAAAAAAGAATGCAAGAAATGGTAACTACTTGGGTAAATATATAGAATTTGTTTCTTATTTAATCTCTTTAAAATGTAATTGTTTAAAGTCAAAATATTAACAAGATACTGTATGTATGATACATAAAAATAAAATGTGTGATAACAGTAGCTTAAAGACCAAGGGAGAAATGGAAGTATATTATAAGACTCTTAAGCTCTACATTAGGTGGTGTAATGTAAGGTAGACTGTGGTAAATTAAAGATATTGTAAACTCACTAAAATAGGAAACTAAAGAGTTATAAGTAATAAGCAAAGAAAAGTAGATAGAATTTAATCATACAGAACAATTCCAACAGAAGTCATGACAACATGAAAAGGGAAAGATCAGCTGGGACAAACATAAATGGCAAGATGATATGTTCTAATGAGTAAGATGAAATGTTCTAAGGAGTAACTGCATTAAATATAAATATAAACAAATATAATATTCTCAGCACCCCAATTTAAAGGCCAAGATTGAAGCAAAAGCGAGATCCAGCTGTATACTTGCCTACAAGAAGCACTTTTAACTATATACACAAATAGGTTAAAAGTAAAATGTGGAAAATGGTAGAACATGGTGACCTATTTGAAAGAAACTTGGAATGAGTTTATTAGTTTTAGACAAGGGAGATTTCAGTGTTATCTGGGATAAAGAAGGTCATTTCATAAAAATAATGGGGGCAGTGAATTAAGAGGACATAACAGGTTTAATGTTTTCACACCTAATAGCCGAACTTCAAAACATGCAAAAAAAAAAAATTTATAGAAATGCAAGGAGAAATTCACAATTAGAGATTTCAGTGATCCCTCTCAGTAATTGATATAAGTGGACAGAAAATTACCAGAGGTACAGTTGAGTTGGATACTACTGTCAACCAACTTGACCTAACTAGATTTACAGCACACTCCACTCAAGAAGGGCGGAAGACACATTTGTTCAGAAGTTTACACAGAACATTTACCAAGATAGACTATGTTTACTAAGATAGAACCATAAAAGAAGTCTCAATAAATTCAGAAGGATTCAATTCATAAAGAATCTTCTCAGACCACAGTGGAATTAAATTAGAAATCATTAATAGAAAGATCCTTGGAAAAATTCCCAAATATTTGGAAATTAAGTAGCATGCTTATAAGTAATCCATCATTAGAAGAAGAAATCAAGTGGGAAATTGGAAAATATTTTAAACTGAATGAGAACAGAAACAACATATTCAAGATGCCGCTAAAACAGTACTTAAAGGGAAATATATAGCTTTAAATGTCTGTATTAGAAAAGAAGAAAGATCTTAAGTAAATGACTTTAGTTTCCCTTAAAAGAGTAGAAAAAGAAGAGCAAATTAATTCCAAAGGAAACAGAAGAGCATAATAATCTGAATAGCCCTCTGTGTATTAAATAAATTGAAATTGTCATTAAAAATCTGCTTACAAAGAAAACCCCAGGGCTAGATAGTTTCACTGGTCAATTATATAAAACCAGTGAAGGAAGAAATAGGAAGGAAGTATAGGAAGAAATAATATCAATTCTACATCAACTTTTTAAAAATATTTGAAGTGGATGGAATTATTTTCTAAAGCCTATAATGCTAGCATTACTGGGAAACCAGAAGTGGGCAAAGACCGTAAGTAAACTTCAGAATACTACTATTTGTGAACTCAGATGCAAAAAATCTAAACCAGGGGCACCTGGGTGGCTCAGTCGTTAAGCGTCTGCCTTCGGCTCAGGGTGTGATCCTGGCGTTCTGGGATCGAGCCCCGCATCACGCTCCTCTGCTGGAAGTCTGCTTCTTCCTCTCCCACTCCCCCTGCTTGTGTTCCCTCTCTCACTGGCTGTCTCTCTCTCTCTGTCAAATAAATAAATAAAATCTTAAAAAAAAAAATCTAAACCAGATTTCAGCAAATCAAATTCAGCAGTGTATTAAAAGGTTAATATGTCATGACCACTTGGTGTTTCTCCCAGGAATGCAAGGTTGGTTTAACATAAAAAAAAAAAATCAGGATGCCTGGGTGGCTCAGTGGGTTAAGCATCTGTCCTGAGCTCAGGTCCAGATCCCAGGGTCCTGGGATCGAGTCCCACATTCGGCTCCCTGCTCAGCGGGGAGCCTGCTTTTCCCTCTGCCTGCCGCTCCCCCTGCTTGTGCTCTCTCTCCCTCTGACAAATAAATAAAATCTTTAAGAAAAATCAATATGATTCATCATATTTAGAAACTGAAAAGTAAAAATCATGATCATCTCAGTAGATGCAAAAAAAATCATCTGAGTGGTCCAATAAATATTCCTGATTAAAAAAAAAAAAAAAAGAAACCCTTTAGCAAACTAGGAATAGAAGTGAGATTCCTCAATCTGATAATGGACATTCATGACAAACCTAATTTACTGACATTGTACTTACTGGTGAATGATTGAATACTTTTTTTATACAATCAGAAGCAAGGTAGAGATGTTTACTTTCACCAGTCTTATTCAACATTGTCCTGGGGGTTCTTGCTAATGCAATCAGGGAAGAAAAAAAAATGGTATTCATATGGGAAAGGAAGGAATAAAATTAACCTTATTCATAGATGGCCCGATTATCTATGTCAAAAATCTCACAGACTCTTACTAGCACTAATTGAATGAGTTCAGTAAAGTTGAAGTATACGAGATTAATATACAAAAATCAGGTGGGTTTCTGTAAAGTAGCAAGGAGCTATCAAATTGAAATAGAAATTGCCATTTAAAAAATTAAAAAAACATGAAATACAGTAAATCTAACAAAATGTTAAAGAAAATTGAAAACTATAGAATACTGTTGAAAGTGAAGGATATGTAGTAAATACGTTGAGAGATATAATTGATACAAATTCTGTATTTTGAATTGAACTATGTGCTAAAATTTATTTGTAATCCCTGAATCAGTACTTGCAGTGCTTTGCAGAGTGGCACAAAATTTGAGTTGCCTGATGTGCACAGTTCGAACTGAGGATGAACATTGTTTTCTTGTTTTAGCTCTCATGCCTTACGCAAGTGTCCTTTCCTTGCTGTGTTTAGTGCCACATTTTTAGCATTTTTATGTTTTTTGTTGGTGATTTAGCTGTTTAAAATGTCTCCTGAGCATGGTGCTGAAGTGTTGTGTAGTATTCCTAAAGCACAAGAAAGTTGTGATGTGCCTTTTGGAGAAAATACATGTATTTAGATAAACTCTGAGTTCAGTGTTAATGAATCAATGATATGTACTAAGTGGGGGATCTATAACCAGAAACACACAAAAAACAAGGTTATATATTGATGGAGAAAAATACTATGACTAGAGGTTTGTTGGAACCTGTCTTTCCCCTAGCAGCTGTGGTTTAATATTTGATATTTCACTGTTCATGGTGACATTAGAAAACATAATTATCATTGAGATGTTATATATATTATTTCAATATTGACAGTTAACTGTATAACCTGTACAGGAGTTGGAAAGCTCAACTTTGTTAAAATGTTGATTTTTACCAAATTAATCTGTAGACTCAAGGGAATTCTTCCCTAATCCTTGCAGGCATTTTTGCCTAAAATAAAATCATATATAAATGCAAGAACTTAGAATAGCCAAAAACAAGTGTGAAAAAGAACAGTGTTGGGGGGCCAACACTACCTAATTTCAAGAAATATTATAAAGCTGCAGTAAAAGCAGCATTGGCTTAAAAATAGACAAATAGATCAATGAAACATAAAAGATAGTCCAGAAATAAACCCACTTACATATCGATAACTGATTTTGACAAAGCCATAAAAAGCAATACAGTGGAAAAAATAATAGCATTTTTCACAAATAGTGCTTGAGCACTAGACATTGATCTACAGAAAATGGAATTGAATTCATATTTTGCACCACGTACAAAAATTAATTCAAAATGGCCCAGAGACCTAAATGTGCAACCTAAAACTATCAAGCTTCTGGAAGAAAACATGGGGGAACATCTTTGAGAACTTAACTAGGTAATGATTTCTTAGATACAACACCAAGAGCACAATATGTAAATGGACAAATTATCAAACTAGATGCTATTAAAATTAAAGTCTGCTCTTCAAAAGACACTGGTAAGAGAATGAAAAGAGATGCCACATTCTGGGAGAAAATCTTTGTGAAACATATACCTAATAACTTATATTTAGAATAAAACAATAAGAAAAATGACCCAATTAAAAATGAATAAAATATTCAGATGGATGCTTCATTACAAGATAAATACAGATAGTGTGTAAAAAATGAAAAGATGATCAACATATGTAGTCAATAGGGAAATGCAAATGAAAATTACAGTGAGATACCATTACATAGCTGTTAGAATGGCTAAAGTTAAGAAGACTGACCATATCAAATAGTGGTAAGGCTACACTGTATTTTAGCGGTGTTTAAATCCCAAGGTGGCTTCATTTGCAGAAGTCAGGGGTTGTAGACATGGCACTTATTGCCTGCTTTGAGTCAGGTCCTTGAGCATCTTCTTGTTTTTCAGAACTTTGGTGGCCCCGTAAAGACTAGAAAGGACAATAGCAGAGTCTAAAACTTTTACACTGTAAGCTATTCCTTACTTCTGGTATGGCTTTGTAAAATAATTCGTTAAATATAAAGGTTATATGTATACATATTCATGGTAAAAAGGTAAAACAGTGTGGTACTACAAAGTAGAAAGTGAGGATTCTCCAGATGCCTGGGTGGCTCAGTCGGTTAAGTATCTGCCTTTGGTTCAGGTCATGATCCCAGGGTCCTGGGATTGAGTCCCACATCAGGCTCCTTGCTCAGCGGGGAGCCTGCTTCTCCTTCTGCCTTCCGCTTCCCCTGTCTGTGCTCTCTCTCTGTCAAGTAAATAAATAAAATCAAAGGGAAAAAAAAAAGAAAGTGAGGATTCTCTCTGTTCCCTGCCAGTTGCATTTCTTCTTTAATGCATGGGCACCTGTTTGATTTAAAAAAGAATTAAAATAAGATCAGACAGTAAGCTGTCCTGTTTTTCATTTAACACTTTGTAATGTTTTCCGTGTTAGTGCATAAGCTCTATACCTCATCTTTTCAAGGTTGCACATCCCATTGTAGTTTATTTAACTAATTATTGATGGATAAATATTTAGCTTGTTTACAGTTCTTGAATTACCTTCTTGCTATGCAGATTGTCACTGTGTATCTTTTATGCAAGTCGTCCTGTAGTATGAATACCTGGATGTAGAATTGCTGTTCTAAAGATAGATGCAATTGAAACTTTTTTTTAGATTTACTTATTTATTTTAGAGAGAAACTGCGTGTGTGTGGGGTGAGGGGCAGAGGGAGAGGGAGAGAAACTCAGGCTGATTCTGCGCTGAGCGCAGAACCCATCACGGGACTCGATCTCTCAACCTTGAGATCTGAAACCAAGTGTCAGAGGCTTAACTGACTGCAACACCCAAGTGCCCTGCAATTGAAGCTTTAATCAGTATTGCCAGTTTGCTCACCAGAAAGTTTGTGCTAAGTTCTGTTTGCATCGGTAGAGTTTGCACCCATTTTCTTACATCCTTGCCAATACTTACATGTTCATTTTATCATCTTTATCAGTTTAGTGTGGTAAATTACATTTAACTGGAATTCAAATTTTTATTTCTTTAGACATTAGTTTTTTGAGCAGATGTGTTTATTCAAATTATATGAATACGTTTGCCCTTTTTTCTATTGGATTTAAAAAAATTATTTTATCATCTTTGTGTTTTATGGATGTTAATTTTTCTTTACATGTTGCAATTATTTCTCCAGTTTGTCGATTTTTGTAAGCATCATTTGTGGTATGTTTTGCTGGTATGGGAATTTTATATTTTTATGTTACTAAATCTGTCAGCTTATCCCATTATGATTTTTAGGTTTCCCTTCTTACCTAGAAAAGTCATTTGTCTTACAGGATTATGACAGATATTTAGCCAAATTTTCATGTGCTTTTCTCATATTTTTATATTTTACATTTTAATACTTACGGAATTTATTTTTGTGTTCATATGAGGTAGGAACTTAAATTTTTCCCTAATTGATAGGCAATTAGAACAGAACAGTTTGATCCTTGGGTAGTGATTTTGCTTGGACAACCTTAGGTTATAGTCTAATTTGAAGTTATATGGTTTGTCTTAGTTACAGATATGGAGAGATAATCCTATTTCTCCTAGAAGGCAAGAGCCTATGGAAGGCAAATTCCTTTGCTTTTTTGACTTTTTGTTTTATTTTTTCTTTTTATTTACTTGGGAATTAGGATGAGTCACTTCCAATAGCAGGGCATAGGGGAAGGGAATCCAGCAAAGAGACGTAGAAACTGTGTCCAAGTCATTTCTGGGACCAGGGATGGAAACGGATTCTTCTGTGGAGGGACTTGCCTTGGCAGGTGAGGTAGACTATGTATTAGCAACAACTCTGGCTGCAATTTAACTACTTTAAAAATGTTGCTACTGTTAAGTTCTGGCTTAGGAAACTTTTGGTGTTTTGGTGGATTCTGGTCAGTTTTTTCTGCTATTTCCTTCTATGCATTCTGCTAATTATCTACTTGAATTTGCTGGAATGTGATGTGTTTTATGTGCTTTCTCCTGCATGTGTGCTGTGAACAAGCTTGGATTGTCTTTCTCTCTTCTACCCTTACGAGCCTGGTGAATTCCTGCTTTACGTAACTCATCTAATCACCTCCTCTTGAAACCTGCCTTTCAGTACCTCCTTCACCTAAGAACTCCCGATAACAGCCTTATTATAGCACTCGTATTGTAGTACTGTATTTGTTTATTGTATGTGTCTGTTTCTTATACCATTCTCTGAGCTCTCTTGGGACAGGGATTTTGCCTGTTGATTAAAAACTCTCAGCTCCATTATTTTGGTATAGTTTGAAGATTTAAGTCCCAGAGAGTCAGAACATTTTATAAAAATACAAAAGTAGGGTATTTCTCAAAAAGACTAGAGTGTATCTGTTTTTTGTTGAATGTGCTGATACTGTTGTTACAAGTAGCTATTTACTAGTGTTACCTTGTCAAAGTGATGGGGAGTTTCACATAAACAAATTTCATATCAACAAAGATAGAATATTCCCTTACACAAGTAACAGAACTCTTAAATGTCTTTTATATCACAGATGGGAATTTTTCAGTGGAAACAAACTTATGATGTCGTAAGTCAGTGGGAAAAATAACAAATACATGCTTTGTACAGAATAGTAAAGAAGTCTGTTTGTGTGAATAAAATCAGCTTATCCTAACAGAACATTTTAACTCAGAATATTTTAGCTTGGAGGGCTACAAAAAAAAAGTTTATAAAACTATATCACTGTTTTCATAATCTGATGATAGTATGTTTTAACATATTATTTATAATCACAATAATAATGGATTCTTGTCATTGTTAACAGTTCTTGGATCAACTCATACAGTTATCCAGTAATATAAAAACAACTCTTATTCTTGTTTTACTGTCTAGGAAAGTGACCTTTAAATACTTTCTCAAACTCATATAGGTATCAGTAAGTGGCAAAGATACCCAAAACAGGCTCCGAACCATCATATAGCAGTTGCTCTCTCAAAATGACAAAGTCTTAGATTGTGAAATCCATTATCATTAATTTTATTTACTTCTAAGTAGGCTTCTATTCCAGGCACCAAACTGACTTGAAGCCAATTTCAAAATCTCTTCAGTGAAAACATTCTTAGGTCTCTTGAAAATGTATACCTATACAACAGTGTGTATTTCTCACTTTTTGCACTATTGACTTTTCTAAGAAGTTATATATAAATTAAACTTGTAGATCTCAATTTTTATAGATCAGTTTGTTTTATAGTTTCATAGACGCTTTATTAAAATTTTGGTTTAATTTTTTAAAAAAGGTTTATTGTTTATTTATTTTAGAGTAGTGAGATCGTGTGCCTGCATGATTGGGGGAGGGCAGAGGGAGAGGGAGAGAGAGAATCTCAAATAGACTCCCCACTGAGCGCAGAGCCCCACACGGGGCTTGATCCCATGATCCAGAGATCATGATCTGAACCAAAATCAAGAGTTGGTCACTCAACTCTCTGAGCCACCCAGGCATCCCAAAAATTTTGGTTTAATTTTTAATTATTGCTCTACCACTGAGCTCTGTCAGGTACTTAATACTAATAAGAATCCTGTTTAAATAGAGGCACAGCCATTTAAAGTAAAGTTTTAATCATTTTATAAATACATTACAACTAAGACTATTTTTAATTTTACCAAATTTAAACCTTTAAATTTTAGTTATAAAGCTCTGTGTGAGATCCTGTGTGTATTGCACACCTTTCACACTAAAACTTCAGCTATACATTAAAATGTTTTATAGGATTCATGTTATTTTTATGCAGCAAGAAGTCAAAGTTAATGGAATATAAGTTTAACACCATGTTATTAGTTGGCACTTTCCTTTAAAGGATTTAGATCAGGTTTTCTTACCAAACAAGTAGATAGAACTATAAACTTACTATTTTTTTAAAATTTAAGTTCAGTTAGCTGAATCATTTTAATGTATAAAAATCTATGCTCTTAAAAATTTTCACTATGGAATTGTCACATTGTGCTTGATACACTCCTAATATTTTTTGCGTTGTAGCAGATGAATATATAGCATTGCTGAGTTATGAAAATTATACAGTAGTATAAATGCTATTTAAGTGTTTTGCAAAATTGGCTGATTTTTTCCAGACTTTAATATTTTTCTCATTTTTAACAAATTGTCATTTTTCTTTGCTTCTTGATACAGATATGGGTATCTGTGTTATCTGTTTTACTTGAGTTATTTAATGCCATGGTATGCAAGGACCCAAACTAATTATAGCCCAAGTCACTTTGTATTTTATATGATGGCTGACTTTCTGGTGCAATTTATAAAATTTACAGTGGAATAAGTAAAATGCAGGCTTCCTCAAACCTCTCTTGACTTACTATTGTCTTTTTGTGCTGTTCCGAAAAGTAATAATTACTAGTTTTTTAAAAATTTGTTTGTTTTACGTGCCACTTAGAGTGGTTTAATTGTAGAATTGATTGTCAACTGCATTAATTAGTCCTACAGTTGGTTGCTTAGGTTCTCTTTTCTTTTACTTGTGTCGTACTAGGTATTTATGTAGTTTTTTAATCAAATAATTTCTTAATCGTAATGATTGTGATCAAATTATTGTATTAAATTATTGATCCCAAAAAGAGTATGAAAAAGTTAAGAGAATACTGTTTTGTTCATTAAATTTGCCATAAAAAGTTTATAAAGTTTCTAAAACCAGCTATTTCCATTCATTTAATGTATTTTCCGCACATTGTGACTAGTTTAATTGAGCAGAAAGTAGACCATTTGCATGTTTTATGCTTAGTTTTAAAATGTTTCTTGGTATTGATTAAGAGGAGATGAAAGAAAACTAAAAAGCAGTTAATGTGTCTATAAATGAGATGAGTGAATAATACAGGATAAAATAATATAGTATTAGGAATATTTTGAAGCTGTTATAATTGTGGTGGAATTTAGAATACCATACATTTAAAAATCTTAACCTCAAAACAACCTGCGAGTTAAGTAGGATAGATTTATTATACCCTTATCTTAAGGATAAAGCACCGAAGGCTTAGTTAAATTAAATAAAAATCATTAAGACCTTGCAGGTTAGGGAAGGATTTCTTTTTCTTTTTCTTTTCTTTTTTTTTAAAGATTTTATTTATTTATTGGACAGAGAGAGACACAGCTAGAGAGAGGGAACACAAGCAGGGGGAGTGGGAGAGGAAGAAGCAGGCTTCCCGCTGAGCGGGGAGCTTGATGCGGGGCTCGATCCCAGGACCCTGGGATCCCAGGACCCTGGGATCATGACCCGAGCTGAAGGCAGACACTTAATGACTGAGCCACCCAGGCGCTCCTAGGGAAGGATTTCTTAAACAAGACATAGCAAGCACAGACTGATAAATATAATATGTAAAATAATAGAAAAAAAGACAGGAGCCGTTCTCAAAGAGGAAACCCAAGTGATCAGTAACATGAGAAGATGATTAGACTCACTAGGAAGATGGGAATGCAAATTAAAATAATAGTGGGGAAAGCAAAAAATAATAGAGGGATACACTTTGTCAAACATCAGATTATCAAAAATTAAAATACCTGACCATACTGCATGTTTTCAAGGTTGAAGGGAAGTGGTAATTCTCATACTGCCAGCAGAAGGTAATTTGGTACGATCATTCTTAGTGCCATTTGGCAGCATGTTTTTACTCGTAAGGGTAAAGAATTGAAATAACTTAAATGTCTATCAGTAGGGGAGTGGATTAGAAAACTGATGTGGTATTGTGATGGAAATTATACAGCAGTTAAAAGTAATGCAATGGATCTATATAAGTTATAATATCAAAAACATAATGAAGAGTGAAGGAAGGAAGTTGTGAAAGTTATATGTTATATTACTATTAATGTGACTACAAAACCATATATGTCTCAAGACTATATTTTCATGGATATACGTACATGCATATAAATGTATTTTAAAATATTCCAGAGGGATATATTCTAAATTCATATAGTAGTGGTTTCTGGAAAGGATAAAGGGAACTTAACTGGAATATAATACTTTTTTTTTTAATGAGACTTAAACATGGAAAATATTAATTTCAGTTCTAAGTTGGAAGAACATGGACATTTGTTAAATTATCCTTTCTACTTCTTTTATATTTTGTTAAAAAAAGAAAAAGAAAAAGAAGTCACTAAAAAACATTAGTTGGAAGAGCTAGTACTTAACCTTAGACGTGATTCCCAAGTCTAGAGCTCTTTCAATTAATATGCTGCCTCAAAATTAGAAGGAAAAAAAAAGTAAGATCAAATGATAAAAAAGGTAGACAGAATATAGTTTTATAGTAATAAGAATCAGGAGAATTATGTGTTTATGCTAAAATTTTTTGAGAGGAAAGGGAAGTTATAAGATAAATTAAAAATTATTATAATCATACTATTTAAAAATCTTTAAGTGTGTTGTTATCAAAAAAATGTGTAGAGAGCAATTGATGTACTTAGGGAAAAAGTTACCTTAATTTATTGTTTAAAATGTGATACATATTTCTGTTGCATGTAATGAAAGACTTTAGATGATTTGAATTTTTTATATAAAATTCATGAAAATAATTTAATCCATATTTACAGTCTGACTTCAGTCTAAAAAAGTCAAAACTAGCTTTTCTTCCATTTTGTAAAGTCATTCTTCACAAAAACTTTAAAGCCTTTTTATTTACAGCTTCTCTCCAAGATAAAATGGCAAACCCCAAAGAGAAAACTCCAATGTGTCTGGTAAATGAGTTAGCCCGTTTCAATAGAGTCCAACCCCAGTATAAACTTCTGAAAGAAAGAGGGCCTGCTCATTCGAAGGTAAGGTTATGAAGAGAGGTGGTGAGACATGCTTATCAAAGTCTATCAGATTTATCATCTCAGGTTTTAATTGTGCTTCATTGTGGGGTGGGGGGAGGGGCAGCAGATGACCTGAAGGCTTTTAGTTCTATATTAATAGTATTTAGAAGTCTGTAACTAAACAATTTTATAGCTCATTATGGTTTCCAAAGCTCTTTCCGATATAGTAATTCACAAAAACCTTAACAAATCATGAGATGTGGATTTTGATTTCTATTTCTGTTTTGTAAATTAACTTACACACAGAAAAGTTAAGTGACTTGCTTAATAATAGCTCATAAGTGCTAGTGCCAGCACTGAATATGTGTTCTTTGGCTCCCAAGTGCAGTGTTCTTTCCATTAAATTATAATTGCTAAAGTAAAAATGGTCACAGAGTAAATATAACAAGAGTTACCTAGTGAGACATCTTTTCCAGTGTGATATGGATTACAAGTTTCATCATTTATAAAAGTTGTATGTACCAGTATTGTTATTATTTATGCATTCATTTATAATATTGTTCTCTTAAGTGGAGAAGCAATTTATATTTATATATAGCCTCATACATATGTTTACACATATATGTTACAAAGAAGTCTGTACTTAATGTATTTATTATGTTTGAGCTTTATTCATACGTTTTAAAAAGTCTCAGTTGTACACAAATTTCTATGGTACATTTTTAACCTTGGATTTGGAGGTTTTGATAATGATCATAAATTTTTGTATGTTGAAGCAATTAATTCTCTAAAAGTTGGTTAATCTGTATAAAGCAATGGCTATTGGATTATTTAATTGTTTTCTGGTACCTCCTTTCAAAGTAAGGGAAATAAAATGAAACTGAAATCTGTTAATTTTGTTCCCTACTAGACACTTTTATGAAGGATTTCTGTGCAACAGTGTAATTTGTTCATAATATTTGTGTAGAGAAAAAAGTTGTGGCCTTGGGTCTATCTGTTAAGTCATTTATCCTGACTGTCTTTTGTACCCGTTAATTCATAGTCATTTCATATTCATTCCCTTAATCATGTTGAACTGTTTGCATTTCTTAGAATGTTTCATGTTTTTTTCACCTCTCTCAGCTTTGCCTGTGTTGTACTGTCTCCCCGCCTTGAAGGTCCTTTTGTTCTTACGCATTTTTGAACACTCAACTCACATAGCACATCTTCTAAACCTCTGTGAAATTTCTCTGATCGCTCCACTGGGACTTCAGCAGGACCTGCCTTCCTCAGGTGTGGTCACTGCTGTGCTGTACGTAATGATACCTGTTGGTCATTACTATTGTACTAGACTGAGCTTTTGTTAGGGTTATTGTTCTTCAGTATTTTATGGCTCCTGTAGGATCTGTCTTCTTAGCTCCTCATTTCTAATTCCAGGAATGCTTCCTTGAGATGACTCCCCAGCTCTGAATTTCAAGTTAATAGACTAACCCCAACGTCACCTCACGGTAGTCATTTGTTGACCTCTGGGTGATTCCATCACATTTCTCATGCCTCACTTCTACTTTAACTCATCATGTTTTAATTTTTGTGATTTCACCAAGTAGATGATTGTTCTAACATGCTGACATTTCAGTTTCTTGCACTTCTGTTGTTACCTTGCTTCCCTCTCCTACAGTGACTCATTCCTGTGATCATATTCTTGACTTTATCATAACCTATCACTGCAAGACCCTCCATAATTTTAATCTCAAGCATTCATCTCTGTCTGACACTTCTAACTTTCTAGTTCATTCCCTCTGCTTCACTGTAGTACTTCTTCCACACCACAGATGCATGGACTCTTCCACTCTTTTACTGTTCCTCACTCCCGTCAGTCCTCGCATGGTTCTTATCCAGCTTAAATTCTATATGCCTTGTATGTACCCTCAGCAGCCTTGCTCCCCTGGGTTAGCACTTGCTGAGTGTCACTTACTTTCTTGGGAGATTAACCAGTTACATGACAGTTTACATATCTATGTACGTATATATGTTTGTGTGTTATACACATACACCACTGTAGTGATTCTCAACTTTGGTTGTTCATTGAAATCACCAAGGAAGCTTTAAAAAATACTTATGCCTGAGTCTTACCCTCAGAAATTCTAATTTGGTTGGTCTTGGATGAAGCCCAGACATGGGGATTTTTTTTTTAAGCACTCAGATAACTCAAATGTGCATCCAGAGCTGAGAAACATAAAATAAATGCCTTCGAAGTGGTGTAGAATTATCTTTTCGTACATACTTTTTGAAGGGAAGTAGTGATCTGTCTTACATTTACATGCTTTCCTCTTTCCTCCACTGAGTCTTACAGAATCTGAACAACTTACGGCAGCTTTTCACATGTGACTATTAAATAACAAATTGTAATGTTTTCTTTGCCCTCTTTTGTTTTTCTGCTCACTTGCCAGTTGAACTCTGAAGCAGTTTGGTAGCCCTTGTATTAACATCAGTTATTACGACATTGCTGTATGTCCTAGGTACCCAAATACAGTCAGATTTCTAAAGAAGGCTGTTATAATGTAGCGTATAAGAAAGAGAACCAGAAGGAACACCAAATGTATTTTCTTCTTCTCCTCAATTTCCCTAATTTGAGAAGTTTTCAGTATGCATAAGGAAGTGTTAAGAAAGCTCCAGTAGCTGCACTCTGAGGTTTATTTTGGAATAGATGTCACTGAGGGAGACAGGATCACCCGCCCAGTGGCCTTGAAGCCAAGTAGTCATTTTTTTTTTTTTTTATCCTAGATAGATTTGTCAAGCTTGATCTTTGCCCTGCGTTATCCAGGTTATGTGGCCTTGAGCAAGTAATTTAGTGTTTCAGTTTTCTCATCTGTAATTTGAGAAATATGATATCTGTTCTAGTGTAGTGTAATGGAATGATGATTTGTAAATTCTTAGCAACTGTGTTGATGATGGGAGTATCTGGACAATTTTATCATTGCTTGTTAGTAGTACATAGGATTAAAAAAATCCTTGGTAAAATATCTACTATTTCCTATACCATAGGGACTTTTCCTCCATCAGAGCTTCCTACTTTGGTGTCTTCTCTGATGTCTCTCTTTGGATGTTGTGGATACAAGTCCCTCATTAGCTATATGTTTGGCAATTATTTCCTCCTACTCTGTGGCTTGCCTCTTCTTTTTTTTAACAGTGTCTCTACAGAGCAGTAGTTGTTAATTTTGATGAATTCCAATTTATCCATTTGTTCCCTGTATAATTGTACTTTTGGTATCATGTCTAAGAAATCGTTGCCTCATACGAGATTATAAGATTTTATCCTATTTTTTTATAGATATTTTATTGCTTTAGGTCTTACATTTAGATGATACATTTAGGTCTTACATTTAGATCTAATTGCCATTTTGTGTTAATTTTTGTATGTCATGTGAGATATGGAGCGAGGCTTATTTATTTTTTTGCAAGTGGATGTCCAGTTGTTGAAGAGATATCCTTTCTTCACTGCGTTGCTGTGCACCTTTGTCAAAAATCAGCTGTCCATATATGTGTTAATTTCTGGAGTCTTCTGTTTTATTGATTTATTTTCTCATCTTTATGTAAATGCTGTGCTGTTTGGTTTGCAGTAGCTTTATAATTCTTGAAATCTGGTAGTAGTAGCCCATTAATTTTGTTCTTCTTTTTCAGAATTGTTCCTTTGCATTTTTATACAAATTTAAAGTCAGCCTGTCCTTTCTATAAGACACCCTGCTGGGATTTTGAATAGAACTGCTGTGAATCTATAGCTCAATTTGGGGCAAATTAACATGGTAGGAAAATTGAGTCTTCCAATACATGAACAAAGTATCCCTCATTTATTTAGATATTATTTAACTTCTCTCAACAATATTTATAGTTTTCAGTAGTCAGGTATTTTACATCTTCAGATTTATCCCTATTTCATATTTTTGATGCTATTGTCAGTGGTCATGTTTTTAAATTTCAGTTTCTTGTTCTTACTGATTATTGCTATTGTATAAAAATACTCCAATTTTTATGTGTTGATATAGTATTCTGAAGTCTTGCTAAACTCCCTTATCAGCTCTAGTAGCTTTTTAAAAAATTCCTTTTTAGATTTTTTTGGGGATTCCACATGTCATTTATGAATAAAGACAGTTTAATTTTTTATTTGTTTTATTTTTTATTATTTTTTAAGATTTTATTTATTTGAGAGAAAGAGAGAGACAGAGATAGCGAAGAGAGAGCATGAGCAGGGAGAGGGAGAAGCAGGCTCCCCGAGTCGGGGTTCAATCACAGGAACCTGGGATCATGACCTAGCTGAAGGCAGACACTTAACTGACTGAGCCACCCAGGCGCCCCATAAAGACAGTTTTTAATCCTACTTTCCAGTCTTAATGTCTTTTATTTATTTCTCTTGCCTGATTGCATTGGCTAGAACTTATAGTACCATGTTGAATAGATGTGATGGGAGCAGACGTCTCTGAACTTATTCCTGATCTTATAGACAGTCATTTCCCCCATAAATTGTGATGTTAGATGTACCTTTTTTGTAGATGCCCTTTATCAGACTGAAAAAATTCCTTTCTATTTAACATTTTCTAAGAGGGTTTTCTTTTTTTTTTTAAGATTTTATTTATTTATTAGATGGAGAGATACAGCGAGAGAGGGAACACCAGCAGGGGGAGAGGGAGAGGGAGAAGCAGGCTTCCCGCCAAGCAGGGGGCCCGATGCGGGGCTCGATCCCAGAACCCTGGGATTACGACCTGAGCCGAAGGCAGACGCTTAACAACTGAGCCACCCAGGTGCCCCAAGAGAGTTTTTAACATGGATAGATGTTAATTTTTGTCATGTGGTTCTACATTGATTGAGATGGTAATATATGGTTCTTCTGTTTTTAATCTCAATATTGTGAATTATGTTGATTGACTCTCAAATGTAGAATCCACCCTTGCATTTCTGGGATAAACACTTGGTTATAATATATTAGCTCATTTCTGTGTTGATGAATCGCATTTGTTAATATATTTTTTAAGCTTTTATTTAAATTCCAGTTAGTTAACATAAAATATGATATTAGTTTCAGGTATACAATATAGTGATTCAGCACTCCTGTACAACACCTGGTGCTTATCACAAGTGCACTCCTTAATCCCCATCACCCATTTTACCCATCTCCCTACCTACTTCCCCTCTGGTAACTATCAGTTTGTTTTCTATAGTTAAGAGTCTGTTTCTTGGTTTGCCTCCCTCTTTCTTTTTTTCCTCGTTTGTTTTGTTTCTAAAATTCCACATGATTGAAATCATATAGTATTTGTCTTTCTCTGAACGACTTCACTTAAGATTATACTCTCTAGTTCCATCCATGTCATTGCAAATGGCAAGATTTCATTCTTTTTTTATGGCTGAATACTATTCCATTGTGTGTGTGTGTGTGTGTGTGTGTGTGTGTGTGTGCGCGCACACACACACGTGCGTATGCGTGCATATCTCCCACATCATCTTTATCCATTCATCAGTTGATGAACATTTAGGCTCTTTCCATGATTTGGCTATTGTAGATAATGCTGCTATAAATGCTGGGGTGTGTGTATCCCTTTGAGTTAGTATTTTTGTATCCTTTGGGTAAATACCTAGTAGTGCAGTTGCTGCATTGTAGGCTACTAATACATTGAACTTTTTGAGGAGCCTCTGTACTGTTTTCCAGAGTGGCTGCACCAGTTTGCATTACCACCAACAGTGTAAGAGGGTTCCCCTTTCTCTGCATCCTCTCCAACACCTTGTTTCCTGTGATGTTCATTTTAGCTATTCTGGCTGGTGTGAGGCGATATCTCATTGTGGTTTTGATTTATATTTCCCTGATGATGAGTGATGTTGAGCATCTTTTCATGTGTCTGTTGGCCATCTGTATGTCTTCTTTGGAAAAATGTTCGTGTCTTTTGCCCATTTTTAACTGGGTTATTTATTTTTTGGGTATTGAGTTTTATACGTTCTTTATATATTTTGGATACTAACCCTTTATTAGATATGCCATTTGCAAATATCTTCTCCCATTCCATAGGTTGCCTTTTAGTTTTGTTGATTGTTTTCTTCGCTGTACAGAAGCTTTTTATTTTGATGAAATCCCAATAGTTTATTTTTGCTTTTGTTTCCCTTGCCTCAGGAGATACATCTAGAAAGAAGTTGCAACAGTTGACGTCAAAGAGGTTACTGTCTTGTTCTACTCTAGGATTTTAATGGTTTCCTATCTCACAGTTAGATCTTTCATCCATTTTGAATTTATTTTTATCTTTAGTATAAGAAAGTGGTCCAGTTTCATTCTTTTGCATGTTGCTGACCAGTTTTCTGACACCATTTGTTGAAGAGATGGTCTTTTTTCCCTTGGATATTCTATCCTGCTTTGTTGAAGATTAATTGACCATACGGTTGTGGGTTCATTTCTGGGTTTTCTATTCTATTCTGTTGATCTCCATGTCTATTTTTATGCCAGTACCATATTGTCTTGATCATTACAGCTTTGTAATATAACTTGCAGTCTAGAATTGTGATGCCTCCAACTTTGCCTTTTTTTTCCAAGATGGCTTTGGCTTTGGGGTCTTTTGTGGTTCCACACAAATTTTAGCATTGTTTGTTCTAGCTCTTTGAAAAACGCTGGTGGTATTTTGAGAGGGATTGCATTAAAAATGTGTAGATTGCTTGGGATAGTATAGACATTTTAACAGTATTTGTTCTTCCAGTCCATGAGCATGGAATGTTTTTACATTTCTTTGTGTCCTCTTCAATTTCTTTCATTAGCGTTTTATAGTTTTCAGTGTATAAATCTTTCATCTCTTTGGTTAGGTATCTTATAGTTTTTGGTGCAACTGTAAATGTGATTGTTTCCTTGATTTCTGCTTCTCCTTCATTGGTGTATAGAGGTGCTACAGATTTCTGTACATTCATTTTGTGTCATGTGACTTTACTGAATTTGTGTATCAGTTCTAGCAATTTTGTGGTGAAGTCTATTGGGTTTTCTATATAGAGTGTCATGTCATCTGCAAATAGTAAAAGTTTGACTTCTTGTTGATTTGCATACTTTTATTTCTTTTTGTTGTCTGATTGCTGTGGCTAGGACTTCCAGTACTATGTTAAATAACAGTGGTGAGAGTGGACATTCCTTCCTTGTTCCTGACCATAGAGGAAACACTCTCAGTTTTTCCCCATTGAGGATGATATTAGCTGTGGGTTTTTCATATATGCCTTTACGATGTTGAGATGAGGTATGTTCCCTCAAAACCTGCTTTGTTGAGTGTTTTTATCATGAATGGATGTTGTACTTTATCAAGTGCTTTTTCTGCATCTATTGAAAGGATTACATGGTTCTTATCCTTTCTTTTATTGATGTGGTATATATATCACTGAATGATTTGTGAATATTGAACCACCTTGGAAACGGAACTATATCCCACTTGAATATGGTGAATGATTCTTTTAATGTACTTTTGAATTTGATTTGCTAGTATTTTATTGAGAATTTTTGCATCTGTGTTCATCAGGGATATCGGCCTGAGTTCTCTTTTTTAGTGGAGTCTTTGTCTCATTTTGGTATCAGGGTAATTCTGGCCTCATAGAATGAATTTGGAAGTTTTCCTTCCATTTCTATTTTTGGTATTAACTCTTCTTTAAATGTTTGGTAGAAGTCACCTGTGAAGCCATCTGGCCCTGGACTTTTGTTTGTTGGGAGATTTTTGATTACTGATTCAATCTCTTTGCTGGTTATCAGTCTGTTCAAGTTTTTTATTTCTTCTGTTTTGGTAGTTGATATGTTTTTAGGAATTTATCCATTTCTTCAGGTTGTCCAATTTGTTGTTCCTTAGTTTTTCATAATATTCTCTTATAATTGTATTTCTGTGGTGTTGGTTGTGATTTCTTCTTTCATTTGTGATTTTATTTATTTGGGTCCTTTTTTCTTTTTGATGAATCTGGCTAGGGATTTATCAATTTTATTAATTTTTTCAAAGAACCAGCTCCTGGTTTCATTGATGTGTTCTATTGTTCTTTTAGTTTCTCCATCATTTATTTTTGCTCTAAGCTTTATTATTTCCTTTTTTTCTGCTGGCTTTAGGCTTCATTTGTTGTTCTTTTTCTAGCTTCGTTAGGTGTAAGGTTAGGTTGTGTATTTGAGATTTTTTTCTTGCTTCTTGATGTGGGCCTGTATTGCTATATACTTCCCTCCTAGGACTGCTTTTGCTGCATCCCGAATGTTTTGGACCATTGTGTTTTCATTTTCATTCATATTCCATGTTTTCTTTTATTTCTTCTTTGATTTCCTGGTTGATGCATTCATTGTTTAGAAGCATGTTGTTTAATCTCCTTGTATTTGTGGTCTTTCCAATTTTTTTCTTGTGGTTGGCTTTAAGTTTCATAGCTTTGTGGTCAGAAAATATGCAGGGTATGTTCTCAGTCTTTTTGTACTTGTTGAGGCCTCTTTTTTTGACCTAGTATGTGATCTATACTGGAGAATGTCCCGTGTGCACTTGAAAAGAATGTATATTCTGCTTCTTTAGGATGGAATGTTCTGAATATATCTGTGAAGTCCATCTGTTTCTGTGTGTCATTCAAAGCCATTGTTTCCTTGTTGATTTTCTGCTTAGATGATATACACTTTGCTGTAAGTGTGTGTTAAAATCCCCTACCATTACTGTATTATTATCAAAGATTTCCTTAATGTTTGTTATTAATCGTTTTATGTATTTGGGTACTCCCATGTTGGGGGCATAAATATTTATAATTGTTAGATTATGATATAGTGCCCTTCTTCATCTCTTGTTACAGTCTTTGGTTTAAAATCTTGTTTGTATATAAGTATTGCTACTTCAGCTTTCTTTTGACCACCATTTGCATGTTTCTCCATTCCCTCACTTTCAATCTGCAGGTGTCTTTAGGTCTAAAATGAGTGTCTTGTAGGCAGCATATAGATAGGTGTTGTTTTCTTATGCATTCTGACACTGTATCTCTTTTAATTGAAGTATTTAGTCCATTTACCTTAAGAATAATTATTGATAGATATGTATTTAGTACCATTTTTTTAAAAAATATTTTATTTATTTATTTATTTATTTATTTATTTATTTATTTATTTATTACAGAGCACAAGTAGGGGGCATGGCAGGCAGAGGGAGAGGGAGAATCAAGTTCCCCGCTGAGCAGAGAGCCTGATGTGGGGTTGATCCCAGGACTCTGGGATCATGATCCGAGCTGAAGACAGACGCTTAACTGACTGAGCCACCCACACACCCCTTTAGTGCCATTTTATTACTTGTTTTGTCATCGTTCCTGCAGATTTTCTTTTTCTTTCTTGTCTTTATCACTTTCGGTCTTTCATTTCCTCTCAAAGAGTTCCCTTTAATATTGCTTGCAGGGCTGGTTTACTGGTCATGAGCTCCTTTAGTTTTTGCTGGTCTGGGAAACTATCTCTTCTTCTATTCCAGATGATAGCCTTGTTGGACAGAGTATTCTTGGCTGCAGATTTTTCCCATTTAGCATGTTGAATATATCATGCCACTCTCTTCTGGCTTGTCAAGTTTCTGTGGAGAGATCTGCCCGCTAGTCTTATGGGTCTTCCCTTTATATCACATCTTCTTTCTACATTCATCAGTTAATGGACACTTTTGGTTGTTTCCATAATTTGGCTATTGTAGATAATGCTGCTGTAAACATTGGGGTACATGTATCCTTTTGAATTAGTATTTTTGTATTCTTTGGGTAAATACAAAATGGATCATAGTGTAGTTCTATTTTTAACTGTTTGAGGAACTCCGTGCTCTTTTGTGCCAGTTTGGATTCTTTGTTTAATATTTTGTGAAGGATTTTTACATCTATCTTTATCAGAGATATTGGTCTGTAGTTTCGATTTATATTGTTTTCCCTAATAATATCTTACTCTTTTTGGGGGGAAGAGTTTGTGTGAGCTGCTATTATTTCTTCCTTAAATATTTAATAGAATTTATCATTGAAACCATCTGGGCCTGGAGTTTTCTTTGTGCAAAGATTTTAAACTACAGAGTCAATTTCTTTAACATATATAGGACTATTCAGGTTACTTATTTCTTCTTGAATGAGCTTTAGTATTGTGTCTTTCACAGAATTTAAGTTGTTGAGTTTATTGGTATGAAGTCGTTAAAATACTCCCTTGTTATCTTTTTAATACTTTAGGAATCTGGAGTGATGTCACTTCTCTCATTTCCTGACGCTAGTAATTTATGTCTTTTTACCCCCAAGATTAGTCTGGCTGTAGGTTTACCAATTTTATTGATCTCTTCAAAGAATAAGCTCTTGATTTTATTGATTTTATTTTCTATTTCATTAATGTTTGCTTTTATCTTTATTACTTTTTTTCTGTTAACTTCTGATTCTTTTTTATTAAGATTTATTTATTTATTAGAGAGAGAGTGCACATGCGTGTGTTGAGGGGTGGGGGCAGAGAGGGAATCCAAGCAGACTCCCTACTGAGCACAGAGTCCAGCATGGGGCTTAATCCCACAAACCTGAGATCATGACCTGAGCTGAAATTAAGAGTCGTCAGATCCTTAACTAACAGAGCCCCTGTAACTTCAGATTTGATTTGCTCTTCTTTTTCTAGTTTTTTAGATCAAAGCTAAAGCTAACTTATTTGAAACCTTATTTTTCTAGAATAGGCATTTAGTGCTAGAGATTTCCTCTTAGTACTATTTTAGTGTTATCTTCTAAGATGTAGTGTTTTCATTTTATCAGTTTAAAATACCTTCTAATTTCCATTTTGATTTAATCTTTTACGCCTGGGTTATTTAGAAATGTATTATGTAGTTTCTAAGTGTTTGGAGATTTTTCCAGAGATTTTTTCTGTTATTAGTTTCTAACTCAATTCCATTAATATCAGAGAACATACTTTGCATCATTGAATCCTTTGAATTTATTGAGACTTGTTTTATGGTCTAGAATATCTTCTTTCTTAGTGAATGTTTTGTGAGAAATTGAGAACAAATGTATTTCTGCTCTTTTTGGGTAGAGAGTTCTAAAAATGTCAATCAGGTTTTGTTGGTTTATAGTATGTTAATGTGTGCTATATTCTTTATGATTGATTATTAATTGTTATATCACCTATTAAGTGGGGCATTGTATTTATGATGTAAATTGCGGATTTTTTTTTACTTCTCTTTGTAGTTCCATTAGTTTTAACTTCATATATTTTGAAGCTGTGTTGTTAGTTGACTAAATGTTCTGGATTGTTAAGTCTTCATTAATTGGCCCCTTTATCCTTGTGAAATGACCTTTGTTATCATTGGTATTAATCTTTACTGTGAAATCTACTTTGTTTGATATTAATATAGCCATTCTGACTTTTCATTGATTTATGTTAGCATGATACATTATTTTTCTATCGTTTTTGTAGTTGAAGTGCATTACTCGTAGGTAGCGTGTAGTTGGATTTTGCTTTTTTTTAAAGATATTATTTATTTGAGAGAGAGCGAGAGCGTGCGCGCGAGAGCACACAGGCAGATGGGCAGTGGAAAGGGAGAAGCAGACTCCCTGCTGAGCTGAGAGCCCAATGCAGGGCTCCATCCTAGGATCCCCAATCATGATCTGAGCTGAAGACAGATGCTTAACCAACTGAGTCACCCAGGCACCCCAGAATTTGCTTGTTTTTTTTTTTTTTGTAATGAAGTTTGACAATCTCTACCTTTCAAATGGGGGCATTTACATCATTTTGTTTTAATTTTCACAACAATCCTATGTGTTCTTTTTAGTCCTGGTTTATTAAAGAAATAAGGAAACCGAGAGAAAGAATAGGTAACTGTCCTAACTTTGCACATAGTAAAATGGTAAAGCTACCACTTAAACTCATAAACAATGTGTCCCAGCATTCCTTATTGAAATTATTAAATTTTTATTGTAGTGGGGTTCTTTTTATTTCCTCCAGTTTTATTGAGATATAATTGACATATAACACTGTATTAGTTTTAGGTGTACAATAAGCTAGTGGGATCCTGTAGAGAAGTTTCAGAAAAGCAGAGGATTGACTTGGATACATTTGTATTATATAGAATTTTCATGTTGTTGGTGGTAAGAAGGACAGTTTGAACAGGAAAGTTTTATGTTAAGGGAATGATGTTAGGATGGTCTTATAGTAGTTTAGGGGAAAGAGGATGATATTCCTTGCTAAGACATTGGTAAAGAACATAAAGAGAGGAGGCCAGATCTGAAAAATATTTTTGAAGTTGAGTCAGTAGCTTGATAATTGGATGCAGGTGAGAATGGAGAGAGAAATGGAGACAAGGAAGACCAATTAAAGGTGTCTGGCTTTGAGCCTAGGCAAATGGTGACATCTAGAAGATTAGGAGGCAGCAAAGGTTAAATCATGTGGATTAATCATAGGGGGAAAAAGCAGACAAATCTAGATTATGGTATATTCTTTTGTTGTGCTTTTTCCTTTCGTAACATTGACATTTTTGAAGAGTTTAGGCCAATTGTCTTACAGAATATACCATAATCTAGCTTGTTTGGTTTTCCTCCTATGATTAGATTCAGGTTAAACATTTTTGGCCAAGAATACTAAATGCTTCTCATTGGATCATATCAGGTGGTACATGATGTTAGTTTGTATGATTACTGATGATGCTAACTTTAATCACTTGGTTAAGGTGTTTTCTACCTGATCTCCTTCCTGCAAATATACATTTATTTCTTTTTAATTAAAAGTATCTTGTGGTTAGTATTTTGTATTCCTACAAAGTAGAAAGCTGTCTATGGAAAACAGCAGATTGTGTGTATTCTGTGACTTGATCCTCAGTTTTAGAAGGTGAACAATAGGTTTTGAGCTCACATGGAAATAATGGTGTGAATGGAGTGTTCAGTTGACAAGGCAAAGGGTGATTATAAAATGAAGATGGACAGGTAGAACTTTTGTGCCACACCACAATGGGAACATTGAAAGGTTTTACCCTGGAGTTGGTTGGGGTGATACAATTGGATTTGAAGGGGTTTTTTTTGTTTGTTTGTTTTGTTTGTTTTTAAGAGAGAGAGATTTGAGAAATCTTTATGAAGTTAAAATTAACAGAATTTGGTGACTGGTTAAATGTTGATTGTGGAGGATTGAGAGTTTTCTGGTGACATAATATTTAGTGGCATTGCCTGACTCTTTGACGAGATTGTACTAAGTATGACATTCAAGGAATTAGATTTTATAACTGTTACAGGGACAGGGCCTTGTGAATTCTCTTAGTTTCTCTTCTTTGTGCTTATTCTGCTTTTATGAGGACTATTTGAATGACATTGACAATATGACTCTATTTAGGGAAGTGATTTCTTCTTGCTTTATTTTCCCCAGAATGTTCACTTAGAGCTGCTGCTAAGCCTTTGAATGAGAGAACAGGATCTGGTACAATCTCTTAAAATGATTTCACTAAAATGATCACAATAAGATTTTTGCGCAAATAATTTGTATGGTCACCCTTAGCTCTAAAATTTTTATTCTGTGGTATATCTGTTTTTCTCTCAGACAGCATATTTTACTTCCTGAAGAATTTAATGTTTTCTTTGTCTCTTTATATTTTTCGAAGATGTTCTCAGTGCAACTGAGTCTTGGTGAGCAGACATGGGAATCCGAAGGGAGCAGTATAAAGAAGGCCCAACAAGCTGTTGCTAATAAAGCGTTGACTGAATCTACACTTCCCAAACCAGTTCAGAAACCACCCAAAAGTAATGTTAATAATAACCCAGGTATGGCACTGACTTGTTTCCTTCTGTTGTGTTGCTGTGCTCTATATGTACTGTTCTCTGTCCTTTTCTTTATAGCACGCCGTTTGTGTAGTCGGCAGGTATTAGTAGCACACAGAAAAACAACTGAATAATATTTGAAGGTGAGAGAATGAGGAAGGTAATTATAATTATTTTAAAAATTTGCTTTGTGGATACTCTAAAGATGCATTATTTACTTTTTAAATGTTGACGAAAACACATTGGGATACAAAGAACAGAAAGTATGACTGCGTTTTGTTTTAGTTTTTTATTTTAATTCCAGTATAGTTAACATACAGTGTTATATTAGTTTCAGGTGTACAATGTACTGATTCAGAAAGTCTACACTTTACTCAGTGCTCGTCCTGATAAGTGTACTCTTTAATTCCCATCACCTATTTCCCCTATCTCCCTACTCATCTCTCCTCTGGTAGCCATTAGTTTGTTCTCTATAGTTAAGAATCTGTTCTTGGTTTGTCTCTCTCTCGGTCTCTCTCTCTCTCTCTTTTTTCCCCTTTGTTCATTTGTTTTGTTTCTTATATTCCACATATGAGTGAAATCGTACA
Source organism: Ursus americanus (assembly GCF_024610735.1). Classification (NCBI taxonomy): domain Eukaryota; kingdom Metazoa; phylum Chordata; class Mammalia; order Carnivora; family Ursidae; genus Ursus; species Ursus americanus. Next base: position 57,127,642 of record NC_142135.1, read on the forward strand.
GTATTTGTCTTTCTCTGACTGACTTATTCACTTAGCGTAATACTCTCTAGATCCGTCCATGTCATTGCAAATGGCAAGAGTTCATTCTTTTTTATGGCTGAGTAATATTCATATATATATACACACACACATACATACATATAATACATATATATATATATCCCACCTCTTCTTTATCCATTCATCTATGAGTGGACACTTGGGCTGCTTCCATAATTTGGCTGTTGTAAATAATGCTGCAATGACTGAGTTTTTGATAAAGATAGAAATGATCAATTTCTCTTTTTATGTAATATATAAAAGTACACAGTTTAAGAATTAAAAATAGTTATTCTTTATTTTAGCTTAATAGAAAATTATACAGTTAGGCCTAAGCATCTTATTTTGTTTGTTGATGTAGAAATGGTTGGTAGAACCATTCAAATTTAGAATACTTATGTGAAGTTTATTAAGAAACTCACAAATCCAAAAAAAAAACCTGTGTGTAATATACTGCTAAGTAAACAAGTTTTCCAGTTTTTATCTCCTAAGAATAATTGTAAAGAATTGGTTCCAGTTGTATATAATAGCAACAACATTGTGTGTCCGGTTGTCTATTCGGAAGAGGCAAACCTGTATTGGACATAATGCATGAATTGATAACATCAAGTTAATAAAGTTCCATGAGTTTAGTACCAGCCCTACATCCATTTACTCATTAATTTATTAATTTAAGAGGTTACCTTCTGACAAATATTTCTTTAGGTATTTTTGTGATGGAGTAAAAAAAAGACTTGTTCCTGCCACAAATGACTCTGTAATCTATTTAATTAGAGTCCACGTGCTCATGCTCATAATCCGATGCTGCTTTCTTTCTCATGTGGCTGTGCTAAGGCATAGTCTGTTCTTCCAAAGACTTCTCTTTCCAAAACTGCATGAGTTTCCTATTACTCCTCCTTTTGCTTCTGCTCAACTGATTCTAGTATTTATTAGGTAGGCTTAGATAAGCAAAATATTATTATAATAAAGAAAATCACCTGTTCTAGTCATTTGAAGTTGGTAAGAAGCTGTCTTCTTTTATAATTTTTAAAAATCCCTTTAGATTACTGATGGATCATTAGTACCACACCACTGCCTCTGTGTGTTAAGCACTTGCTTTTATATATTTAAGAGATACAAAACATTGTCCTTTTCTGTGAAAATTTTACAGTTCTATACATAAAGCACATAATTTAATGGTAAAGAGTAAGAACCAAGTGAATAATAACACTTGTCAGTATTATAAGTAATGATAAACATGGATGGGAGTAGTTGAGGGAAGAATGGAGAGATATAGAGGTGAGGAAAGAATATTCTTGAGTGGAGAGTAGGCAGGTCCTTGAATGGAGAGTCCTCGAATGGAGAGTAGGCAGGTATAGAGGTGAGGAAAGAATATTCTAGGCAGAGGGAGTACAATGAGGAAAGACATTGGAAATAGCACTGTGGACAATAGTTTTGGTAAAAAAAAATTTTGGGGAGTGATTTTTAATTAGAGCAGGTAAGTGACTAGGAAGAGATAAGACTGGAGATATAGTAGGGGTGAATTGTGATGGACTTGAATGCCAGGTTTAGGAGATCAGATTTTATCTGTACTTTAGGCAATTAGTGTTTACAAGCTAGTGGGTGATGTGTTTAAAACATCATTTTAGGAAGTCAGTTTGATATGTGGATTGAAGGTGGAAAATACTAAAAGCAAGATCAGTTAGGAAACCATTGCCATAGTTTATGGGTGAAGAAAAGAAAGGAAACTCCTATGCATCGAGTACTATATTCCCTCTGCTGTACGATGGTATTGGGAATGGCAGTGGGAATGGAACAGAAGGACCAGTGTTGCTGATCCAGTGGTTGAAGCCATGTTAGAAAGCAAGCTGTTGGGAGCGCAGGGTGTGAAGCAGGAGCGGTGTGTGCCCATCTCTGCATCAGGTCCACTTTAGAGGATTATAATGGGAGCTAAACCAGCAAAGGAGTCAAGGGAAGAAAACAGGAGAGTCCGAAGGGCCAGTGGAGATGAGTTTGCGCTTTTGAGTGTTGCAGTAAGCTGAGAGAATGAGTAGCTTTTTGAAGGTAAAGTTTTAAAATAGAGTATAATACTGCATACTGGCAAGTGCACAGGTTATAACTGTAGAGCCTTGATGCGTTTTGCACTTTGAACACTTGACCAGTACCACAGGCTTTGCCGGTGACCCAGAAGCCTGCCTCATGGCCCCTTCTAGTCGTCAAACAACTCCAAAGGAAGCCACTCTTCTGCTTGTCTGTCTTAAATTCATTGTGCCTGCTTGTTAGAATCATGCACTGTACTCTTTTGTGATAGCTTGTTTTTCTCAGTGTTACATCTGTGAGATTCATCCATGTTGTGTTTAACAGTATAGTATTTTATTGCTGTATAGTATGTCATTGCTGCATGAATATACTGTAATTTATTTATTCATTGTGCTATTGACGGACATTTAGATTGTTTCCAGTTTCGGGCTCTTAGAAATAAAACTGCTGTGAACATTCTTGTATACATTTTTGTTGGGCATGTACACAGTATTGGAATTGTTGGGTCATGGGTTATGCATCTGTTCATTCAAATCAGAGTAAGAATTAAGACCGGAAGTCAATGAGAGTACATAAAAGACAGGTATCACAGCTGCTGTTCTTACATCACAGTCTTTTATTCCTAGACCTTTTGGGAAAGATAAGAAAGCTATTGAGGCATCAGTTAGACACAGTAAGGAAACTATCATAGTTTTGGCCAGATTGAATAGTGAATTAGAGCAACAATTAGAGTATGTCTTTGAAGAGATAATTTCCTTGGAAGTTCAGCTGGAAAAACTTTGACCGTTCTCTTACCTATAGGCCAATTGCTGTAAACTGTGAACATACCCATTTTTAAGTGGTTTTGGGTTACCCAGTTTGGAGGCCCAAACATTCAGCTTACTATTTAATTCAACATTAAATTTTAGTATTTGCTTTTGCCCTATATGTTCACCGTTGTGTTAAAGTATCTTTTATTTTTTAATTTCAAAACAAAAGGGTCAGGATGACAAAAAAACAAAATCAAGCCCGAAAAACCCCAAACATACTTGAGACATATAGGTGACATGTAGTTGAAGCTACTTGGGAGGCTGAGGCAGGAAGATCAGTTGAGCCCAGAAGTTCTGGGCTGTAGTGCGCTGTGCTGATCAAGTGTCTGCAGTAGGTTTGGCGTTGATATAGTGACCTCCTGGGAGCGGGGGATCACCAGGTTGCCTAAGGTGGGGTGAAGCAGCCCAGGTTAGAAACAGCAGATCAGAGTAGTGGGATTTTGCTTGTGAATAGCCACTGCACTCCAACATGGGCAACATAGCAAAACCCCCTCTCTTTTTGCCTTCCCCCAATTTAAGGAATCCTAGGTCTCAAAAAAAAAAAAGTTTGCCCTTTTCCAAGTTCATACTTGAAAAAAATACACATATTATAAATGCATACATAATACATTATGTCAAAGTATAATATTCCCTTCCTACTAGCAATATGTGAGAGCGCTCTACATTCTTATCAACATATGGTCTCTTAAGCTTTAAAAATTTTAGTTATTCTTCTGGGGGTATGGTAGTAATTCAGTGTAGTTTTAATTTTCATCTCCTTAATAACTAATGATGGTGAGCACCTTTTCATATGGCTGTTGGTAGCGAGATCTCTGTTGTAGAGTGCCAGTCGAAATAATTTTCCCATTTAAAAAAACCTGCATCGTCTGTTTTTTAGGTTTTTCTATTTTTGGTTGACTTTAGGATTCTTACATATTCTGGATTCACATCTTTTGTTAGATAACGTGTGTTGCATATCTTTCTATAATGGTATATTTTTCGATGAACAGAAATTCTTTATTTTAATTCTTTAAGTTGGATTTATTAGTCTTTTCCCTTACGGTTAGTATCTTACCTAAGCCATCTTTGTCTGCCACCAAGTTATGAAAATAATCTTATAAAATTTTAAAAGCTTTATTATTTTATTTTTAAAATTTAGATCTAGAGTCTGTCAGGAACTGAGGTTTATGTATGATGTGAGGTAGGGTTCATGATTTTTCTTCTTCTTTTTAATATATAGAGGTTCAGTTAACTCAGCACCATTTATTGAAAAGACAATCCATTTCGCCTGCATTGCAGGGAGGGGGGAGTTCAGTCCTGACTTCACATCAAGAAGAGATACTTACTCCCAGAGAGGAGTTAAATTCATTTACAGCATGGCTAAGGCTATAACATAGAACTGTTTTACTTCCTCCCCCCTTTTATTTTTTTTAAACCTTTTTGGAAATAATTTCATATGTATGTAAAATTTGTAGCAAGAGTACATAGAGCGTTTGTTATGTACCCTTCACGCAGATCCCCCAACTGTTAACGTTTCTTTTTTTTTTTTTAAAGATTTTATTTATTTATGTATTTGACAGAGAGAGAGAGAAAGAGAGAGAGAGAGGCCACGCGCAAGCAGAGGGAGCAGAGGGAGAGGGAGAAGCAGACTCTCCACCGAACAGGGAGCCCGGTGTGGGGCTCGATCCCAGGATCCTGGGATAATGACCTGCGCCGAGCCTAAGGCAGATGCTTAATGACGGAGCCACCCAGGCGCCCCCAACTGTTAACATTTCTGAACCATTTGAGAATAAGTTGTTGTGGACATGTGGTCCCATTCTCCTTAATACTTCAGTGTGTTGTTCCCAAATGCGTGGCCATTCTCCTGTCAGGAAGTTAACATTGATTTGGTATAATCATATAACGCAAAGACTCCATTCTTCTTTCAGTGATTGTCCCAGTAATATCCTTTGTAGGTCCAGGATCTAATCGGGATCATGTATTTTTCATTTCTTTTCATTCTGCTTCAATCTGGAATAGTTCCTCAGAGTTCTTGTCTTTTATGACCATGACATTTTCGGATAGTACAAGCCACGTCATTTGTAGAATGCCCCTCAGTTGAGTTTATCTGGTGTTTCCTCGTGATTTTATGCATCTTTAGCATGAATGTCCCAGTGGCCTGGGCTTAGCTCAGTGTTACATATCTGGATACACCCGATACTGATTTGTCCCATTAGTGATGACTTTTGTCACTCGGTGAAGAGTGTGTTTGCCAGGCTTCTCTACCGTAAAGTTAATTGGTAAGTATGTTTTCTTATTAAATAATAAGGAACTAATAAGTATTTTCTGAGGAGAAACTTTGGGACTAGACTAAACATTCTGTTCCTCATCAAACTTACTTTCACCTACCAGATTTGGCATCTATTAATGATTCTTTACTTAATCAATTAATACTCTGAAGAGTGCCGCAGGGTGATTGATTGATTGATTGATTTGGCTTAAAACAACAGAAATTTATTCTCTCTTAAAGAGTGATATTTTGATTCCAGTTGGGTTTTTGTTTTGTTTTTTTTTTACATTTATTAGTTAGCATTCTACCCTAGAATTTTCTCTTTCCCCTCATTTTTTTTTTTGTTTGGTCATTTATTTCTATCACTATAGACTGTTGGATTCCTATTTTACTTACAGGTTTATAATCTATCATTATTTGTTTCGATTCTCAACTTGTTACAGACTTCCCCAGGGGTATGAACCTTTCCAGTGGACTCCCGTGTCCTCCTCCTGTTTTCATTGTTCTTGGGCACTGCTTACTTTCTGGCACAGTAAGATGCTCCAAGGTCATCTCGTATATTCCTTGTCCCGGCTCCGGCACCAGCCATTTCCTCAAGGGGCCTTGGTTGATTAATTCATGAATTCATTGTTTGAACAGATATTTATTGAGTGGCTGCTGTGTTCCAGGGACTGTTCTAACCATCTAGAAAGCTGTTTCCTTGAGTGTTAGCAACATGTAGCTCCTTGAAAACTAGTTGTGGCATTTTTCTTTCACTTTGCATCTAATAGGAATCCACAGTAGTTGTTATGTATGTATATATAACCAATTAGCCTTGTTATATTTATCACTGATAAATACAGAAATTTCCTTTCCTTTACCGAAAAGCCCTAGAAACGGATTCTGTGTTGACCGTGTCGGCTTCACAGCCCTGTGACGCATGAGGATGCTGTGTAATGATCATCTTTATGCAACCTGGGTCCAGCTCGCACCTGCCGGAGTGTACTTAGCGTTACCTGCAGGTTCCCATGGTTGGCACTTAACTCTGTAAATGTTTACTGGGGATTGTGCAAGTAAAGAGGCTGTGCCCACGGAGTGGTGGCAGTCTAGCTCTTTATCAAACAGGAGTCAGAACCTCTTCAGCACAGTTTACAGTGTCTGCTGCTTCTCCCTGCTCCTTCAAAGACCAGTGTCTAGCATTTCTGTGAAGAAAATAGACTGCAGCCTGACTTTCAAATGAGGAATTTATATGAAATCATTAATTTATTTAAATGATATGAATACAATACTTTTACCTAGCTTAAAACCCAATTTTGGTATGGGTGGCAGGACATAATATATCCTACCAGTGCATTAAAATCACCTCACTGCTGATTTTTAAACACATTAGTTTCCTGTTTATTGCCGTACTTAAAGGATGAGGTCTTTCAAACTTTCTTTTTTTTCTCCATTGAACTTTATGCTATTTATGTCTGTATGATTGTTGCAAAGTAGAATTCAGAATGACATAAATCTTACAACTGATTAACATGTTAATGATTATTATTTTTAAAGATTTTATTTTTTTTTATTATTTATTTGACAAAGATAGAGACAGCCAGTGAGAGAGGGAACACAAGCAGGGGGAGTGGGAGAGGAAGAAGCAGGCTCATAGCGGAGGAGCCTGATGTGGGGCTCAATCCCATAACGCTGGGATCACGCCCTGAGCCGAAGGCAGACGCTTAACCACTGTGCCATCCAGGCGTCCCTAACGTGTTAATTATTAAACTGCAATCTGTATGAAATAAGAAAAACTTAAACTTTCAAAAAGATACAGACTGCTCTTCGGTTTGTAAATTTGTAGAAACTGTTAGACAATTTGTAGTAAAGTTAGCCATAAACCTTCTCTATGATCTAGTAGCAATTCCACTGCTACAGATACACCTAAGAGAACTGAGTGTGTATGTCTGCTAAAACATTGTGGCTTTATACTTAATTGCTCCCAACTAGAAACAAGTCAGATGTCCCATCAACAGCAAAATAGATAAACTGATGTATTCATTCAGTAGGAGACTACTTAGTGATAAGAAAAATGTTTGCAATACTGAAATATTTGACAAAATTGTAACTTTGAGTGAAAGAAGCAAGATAGAACAATACATATTCAGGTTTGAAGAACAGGCAAAATTCGGATGATGTAAGTCAGAATAGGTAATGTGGGGAGGTGGGTATTGACTGGAAATAGCCATGATGGAACTTTCTGGGTGATGAAAATGTTCATATCTTGCTCTGAATGGTGGTCCCTGAGTATTTACAGTATGTAATAATTTGTAGATTTGTATGGTTAAGTTTTGTGCATTTTACTTGCCCCTCAGTAAAATACTGTAGGAAAGAAAGAAAGAACCCCTTTATTCTTGACTTTCTCTTCCTCTGCCCTGAGTGTTGGTATTAAGTTAAGGGTTTGGACTAATTGGACGTACTAGTCAGTATGTTAATGTTCTTTTCTTATGCTTATCTTTTATCTTTTCCACTCCTTTGTCCTTCCACCCTCTTTGTTTTTCCCCTTAACCTTGGTTTAGTTCCTGTTCTTATTATACTCTTCAGTGGTTTCGCATAAATTCTTTAGAACTGGGACACACAGCGGACTGACTCTTGATGGGTAGCTGATGACGTGGCTGCCGGCTGTGCGTTTGTGTCGGGCTCCACCGCCCCCCCGCAGGCGCTTTATGCCAGCCCCAGTTTCTCTGCTGCAATGAGTGGACCCATTTTTGTATGTGATGAATGGAGTCTTAAATGTATGTTGCAAAAGCCTTAATTCCAACAAAATAGTACAGGATTACACTGAAAAAATAAATTTTACTTTCTTTAAAAACTGCAGATTGATATTTGTGATTCGTTATATGGAATGTGTATATGTAATGTTTTACTAAATAACTTCTTTTGATACTCAAAATAATGTGATGTAATAATTTACAGTGTGTGTTACTTATTATGGATTTTTCAAACTTTTTCAAAAGTAGAGTAAATAAGATAGTGAACATCCCCATACCTATCACCACCTTCAACAGTCATCTACATGTGGTGGCCAGTGTTGTTTCTCATCTGTCTTTCCTCTGAATTATTTTGAAAGAAAGCTCAGATATATCACTTCATCCATAAATGCTTCACTATGTATCTTTAAAGATTATTTATAGAAAGCAGTAGTAGATTTACTTTGCCCTGTTGTTGGTTATAGAAAAAACTCAAAGTGTATTTTCATGAGATAAGCCTAAGAATTACTGATGACCCTTTATGCATTGCTAATTTCAGTTGCTTGATTAGCAAAACATAAAAATATTCACAGATGATAATGTTTTTAATGATTAAAATAATTGAAATCTTCCTGGGGTGAGTAATGCTGATGTTCAATACTTTCTTTATAGTATCCAAATTAAGCAATATGTGAATCTTGTGTTCCCCTTGTTTTGAAACAGTCTGACTTTCCAGTTGAATTTTTGGCCGCGAATGTACAAGAAAGGTTGCAAAAACCCCAAAGAGATTTCATTAGAAACAATTTTCCTGTTTATAGTTTGTTTATACACCCCTGAGAAAATCGTACAGACAGGCTATCAACTCCCACCTTCTTTCATGGTAATTACATGTAATGTAAGTATGGCTTGCATGATTTATTATGGAAATATTTCACTTGTGTGCTTTTAATATTTTTTTTAAACAGGTAGTATAACTCCAACTGTGGAACTGAATGGGCTTGCTATGAAAAGGGGAGAGCCTGCCATCTACAGGCCATTAGATCCAAAGCCTTTCCCAAATTATAGAGCTAATTACAACTTTCGGGGCATGTACAATCAGAGGTTTGTATGTCTTCTTTGGTTTTGTTCTTATTTATTATTTTACACATATTGTAAAAGTTTCTGAAACTCAAGGAGTATTTTCAGTGTAAGGAACACTTACTTTGGGCATTTTGCATGGAATTTAAATAAGTCAGGCTCTCAAGGAGTATTTAAAGTAATACATTTAATAAAATAACTAGTTTTTATTGAGTGATGAGAGCCCTGTATTTGTTGCAGGCAGGACCATGTTTTAAAATGATGCCATAATATAGAGCTGACTTCTCAATTGACTTGTTCATTTATTTACCAAGCAGATATTTAGCTTAATTAGCGGTTTTTAAAATTTGTCCAAATACATTGCAAACATGAGTGTTTTTAATTTATAGGAAATTTGTTGGAAGGATTTACTAAGTTTTTTTACACATTGCATAATTTTGTGATAGTTTGATGTATTTTACACTTTTTAAAATTCTTTGCACATAATGTTTGACCAAAGTGAAGTTATCCTTTATATTCAATTTCTATAGTATTTTATGGCGTTATGTTATGTGACTGGCAGAATGCACAGATCTTAATTGTACATTGTGATGACTATTACTTAGTATATATACGTATTTATACTTGATCGCTTTTTATATGTGTATATCCTCACGTGATGACCACCCCCATCAAGGGTCAGCATGTTTCTATTACCCTGAGAATTTCCTCAAACCTATTTGTACTCAATATACCTCCCAGGAGGAACCATGGTTCTGTCACCGTAGTTTAGTTTTGCATGTCATTGAACTGTATATAAATAGGCTCCTACAGTATGTACTCTTCTGTGTCTGGCTTTTTTCACTTCCTATAATGGTTTTCTTTTTTATTTGTTTTTGTTTTTTGAGATTCATCCTTGTTGCTTGTATCTGGATTTTGCCCTTTTCTGTTGCTAAATAGTGTTCCTTTGTATGATGTATCATAGTTTATCTCATATATACAATATCGTGCCCTCTTTTAATTTGATATAGTGATCATTTTTCATATTTTTTAAAACTTTATTTTTTTAGTAATCTCTACACCCAATGTGAGACTCAGATTTACGACCCCGAAATCAAGAGTCTCATGCTCTTCTGACTGAGCCAGCCAGGTGCCCCTATTTTTCGTATTTTGAAGGGATCTTTGAAAAACATTTTCGATGGCTACATAATGCTTCATTTGGCCAGGGTATACTTTACAAGGATATAAACAGGTGTAAACAAAGAATACTTGATAAGTATATAAACAGAATGTACCTGTTTTGATCATCTAAGCTGTTGCCCCCTTTTTTTGACAATTATAAGTAATGTGCAACAATCTTTATATTCAAATTTTTATGTCACTGATTATTTCCTTAAAATAGATTACTGTAAGGGGAATATTGGGTTAAAAAGAATAATATGTTGCCCAATTACATTAAAATTTATATTAATTACTTAGAGTGTATTCTGTTCCATTCTGACAATCCTGAGTTAAAAAAACACGTCTTGTTTGATAGATAAAAAGTGGTATGTTCTTAAATTTTTATTTTATTGATTACTTATGAGACTGAACAGTTTTCAGATATTTTGTATGTCCTTTTTGATTTGTCTATTTGAATTTGTTAATTTTTGTTGCATTGCTTGGCCAGTCTTCAAATGTTTATGTGTTGGGGGTAGTAGCATTACGTCTGTTTTGTTTAATTTTCCTGCTTTGGAAAAACTGGCTCTTAGTTTTGTGTTTGTTTGATGTGCAACAGTTTTAGACATTATATGGCCTAATATTTGTGTGTGTGTGAGATTTCTCCAACTGTTTTTCACCTAAGACATTCCTGTGATCAGGTATTTGCTAATGCTTAAAAAGGATATTATAATTGACATACAGCATTGTGCAAGTTTAGGGTGTCCAGCCTCCTGATGTGGTACGTTTATGTTGCATTATGATTGCTATGGCGTGTTAGCTAACGCCTCTGTCATGTCACATAGTCATCATTTCTTCTAGTGTTGGGATGCTGAGACTTTTTAAATCATTTTGTGTGTTTACTAACATTATAATTCGGATGTGAGAATATGTGTGGTCTGTACATAATATGCTACCTTTTGGTGTCTTTTTTGGCAGTGGTGTATTTACCGTTTAAAACTTAGTCCTGTTCAGATCGTGAATGGTTCCTTTATATGTTATTGCTTAGGTTCTCTAAGAAACATGAGTACAATCTTCTTGGACTTCTGCTCCTCCCCTCTTTTCTCCCAGGTGTGTCTGGGGGAATTTACTCTGTTGTCTTGGTAGGAAAGGAGGGACACTTCCCTTTGTGTGGGTGTGCTGTGTTGCCCTCTGAGCTCCTCTGGTCTTTGGGATGATGTCCCTTGTCCACCGCATAGCTGACGCCCTTCTCTCCTGCCTGGCCAAAACCTGCAGTTGGTGATGTGTAGTCTGTTTTTTCCTGTCGGCTGTGATTTACCATCTCTCCCTTGCTCTCTTGACCTAAATCCTTAATTGTCTTTGGCCCCTGGAATGTTGCTCCATTCTCACCCTCTTCCGTAGTATCTCCTAACGGGACCATCCAGTGGCAGGCTTATCAGCTCTCCACTTGGTGTCCGCACCACATAGGTGGCAAGGACAGAACATTTCTCTTGTAGTTTCTTTACTTCCTCTTTTTCTGTATAACATGCCTATTGCCTTTCTTCTAAGCCTGAGGTTACCTAATAAAAATAAAACTATTTGCCCACTTTAAGTACAATAGACATATTTGGTCACCTGAGTTTGGAATACTTGCCTATCAAGATATTTTACTTTCAATGGACTATAATGAATAGACTTATGAGGATATTTAAATTCTAATTATATTTTGATATCTGTAGTTCCTTACTGAAATCTTACTAGAGTTTTGATTAGTGGATTTATTACTTTTAAATGAAGGAAGTCTGGTGCTAAAGCAATGAAAAATCTGACAATAATCTCTGTGGATGATTACTATGGAGCTCATGTTCTAGTAAGTGAGGCAGTGATTAAGAGGTGGTTACTCACTGAGAAGGTGACTTTTGATAAAGACCTAAAGGAAGATGGGGCACCTGGGTGGCTCAGTCGGTTAAACATCTGCCTTCAGCTCAGGTCAGCCTGGGATCAAGCCCCACATCCGGCTCCCTGCTCCATGGGGGGCCTGCTTTTCCCTATGCCTCTCCCTCTCTCTGTTTCTCATGAATAAATAAATAAAATATTTGAAAAAAAAAAAAAAGACCTAAAGGAAGAGAGGGAATAAGTCGTGTGTATGTCATGAGAGGAGAGAACATTCCAAGCAGAACAAACAGCAAGCACAATGCCCCTGAGGTAGGAATGTATCAGGCATGTTGATATCTTCTCCAGGAGACCAGTATGGCTAGAAAAGAGTGAACCAAGGAGGAGAGTAGTTGGTATATGAAGATGTGACAAGGGTCATTTGGTTTGGTTTGATTTTTTTTTTTTCTATTGTAGGTCTTCTGTTAAGAATGTTGACATTTTTCCTTTGTTGGCAATTTGTAGTTTCAAGATCTGATTTCATGGTTGTCATGAGGGAGTGTAAGAATTTATTTATGACTTGTCTAAGGGGTTGTGCTTTAGGCCATTCCCACTTAATGGATAAAGTGGACTGCTTTCAGATTGTTGGAGAGGGTTTAGAATATTCTGCAGATCACAAAAAAGGTAAAAAGAAAATAGGGAAGTACTGGTAAGCTGCCAAGCCATGTTTCAACTGGAAAGCTCTCTGCTCACAGAAGGGCAAAACTAACCATTACTCATTACGCTGTAAAAATTAGGATTTCATATGGGTGGCTCAGTCGGTTAAGTGGCTGCCTTCTGCTAGGGTCATGGTCCCAGCGTCCTGGGATCAAGCCCCACCTCAGGCATCCTGCTCAGCAGGGAGCCTGCTTCTCCCTCTGCCTCTGCCTGCCACTCTGCCTACTTGTGATCTCTCTTTCTCTGTCAAATAAAAATAAATAAATCTTTAAAAAATTTTTTTAAAATTAGGATTTCACATATGACCTTAATCTGTAGATGACAACACCTGAATGTGTCACAGGGATTTGGAGCCAACTCAGAGGAGATTCTTCTCCTTGTCAGACTCTACATAAATGAGTAGCTTCTTAATAAGGCAGGGAATGAAAGGTTAAAAAGTCCCAAGAAACAGATATCATTTAGAGGGATTTATAAGAAGGTCCTTTCATTTTCTACTTAAAATAATATTAAGTAATAATTAGACATTACCCATGCGGTTTAAAAAAATATTTATTTTTTATTAAATTTTTTAAAGATTATTTATTTATATATTTGTTGTTTTTTAAAAAATAATGTTTTATTATGTTATGTTAGTAACCATACAGTATATCCTTAGTTTTTGATGTAGTGTTCCATGATTCATTATTTGCATATAACACCCTGTGCACCATGCAATACATGCCCTCCTTAAGACCCATCACCGGCCTATCCCAATCCCCCACCCCCTCCCCTCTGAAGCCCTCAGTTTGTTTCCCAGAGTCCATAGTCTCTCATGGTTCATTCCCCCTTCCGTTTACCCCCCCTTCATTCTTCCCTTCCTCCTCCTGCCAATCTTTCTGCTATTTCTTATGTTCCATAAATGAGTGAAACCATATGATAATTATCTTTCTCTGCTTGACTTATTTCACTTAGCATTATCTCCTCCAGTGCCGTCCATGTTGCAGCAAGTGTTGAGAACTCGTTCTTTTTGATAGCTGCATAATATTCCATTGTATATATGGATCACAACTTCTTAATCCAGTCATCTGTTGAAGGGCATCTCGGCTCCTTCCACGATTTAGCTATTGTGGACAATGCTGCTATGAACATTGGGGTGCACATGGCCCTCCTCTTCACTACGTCTGTATCTTTGGGGTAAATACCCAGTAGTGCAATGGCTGGGTCATAGGGTAGCTCAGTTTTTAACTTTTTAAGGGACCTCCACACTGTTTTCCAGAGTGGCTGTACCAACTTGCATTCCCACCAACAATGTAGGAGGGATCCCCTTTCTCCACAGCCTCTCCAACTATTGTTGTTTCTTGCCTTGTCCATTTTTGCCATTCTAACTGGCGTAAGGTGGTATCTCAGTGTGGTTTTGATTTGAATTTCCCTGATGGCTAATGATTTTGAACATTTTTTCATGTGTCTGTTAGCCATTTGTATGTCTTCATTGGAAAAGTGTCTGTTCATATCTTCTGCCCATTTTTTGATTCTATTATTTGTTTCTCGTGTATTGAGTTTGAAAAGTTCTTTGTAGATTTTGGATACCAGTCTTCTATCTGTAGTGTCATTTGCAAATATCTTCTCCCATTCTGTGGGCTGCCTCTTAGTTTTTTTGACTGTTTCTTTGGCTGTGCAGAAGCTTTTTATCTTGATGAAGTCCCACAGGTTCATTTTATCTTTTGTTTCTCTTGCCTTTGGAGATGTGTCATGAAAAAGATTGCTGTGGCTGATGTCGTAGAGGTTGCTGCCTATGTTCTCCTCTAGGATTTTGATGGATTCCTGTCTCACATCGAAGTCTTTCATCCATTTAGAGTTTTTCTTTGTGTATGGTGTGAGAGAGTGGTCAAGTTTCATTCTTTTATATGTAGCTGTCCAATTTTCCCAGCACCATTTATTGAAGAGACTGTCTTTTTTCCACTGGATGTTTTTTCCTGCTTTGTCAAAGATGAGTTGCCCAAAGAGCCGAGGGTCCATTTCTGGGTTCTCTCTTCTGTTCCATTGGTCAATGTGTCTCTTTTTGTGCCAGTACCATGCTGTCCTTGTGATCACAGCTTTGTAGTATAGCTTGAAATCTGGCAACATGGTGCCCCCAGCTTTGTGTTTCCTTTTCAACAATTCCTTGGCAATTCGGGGCCTTTTCTGGTTCCACACAAATTTAAGGGCTGTTTGTTCCAGTTCTTTGAAAAATGTCATTGGTATTTTGATCGGGATGGCATTGAAAGTGTAGATTGCTCTGGGTAGCATAGACATTTTAACTATGTTTATTCTTCTGATCCATGAGCATGGAATATTTTTCCATCTTTTTGTGTCTTCTTCAATGTCTTTCAAGAGTGGTACGTAGTTTCTAGAATATAGATCCTTTACGTCTCTGGTTAAGTTAATTCCGAGATAATGTATGATTTTCGGTGCTATTGTAAATGGAATTGAGTCCCTAATTTCTCTTTCTTCAGTCTCATTGTTCGTGTATAGAAGTGCAACTGATTTCTGAGCATTGATTTTGTTTCCTGCCACATTACTGAATTGCTCTATAAGTTCTAGTAATTTGGGGGTGGAGTCTTTTGGGTTTTCCATATCGAGTATCATGTCATCTGCGAAAAGAGATAGTTTGACTTCTTCTTTGCCAATTTGGATACCTTTTTTCCGTTTTTGTTGTCTGATTGCTGTTGCGAGGACTTTTAGTACTATGTTGAATAATAATAGCGAGAGTGGACATCCTTGTCGTGTTCCTGATCTTAAGGGAAAGGCGTTCAGCTTATCCCCATTGAGAATGATATTTGCTGTAGGCTTTTCATAGATGGTTTTTGTGAGATTGAGGAATGTACCCTCTATCCCTACACTCTGAAGGGTTTTAATCAGGACAGGATGCTGTATTTTGTCAGTTGCTTCTTCTGCATCAGTTGAGAGGGTCATATGGTTCTTGACTCTTTTCTTGTTGATATGATCTATCACACTGATCGATTTGCAAATGTTGAACCACCCTTGCATCCCAGGGATGAATCCCACGTGGTCATGATGGATAATCCTTTTAATGTACTGTTGGATCGTATTAACTAGGATCTTGTTGAGAATTTTGGCGTCCATATTCATCAGGGATACCAGTCTGTAATTCTCCTTTTTGATGGGGTCTTTGCCTGGTTTGGGAATCAAGGTAATACTGGCCTCACAGAATGAGTTTGGTAGTTTTCCTTCTGTTTCTATTTTTTGAAACAGCTTCAGGAGAATAGGTATTATTTCTTCTTTGAATGTTTGGTAGAATTCCCCAGGGAATCCATCAGGCCCTGCACTCTTGTTTTTGAGGAGGTGTCTGATCACTGCTTCAATCTCTTCATAATTAAACGATCTGTTTAAATAATCAATTTCTTCCTGTTTCAGTCTTGGTAGTTTATAGGTTTCCAGGAAGGTATCCATTTTCTTCCAGGTTGTTTAATATATTGGCATAAAGCTGTTGATAAGAGTTTCTAATGATCCTTCCTATTTCCTTGGTGTTAATCATGATCTCTCCCCTTTCATTCATAATTTTTAAAATTTGGGTCCTTTCTCTATTCTTTTGAATAAGTCTGGCCAGTGGTTTATTGATCTTATTTATTCTTTCAAAGAATCAGCTTCTAGTTCCGTTGATCTGCTCTACTGTGCTCCTGGTTTCTAATTCATTGATCTCTGCTCTAATCTTGGTCACCTGCCTTCTTGTGCATGGGTTAGGCCTGTTCTTCTGTTCCAGCTCCAGCTTCTTGAGGTGAGAATATAAAAACTGCATTTTAGAATTTTCTATTCTTTTTTTTTAAAGATTTTATTTATTTATTTGATAGACAGCCAGCAAGAGAAGGAACACAAGCAGGGGGAGTGGGAGAGGAAGAAGCAGGCTCCCAGTGGAGGAGCCTGATGTGGGGCTCGATCCCAGGACCCCAGGATCACGCCCCAAGCCGAAGGCAGATGCTTAACGACTGAGCCACCCAGGCGCCCCATAGATTTTTCTATTCTTTTGAGTGAGGTTTGGTTGGCTATGTATTTTCCCCTTAGGACTACCTTTGCAGTGTCCCATAGGTTTTGGACTGATGTGTTTTCATTTTCATTGGTCTCCAAAAATTGTTTAATCTCCTTCTTAATTACCTGGTTTACCCAATCATCTTGAGCAGGATGGTTCTTAGTTTCCAAGTGTTTGAATTTCTTCCAAATTTTTCCTTGTGATTGAGTTCCAATTTCAAAGCATCGTGGTCTGAGAATATGCAGGGAATAATCTCAGTCTTTTGGTATCGGTTGAGACCTGTTTTGTGACCCAGTATATGTTCTATTCTGGAGAAAGTGTAGCATTCGAAAAGAATGAGTATTCTGTTGTTCTGGGGTGTAGTGTTCTGTATATATCTGTGAGGTCCATCTGGTCCAGTATGTCATTCAAAGCTCTTGTTTCTTTGTTGATTTTCTGCTTAGGTGATCTGTCTATTGCTGAGAGCGGAGTGTTGAGGTCCCATACTATTAATGTATTATTATCTATATATCTCTTTATTCTGGTTAAGCGTTGGCTTGTGTATCTAGCTGCTCTCCTGTTGGCGGCATAGATATTTATAATTGTCATATCCACTTGTTTGATACATCCTTTAAGAATAATATAGTGTCCTTCTGTATTTCTAACTACAGTCTTTAGTTTAAAATCTAATCTGTCTGATATGAGAATTGCTACCCCAGCTTTCTTTTGAGGTCCATTGGCATGAAAAATGGTTTTCCATCCCTTCACTTTCAGTCTGGATGTATCTTTAGGTTCAAAATGAGTCTCTTGTAGGCAGCAAATATATCAGTCATGTCTTTTTATCCAGTCTGCAACCGTTTGTCATTTTATGGGAGCATTTAGGTCATTCACATTGAGAGTGATTATTGAGAGATATGATTTTAATGATGTTGTGTTGCCTGTGAAGTCTTTGTTTCTATAGAGTGTAAATTTCTGTTCTGTATCACTCTTGGGGTCTTTTTACTTTTATAGAACCCCCCTTAATATCTCCTGTAAGGCTGGTTTGGTGGTTACAAATCCCTTCAGTTTCTGCCGATCTTGGAAGGTTCTTATCTCTCCCATCAATTCTGAATGACAGCCTTGCTGGATAAAGGATCCTTGGCTGCATGTTCTTCTCAGATAGATCTTTGAAAATACCCTGCCAACCGTTCCTGGCCTGTCAGGTCTCTGTAGACAGGTCTGACATTATTCTAGTATTTTCCCCTCTGTACGTGAGGATTTTCTTCCCCCTGGCCGCTTTCAATACTGTATCCTTGGATCTAATATTTGCTAATTGCACTATGACGTGACGTGGTGTAGGCCTGTTCTCATTGATCTTGGGAAGGGTCCTCTCTGCCTCTTGGACATGAATGCTTCTTTCCTTTGCCAGATTGGGGAAGTTCTGAGCTACAATTTGTTCCAATATCTCTTCTAGACCTCTCTCTTTCTCTACCCCCTCAGGGATGCCGACGATTCTGACATTGGAACGTTTCATTGAGTCAGTAATCTGTAATCTACATTCTTGAGATTGGATTTTTTTGAGCCAAGTTTCCGTTTTAACTTTTTCTTCTACCATTCCATCTTCCAATTCACTAATTCGTTCTTCTGCCTCATTTACCTTGGCTGTCAGAGCGTCTAGTTTAGACTGCATTTGATTCACAGCATTTTTAATTTCTGCCAGATTCGCTCTCATTTCTACCCTTAGAGATTGTATATTCTCGTTAATATTTTCATTAATATTTTTTTCAAGCCTACACATCATCTTGACCATTGTTACTCTGAACTCCGTTTCTGACAATTTGGTTATATCCATATCCATTAGTTCTGTGGCAAAGGCCACAGTCTCTGTCTCCTTTCTTTGCTGAGGGTTTCTCCTCCTCGTCGTTCTGAGAGGAGAGGTTGCAGGGATGCACAGAGCCCAAATTATTGACTGGGACCCAGGCAGTGTGCACTTGTTTTATAGGGACCTTAGGGAGGTGGGCTTCTTGATTTTTTCAGCCTGCCTTCTGGGGGAGGGGCCTGCCACGCTGATATTCAGGCAACCCTGTTTGGGTAGAGTCGCCCTGTCCCCTCCGAAGGGGAATGGGGATGGGCACAACGTGAACTGGTATTTCCGGACTTTTGTTCTCTGGCGGCTTTCCCTGGCGGTTTTCTGTGCCTCTCCCGAGAGTCAGGATATAGCAGTGGCTGTATCCTAGCCTCTGTCTCAGAACAGAGAGATCGCAGTCCGCTCTCCATTGAGCTCTCCTGGCCACTCTCTGTTTCCGTCGGTGCTGCTAAAAACCCTGCAGCATCCCAGGATGTGCGCCCCACAGCCACTCTCCCAGCCCTCGCTTCCAGGGCTGGCACGTCTCTGTCCTTTGTGCTTCTAACACTGCTAGCCACCCCCGGTTCCTGTGCGTGCTCCCGAGCTCCCTGTTTCAGTGTGGCTCGCGCGTGCTCCGGAGTGCTGGTTTTCTGTCTGGTTGCGTGCGCACTCCCTAGCTCTAGGTTTTAGTCTAGTTTGTGCGCTCCGGACCTCTGGTTTTCAGTTTGGACACGTGTGCACGCTCCCGAGCTCCCGGTTTCAGTCCGATTCCAGTGAGCACTCCAGAGCTCTGGTTTTCAGTCTGGTTGCGCGCCCGCTCCTGAGCTCTTGGTTTCAGTCTAGTTCGAGTGTGCGATCCGGAGCTCCGATTGTCATTCTGGTCGGGCACGTTCCCGAGTTCTCGGTCTCAGTCTGCTCTCTCACTGGTGCCGGTCCGCAAGTCCAGCCCACGCCCCATTGCAAGTGGCTACTGCTTCCCAGCACCCGAGCATGTTGGCTCCCTCCACCTTCTGTTCATCTTCCGATATCTGTGCATGGATTCATGGCTCGCCGCTTGGTACCTCAATACTCAGCGCTGGAGATGTTTGTTTGTAGAGATCCAGATGTATCTTCATGTGTCTCAGGCTGATTTCGTGGGTGTTCAGGATATTGTGGTAGATATCCAGCTCAATTCAGGGGACCAGCTGAAGAAGGGGTCCCCTACTCCTCCGCAATCTTTTTCCTTCCTCCAAGATTATTTATTTATATATTTGAGAACGAGCGAGCATGAGCTGGGGGAGAAGCAGAGGGAGAGGGAGAGAGAATCTGAAGCAGACTGTGTGCTGAGCGTGGAGCCTGACGCAGGGATGTGAGATCATGACCTGAGCTGAAACCAGGGGTCAGATGCTGACTGAGGCACCCAGGCGCCCCTAAATTCTGTTCTTTCCTGGTGAGGTTTCCTGGCTTAAACTCATTTGAAGTCTAAGGAGGCACTTAGAGAAAGTGCCACCCCTCCGTTGCCCTGGTTTATGATGGCTGGGGAAAAAAGATTTATCCATGAACAAAATCTGGTTGCAAACTGGATTTGGAAGTACCTGTCTCTCTTTGTTACACCTAAGATGTTAGAAAGTGAATACATCCAGTTATATCTTTTCCTTTCTCATTTGGGGCTTGTTCAGTAAAAGTTATAAAGTTGAAAGCTAAAAAATTTATACAACAAAGTGTAAGATGTAAAGGTTAGAGAACGTCTTATGCTTTTCTTCTCCTGTCTTTTTTATACAAAATGATATACATGATCTCAAGAACAGAATGGCTAAAATCAGGTCTCCTACAGACAGTTTGTCAATTTTGTGTATGTACAGATGCAGGAAGCATTACTGCTTGGCTGGTGGCCAGAAAGCCCCAGTATGCTGGTGGCCAAAGGCCCACACCTCAAACTAGACCATGGGGAAATGGGGATGTTTGCCATGTGTAACTGGGAGGTCTCTTGGGGACATAGTCAGGCATGGTTGAATATGGGGCTTTAGTGTTCTTTTCCCTCATTTTCCAATTCTCTTTTTAGTTCTTGTCTCATTTTTCCTCTGCTTGACTTCTTTTTCAAAGAAGCTCACTTTCATTTGCTGTACCTCATATGCGACATGTAGTACCAAAGAAGGAACATATTTTTTTGTATAGTTCTTAGGAAAGTCCCAGGAAAGACTTTGAGTGGGCTGTCCATCCCTTTGTCATTCAGACTGGATTTGGGGTGAGGGAATACTTTAATTGGCCATGCCTGGGTTTGTGCCTGGCCTGGAGAAACAGGGATTAATCCCATCCAAGCTGCTTGCAGAGCATGATTTTTTTAATGACTGGTTCCCTGAAGGCAAAGATTCTGAAGGAAAATCATTTCCATTACAGTTAGAACATTTGGTTCAAATCCTCATTCTGATGCTGTGTGGTTTTGGGCAAGGCATGCGACCTCCCTTAGTTTCCTCATTTGCTAAGTAGAGATAGTAAGACCAAATGAAAGGCCTTTGGTGAGCTCTTTCATTAAGCCAATATTCACTGAATGCCTACTCTTTGCCACTTGTTGTGTTAAGAGTAGGAACTCTGATGAAAGCCAGTCTGGTAGACTCTCTGAGTTCATTACAAGGTGAAAACAGTGCAGAGAAGCAGTAACAGAGTCATAGATGTGAGCATCTGGAAACATGGAGAACAAGTGCTTCCCTGAGATTGGGGACTCGGAGAAGCCTCCCAGAAGGAAGTGACACTTGAACTGAATCTTCAGTGTTAACAAGGCATTATTAGCCTTCCTCGGTGAAGAAGGTAAGGACAAGCAAACTAGTTTTTGGGAACAACCGCAGGGAATGTTGAGACGTTCAGTTAATCATGGACTTCCAAGGAATTTGATACATCTGGAATGAAAGTGGAAGCTCAGGCAGGGTGCTGATCTGATGTCCTCAAAGGGCCTTGTGAAGAGGTTTAGATTTGTTCTGAAGATGAGTGGTAGCCGTTGAAGGATTTTAAGCAGAGGTATAAAATAATTGGGTATCTGTTTTAGGCATATTGCTTTGGCAGTATGTGGGAAATAGTTTGGCTAGGCTTAAAATTCAAGGAGAAAGATGAATTACAAGGATGTTGTAATTCGGGCTTAACGTGATGAGAGCTTGGAACCGTGAAGATGGAGGGAGGGCAGTGTCCAGATATTTAGAAGGTGGACTTGATAGCACTTGGAGATTGATTGGTTGGCGGGGGTGGGGAGGGGATTAAGGATAACTTCCACATATTTGGATCACTAGTAATGTTGTTTGCAATGAGGAGTTGGAGTGGGTCTTTGGAAACATGAGGAATTCTGTTTTGACTAGGTTGAGTTTAAATTTCCTATGAGATATTAAGGAGGGGTCTATTTTATTACTCTTTAAAGCCTTAGTGGAGGGTATGGAAAGATTATCTTTGGCTTTGAAGGTTTGTTGGAAGTACCCAAGGGAAGAGGGACTTCAGGGTCTGGAGTGTTCCTGAAGCTTACACGTCAGAATGCATCTTTCAGAAAATGACATTGTTTAGGATACAGCCTAAGTTC
Organism: Ursus americanus; assembly: GCF_024610735.1. Lineage (NCBI taxonomy): Eukaryota > Metazoa > Chordata > Mammalia > Carnivora > Ursidae > Ursus > Ursus americanus. The sequence continues at coordinate 57,149,592 of NC_142135.1, forward strand.
GAGTGACCAATCTGTTCTTTGTTCATCTAGGATTTATACTTCCTTCCCAAAAGGATTTGGTTATGCCGGTTTGTCATTATTTGATTTGGAAAAATTTCATGGCATGCCCCTGTGCCAAGCACCTCCATACTCAGGTGTGGTTGGTATATTTTGTGTCAAGACAATATTTGTTCACTAATGTATCCAGTTCCTGGTCCAATCACTTGTAGCTAGGTTAGTAAAGTTGCTTTCTCTTAAGATGTTTGGTATGAGTCATAGTAAGTTAAACAAGGGAAGAGGACTATTTTGCTGAGGTTACTTGTCCCACTGGGCAGAGCCAGGTACCTACTTGAATTTGCATGGTCTCCCCTCTTGTGCCCTGGGAGATAAATCTGTGAGACTTGGAAAGAACTTTCTGGACAGCCGTAGCTACCAGTGGAAGTTTGATAGGGTGAAACAAATTTTTTGAAGTATCTGAACTGATTTTATTTCATTATGTTGGTTATCAGTAAAACTAGAAATAATCAAGATTTTAGTTTATGAAATAGCGTACTATACTTTAAAGTTTGTTAGGCTGATAACTAGCTGCTAATTACTGTTTTTTTTTTTTTTTTTTAAAGATTTTTTTATTTATTTGACAGAGATAGAGACAGCCAGCGAGAGAGGGAACACAGCAGGGGGAGTGGGAGAGGAAGAAGCAGGCTCCCAGCAGAAGAGCCTGATGTGGGGCTCGATCCCAGATCGCCGGGATCACGCCCTGAGCCGAAGGCAGACGCTTAACCGCTGTGCCACCCAGGCGCCCCTGCTAATTAGTTTTGGTGTGCTGTTTATTTTGAGCTTATTCAAACTTTTTTTTTAATTAAGTTTTTATTTTAATCCCAGTACAGTTAACATACAGTGTTATATTAGTTTTAGGTGTACAATTCAAACTGTCAGTCTAACAGTTCTTCACTAGTTTGTAACGCCCTATTAAAAAACATGTTGGAAAGTAGAACAGTTAAGAAACAATGTGTATTTGTAACAGTAGTGGTATAAACAGGAAAAGCCTACAATTTTGCTTTCTGCCACCAGATGGTGCTTGTATACTGATAATACAACATACAGACTGGGTGAGTTCACACTGGTTAGTATTCCAAGGCTGGTGGCTACCTGATAAATGAGAGTTTAAACCACATAAAATCACTAATATTTGATCTTTTTTTGTCCTATAAATTAGTTGGTTTCATATGGTGCAGCCTAACAGGAAAAGGTCAGCCAAGTACACAACTTTAAAGAGAGCAAGGGATAATGATTTCAGGGTAAATGAGGGATTTAGTCTGGGCCAGAAGCTCTTCTCTTAGGCAGGCTGTATTTAAAATTAAGTATAGGAACTAGTGAACATTGTAACTCTTTAAAACAAAACTCATTGTAACTCTTACTCATTTGATAAGACCAGATATGACACACTTCATTTTATGAAATAGAACTACACCTTTTTTCTTTGAAGTGAAATATAAAGAGGGTCCTCCCCAACATCTGTTTCCCCAGATATTAGACAAAAATAAAATTATTAAAAACATTTTGGTGCCTTATGCTTCTGGCTATAACTGGGACCAGATTTACCCTCCCACCATAAACACCTAGCAGACTTCGGTGAGGTTCTTATATTATACATGAACTGATCTAATGTGATATGAAGGGAAGTTGTGGTAGTTGAAGATGTATATTGATGCAGAGCAAAAAAAAAAATAGTTAAGAATACAATAGTGACCACAAAATGAATAAAAAATGTGATCTAAAAGAAATCAGAAAAGAGGGAGGAAAAAGGAGTAAGGAACACATGGGATAAGTAGAAAACAAAGAAGTTGATATATTTCAACCCAGCCATATCAATAATTATGTTAAATGTAAAAGGTTTAAATGCTTTAGTTAAAAGATAAAGAATGTCAGACTTGATAAAAGAGCAGGAAATACAATCATATGGTATGTAAAGAAATCTACTTTCAGTATAAAGACACAGATTGGTTAAAAGGATGGAAAATGATATTTCATGCAAACACATAACAAAGCTGGAATGACTATATTTATATCAGACAAAGTCGATTTTAGAACAAGAAGTATTATCAAAAATAAAATTACCAGTGATGAAAGGGTAAAATCATCAAGAAGACCTAACAGTTATAACCATCATGTACCTACTGGCAGGCCTTAGAATAACTAGACAGAAAAATAAGAAACCTAAGGCACTGGTGTGGACTGAGTTGTGTACTCCCCGAGTTCTTATGTTGAAGCCCTAACTTGAAATGTGATGGTATTTGGATATAGAGCCTATGGGAGGTATTTAGATTTCAATATGTCACAAGGGTGTAACCCTCATGATGAGGTTAGTGCTGTTTTAAGAACAGACACCAGATACCTAGCCCTCTACTCTGCATATCCCCTGCACTTGCCATGTGAGGACATTAAAAAGTCGGTTTTCCACAAGCCAGGAAGAGAGCTCTCATCAGAAACTGACCATGTTAGCACCTTGATCTGAGACTTCCAGCCTCCCGAAGTGTGAGAAAATAAATTTCTGTTCTTTAAGCCACCTTTTTTTTTTTTAAAGATTTTATTTATCCATTTGAGAGAGAGAGAGACAGCCAGCGAGAGAGGGAACACAAGCAGGGGGAGTGGGAGAGGAAGAAGCAGGCTCCCAGCGGAGGAGCCTGATGTGGGGCTCGATCCCAGAATGCCGGGATCACGTCCTGAGCTGAAGGCAGACGCTTAACGACTGAGCCACCTAGGCGCCCCTGTTCTTTAAGCCACCTTAAACATGGTATTTTGTTATGGCAGGCCAAGCTGACTAAGACAGCTGCAGAGTTCAGTAACATTGTCAACCAGAGTTCTGGAACTCCATATCTAGTAACAGCAGAATATGCATTCTTGTCAAGCACACAGAGGACACTCACCAAGATGGATGATATGCTGTGCTATAAGACAGTTCTCAGTGAATTTAAGAGAATTGAAGTAATACAAACTGTGTTCTCTGATCACAAAGGGATTAAGTTAGAAATAAAAATGATAAAAATATCTGGAAATCCCACAAATATTTGGAAATTAAACATCATATTTCTAAATAACTCATGGATCAAAGGAGAAGTCACAAAGAATGTTAGAAAAATATTTTGAACTAAATGAAGATGAAAATGAAACACTGAGATGTGGATGCAGCTAAAACAGTGCTTGAAAGGAAATGTATAGCTCTAAATGCTTATGTGAAAAAAGAAAAAGGTCCAAAATTAATGCTTTATCCTTCCTCTCTAAGAAGCTGAAAAAAGAAGAGCACATTAAATCCAAAATACAGAAAAGGAAATAACAAACACAGGGGCAGAAACCAATGAAATTGAAAATGGACCAACAGTAGAAAGAGTCAATGAAATCAGTGAAATCAAAAGCTGCTTCTGGGAAAGGATTAATAAAGTCTGTAAGTTTCTAGCTGGCCTGACAAAAGAGAGAAGGTGAAGATATATATTACCAATATCAGGAATAAAAGGGAATCATACTAACATTAAAAGAACTATACGGGAATTTTATGAATTATTTCATGAAGTTGATAACTTAGATCATTGGTTGGCAAACTGTAACTTGCAGGCTCACTGCCTGCTTATGTAAATAAAGTTTTATTGGACTATAGCCATGTCCATTTAGTTGTGTATTGTCTACATCTGCTTTTGAACTTTAACAGCTGAGTAATTGTGACAGACTATATGGCCTGCAAGCTTAAAATGTTTACTTCCTGGCCCTTGAAGGAAAAATTTGCTGCCCCTGACTTAGATGAATTGGGCATATTTATAAGAAAGCACAAATTACCAAAAGTGACTTGAGGACAAAAAACAAAAACAAAACAAATACCAAAAAAACCTCAGTAATTTAAAGAAGTTAAATTTGTATGAGAAACTTTTTCACAAAGAAAACTCAAATCTCAAATGATTTCACTAATAAATTCTATCAAACATTTGAGGAAGAAATAGTATCTGTACCTCAGAAAACAGGAGAAAGGAACACTTCCCAACTAATTTTTTGAGGCCAGCATTGTCTGATACCAAAACTAGACAGAGACCTTACAAGAAAAGAAAACTTGAGATCGGTATGCTTCATGATCACAGATGTAAAAGTCCTTAACAAAATATAAGCAATTTAAACTCAGCAAAAGTTAATATAGTATATCATGATTAAACGGAGTTCATCTTAGGAAAGCATTAGCCATATTAATAGAATAAAGGAAAAAACATGAGCACCTTATAGACCCAGAAAAAGCATTTAATGAAAGTCAGCACTCATTCAGGATACAGACTCCTCAAACTAGGAATGGAAAGTAATTTTCTTAATGTGATAAGGGATTTCTCTAAACAACCTCTAGCTGATGTTATGTTTTGTGGCAAAAGATTGAATACTTGTAAGATGAGGAACAAGACAATGATATACATGTTACCACTTCCATTTAGCATTGTACTTGAGTTCTAGCGAATGTCATAATAAGAAATAAATGGGGGAAATATTGGAAAAGAAGAAATAAAACCGTCTTTGTATGCAAACACCAAGATTTTTTAGAAAATTCTAAGAACTCTGCGCCTGGGTGACTCAGTCAGTTAAGCATCTGCCTTCAGGTCAGGTCATGATCGCAGGGTCCTGGGATCGAGCCCCATGTCGGGCTCCCTGCTCGGCAGGGAGTCTGCCCTTCAACCTACTCTGGTGCGCACTCTCACTCTGTCTCTCAAATAAATAAATAAAATGTTTAAAAAACTTGCTAAGAACTCAAAAAATGAAATGTACTGAAGTAAATGAATTGAGTAAGGCCACAGGATACAAGGTCAATGTACAAAAAATCAACAGTATTTCTATTTAATAATAACGAAGAACTGGAACATTAAAATAGCACAAAGCATGTCATACTCAGGATTCAACCTAACAATATGTCTACAACCTGTATACTGCCAACTAAAAAAATGTTCAAATAAAGAAGACTTAAACTAGTTAAAATGTCAGTTATTCCAAAGTTAACATGAAGCTGCAGTGCAATCCCCATCGAAATCATAGCAGGGTTTTTTTTTGTGTGTGTGTAAAATTTATAATATTAACATTTGTGTGGAGAGTCAAAGGACCTGCAGTAGCCAAAGAGTTTTGAAAAGGGTAGACAAATTTGGAGAGCTCATACTACCTGATTTTAAGACTTGTTATAAAGCTACAGTAATTAAGGCAGTGAAATACTGGCTTGGGGAATGATATACGGATTAATGGAACAAAGTAGAACAAGAGGTTGGCAACCTGGGTCCTGGACTAAATCTGGCCTGCCTAGTTTTGTTTTGGCCTGCAATCTGTGAATGGTTTTTATATTTTTAAATGGTCAGGAAACAAATTTTAAAAATGATATTTCATAGCGCATGAAATGTAGATGAAATTTTAGTATCAGTCAAGTTGTAGTGGAACACAGATATGATCATTTGTTTATTTTTGTCTAGAGTTGCTGTCATGCTACAGCAGCAGAGCTGAGCAGGTATGATAGATTGTATGGCTTGCAAAGCCCAAAATACTGGCTGTCTGTCTCTCTACAGAAGAAGTTTGCTAGATCCCTGGAATATAGAGTCAGGAAATAGACCCACTCATGTATAGTCAATTTGGTGTTTTGTTTTTTTCCCCCCAAATTAACAAAAATGCTAATAGGCAAAAGATACTCTTTCCATTGAATAGTAGAACAATTGGATATCCAGATGGAAAAAAACTATCCTCAACCCTTACCTCACACCACAGACAAAAATTAATCAGAAATGGATCATAGAGCTACGTGTAAAGTTGTAACTTTTCAGAAGAAGATACATTGTTACTTTGGAGATAGGCAAAGATTTTATAGAATTCAAAAAGCATGAATCATAATTTACAGAAGAAAATATATTGCTGCTTTAGAGATAGCTAAACACAGGGGAACATGAAAAGCATAAATCATAAAAGAAAAAATTGAGAAATTAAACTTTATCAAAATTTAAAACTTCTGAAACTTGAAAGTCACTTTAAAAAATGAGAAAGCAGAACATATACTAGAAGAAAACATTTGCAATACATGTGTTGACAAAGGATTTGTATCCAAAATATATAAACGAGCACTTAAAACTCAATTAAGACAAACAAAAGTGAGCAAAGTAACTGAATGGATACTTCACTAAAGGAGAAGTTAAAATGGCTGATAAGCATCTGAAAGATAGTTGAAATTGTTAATTATCAGGGAAGTGCAACTTTTAAAACCATAGTTAAAATTTAAAAAGATGGGTAATACCAAGTATTATAGCAGGACAGTTGGAACTCTCATGCATTGTTGCTATATGACCGTTTTGTCATGGTTTGTTCCTTTTTAATGACATTAAATGCGTGCTTTACCATACCACCGAGTAATTCCCCTCCTGGTATTTACCTAAGAGAAATGAAAAAATAAGGCCATTCAAGGACTTTTACATGAATGTTTGTAGCATCTTTCTTTATAATGGTCCTAAACTAGTAATATCCACCACATAAATGGTTTGGTTTTTTTTTTTTTTTAAAGATTTTTAAAATTTATTTGAGAGGGGAGACAGCGAGCGCACAAGGAGGGGGAGCAGCAGAGGGAGAGGGAGAAGAAGACTCCCTGCCCATCAGGGAGCCCGATGCGGGACTCAATCTGGATCATGTCCTGAGCCCAAGGCAGACACTTACCCAACTGAGCCACTCAGGCACCCCCATGTCCACCACCTAAATGGTTAAACGAATCATAATATAGCCATGCCGTGGAATATTACTCAGTAGTAAAACATCTGATTCAAGCAACAGTATGGACAAATCTGAAAAACATTATGCTGTACAAAAGAAGCCGGATACATATGTATATCCTGTAAAATTCTATTTTTGTGACATTTCAGAACGGGCAAAACAATCCCATGGTGACAGAAGGCAGTTTATTGGTTGTCTAGATATGAAGTTGGGGATTTTTTTCTACAAGGGGACTTTTGGGATGATAGAAGTGTTCTGTACCTTGATTTTAGTGATAGTTACACAAGCCTATGTCAAAACTCATTTACTATGAGCATAAAATAGGCCCATTCATTACATGCAAATTTAATCTCAATAAAGCTGAGTTTTTTTTTTAAAAGATTTATTTACCTATTTTAGAGAGAGAGAGAGAGTGAGACTGAGAGACAGTGTATGAGTGGCGGGAGGGGTAGAGGAAGAGAATCTTTAAGCAGACTCCCCACTGAGTGCAGAGCTTCTGGGGCTCAGTCTCATGACCTATAAGATCATGACCTGAGCCAAAACCCAAGAGTCAGTGTTTAACCAACTGAGCCACCCAGGCACCCCAAGCTGAGGTATTTTTTTAAAGTTGATGTATTTTTTAAAAATACATTTTGTAATACTGAATTTTCATTGAAGCTAAAAATGTGTTGAAGAAAGCATCAGATTTTTGCCTCTTAAGTATTCTCTGAAGCCATTGTAAATGTTTTACTAGGAGCTAAAATGATATTTACCTCATAGACTGAGGATAAAATGATAAGTCTGTAAACTCCTTAACTTTTGCCTCTGTTCAACAAATGTTATTTAAGAGTTAGTCTTTATTGTAGGTAATATAGTCTAGTTGTAAGTAAAGGTTCTGAAGTTGAAATGGTTGCTGTGTGGATTTGAGCAGATTACTCAACCTTCCTATTCTCAGTTAACTCATCTGTAAGTTGGGGAGAATAAGTTATGCTTCCTCACAGTGTTGTTTTCAGGATCGAATATGAGAATTCTATGCCTGCACATGGCCTGTTACCTTACTTTACCATCGTGTTTGTAATTCCTTAAAAAGAATCTAAACGTCAGAGTATTTGTCCTAGGACATTGTTGCTTTGAGAGGTTTTTAAAAATTTACTTCTGCCCAATTAAAAAAAAAATCAGGCCCGATTCTGTTACTATTTCTGAGTATTCACTTTACAGAAGGAATGACTGATTCTATAATATAAATACACATACTTTTGGCCTCTTATTGGAATTTAGTTATTCCTGAAATGATACTGCCATTGTAGCCCAGAAAGTCATTTCTCCCTTGGAAAACTCCTGTGCACATCAGCAGTTATTAATTTGAGATTTAAACACAAGCCTCAAAAAATTAATTAATAAAATTAATTTGTACACATACCTCTTCTGCCTTGTCATAGCTTGATAGCCATCCATTTTGGTCTTTCAACTTTTTCACTTTCATTCTCAAGGAATGCCTAGTCTGTGTTTTCTTGCCACTGAGTTAGTATTCAAGGACTAACAAGTTGTAACAAATTTCCCATGATACAAATTGAGAACTCCAGACATGCTTTGTTCTGCTCTTACTACAGGCAGTCAGGCAAGCCCAGGGCTCACCCGGCTCACCCTTTAATTTTGTATTAGAGATGGTTTAAATTATCTGGTAAGTCTAATAAATAAAAAAACTTTTTACATGTCACACAAGTTTAACATTTTTCATACCCCCTAAAACAAAAGCAGAAGTAAGTAAAGCCAATCCTTAAATTAAAAAATGACTTTTTATAACTCTGGGTTGATTGTCTTATTTGGCCACTTATTTTTGTAATGCTCTTGAGAATCCTTTTTGAGTTCTTTATGCTGAAAGTTTAAAAATATTCTCTGTAAAGGTGAATATAAAGAAAGTACTACCAAAAGGATTATTACTGTAAGTCCTCTTCTCCCTCAAGTTTATCACAGTTCATTAGGAAAATGCACCCAGAATTTAAATGTGATAAATGCTATATTCATAATTTTTTGCAAGAAGTGACCTTTCTAGCTACATACTTGTTTTTAAAATTCCAACAATTTTTGTTCTAGGTTATGGGAAGCAACATCCTCTATTCTTTTATTTGAGACTAATTTTATTGATCTGCTGTTCATCCTCTGAAAACCAAGTACAATATTTAGTTGCCCTTGTGTTTGAAGCAGTGCTGTATCACCAAGGTTTCTTTTGTGTAGTTCAGCACATCTTCCTTTAGCAATGCTTACTTACTTGTGTTAAAAAATATCTGGACAAAATGACAGTTCAAGTTGTGAAGACCTTGTTAATGTGGCATGTGACGTATAGATGAGTGGGCTTCCTATTTTTAGAATTGTGCAAAAAGAATTTAAACAGGTTTCTAGTCTTGGCTCTGAGAAATTTGAAAAATTCTTTCTTTTCCTCTTTATCTTGAATTGGAAAACATTATCCACCAGGTGTTTTTCCTTAATATTCAGTCACTTTTTGTATGTTTTTTTTTTCAACTATTGATTTTTGGCAAAAGGTTTGTGAAGTTTTTAATGTTAATTGGATTTAGAAAGAAATTTAAGTATGGTTTTTAATGCAAGTGCTGTGACTATTAAATAATGAGAGTTTATGTTACATGTTTATAGAAGTTACTGCAATAATAGGATTTCTTGGAAATGGAATATTGTGTCTAATAAATTCTGGGCAAGATTTTGGGTGAGCATCAGAATAGGCCATGTTCCAAAGTTTGTTTTTATGTTGGTTACTGGAAACTTAGAATGTATTTCTCATAGAAAGATTGTGGTAAATTGTGGCAGAGTTCCCAGGATAGCCCATAAAAGCTCTTTTTAATTATAGTGAACAGTACACCTTGTAAATAGTTCTAAATTCGGTTTCCAAGGAACATTTTCCCCTAAATGCCATCTGATCAATAGCATTGAGCATCTTGCAACTCTAACAGCAGCTGGAGTAGAAAAGAAACGAAGATTTCAGATACATCAGAGATAATGGAGAGAGACACTGTCTCCCTTCACAGCTTTACTTTCAAATTGTTTATTAATAGGAGCAAGTTGAGTCGGTCCAAGGAAAGGCCAGTGCCTTAAGTGCTAGACATGCTTTAGAAGAAGGCTTAAAGACAGCACTAGGTAAAATGAGATGCAGAAGTGTCCGGTGGGCATCTGAAGATGGAAAAAGTGACAGAGGCACTGACTTAGCTACCCGAGGGCATAATGGGTAGGATGTGCCTTATTTGTAGCAGTGGTATTGAATCGAATGTTTAGTGTCATCTGAAGTTGGGAAGTGTGGAGATGGCATGCTAGAACAAAAAAATTCCTATATCTTGTAGGGAAATTTCTAGTTTAAAAATAAAATCCACATTGTCCAAATTTGGTTTTGTACAAGGGTTCTAATCTCTCCACATGGTTGCCAGACTTACTGTTTTCTGATTTTTTGACAGTGGTCATCCTAATGAGTGTGAAGTGGTCCATCCAATTTTAACACCACCTCTCAGTTCCCAATTTTTGTCTGGGGACACTTTTTTCTTCTTTTTTCTCTCTCTCACTGAAACTAGGAATGTATTTATTCCTAGGTTGATTCATTCAATATGTTGGTGCCAATCAGTAGTTCTTGAGAAATGAGATGCTGGTGAACGTGAAGATAGGTAGGACACTGCCCTTCCTCTTGAGCTCACAGCCTAGTAGGAGAGGATAGGTGATTATAACAATGATAAATGCCATAATGGTGATTACAGCAGACACCTCAAAAGTACATTAGAAAGTTATTGGGACACCTGAGTGGCTTAGTCGGATAAGCATCTGCCTTCGGCTCAGGTCATGATCCCAGGGTCCTGGGATTGAGCTCTACCTTGGGCTTCTTGCTCAGTGGGGAGCCTGCTTCTCCCTCTGCCTGCTGCTCCCCCTGCTTTGTGCTCTCTCTCTCTCTGACAAATAAAGAAATAAAATCTTAAAAAACAAAAAAAGAAAATACATTAGAAGATTATTTAACTTCTTTAACACCAAGATCAGTTATGAGGCACACCATCTCCAAAACTGTTCAGCATTGTCCTAGACAGATGAGCTAATGCAGTTAGAGAAAAGAGAATAATTTAGAGACATAAGTTTATAAAAATATTTCAAACAGTAAAATAATTCAGTAAGGTAGCATAATGTAAAATTAACATCTAGAGTCAATAGCCTTCAAATATACAAAGAAGTATTAGGTAGAGTATATAATGGTAGAGAGAACTCAATTTGTAATAACAAGAAGATAAAATACTGAGGGATGAACTTATGAGGATATGTGCAGAAATACTTGAGGAAAATTTTGGCGTACTCTTGAAAGACAAAAAAGTACACTTCAGCAAATGAAAAGACATTGTTCTTGCCTAGGTTAGTTCAACATCATAAAAGCTAGTTCAAAAAATAAAGAAATGAAAGTACAGAAAAAGAAATAATGAAGATTAAAATAGAAATGACAAAGGAAATTAGAACAGAGAAAATTTTTAACAAATTACAAGAGACTACAGACTTTTATACAAATATATTTGAAAGCCTAGATGATATAGATAATGTCCTGGAGAAATACTGTTTACCAAAATTGGCCCCTTAGAAATAGAAAGCTTAAATGCATCAATATTCATTGAAAAAATAGAGAAAGTTAATAAACCCACACAAAAGGACCAGGCCCATAGAGTTTCACAGAGGTAGCCTATCTACCAAATTATCAAAGACCAGGTAGTCTTACTGTTCTATAGAGTAGACTAGACATAGATAGAGACAAAGGGGAATATCCAAATATTAGTTTATATAAATTTAAAGCAAAGGAGTCAAGTGGGGGGAAAGAAAAAGGAAGGGGAATTTGTAAATTCTCTTTATAAAACAAGTCTAACATTGTTACCTAAACCTAGTAAAGACAGTACAGAAAAGGAAATTGAAATTTAATACCAAGTATAAAAAATGTAAGAAAAACAACGCATGAGCAAATAGAATCTAATACCAAGTTAGTAATAATAATTTGAGAAAAGCTTCTTGAGTTGAATTTAATTCACTGATTCTAATGCTTTCATTTTTATTGATATAATTATTAAAGGCCGTGAACTTTCCTCTGATGATTGCTTTACATGTGTCCTATAGATCCAGTTATATAGTATTGTCAGTATCATTTTTGTTATTAATTCTGTAATTTCAGTTTGTATTTTCCTGTTACTGTAGAAGTTGTTCAATAAAACTTTCATTTGGGGTGCCTGGGTGGCTCAGTTGTTAAGTGTCTGCCTTCGGCTCAGGTCATAATCCCACGGTCCTGAGGTCGAGCCTTGCGTTAGGCTCCCTGCTCAGCGGGAAGCCTGCTTCTCCCCCTCCCACTCCCCCTGCTGGTATTCCCTCTCTCACTGTGTCTCTCTCTGTCCAATAAATAAATAAATAAAATCTTAAAATAATAATAACAAATAAAGCTTTCATTTTCAGGTAAAAGGGTTTTTTTTTTTTCATTTTACAATTTTGTTATTCCTAGTTTATCACTTTGTGATCCAAGACTGTTTTTTGTGAAGTTTTTTGTTTTTTGTAATATTTCTACTTGATGGCACTTACTCATGCTTCCTTTGAGACTTAATGTGGAATCAGTGAGAATATTGCATATGCACTTGAGAAGTATAAAGGATATGAAGTTTGATGTATATATGATCTTCCATAAGATTTTTGTTGTTTAGGTCTTTACTTTTTTTTTTTTTTGTCTACTTGATCTGACTTGTACCAAGATTGGTATATTAAAATGTCTTAGTATTTAGCTTAGTATTAGCTTCTATCTATATCTCCTTGCATCTCCTGTAGTTTTTGCTTTATAAAAGTATTTGCTGTGTTATTTGGCACATAGATATACATAAGTGTTACATATTACTGGACACTGCAGATTCTAGCATTAGAAAATGTCCTTTACAGTAATGCATTTTATTTCTTTTAAAGATTTTATTTGAGAGAGAGAGAGAGAGAGTGAGAGAGAGAGAGCAAGAGCAGGGCGGGGAGGAGCAGAGGGAGAAGGAGAAACAGACTCCCCCCTGAGCAGGGCGCCTGCCGTGAGGCTTGATCCTAAGACCCTGGGATCATGGTCTGAGCTGAAGGCAGGAGCTTAACTGCCTGAGCCACCAAGGCACCTCACATTAATGCATTTTAGATGGAATTCTCCTTTGATACCAGGATTACAATCTCTATGTTTTTAAAATTTCCATTAGTCTAGTATACTTTTGTCTGTCCTTTTATTTTTGGTCTTTCTCTGTTTTCGGTATGCTATTGCATATAGCATATATTTGGGTGGTGCTTTGTGAGACTAATTTAAAAATCTTATTCTTTTAAGCCCAGTACATATTTTACTTGAGAAACAAAGTCAGACTTTTTTTTGAGTCTAATTTGGATTGGTTGATCGTATGTACTCTTGGATGTTAACCATAAATTAAATGAGTTAAGTCTGCTATCCCAGATTTTGGTGAAAATATATATGAAGTACATGATAAGATAAAAGCATTTTATAAAACAAATATTGTATCAGCAGAAAGATATTGAAATTAACAGTATTTTAATATTTTTACCCTTTCTGAGTATATCAAATTAAAGATGCTGCTGCTAGGTGAAAGGATAATTGATATAATTAATAGTCATATGATATGTCTTAGGAATGCCTTTTTGGACTTCCTTGAAATTGAGAAGCTGAATACTTGTGATAAACGTGTAACACATCCTACTGCAAGTCAGTAGTTTCTAGTTTTTTGCTTTCAACAAATTGCAAGAGGATCTAGTCAAGTTATCAGTTGCCATGTCATTAAAAGCAATTTCTGATGGTGGATCACAATATTAAGTGTGACACAAAATATTTTTTGCTATAACAAAAGTCAGGGGTGATTTACCTCTTCATGTGAATAATATTTCTCAGTGATTAGTGATACCTAGGAAACTGTGAAATCAGAATAAAATTGAGAAGTATTCTTTCCTATCCTTCTCACTGAGAAGCATACCCACTAAAATTTTACTGTTTACAAATTATTCATTGAAGTGTAAAATATTTATGTTGTTCCATTTATTATCTACTAATAACAATTGCAATAATGACTCATTCCAGATTTTTAAAAAACTTGTATGTGCTTATGGTGACAGGAAATACAAACGTCTAAAATTTTTAATTAATATCCATATTTTTGATGCATAGGATTATGATAGAATGAGCAATAAAAGACTTCCAGGTGTAAAAGTTAACGGTATAAAATTCCATGGAGAAAGTGGAATAAGATGCAAGTTCAAGAAGAAAAAAAATGATATGTAAAATTCTTTATACACTGAAGGGAATTTTTGTGTTTTTGAGGGTAGATATCAACTTGTTAGGGTACATTTAGAGGAGTGACATAGCACTTTAATTTTAAATTGCCAATATTTATAGTAAACCAGAAACTATATTTTTTTAAGTATTTAAGCTACTGAAAAATTTTAGATGCTAATGAAATTTTAGGTGTAATAAAAATATGCAAGAATATATGTAGTTTTCAGAATTCCTTTATGGGGTATGAGCATTGAGTTTGAAGACCATTGCTGTAGCCTTATTTGAAGAGAAGCTGAATTAGAGATGGCTATTGTGGAATGCACTTAGGTGGTGTATATTTTTATCTTGATTTTCACGTGGATCGGCAAATGTGGTAATATGATGAAAATGGCTTGATAATTTAAAAGTCTTGAACAAAACTATAATGGTCATAGTTAATTTTTTGAACTCCATCACACCCAGAAGTGAAATCTTATTTTCCATCGATGTTGTTTAATATAATTCTTCCATTTATAATTAATAAAATTGTATTCATCATCAGTATTTCTGGTATAGTACAGGTAAAAATACTTATCTTGAACCATTAGAGGGCAGCATGAATTTATGTTTGGAATTAGCTTTCACAAATATATAAATGCTTTTGAGTCACAGGATTAATGTAAGCATCTTTTAAATAAACTATGAAGATTTTTAGTTAAAACTAAAATCTTTCATTCTAAACTTATATTTACCTTGATTTTCATCTGAAGAATTACCTAAGTCAGTATTATAAGATGCTCCATGAAAAAAGGATGTGAAGACAAATTTGGGAAATGTTGGACACTTTATCCCTCTTAAGGATTCTTTAAAGATTCTTGAAGATGTCATGAAGAAAACTGTGTATCTTGGTGGTTCCAACCCTGTCTGAACATCAGGCTCTCCTGAAAAGGTTTAGCAAGTCTGATGCCAGACTCTATCTAGACTAATTAAATCAGAATTTCTGGTTGGGGAATTTGAACACCAGTGTTTTAAAAAGTTCCCCAGGTAATTCTAATGCCCAGCCATTGCAATAGCAACCCAAAAACACGTTACCCTCTGTTAACATCAATGATTATTTTATGATATGCTGGTTTAAGTAGTCCTAGAACTTTGGAAAGACTTGAAGTAGAAGGTAAAAATTATAGTTAACCACAGTCCTCAGGGAATCAGTTGTTCCGGACAGCTAGATTTTCCAAATTGCTGAGGGTTTACCTGTTCTTGGAAATTAAGACTTTTCTTATTTCGGTAATTTAAATTTTTCTAAAAGTTATGGCACACATTCTTATATTAAAAATGCCACAGTTACGAGCATAAAGACTCGTGTTGACTCAGTGTTAGACTTATAAATGACAAATGTTAAGTCTTGCAAGATGAATACATGATGTGTTCTTATGTCAGATACTCCTAGACATCTGTCTCTTGAGTACCCAAGTCTGCTTTTGTTACTTTCTAATTCATCGTTGGCAGTCAGATTGTCATCTTATTTCTTGTTGCATGTCAATGTACTCTCATGTAGCAGTGCTTCCCCTCTTTAACCTCTTTAATGCTCTTAAACTGCTGTTGTCTTGTAAATTGGTATGGCAGTTAGCATTGGGAGCAAAGAGTAACAAGGCTTGAATTAGGCTCTAAGGTAATCCTGTTAAGTGTGAAGTACTGAGGTTTATTTGGTTCATGGATTTTTTTGACTTCAAGATTTATTTTTCCCTTCATACATTTTAAGTTTCTTCTGCATTTCCGGTAGAATGAAGTTGTCAGTTAGTTGAATACAGTTTGGTGAATTTATATAGATACATAATCGCGTGAAATACTTTGGGAATGAACAGAAATAACAATTGCTTTAATAAATTTCATAAAAGTACTTTTTTATACTTTAAAGAAAGGGTTCATTTGTGTATGATTTTCCCCTTTCTTTTGTTTGACCTTAGTTTTCTCTTTCTGTTTCTTAAAAGGAGAGAAAGAGAGAGAGAAACTTACTTTCCAAAATGAGAAGATTTGCATGTGTATTCTTATGAAATTGCCAATTTTGATCATTTTTTTCATCTCCCCTCTACAAAGGTGTTCCTTTATTGACTTGACTTTTTTATTTGGTATTGCTTCTCTTTTCCCATCTAGAATCTGTATGTACTTTTTTTTCCTGTTTGTTTTAATTTCCTTTTGTCTCCAGATTCTCTTCTTGGGAACCAAAAAGCAGACTTTTTTTTTGTAGCTTTTTAAGTTTTAGATGTAACAATCTCTGTTCCCTGTTTTAAAGGAAGGAAAGGAATGAAGGGAGGAAGGGAGGAAGAAGGGAGGAAGGAAGGGAGAAAGAAAGAAAAGGAAAGGAAAGAAGGGCGCCTGGGTGGTTCCGTTGGTTAAGTGTCAGGTCATGATCCCAGAGTGCCAGGATCGAGCCTCGAATTGGGCTCCCTGCCCAGCAGGGAGTCTGCTTCTCCCTCTGCCCCTCACCCTGCTCGTGCTCTCTCTCTCTTGCTCTCTCAAATAAGTAAATAAAATCTTTAAAAGAAAAGAAAAAAGAAAAAAAGAGGGAGGACTGCAGGATATTTTTCTTTGGTTTTTCCTGATAGTTGAGTATTGAAAGTCAACAGAGATAGAGGTTCGTTCCTCCTAAATATTTTTTAACATTATTGTGTGAAGTATAAGCAGTAAGTATGCTCAATAGTAAAAGGACAAACAATTCAATAGAAAATAGGGAAAGGACATTAAGAGACATTTCACCAAAGAAGGCATATGGATGGCAAAAAAATAATGAAAAGATGTTCAACATCTCTAGCCATTAGGGAAATATAAATTAAGACCATGATGATGTGTTACTACTTACTTACCAGAATGGTGAAATAATGACAACACATGCTGGTAAGAATGAGGAGAAACAATCTCTCATACATTTCTGGTTGTGATGCAAAATGGCTCAGCCACTCTGGACAATAGTTTGGAAGTTTCCTATAAAACTAAACATACATTTACCACGTGACCCAGTTATCATACTCCTGAGCATCTGTTCCAGAGAAATTAAAGTTTATGTTCATATAAAAACTATATGCAAATGTTCATGTAGTTTTTATATGAACATAAATAATCACTGCTTTAGCTTAGCTTACAAATTTTGATATGTTATATTTAATTTGCATTCAGTTCAGTGTATTTTAAAAATATTTCCCTTGATACTTCTTTTTTAACCTGTGCATTATTTTAGAAGTGTATTGTCTAGCTTCCAAGTGTTTGGAGATTTTTCCTCTTAATTTTCTGTTGTTCATGTTTAGTCTGTTTGCATTATGGTCAGAGAACACACTCTGTCCTTTTACTTCTGTTAAATTTGTTGTGGTTTGTTTTATGGCTCAGGATATGGTCTGTTTTGGTATATGTTCCATGAGTACTTGAAAGGAATATGTATTCTGCCATTGTTGGTAGTGTGTTCTATAAATATTGATTACATTCTGTTAGTAAATAATGTTGTTGAGCTTGTCTGGGTTTTTTTGCTGATTTTCTATCTGGTTGTTCTGTGAGTTGTGGTGAGAAGCTAATTGAAGTCTCCAAATACAATTGTGGATTTGCCTATTTCTCTTTCAATTCTATCAGTTTTGCTTTACACAATTTGCAGCCGTGTTTGGTGGAAACACTTAGGATTGATATGTTGTCTTGGTGGATTGACCTTTTAATCCGTAATGTTTATGTTCCTTTTTGTTTTGTTTCTGGTAATTTTCTTTGCTCTGACATCTGCTCTGTCTGGTACTAAAATAACCAATACTGCTTTATTTTGATTAATGTGTATATGATACATTTTTCCAGTCCTTTTACTCTCTACTTGTAATCTTGTTTTTTATGTGAGTTTCTTTTAGACAGCATATATTCAGGTCATGTTTTCAAAATCACTTTGCCAATCTCTGTCTTCTAGTTGGAATATTTTGACCATTTATATTTAATGTGATTATGGGTATGTTAAGGCCTCAGTCTACCATTCTATTTTATTTTTTATTTAATTTCATTTCACTTATTTCTGTTTTTCCTTTCTCTGTCTTCTTTTTTCTGCTTGAGTTAATTGTATTTTTTTAGAATTCCATTTTATCTTGGTATTTCAGGGTGTATCTCTTTAATAAAATATGTATAGAGTTTTTTAGTGCTTGCTCTAGGTATTATGTTATACATACATAATTTATTAGTCTATTGGTGTTGACATTTTACCAGTATAAGTTAAAATTACTTAAGCTTCCTTTAAGTCCCTTTATCCTCTCATTTGTAATGACATATTTTCTCTATGTACTTTGAAAACCATATCAGCCAATATTATGATTTTTTCTTTAGATATCAAATATAATGTAGAAACTACAAGAAGAGAAAGAAAATTTCCTCTGTTTACCCATAATTTTTCCTCATTCTGTTTTCCTTTCAGATGTTCCAAGAGTCTTTTTTTTTTTCATTTTAAGAACTTTCTTTTTTTTTTTTTTTTTTTTAAAGATTTTATTTATTTATTTAACAGAGATAGAGACAGCCAGCGAGAGAGGGAACACAAGCAGGGGGATTGGGAGAGGAAGAAGCAGGCTCATAGCAGAGGAGCCTGACATGGGGCTCGAACCCAGAACGCTGGGATCACGCCCTGAGCCGAAGGCAGACGCTTAACCGCTGTGCCACCCAGGCGCCCCTCATTTTAAGAACTTTCTGTTTCTGTTGTTTTAGGGTAGGTGCACTTGCAATACATTCTTTTAGTTTTCCTTTCTCTGAAGATGCCTTGATTTTTCCTTCATTCCTGAAGGATAAGTTTATTTGGTATAGAATTTTGTATTGATTTTTTTTTTCCTAGCACATAATAAATGTTATATCACTTCTCTTCTGGCCTTCATGGTTTCTGATGTGATATCCATTATTTTTCCTTTATTGGTAAAATATGGTAAGGTATTATTTCTCCATTGTGGCTTTCAAGATCTTTTGACTTTAGGTTTCAGGAATTTGTCTTGGTATGGATTTCTTTGGGTTTTTTACTCTTTGGGATTTTCTAAGATTCATGGAATCTGTAAATTTATATACCTTTTGATAAACATGAATTATTTTCAGCCATTATTTTAGGGGGATGATTTTCAACCTTACAAGCTTTTTCTCTTTTTCTGAGATAGCAGTTACACAAATGTTAGATCTTTTGTGATAGCCCTGTATTTCTCTGAGATTTTGTTCATTTTTTTCCCCTGCATATTTTCTATCATTCGTATTGGGGAATTCATATTGTTCTATTTTCACATTCATTGATTCCTTTTTTTGGGGGGGGGGGGTCCAGAAAAATTTAGCAGGTTTATTTATAATTGTTATAAAGTTGAACTGCTGAAATGTGTTCACTGAGACATTTTGACTTTCATTAGTGCTTTATGTCCTTGTATTTATATTAAAATTCACATGCAAATGAAAATGGAAAAACTGCCAGTACCTGATTTCGTCCCCTATTTTTCCACTTGCAGTCATATACTTAGGTACCTTTTGATTCTGTGGGGAAAAATGTCTAACATTCAGAACTACCAATAACAGTAAGAGGAGATTTTTTTTTTTTTTTTTAAAGAATGAAATGTTTTCCATCATAGATTCTTAAGCACATTCTCCACATATGCAGAGCCTAGCTTGGATGTCTTTTGGCATAATTGTTACACGTTTGGCATGGATAGCACACAAGTTAGTGTCTTCAGAGATGCCCACCAGATAGGCCTGTTTGTCTCCTGCAACGCACCAATAGCTGCACTGTGGAAGCACAAATCTGTTTTGAAGTCCTGAGCAATTTCTCACACCAGATACTGGAAAAGAATTTTGTGGATCAGAAGTTCAGTGGACTTTTTTTTTTTTTTTTAAAGATTTTATTTATTTATTTACTTGAGAAAGAGAGAGCGTGCATGTGCATGACCGGGGGAGGGGGGAGGGGAAAAGGGATAGGGAGAGAGAATCTCAAGCAGACTTAGTGCTCAGCACCGAGCCCGACATAGGGCTTGATCTCACGACCCTGAGATCATGACCCGAGCCAAAATCAAGAGTCAGTCACTTAACTGACTGAGCCATCCAGGTACCCCCAGTGGACTTCTGATAACGTCTAATTTCACTGAGGGCCACAGTACCAGGCCTGTAACGATGAGGTTTCTTCACAGTCCAGTAGAGGTTGCACTCTTAACAGCAGCTTTCGTAGCCAGTTGCTTCCTCGGTGCTTCACCACCAGTGGATTTGTGGGCAGTCCGTTTTGTAGGAGCCATGGTACAGAGACCTCCTTACTTACTCCCCTTCTCCTTTGACTGGAGTTCTGTGAACTAGAGGTGGCACGGAAGCAGCTGTGAACACCTCACATTCCTTGAGTCTTATCACTGTCATCTATATTCTGCTGTTGAGCCCGTCTAATGAATATTTCATTTAGGTTATTGTGTTTTTTTAGTTCTAAAATTTCCATTTGGTTGTTTATATTATCTGGTTGTTTTTTTCTGGAACTAGACTTTCTGTTTCTTTGCTGAGACTTTCTACTTTTTCATTTGTTTCAAGTGTGTTTGTAGTTGTTTATTGAAGTATTTTTATGATGGCTGCCCTAAAATACTTGTCAGGTGATTTCATCTTATCATCTTGATTTGGTATCTGGTGATGGTCTTTCCTCATTTAAGTTGAGCTTTTCCTGGTTCTTGGTATGATGGATGATTCTGACAGAATCTGGATATTGTGGGTATTTTGTTATGGGATTGTGGATCTTATTGTTAGTAGCCTTCTTCTGATACTGCACCAGCCAGAGATGAGGAATCTATCATGTTTATGCTAGGTCTGGATGGAAATTCAGGTTCTGCACTTTGCCTCATTGACACCTTGTTACTTCACTTGGCCTTTGACACCATTCCAGCAGGGAAAAGGAACTTTTCATTACAGCTGGGGGAGGATGGGAGTCTAGGTTCCTTACTTAGCCTTTGGTGACAGAGATCAGATGGGGTTGCAGCTTTTTTTGTGGTGTATTGCTGGAGTAAGACAGTTATTGTCTAGACACTTTGTCCTGGACAGTTGCCCTTTTCCTGGTTCTTTTGCTAGAGAAAATGAGCTTGCTGTGTGTTTTTTGGTTTTTGTTGTTTTTGTCTGTACACATTGATGCTTTCAGGCTGCCGGCTTCTCTAGCACCCAGTTCGGGATGTAATAGGTCAAAAAGGAATCCCGGGGAACTCATTGTAATGTATTGTTCCTTTGGTCTCAGGTTCTCTAGCTAGTCTTCTTCCAACTTGCAAAATTTATTATGTTTATTGTATATATAATGATCTGAAATTTAGCTGTACTTAGCATTAGGAATGGGGAGAATTATGTCTACTCTGTTTTGTCCTAGGATGACCATCCTTACTTCCTTTGCTATGTATAAATTTTGCTTAGACTTTAAGAGTAAAGCATCGTTTATAGTTAATTTATTTTTCAGTAAAGAGTGAAATTAAAAAAAATTTTTTTAAAAAGAGTGAGATTTGTATTTGTATTTTATTGGTGGAAATTATTTTCACAAAAGATTTTTGAATAATAGGACTACCAAAAGTGGAAAAGAAAATAAATGTCAGAATCTGGTTTTGCTGACAAAAAAATGACAGAAAGTTTAGTAAAATGCCCATTGCAAAATTCGTGTCCGATTTTGCATTTTGCCTCCTTAGCTCCTCACTTTGTTACTACTTTCTAGGACAAGTGCATATAAACCTTTGGTTTAAAGAATCCTCTACAGTCTCATCTCCCAAAGTACTACTACTAACATTTTTATGTGCTTATGGAAGTCCCATATTCCCCTTCCACTTAAAAAGGTATCACAAGAATTTTCCTGTAACTGGATATACATTTGCTTAATATGTTTGCAAGGTATTATTGCACTGTAGTAATACACAATGATCTATTGTTATTTTCGTTGTGGAGTTTATTGCTAGTCACCATGAAATAACAGGCAGTAGCACAAATAACAAACATGGGGAAGTTAGAGAGGTTTCAGAACTTTTCAAACACAACAGCAGTTTAGTGTCTGTAGTTCCCATTTCTTTTTAGGGAGTATGAGAATAAAGCCATTTGGGACACTGATCCTGCTTGATAGGGTTCAATGGACCTCCCACTTTTAGACTTACACTGTCAGAGGCCATAGGGACCTCTTCCTCTCTGACTGCTGCCTCCTAGCCTGAAACTACTGTTAGGGCTAAACCCTAGGCACATGTACCATTTTGTCTTCAATGGATGTTTGGCGTTTCAGAGGACACCCAGATTAAATGTTCCACATCACCCATCCTCTGCCCCCATAGGAACGTTAATTCCCTGACATGGGAGTCAGATGTGAGTGATTTCCTTCTTTTATGTGTGTAATTAATACATGAGAGGCAATATTCATTGGAGTACTACGTATATGGGTTTAGACTCTTCACCAAGTTTACTACACTGATCAAAGGATATAGCTACTTAGTGCGGAGAATGTTTCATTAGAATTTTATGTCTATTCTCAATTTAATGGAGGAGCTTTCAGGTGTCTGAAATCAGTAACCACAGGTAGAGGTTACTGCCACTTACCGAGATGTGGAAGAATGGAGGAAATAGATTTGAAGTGGGAATTAGGACTCCAGCATAATCGTGCCACTAAGACATCCAAAGGAGCTGTCGAGGATGTGTTTGATAGAAAAGACTGGACCTCAGAGGAGAGATCTAAATTAGAGGTAAATGTGGGAGCTGACTGCATATACAAGTGCCCTACAAGGCACTGCTCTACCAGGCCTCTCATTATCTCTTCATCTTCATCTACTGCTCTCACCATGCCAACTCTACTCCAGCCTCCTCAGCCACATTTTCTAAATGAGTCATCCATACTTACATTATAAAGGTACATTTATTTTTTATTCCCTCTCATTTGTCAAAGTCTAATGTGACCTTTTTGGTATGCCCCTTTCATGCCACTCTAGTTAAAATTGCATCCCACCTCACCCCACCCTAACATTCCTGGTTTCTTGCCTGGCATTTTCCTTTCTACCCCTTAGTATTGTCTGTATTAGCTTTGTGTAGTTGAAGTGTGTAAAACAGAGGAGCAATATGAGATTAAATTGGAGAGGGTAGGTAAGGGTTAGATCCTCCAGGGCTATCTTAAGAAATCTGGTCTTCATCTTAAGAGCAGTAGGAGATGCAGGTTTTTAAGGAGGAAGAAACGTAACCACATATGCATAGAGAGGGTAAGAGCGGTTATGGGTAGGTCAAGTAGGAGCCTATTGCAGTAGAATAAAAACAAAAAAGGACAAAGAAAAGAAAAAAGAAAACATTTAATGATCCAGGCACTCTGCTAGGTTGAAGAAATAAGGATGATAGAGCATGATTCTGTTTCCCACTTAAGGAGTTGAGTCTAGAAGGTTAGAAATATGATTTCAGTCCAAAGATAAGTACTCTGAAAGTATTGTGAGAGCGTAAAGAGTACCTTTGGTCCTGATGGTTTAGATTTGTAAAACTGAATTTAATGTTTGAACAGCTTCCACAGAATTACTCCTTAGAAATAGTCTCACAGTTTTAAAATTTAGAACCTAAAGGGGTATTTACCTTACCTCTACTGATGACAAAATTTTCCCAAGTGTGTTTTAAGGAATTTTAATTTTTTAGGATGTTAATAAGTATTGCTCAAAAAAAGTAATTGAGTAAGCTTTGAGAGTACTAAATTAAATCAAAGAATTTATTTATTGTAGGACTTCTCAGAACCCATGATCTGCTTAGGTACATTATAAATCTTCTAGAAATGTATATAATGTATATCATTTCCCATACTTGTTTGACCATGGATCCTGTTATGTTA
Organism: Ursus americanus; assembly: GCF_024610735.1. Lineage (NCBI taxonomy): Eukaryota > Metazoa > Chordata > Mammalia > Carnivora > Ursidae > Ursus > Ursus americanus. Next base: position 57,173,387 of record NC_142135.1, read on the forward strand.
GTGAATCATCTGTGGATACAGAAAAGACTTTAGGAAATGCTGGCTTCATGATTTGCTTAAGATATTAACAACTAGCTAAAAGTAAGTTACCATAATACAGTTTCCTTGACTATGTGTCCTGTGATTTTTCTAAGACGTTTTAGTGTAACATATAGAACAGCATGAACTATGAAAATGCCAGAATTCTTATGGCCACATTTTAATACTATTTTGTATGTGGGGTGAATGAAATTCATGGTTTGGTATGACTATAATAACTCTATATAGCTCAGTGGGCAGATCTTATACAAAATGAGTTTAATTAATTCTCTGTGAAATTTGTGATCCATGAATGCGTAATGAAATAACACTTTTCTGTCTCTTTATAACCTCTTTTTTGTAGCTTTGAAACATTAAGAATACTTCATTTTGACTTTCTTAGCTTTGGTTCAGTTATTTTGGCAGGTAATGCTGTTTTAGAACTTAGTATATTATAAAAATAATGGTATAGTAAAAATGCAATAATATAAATATAAATAAATATAAAAATATTTATATTCTATTATGAAAAAGAGCATTTAGAAAGTATAAGTAGTAACCACTCTTCCTGTACTTCTAGATCAGGGTTGGCAAACTACAGCCCCTGGGCCAAATCCAGTCTGCTGCCTGTTTTTGTATGGTCCACAACCTAAGGTCGTACTTGTAAAAATCATTGAAAAAAAACCAACAGAATAATATTTTGTGATGTGTGAAAGTTATACAAAATTCAGATTTCAGTAACCATAAATAAAGTTTTACTGGAGCACAGCCATACTCCTTCATTTATGTACTGTCTGTGGCTCCTTTCACACTGTAACAGCAGTGTTGAGTAGGTGTGACAGAAACCGTATGGCCTGCAAAGCCTGAAATATTTACTATCTGGCTCTTTTAGAAAAAGTTTGCTGACTTTGGTCTAGATTAATGGGTAATAGAGTTTATGGAGTTATTTTATAAGTTTAAATATATGAAATATAGGGAACTGTGTTTTATGTATGTCTAATTCTCTAAATAAGTATATTCTAATAATTTCCATTTATTTGTTCCTGCTGGTTCTCTTCTCTTTTTTCTGGTAAAAGATACATGTTTTAATTTCAGTTAACTTCCTTCCTTTTTCCTATTGATCAGTAAACAGTGTAAAGCACATGGATTTGAGAAGCATTTCATTGTAGAATAATCAGAAATTTGGAATAATTGTGTATTTTCCCCATATACTTGATTTGTGTGGGGGGAACTGTTATATTTGAAGTTGACTTTGATAGACCTAAGTTGTTTTTTTTTTTTAATAATTATTTCAAATGACCACATAAGCAGCAGAATAGTATTCTTACTGGATTTAGTTGACCCAGTGAATCAGTAATTGATTGTTTTTTCCTAACTCAGCTAGAGTAAATATTCTTAATTTTAAGATTCTATTATGTATTCTGTTTGGTAGCTCTCTTCTTGTTTCTTAAGAGAATTGATTTCAGTTTTGTTTACAATTATAGGAATAGTTTGGCAGATGAATTTTTTTCTTTTTGTAAATTTTATGGTTTAGTAGAAGTAAAAGTAATATCAAACCAGAGCAAGAATAATGGAATTACAGCTGTCTTGTTCAAAGTTACCTAAAACATGAAGTTAAGAAAGCAGCTTGAAATATGTAGGTACCTCTAAGGTGCTTAAACATGTCCTTTTCAATATATTTAGTTCCATTTATAGTACAGAAATTTGTTTTCATCCTGGGTCATCTGAGAGGGTTGTAGAGAATAGGTACCAGGTATAGCTCATTAACCCCTCACTATTAACACTTCTCTTATGAAGAAAAATTGCTGTATGTAGCTAGACATCCATATTTTCCATTGTAGCATCTCTTTCCTTTCCCAGGTCTTTTTTATTTTATTTTTTAAGAGTTGTTTATTAGAGAGAGGCTGGGGGGTAGGCGCAGAGGGAGATGGAGAGAGAATCTTAAGCAGACTCTGTTCTGAGCGCAGAGACCGAGATGGGGCTTGATCTCAGGACCCTGAGATCACAACCTGAGCTGAAACCAAGAGTCGGACACTTAACCGACTGAGCCACCCAGGCGCCCCTCCTAGCTTTTCATAATAAATTTTCCTTATTATTACAAAGGAAACCAGGATCACGTCCTCCCTTCAAAGAGCATAGAAACATACACAATCCCCATGGTTACAGAATTTCTGAGTATTCACAAGTTGTGGTCTTACTCCTTTGTTTGTGTAGGTACAAAAATAAATTGAGTAAAGTATAGTATTAGATTGGTAAGAGGATTTAAAACTTAAAGGAATCCAAAACCTGAAGGAACTAGTAAAATTTATATATCATCGCATAGAAAGGATTTTCTGTATTAAACAGTAACACCAAGATGGATACATTCTAAATAATATCATTTGAACTTTATGTAAAAAAATGTTTGAAATTCTACTTTTTTTTTTTTTTTTGCTTTTGCACCAGAATAACAGTTATAATTCATACCGATTTTTAGGAATTAAAAAAATATATTGTGGCATTTTCTTCTGGAAATCATTTGTATGTTCAACAGATAGTTTTTGTGTTCTTGAAAGTGGTTAATTTCGTTCAGTTTGCCCAGGAATGTCAGAGGTACCCAATGAAGAGTTTTTAAAATAAATAAACCATGGGATAGTGACAACATTTAAGAATGTTTTGGAAAATATTAAGTCTAGAATTTTAGTGGATGTAACTGTGTTAAACTGCCAGTGAAATTGTAGTTATTTTTGCAGTTACTCTTGTCTTTTTTAAAAACGATATTTCAAATGAATCAAGTAATATTCTTACTGTATTTAGTTGGCTTAATTAATCAAAAAGTGATTTAAAAAAATCAGTACCTGCAATACTAGTCTCTCTTGGGATAGAATGGCTGTTATTTGAAAAAAGGAGGGGAGTCCGTTTCTTCTAGTCATAGAGTTTGGGAAATGCTGAATCAAGGAAAGTTTAAACATTTTCTTTCTCTCTTTTTTTTTTTTAAGATTTATTTATTTGAGAGAAAGAGAGAGAGCAAGAGAGCAGGGGGAGGGGCAGAGGGAGAAAATCTTAAGCAGACTTCCCGCTGAGCTCAGAGCTGGATGCAGGGCTGGATCTCACCACCCTGAGGTCGTGACCTAAGCCGAAATCAAGAGTCAGACACTTAACCATCTGAGCCATCCAGGTGCCCCTAAGCATTTTCTTACTGTAGAACTTCTCAGAACTTCTACTGTTTAATATTTATGTGTATTTTATTTTATTCCTTTTTTGTATGCTATATAGTACACTATTTTAAAAATTTGAATATTAATACAAATATTGTGCCACCCCTGCATTCTAGTACCCATTCTGCCCTTGTTAGTTTCATGTGTATCCTTTCAGGATTTTCTCTGGCTATAGGGTATATATTTACTTTAAGAAAGTATCATTCTGTGACAATATCCTCAATCTCTTTTTCAAAAATTTGAAATCTGCCTTAAAGATTATTACATATTAGTATATAAAGAGCTATATCATCTTTTCTAACTTCCATGTGAAAATTTAGGAACGTTTAACAGTATAGGTCTATTTAATGCCTCAGCATATCTATTATACTGTAGTTGTCATTTGTATTACATTTACATGTATTATGAACCCCACAATATTATACTTTTGGCTTGAATAGTCTGCATGTCTTAAAGAAATTAAAGGAAAAAATAGTCTATCACATATATTCACAAATTTACTATATCTCATTGCATTCATTCCTGTCTGAAGATCCAGGTTTCCATTTTGCTTTACTTCCCTTTAGCCTGAACTTCTTAAGCAATTTCTGGTAGTACAAGTCTTCTGGCAATGAATTCTTATAATTTTCATTAACTGAAAATGTCTTTATTTTGCTTTCATTTTTGAAGGATATTTTCAATGAATATAGAATTCTGAGTTGACAGCTTTGTTACTTCTAGCACTTTAAAGTGTCCTATGACATGTCTTAGGTCTTCTTATCTCATTTTTTTTTCTCATGGGAAGTCAACCATTTAAAAAATAACTAATAAATAAATAAACACTGACTCACCACAAAAAGGGAAGTCAACCATCATTTGAATTATCATTCCCTGCATGCAATGTCATTTTGGCTTTTATCAATTCAAGTAGAATGTGCCTTTTGTGGTTTTCTTTATATTAATATAGCTCACTAAACTTGTTTATACCAAGAGATTTTTTAGCTTTTGTGTCTTTTAATATTTTTCTGCCATCTTTTTTTCACTTCTCTCCATCTGTTAGATTTTTAAATATTATCTTGCAGGTCCCTAAGTCTCCATTCATTTTTTCATCCTTTTCACCTCCCTGTTTTTTGGTTTGTATAATTTCTATTGATTAATTTTGGCCCCTCTGTCATCCCCATTCTATTACTATGTGTAGCTAGTAAATTTAAAATTTGAATATTGTATTTTTCAGTTCCAGAATTTCGAGTTAGCTTTTTATTTTATTTTTTATTTAAATTCAGTTAGCCAACATATAGTGTATCATTAGTCCAGTTAGCTTTTTATTTTATAGTTTCTGCTCTCTGTTGAGATTTCCCATCATTTATTCATTAGAGGCATATATTCTTTTATATTTTTGCAAATTGAATACATGTATATGCTAATTCAGACATCTGGGTCATTTCAGGGTTGTTTTCTGTTGGTTGTCTTTTATAATGAGAATGGATCATTTTTTTCCTGCTTCTTCATATGTTTAGTAATTTGGGGTTATATTCTGGACATTGTGAATTACATGTTATAGAAACTAGATTCTATAATGTCCCTCTGAAGTATGGCAAAATTTTTAAGCAGGTGGTTAATTTGGCTGAAGCCTACCAACAAAACATTTGTTTGCATCAGGGAGCAGCTCAAATTTCAGTCTCTTAGCTGTGTTGTTTTGAGTCTGTCCTGTACCTGTGTGGTTCAGGCATTAGAAATTTTGGGCAGAGTTTTACCCCACACAGAATTTGGGGCTCTTCCTCTCTAGATCTGTTATTTCTAAGATTTTCCCCTTCATTTTCCACTGACCTTGGTTGCTCTGAACCGTTATCTCTGGGACTTCAAGCTAGTAAGACTGTTTTCTGTTGGCATCTTAGCTGCTCCACATGGAATAGACTAGAACCTGCCCTCAAGTTTAAGCTATTAAAAATAAAAATAAAAAAAGAGAAAGAAACCCATTCTGTGCTGTTCCTTTTACCAGTGTTAACTACTGCCCAATATCTGCCTGTTTTGTTCACTCTTCAGTGCCTTCAGATGGTTGTTTTTTTATATTTTGTTGAGAATTTATAGTTTCCTGCAAAGAATTGGTCCAATTAGAGCTTCCTTGGCCATACTGAAAACAGGACAGCTGCTTATTTTATTTTAAGAACTATTTAATATTCCACTGTGTGGCCATTCTGTAATTTATTTAACCAATTCTGTATTCACAGACATTTAGTTGTTTCAGATGTTTTTCTGTAACAATGGTATGGTATGTATCTTTGCACATAGATTTTAGCCGTGTGTTGTGAGACATTCTTTTAGGTACTTTGTATGTATTAATAAATAAAACAGACATTTCTGCCTTGTTGAAGCTTACATTCTAGTTGGAGGATATGGAGAATAAAGAACATATAGTAAGTATGTTTTGTAGTAGATTCAAAAGTAAGAAGTGCTGTGGACAAATGGAAAAGTAAAGCAGAACAAAGGGATGAAGACTGCAGTTTTAAGTAGAGAGATCTTATTGAGAAGGTGAGCAAAGACTCTATTGGAGGAGAGCAAGTGAGCTTTGAGGGTGTCTGGGGGAGAAGCAAGAGATCAGCCATGGTGGAGGCCACAAATAGAAACATGTCTGGTGAGTTTGAGAAGCAGGAAGGAGGCCAGTATGGTTAGAGTGGGGTAATTAATGTTGAGCGGTGTGATTGAAGTCAGAGATATAGTTTGGAGCCAGACCTATGTGAAGCTGTATTAGGCCATTGTAAGGATGTTGTCTTTTACTCTGGACGAGATGTAGAAGCATTGCAGAGTTTTGAGCAAAATAGAGACATGATCTGACTTACATTTTGAAAGGCTCACTTTGGCAACTAAGAGAACCATTAGGAGGTTGTTATGATAATCCAGGCTAGAGATGAAGCTATTTTAAATCTTTTGGGGTTTTTTGGCAACATAATTAGGTGAAAAATGACACCTTTTTGGCATTTTAATTTGTATTTCTTTATGGATGAAGTTGAACAACTTCTCGTATGTGTAAAAGTAATTTTTTTCCCTGTGAGTTGTGAGTTTATAACCTTTGCTTATTTTTCTATTGATTTAATAGTCTTTCTCTTACTGATTTGTATAAGTCAGCTGATTGCAGTGTGTAACCAGGGATGAAAACTACAGATCTAGCTTGTCCTCAGTATAACATGCAGCTGCCTCAGGGTTATTGATCACTCCAAATGTTAAAAAGTCCTTGGAGCAACCATCATAACTAGGTTCATCCACTCCTAGCACTTCCTCAGTCAGATCCCACATGCATCTGTTTATTTTTTTACTTTTTATTTTTTTATGAACTAATGCAATGTGTTTATGTACCAAGTATTTTCCCAACTTTTTAACATGGAATAGCTAACATTTACAGCAGTGTGTCCCAAAAGTAATATACATATGTGGAGTAATTCTAGAGATTTATGTAAAATAAATATGAAATTTTATACTTTAATTATGTATTTGCTTAATTATATAAAAGTGACTTACCCATCAAATTTATCTTTTCACAGACATTGCTAAGTTTGAAGCAGAGTTACAAGGAATTTAAAGTTGACTCTTTTTTCCTACCCATTTTGCCCATCCCCCCATCCTTTTATTTTGAACTCACCCTGCTGTGGGGTCTGATTTGCTTTATTCCCACAAGCTAACAGCTTGGCCCTTGCTGGTCTAGTTTTCTCCCTCCTAATCATTCATTCTCACATGGAGAGGACTGTAGTAATATAGTTTAGAGGTAGTCAGTCTACCTTTGTTTGAAACCTGGTTCCACCTGAACCAAGTTGCTTAACCTCTCTGTTCTTCAGTTTCCTCAGCTATAAAATGGAAATAGTAATAGTATTTACAACTTAGGGTTATTGTGAGGATTAGATGAGTTGCTGTTTATGCAATGCTAGCATATATAGTAAGTTAAACATTAGCTATGATTACTCCCTCAATTCACAGTTATTATTGGACTCTTTAAGTGCTAATTACATGCCAGTTACAAGACAGTAGGACTACAGTGAATAAGACTCCCTTTTTCCCTGTGTATGAGCAGAAATCAGGCCCTTTATAGCTTCCTAGAACACTGCTCCCAGAATAGTATGCGAATTATTTACTCTAAACTATTTGCTTTATTAAAGAAATTATATGGTCTAATACAGGGTTCACAAACATTTGCAGGGGAGTCCTGTCCTTAAACTTGGGAAGTAAAAGAATATACTTATTTTGATTTTATTAGAATTACATTTTGATAAAACAAGAGTCAAATGACAACTAAGATTATAAGTTTAGCTCTTTATCTAGTTGACTTCATCATAAGTTCACCAGCACTAAAGTGTTCAGTTTCTGGCCAGAATTTCTTATGCATGTATGGGGTGATTTTGCTTCCTGAGAGATTACCATGGTCCTGCTCCTGTCAGTCTTGATCACTCTCCTGCCTTGGCATTCTCAGAATCTTACAGTCTCAGATTACATTGCAGATTTCTCCTTATCTCAAAGAAGTGTCATCTTCATATAAGGTTGTAGAGTCTTATTTGCAAGCCTTTTCTTTGGTCCTCTTGTGTGACTTTTTGAGGAGAATAACGAAAAGAATAAAAAGTGAAATTTGCTCAAGATGCATTCTTACTTTACTCCCACGTGGGTCTCAGATTTTCGGAATTCTCTGTGTTCCTTCCTCAAATACTTCTGGAACCTTATACATGCTAGGTTTGAATGACTTTTTGATTTTGCTTGACATCCTGTCTTATTAAGAATATATGGAAGGCTTTCTCCAAATCAGTAATGGCAGCAAGAGATTTTTTTAGTGTGTTGAACTTACTAGTTGTCTACATACCCCATTTTAAAACAAAAATAAAACTAATGTCTGATCTTTCTTAAATCCAAATAAGTTCTGTATGTTTTCAATAGTCTAATATAATAGAATAATCTTAATATCATGCCTAATATCATCAATATTTTTCACCCTTGTTTGCTTGCATGCCTTTTGTCTTTCTCTCTTTCTCATCTCTCCTCTCATTGAGTTGAAAATGAGTAACTTCAACTGTTTTACTGTTCTCTTTTACCTTTGTGTCAGGTTTAGAATCTTAGGCAGTTTTAGACTATATAATTATCTCAGGTATTATTCTTAACACGACCTACTGCTCTTCTCAGTTTGAGTTTCTTGGGAGGTTATTATTCATTAATTTCCCAGGCTTTTTCTTGGCTTCAGTTAGCACAACCTTGACCCACTTACTTTCTTTATTTTCTTATTACTTGTTAACATTCTCACATTCTCTGGTCAAGATGCACTTCTTCAAAGATAAAAGAGTTACTAGATTTCTACACAGTGGTTGACTGGAAGGTCATAAAATAGTGCTCAGAGATAGAACATAACCCCAAACATGTATATAAATGTCTTTTAAGACATAAGACAGAGAATTTAAAAATTTTAGTTAAATTAACATTATTCATTATTTTTGCATTAAATTTACCTGAAGGTTTATTTAGTTAGTTTTTACTGATTTTCATAATATCTGAACTTATCAGTGTATCTTCTGAACATTCCCTGATATTTTGAAGTGCGTTGGCCTCTTAAATGATTGATGAACCAAATGTTAGTGTCCCTAGAGAGCACAAAGTGCTCTCCCTGGGGTTGTATGAGCACTGCCGGGGAGTGCCACCAGTCATGGGAATTGAAAGGCTAGAAATGTGCTCCCATAACTGTAGCTCTATCCTGGTCCTCCCCCAGGCAGACATAATACTCTGGAGCTAGTGGCATGGTCCCTAGGTTTGAGGAGCTGGTGGCAAAGCCCCAGGGTTACTTATAGGGAATAACAAAAAGCACAAGAGGTGCTCAAGCATCATAGAAACTTTGGAGGGTGTTTAAGAAGGATGATGGATAAATTGCCAAGGAAGAAGGAAGGCAAACAGTTACGATTTCCTATTACGATCTGACACAGTGTGTAATTTGTCCGGGTTTACACCACTGGTGAGGGATTGAGCTGGCCCTACAAACCCAAGATCATATGATTTCAAAGTTAATGCTTTTTCTCTTGTACTGTGCTAACTCATGTAAGCATCTGCTCTTTGGGAATATTAAGATACCATGACAGACTCATTTAAGAATCTCCTTAAAACTATTTTGCTCACAGAAAATAATTTGCAGTGTGAATAAAATGCATTGTGTTATTCAAATTGTTTTTTTTTAAGATTTTATTTATTTATTTGAGAGAGAGAGCGCGCGCACATGCGTGTGAGTAGGGGGAGGGGCAGAGGGAGAGGGAGAGAGAGAATCTCAAACAGACTCCGTTCTGAGCACGGAGCCCAGCACAGGGCTCGCTCAATCTCAACAACCCTGAGATTATGACTTGAGCCAAAATCAAGAGTTGGATGCTTCACTGACTAAGCCACCCAGCCACCCCTTATTCATATTGTTAATAGAAATCATAATCAGAGGTTGGAACTGTTAGCGTTTCATACTAAGTATTACTCAACCTATTTCCATGTATGGTAGTCAGACTGCATATCGGTGTCATATTTTTACCAATATTGTCTTGTTGCCATGATTGTGCCTCAGGTACAGGTATTTTGCCTGAGGCAAAAATAAAGTTTTTATGTTCTCAGCTTAGGGTACATCCTGGAATAAGACACAATTCACACTAACTTATTGATGAAAAGCATACCTAGATTATCCGCAGTAGTACAGAAAAAGGAGAACATAGATAATTGCAATCCATGTAGTATTCCCCAGAGGATTTGTGCAGAAAAAAATAAATTACTTTAAATTACTTAGCATTACCTCAAAGTAATTGTAGTTAAAAGTAGAAGAGTTTTCTAAAAGTCGCAGGTACTCTTTTGTTTTAGCGAAAGTTACTTTTTATACTGCAAAAGGATCCAGGTAGTTGATCAGGTCCTTTTTCCCATTTCTTTGAAAAGTAGTTTTGAGTCAGCCAATGGTATTGGCTCCAAATGATCTGTATAATTCCAATAAATCATCTGGTATGGATTATAATAAAATGTCAAAAGTGTATTACCAAAAGCAGAAGATATTTTTAAGATCCTTAAAAGATTATTATCAATAATCTGATACTACTTCTATTGCTTGAATCTATCTGACAGCATATTTCCATGTGGCAATTCCAGCTAATAAATTATTTTTCCACTTTCAGCTTCTATGGAAGTCACCCAAAATTCTGCATTTCTAAAAAATGATTGTGGGAATATGAAACAAATGGTTATCCATTTGTTAAATCCATTTGTTTAATTTTTATTGCAGGTGAGAGGATAAAATGTATTTTATAAAATAATTGATGAAATGTATCTGTTCTTTGGCATACATGTTTAGATGTTTAATTATAATTTTTATGATGTGTCGGAGCCAACATTTTCTTACAGAAATCCAACTCAAGATTTAGTATTGGGCAGCGGTGGGAAAATGGGATTTAGTATGAAAATATTTGCTTTATGTAAACCTTTTTATGAATGTAGCTAATGCATAAGTGAAGTCAAGCTGTAAAAACAATTAGCTGGGAGAATGCCAAGTTAAGTTTTTTATATTCCAATGAATATCTGTTAATTACACGTTGTTATTATTATTATTATTAAACTATATGCAAATGTACAACTAGATTCACTTAGATTCAGGTAAAAAAAGACTAAGTACTAGAAATATGCAATAAGTGTAATTACCATTTACATCTCCAAACAAAGCACATTAATCTTTCTGCAGTACCGCTGATGTAATGTCTCCTTACTTTTGGGAGTATTCGAAGTGGGCAAGCATCCAAAGTTGATAGTGAATTCTGATCAGCAAAGGCACTAGAATAGATGTCTGGGTTGGACATTGTAACAAAGCAAACAATTTCTAAAACTCTTGGAAGATTCTACACAATCATCCATTGGAATCTCTTATTCGAGACATTACAAAATTAATTTATCCAAAAAGGCTGTGAAACTTCTTCGAAAAATACAATCTGATATGTTTGTACTTTTTTTTTAAATTTAAACTTCTCAAAGGCATATACTTTTGAGCTTAAGTTAATGAGGAAACAAAGCATTTAAAATATTTTCTAGAACCAATTTCAGGAACCATTTTGTTGTTGAAAGGACTTGAGAGATTCTCTCCACTCACAGAACATTCTCAGATGGCCCTTAACCAAAAATGATCTGTTGATGGAATTGAATAATGAGAATCTTCTTACAAGTCAAAGAAAAAAATAAGCCATATTTGCTATAATTTTCTCAAAAAAATTATTTTACCTTTTGACCCCTCACACCATAATTTTCTTAAATTTAAGAGTCTGCCATTAGACTACTAGCATGTAGTGTTTAGTGAGTACATATTAAAAACTTAAAATGTATTTCTTTAAAACATTTTACTAATGTTTTTGAAGTGCAGAGTGCACTTCAAATGCACACACACACACACATCTATTTGAAAATACACAGATATAGTATGATATTTCATGAAAAATACAATAATTTCTTTCTGCTTTGCCGTTTGAATAAAATTGAGAAAGTTGATACAGATAAATTCTTTCGTACCACTGATGAGTCTTAGAGAACTAAGTCCTCTTACCCATAGTGCTTATAGATCTAGTGCTTGGAACTTAAATCCGGTTGATCTTACTGTAAATCTAAAAATCTTTTCTTCTGTTCACATGCTGTCTTAGTGCTCATTTACTCCAAGTTTATAAAAAGTACTTGATAAACATTTTTAATTGTATTTTTAAAAATGTTAAGTAATCTTTATTACATTCAAGATAAAAAGCTTCAAGCAGATTAAGCAAGGAACCTGTAGAATACAGACTCTTCACTAAGGCATAATGCCTAAAACAGAATAACCCGAGGTGTGTTTCATGGAATACACATGGTAGTTCGCTAAACAGGGGGTTTTGTTACCAAAAATATTTAGGAAACACTAGGATGTTTTTCTCTTGAAGACATTACAGTACAAACAGCCTGTCAGAAGGCAAATTCAATTTAGTAATTGTATCTATAATAATAGATATGATGAAAATTAATTATCCAACACAAGAAGTTTGAGAAGGAACAACAAAATAAGTTGGAGGCAGGAAAATGAATGCAGAAATAGATTAATTAGAAAACAGAGGAGTAATAGAAAAAATATGCAGAATCCAATATCTTGTACTTACGAAAAACCAATAAAATACTTAAATATATAATCTAATTGAAGTAAGCAAATGTGAATGCAAAGCACAGATATGCAAAATATAGTCTGATGATGAGAGAGGCCTGACGCACAGGAAACGAAAATTCTGATAAAGTTGAACTACTTTGTTCAACTCATGGAAAACTATTTCAGAACCTGGGCAAACTGGGTGATTTTGTAGGAAAATATAAACTACCAAAAAAGATCCATTGCTGTAGAACTAAAAGGACAAGTAGTCATATAACTAGTTACCACTAGCTCCCCCTACTACCCTGAAGAAAAGCACTTGGCCTAGATGGTATCACAGAGAAATTTTATTGAACCTTGGAAAAATAGGAAACATTATTTTGGGCAATCAAAACTAGTCTTATTGTCTAGCTCAACAATGCCAGTTAAAACAACAACAACAAGAAAGGTTAGAGTTTCAGATCAATATTGTTTATAAAATATCAATGGAAAAATCCTAATTGGAATATTGGCAAAAGGAATTTGGCAATTCATTGAAAGAAGAACCAGCATAACCAAATGGGGGTTTATTCCAGGAATGCAAAATTGTTTCACTATTAGAAAATAGGTCAATAAAAAAACGCCTTATTAAGAGATGAAAAATAAAAATTATTAACTACACAGATGCTGAAAAGATATTTAAAAATGTGTTCTTGACTTTGAAAACCCAATATATTATTGAAAATGGCTGTATGCTATCTCCGCAGGGCCTTGGCAATTGGCTGTCCCATTTGCTTGGAACATTTTTTTTTTTTCCTCCAGGCTTTCATATGCTTGGAATTTTCACTCCATTCACCTCTTTATTCAAACATCACTTCCTAAAGGATCTCTTATTACTCTGTGCTCTTACTCTGCTTTACTCTTCTTCTAGCCCATCTTACCAGTTGATACTGTTTTATTTGTTGATTGATTGTCTCCTGAGGGGAGTGCACCATCCCAAGGGATGAAAATGACTAGTCCATGGCATGAATGAGGCTCTTAATAAATATTCATTGAATTAATTTAATTCATATACCCCCTGGCACTCAAACAAGGGCAGGAAGAAGACCAGGTCATTAATTTCCAAGAGCGCAAAAGGGAGGGGTGCCTCTTGTTCCCTTGACCCTGCCCTGCCCCCATTGGATAGGCTAATTTCTGTGAGTCTGCCAAAAATGTAAATAGGAATAAGTGAGATCACCTTGGAAGACTGTTTTGTCTATGAGAAGATTGAACTCTAGGGAGGATCAACATTTTTTTTTTAATTGAGGCAAAATTCACAATAACATAAAATTTACCACTTTTACTATTTTAAAGCGTACTATTGTGTACACTGTGAATTACTACATTCACCTTGTTGTACAACGATCACCACTCTCTAACTCCAGAACATTTCATCACCCCTAAGAGAAACCTCATACCCATTAACAGTTACTCTCCATTTTCTTTCCTCCCAGCCCCTGGCAACCACTAATCTACTTTTGTCTCTGTGGATTTGCCTGTTCTGGACATTTCATTTAAATGAAATTATACAATATGTAGCCTTTTATGTCTGGTTTTCACTTAGCATAATGTTTTCCGAGTTCATCCACATTATACCAGGTATCAGTACTTCAGTGCTGTCTATGGCTACACGGTACTCCATTTGATGGATATACTGCAGCTTATCTGTTCATCAGTTGATGGACCTTTCGTTTATTTCCACTTTTTGGCTATTATGGGTAATGCTGTGAACTTTTGTGGACACATTTTTGTTTTAGTGCCTTTTAAAAAATTTGCTTATTTTTTGAGAGAGAGAGAGAGCGAGAGTGGTGGGGAGGGATGGGGAGAGAGAGAGAATCGCAAGCAGGCTCCATGCTCAGTGCAGAGCCTGATGTGGGGCCCGATCTCAGGACCCTGAGATCATGACCTGAGCAGAAACAGGAGTCAGACGCTTAACCAACTGAGCCACCTGGGTGCGCGTCAGTGCCTTTTTATTTATTTTTATTTTTTTATTTTTATTTTTTTTATTTCTTATTTTTATTTTTTTTTAAGATTTTATTTATTTATTTGACAGCGAGAGAGGGACAGCCAGCGAGAGAGGGAACACAAGCAGGGGGAGTGGGAGAGGAAGAAGCAGGCTCCCAGTGGAGGAGCCTGACATGGGGCTCGATCCCAGGACTCTGGGATCACGCCCTGAGCCGAAGGCAGACGCTTAACGACTGAGCCACTCAGGCGCCCCTCTCAGTTCCTTTTTAAAATTTCTTTTTGGTGTATGTATACATACATACATTGCTAGATATGTGTCTATATATATCTAGGAATGGGATTGCTGGATCAAATGGTAATTCTGTTTAACGTTTTAAGGAACTGCCAGACTGCTTTCCACCGTGGCTGCCTGACTATGGCCATCCTAGTGGGGGTGCAGTAGTATGTCATTGAGCTTTTGGTCTGCAATTCCCTAATGGAACATCGACATTTAAGCAGGGGCTTCAGAAACGTTAAGAGAGGAGACAAAGAATGAGAGAGGAGTAAGACTGTAGCCAGCATCATCTCCTGGACTTATAGTGCCCCCAAGAATTCTCTTTGGTAATCAGTGTGACCATTGGTTTCTTTTTTTTTTTTTTTTTTAAGATTTTATTTATTTATTTGACAGAGATAGAGACAGCCAGCGAGAGAGGGAACACAAGCAGGGGGAGTGGGAGAGGAAGAAGCAGGCTCATAGCGGAAGAGCCTGATGTGGGGCTCGATCCCACAACGCCGGGATCACGCCCTGAGCCGAAGGCAGACGCTTAACCGCTGTGCCACCCAGGCGCCCCAACCATTGGTTTCTTTTTTTAAAAATAATCTTTATTTATTTATTTGAGAGAGAGAGAGAGAGCATGAGTGAAGGGCAGAGGGAGAAGCAGACTCCCCACTGGGCAGGGAGCCCAATGCGGGTCTTGATCCCAGGACCCCGGGATCATGATCTGAGCCAAAGGCAGACACTTAACTGACTGAGCCACCCAGGCACACTGCGACCATTGGTTTCTTATGTCTACTTTGACTTAAATTGCCTTAAGTGCCAAGTCTGGCATGACCTTTCCATAGTTTATAGTTAGTACCTCTGCAGTTTATGGTGCTCATTTATCTAGTTCATCCAGAGACAGCAAGTGTAGAGGTTAAGATCATGGGCTCTGGAGTGAGACTGCTTGGATTTAAATGTTAGCTCAAGGGGGGGTGGCCTTGAGCAAGGTGACTTATCTCTCCCTCATTTCCTTATGTTTTTACAAGTTGGTCTTGTTATGGTGACTGAGATTAGTATGCACAGTGTTTGGAATAGTGCTTGACACATAGTGAGTGCTTTGTATGTTTTGTTGTAATCATCATAATGGTGATGGTGATGCTGATGTTGATGATGGTGATGATGATTTAGCTAGATAATCATTTAGGAAAGGGGCAAGGATAGGTTTATGCTGGATCGAAGTGTAGGATTGAGGGTGGTGATTGTGTATTTACAAAATGGGGCTCTTTGATAACATGCTGTGCTTTCCATAGTTTTATTGTGGTACTAGTATTAGTGACACAGTACAGGTTATTTACTCTTGTGGATTATATTCTGTATTCCACAGGCCATTCTACTAATTTATCAGATTTACATTTGGAACGTAGATTTACCATTATTTAAATGGATGGGGACTAGACTTACTTCAGTTAATTTTCTTCTTCTTCTTCTTCTTCTTCTTCTTCTTCTTCTTCTTCTTCTTCTTCTTCTTCTTCCTTCCTCTTCTTCTTCTTCTTCTTCTTCTTCTTCTTCTTCTTCTTCTTCTTCTTCTCCTTCTTTTGTTTTATGCTGTAGTACAACCATATTATTTTTAAAAATTTGAAATTATGAAAGATCATCATTTTTAATTCCGTCACTTCAAAGCATTCTGTCCTAGTTTCTAGTACATGTTTTTGTATTTTCCCCTGGGCATTTTAAACATAATTATAATAATTCTACAAATAGAATAGACTGTCCCTACCCTCCTTTAAAGCTTATTTTCCGCTGCCCTGTGAATCTTTTTTAATAGGTTCTAATTTTTGAAATTCTTCAAGACTTAACATTTAGATCCCATAAAAGATATATTTCCAAAATTTATAGATGTGAATAGAGAAAGAACCCTCTCCTATCTAGACGTTTTATATACATACAAGCTTGAAAGTGTGCCAAGGACTATTTTATAGCTTTATGATAAAACCTATTATTTTTCTATAGCAAGTAAAAAGAATGCTTAGCAGTGCCAAAATGTGTACAAAGAGTCAAAATAATCAACATGTCATTTGAATTCTAAGTTTTGGCCTTGAGAGGTCTTTAAACATAGATTCTGCAAATATTTTACAGATAAGTAAACTGAGATAGAAAGATTAAGTGACATTTCTGTTTTCAGTCAATGTTAGAAATAAACACAGAAATCCAAAGCCTCTCCTTATTAGATGAGAAGATAACTTGTTCATATATTTTAGGACATAAACCTGTAGAGGAGATATGAATGCTTAAGCTGGGTTGAGATTTATGAATAATGCTATCAAATAAAATGAGGCAATTATTTTTCAATTTTTAAAAGTTCTCATGTTATTTGGAATATGTCTTTCTCACCTTGTAAAAATGATACTTAGGAAAGTGGAGATGTTAGAGAGTAAGGCAGTCACCGAATGGTAGGGATGACACATGGCTTTCAGTTCAAACTTACACAAAAGGAGTCTACAAAGAGGGCATTAATGAAGTAACTTTAGGGAGGGTGGCAAAGATAGATGGTATGGAAACTTGTTATAACCGACTACCAAATAGAAGTATAAGAACAAGACTGTGTATATTCTTCTAAGGATGCTTATATAAGAATACAAAATCTTCCCTTAACTCAAAAATCAAAACAAGACTGTATAAGGAGTGTCAAGTGCTAATTCAAAGGAACTAAATATATATCCTTTCTTCAGTGCTGTATTGACTTTTGATGTCTTGAAGATAGGCCAAATCTAAAGACTTTTTTGAGGCTCTAAAGAAAGGGAAGATTCTTTTTTATTTTGTTTGAAATTTTATTTGTTTATCTTTTGTAAGACTTCCGGTGGACAGAAGACAAAGTGGCATGGGAGGGGGAAAGTCCTTACAAGCAGCCTTTATTAAATTAGACTATTAGCAGTGTGACACACGATGCCATTATTCTTACTTTTCACCCTTGATAAGTTAGTCAGTTGTGTCTCTTTTTTGGTCCTGCTTGGCTTGACATACCATAAAAACATAGGATTTCATTATGGAGGTCTCTTTGTTTCAGCAGCTATTAAGTAAAATGCCTCTGAAGTCTATCAGTGGACCTTTGGTTTAGAAAGAACTCTTGCATTAGGTTCTCTAGCCTACCAGGGACGTAGCCAATTTTAATAAACAAATGGGAACATGAAAATAAAAGAGGATAAAGCAGATTTTTTAGGAAGCGACTTAAGACTTGTTTCCTGAACTCTGAAGTTAGACTTCGGTTTGATTCCTCACAACTGTGTTGGGGACATTTGTTACCTCTCATGGTGACCATGGGGACATCTATCTCACCCGGCTGCTGTGAGATTAAATGAGAGAGAGAGAGGAAAACTAACCATGGTGCTGTATGTGGTCTCTTGCTTGCGTGGACCTTGAAGTCATCCTCAAATCACATAAGCTGTATTGTAGGCTATAGTGATACCACAGAGCCATGGTTCTCAGACTGTTAGTATGAAAGACTCCCCAGGGAATCTTATTAAAATGAGGGTTCTTGTTCTGTCCCCAGAGCCCGATTTAGCAGATCAGGGGTGGAGCACAGGAATATACATCTTTAACAAGCACTGAGTATAATTCTAATGAATTATATTCATGTATATTTGCACTTGCAAAATACATTTTAGATCCTGTGGGTAGAAGCCCTTTGAACCTGAAACTTTAATAGCCTGGATGGGTGAGTTTTCATGGCCCATCTTTTAACAGTAATCACTATGGGAATGTAAAAATTGACCACAAAATTCTCATTGAGAAAAATCAAAAATAGGAATGTAAGATTAGGTAAATATCTGCTAATTTTTAGAAATATGTATATCACTTGTTAAAAGTACTTTACCAAAAATGAGCTTAATGTTTGAAATAAATATAGAAAAGTACTTCTCTTTAGAACACATCAGCCTTCAAAGTTAATAAACTTTGAGTGTTTCTTTAGCAAAGGAAAAAAATAATTAGAGACCAGGACCTAACATACGAAGTGACTTTCTGCATTGTCTCTCCTATAACTGAGGCTGGGTGCCATTATCGAGAGTACTCTGGCTAATCTTAATTGTCGTGTTGATATGAGGAGATGTGATATATAAGATAAACCACATGGGGTAGAATAGTAAGAATCATTTCTAAGTTAGAGGATGGAATGAAACTAGAATGAAACAAGTCAGGCATTTGGTCTTGGTATTTTCTGTTGCTAGTGCTAGAGTAGTTTACTTTTTCTGTTAAAATACGACAAACCTAATTTTTCCTCTGATAGTTACACAGTATAATACACATATACATATGTATCCACATGCATACACGTACACATATATAGAGCCATGTCTGATGGCTGAAAAGGAAGAGGCCCCAAGGGCTCTTTAGTGTGCAATTAATATTTTGGTCAGAAAATCAGTAGATTGTTTCAGTATGGTTATGTGTTATGACATCATATTCCAGTAAAGTCATAATGAACAGAAATTTTGTTTGTCTCTGTGGCAAACCGAAATGAGTTTTGTAATTGTCAGCAGGCCTTAGTGATTATAGTGGCGCCCACTCCCTCTACTGTAGTTAAAGGTCTGTTAGCATTCCAGTTGTGGACCTCTGTTTTCAGAAGTGTATAATTAATTGTAAACATTTGCTCTATGGTGAAAGCTTGCCATATAAGATCTTAGTACAGGAGTAAATTTCTGATTTCAGGTTGTTTGTTTTAAAGTTTTATAGCGGAACAAGTTAAAAATATGCATGGCATTCTGTGTAGGTGGAAACCTGAATTTTGTGGTATACAAAATGAAGATAACCTGCATTTATTACATTAGTCTGTTAAGATACCTGCGTCAAGGGGATCTAAACTAGTAGGAAAGTGCACTTCAGGAATGTAGTAAGAAATTGTGCACCTCAGTGTACTACTTATTGTAATCAAAGAGCAAAACAGATTGTGGTTTTTAATGCTTTTTAGTCTTTGCATATTAAAAGTCTTTTACCATAAGTGATTTTTTCTTCCTTTAGCTTTTTTATATTTGCCAATTAAAAATGAAAACATATGACATAATAAAAACAGATTTAAAATACTTTATCTTAAAGTAATAGAAAACTGTGGGCCAAGAAAATTGTCTTTAAGAATTTAAAACAGCGACTGTTACTTTTTTTTCATGCTCTGGATTTCTCCACGAACGTTTGACACTGTTGATTTCCCTGACATTGTGCGGTAATTTCTTTTCTAACTCTGACCCTCTTTCATCTCCTTCACTGCCGTCTATTATTTCCCCTGCCTTTTGATCATGGGCCTCAATCAGATCCCAGCCTCAGGCTCTCTTTTTTGGTTCCTTTACACTTACCCTTTCCAGGTGCTTATCCGCTCACATGGTTTCAATTACTGCCACCCAGATCCGCATCTTCAGTGCTGACGTACCTTTTCTAGTCCTTTTACCTTCTGTAAACCTCCCTAATTAGTCCCATCTGCTTGGTGAATTCTTGTACTACGGGCTCTGCCCAGTTTATCTCAGGGTGAATATGGAACACTGCTCTTTGGCTGTCCAGTAATCATCCAGAACTTAGTAGGACTTCAGTTGGACTTCCCTTTGCTTGGAACAGACATTTTTCAGCACTGGAGTGATTTTAACTTAATTCTTTGGCATTACATTGTAAATCCACCATTGCGTCAAAATCAGTCCTTTTTAGTTTTGTTAAATTGCCCAATTCAGTGGTCTTAGTTCTCAGTCATCATTTTACTTGATCTGTGAGTATATAATTTGACACAGTTGACCACTCCCTCCTCCTAGATAGACTTTTTCCCATTTGGTTTTTAGGAAGGACACTGTGCTTGCCTGGTTTTTCTCCTGTTACTCCTTCCCACAGAGTTCTCACTGTCTTGTGGTTTTAAAGATTTTATTTATTTATTTTTGTGAGAGAGAGAGCAAACGAGTGAGCACGAGTGAGGGTGGGGGGAGGGAGAAGCAGATTTTCTGCAGAGCAGGGAGCCCGATGTGGGACTTGATCCCAGGACCCTGGGATCATGACCTGAGCCGAAGGCAGATGCTTAACTGACTGAGCCACCCAGGCGCCCCTGTCTTGTGGCTTTAAATTCCAGAGAGAGAGAGAGAGATGATCCCAAATTTTATATTCATTTTGGACCTCTTCCCTAGAGTCCAGACTCAGAAATCTGACTGTTCATTTGACATCTCCACTCGGATGTCTAAACAAGCTGAATAATTTAACATTTCCAAACCAGAGCTGCTGATATCCATGCCCAACAAACAAATCCTTCTGCAGTCTTCACCAGTTCACTGTATGGGTACTCTCTCTTCCACTTGTTCAGCTCAGGAACCTTGCGGTCATCCTTGACTCCTCTCTCATATTCCATAATTAATCCTTGGGTAAACCCTATCTGTTCTACTTACTATTATTATTTTTTTGTTTGAAGATTTTATTTACTTATTGAGAGAGAGAGAGAGCATGCACACAGGAGAGGGCAGGGGCAGAGGGAGACAGGATCTCAGCCAGACTCCCTGCTGAGCACAGAGCCCAGTGTGGGGCTTCATCCATGACCCTGAGATCATGACCTGAGCTGAAATCAAGAGTCGGATGCTAGACCAACTGAGCCACCTGGACACGGCCCCCCACCCCGGTCTCTACTTTTGAAATTCATTCTGAATCCCACTGCTTCTCATTACTTGCCCTGCTCCCACCCCAGTTCAGGCCCCTATTGCTTTTCTCCTGTATTATTGTAGTAGTCTCCTGATAGATCTCCTTGCTTCCATTATCATTTGCCTGCAGTCTGTTCTCAACATACTAGTCAGGTGATCCTTCCAAAAAAGTTGCTTCTCTTCAAACCTTCTAGTGGCTGGCCATTTCACTCAGGATAAATCCTTACAATAATTTCTAGGTAAGGCCCTATGGAATCTGGCTACTACTTTTCATTTCTTAACTTTTCTTTCCTGATCCCTCCGCTGTAGCCAGATAGGCATCTTCTGAATTACTTGAATGTGCTTGGCACACTGCTGCCCCGGAGCTTTTGCACTCGCTGTTTTCTCTCCCTCAAGTACACTGTTCCAGATATGTGGGTGGCTTCCTCCCTCACATATTTTAGATCTTTACACAATTGTCATCTTCTCAGTGAGACCCTCCCTGGCCACCCTAAAACCCACCTCCCTGATACTTCTGACATCTCCTTTTTCTGTTTAACTTAGAGCTCTAACATACTAGATATTCTGCATATTACCTTATTCGTCATCTGTCTTACCCAGTACAATGTGTTTTTGTTCACTGTCATATTCCCTTATCATAAAGAATGGCCTCCATAAATAATTGTTGAATTAATGAATTTTATTGCGTATCCTCTTAATATTTTCTTAATTTCTTTTACTTTGTTCTTTCTTCATTATCCTCTCATATTTGCATCACTGCTGCTTTCTAGTTGTGACTCCTTACTTCAGTCATTAAACACAAACCTGCTAAAAATTTTCTCTTTAAATATATTTTATTGCAGTATTGCTTATCTGCTTAAGAATTGGCTTACCTCCCCATTCTTTCTTCTGTTCAGTCTGATCTTACTACTTGGCAAAGTACTTATTCCTTTGGAATGGAGTACTAGCTCCATCTCTGTCTCTCCCGTGTCTGGCCATAACTGTCTTCTGCTGAAGTCACAGTGCTCTGCGTGCTATCCCCTAAATGGGCTTGCTTGTCTCTTGCCTCTGTTGTGGCTCCCCTTCAGTACCAGACCATTTGGCTCACATCTGTCAAAATCTGACTGAAAACTGAAAACTTCTTAGTAAAAGTTTTCCGTGATAAAATTGAATAATTTTTACTATATTATGTTTAATATTGTTTCTATAATATGCTTTTCATGGAGAAATAGATCTATAGCTATATTGATTCATATTTTATCATTTATAAATACATTTGTGTGGTTAATACTTGACTGGGGTGAATACATTATATGGTTGCTATCATTTTCAAGAAAACAGATGTTACTAATGGGGGCGCCTGGGTGGGTCAATCGTTAAGCGTCTGCCTTCAGCTCAGGGCGTGATCCCAGGGTCCTGGGATCAAGCCCCACATCAGGCTCCTTGATCCACTGGGAAGCCTGCTTCTTTCTCTCCTACTCCCCCTGCTTGTGTTCCCTCTCTCACTGGCTGTCTCTCTCTCTGTCAAATAAATAAATAAAATCTTAAAAAAAAAAAAGATGTTACTAATGATTACAGAATGGTTTTATTGAACTAACATCAATATTTTTATTTTCTTATTTTAGGTATCATTGCCCAATGCCCAAGATCTTTTATGTTCAGCTGACTGTAGGAAATAATGAATTTTTTGGGGAAGGAAAGACTCGACAAGCTGCTAGACACAATGCTGCAATGAAAGCCCTTCAAGCACTGCAGAATGAACCTATTCCAGAAAAATCACCTCAGGTATGTTACTGCCACCTGTGACAGTCTCTTCCTTGTAAGTTCCCCAGTGAGATTATTGGTAAGACAAATAAATGCATTTTTAAAAATAAAAGGAATAATCTCTTCTGATCGGCAAGAATATTAGCGTGGTGACCCGCTGTGATTTGCTTCTCAGTTCACCTGTCTACTGTACTAGACTCACATGTTCCTGCTAGGATGACCTTACCTCTGAGAACTTCGGTTCACCTATGGAGTTTACTTCTCAGGCAGCACAGGACCTGGGGATGTAAACAAGGATGAGAAATAGCATTCATTTACCTTTCATTTAATGCTTATGAGCATAGATTACATTGTGTTCATTTAGAATCAAGGAGTTTAAAGTGGAACAGATTTTCGTGGATTTTTTTCAGTCCTACTTTATTTTACAGACCAAGATATTGAGGCTGATGTTGAGTAATTGCACCCATTCCCATGGCTTCGACTGCCTTTTCTGTTGATTTCAAAATGGTATCTCTGGCTCAGACATGCCTTATAAGTCACCTTCTTATTGAGTAGTAATTGCAAATGGTTCTGTTCACCCCTACATTTCCCCTGCCCTCAAACCTCTTGTCCTGCCCCTTTGAGATTCATCTTATAGTTAATGGCTGACTTAGGTGTTTTTCTCCTTGTATACTTTCATTATGACTCTTATCTGTTT
Source organism: Ursus americanus (assembly GCF_024610735.1). Taxonomy (NCBI): domain Eukaryota; kingdom Metazoa; phylum Chordata; class Mammalia; order Carnivora; family Ursidae; genus Ursus; species Ursus americanus. Next base: position 57,197,013 of record NC_142135.1, read on the forward strand.
GCTTCTCTGTTTTCACACTAAGTCATAAGTTTCTTGGCAGTAGGAATACTGTCTCTTGACCTTTTTATCTCTAATACCCTGTGTTCAGCTTATATGAATCTCGTCGAAAGTATGTGTTAAAGAAGTGAATAACTAAATTGGTGCCAGAGCCAGACAGAGCTCCAGACTCCTGATATGTGTCCTATAAACGTTATATAATTTAGTCTTTACAGGAGATTAAATAGCATATTAGAATATCAGGGAAAGTGGTGTGGGGGGGGAGGGGGATAGACATCTCTAAAGAGAATTGAGTCTGGGGACATAGGATAAACTCAAATTAGTAGATGGTGAGTAAAAGATTTCTACACTCAGCATTTATCCTTCCACTTTTAGCAAAAAAAAAAAAACAAAACCCTAAAAATTAAATCACAAAAAGCCTCGCAGCAAAGCCCACAACTCTTGTGGTTATGGTTTCTTGTTTCTTACTGTATTTTAAATAGTCCCTCTTGATTGTAGAATATATGTACAGTTTGTTACAAAGTGAAGATTCATTGTCTCCTGTTTTTTGTGATTTAGAATGGCGAATCAGGAAAAGAAATGGATGATGACAAAGATGCGAATAAATCTGAGATCAGCTTAGTGTTTGAAATTGCTCTGAAGCGAAATATGCCCGTCAGTTTTGAGGTATGTGCTCAGCAGTGATCTTCCCTTTTTCTCCCCCTGCTCCTGTTTAAAATAAACAAACAAATTAACTAACTTGCATACTAGTATCCTGAAAGAGTTAATGTGCTTCCGTATGTTCAGACTCTCCATCATGAAATCATACAGGCCCTGGGGAAAATAGAACTTACTATAATATCATGGATTTCTGCTGATCTCTTTGGCTTTTCTGTATTAAATAATTTGTATATATGGCATTTTAATTTTCAACATGAAATTAATTTTCTGAGTATAAGATAATTTGTAGTAAGGTTTGGTGTTTTTAATAGGATTAAATTGAAAGTATACAAGTTAATAGTGACATGTATATATTACTACTAAATTCTTCTAAATTTGTGGAATCAAAATAGGTTTAAATTTAACTTTTACTAATAAATCGCTAAGAAGTAATTAAGCAGCTCTCCATTTTACAACCAGATAAACATGTCACAAAATGTTTTTAAAATGTGAAATTTTTATTAAAAGGGAAAAATTTTAAATTATTGTAATACCTCCTTCATTAAGAAGTCCCTAATTTTGTAACTCAGATATCTAGAAAATAGGCAAGATCCAGGGAATAAGCTGAAACAGTCATGGAGTAGCCTTCAAATTATGGATGTTCGCCAACTAGAAAGCTCCCTCATTTTATTTACTGGCAAGACCAACCGACCTCAACCGAGAACCTATCTCCTTAGGCACAGTTCTCCTCAGTTGGGTTATCTGATCTCTCACCCTGTGGCAGATTAAAAGCAGCAAAATGAGGAAGGCAGGGATGCAAGGTACTTGAGGGCCTGATCGTCTCAGCAAGAAATGGTAGGGCAAATATAGAAGAGCTATCAAAAGCAATTGCAAATACTCAAAAGTTATTGGAACATGGGCTTTTAAAGGCTACAATGAATAGAACAGTTTTATGTCTTAGAAGTCCTTGGAAGCATCAGTATATTATAGTATAGAATATTTGGTTTTCATAATGCTGATCTAATGTGAGCAATAAAAAGTCAGATATTTAGTATTCTCTGTTAAGTCAGTTAAGTATATAGTTTTTTTTTAAATTGAAGAGGCTATCCATCAAAGGAGTTAAAATAAACAGTTTTGACTGTGTTTCAACTAGTAAACTTAAATTACATGAAAGTATGCTTATCACAAGTTTCTTTCTTTTTTTTTTTTTTTAAATGGGTAGGTTTTGTATTTGGTTCGCTTTGCTGGGATAAATAGAATTACATGTTACAGCTGACAAAGGAAGGATAAGGCAGATGTTACATAAATTCACATTAGTGTTTACACTTATGTTGTTATAAAACCATGAATCAAATAGGCACATTCAGTATTTATTTGTGATTTTATGGTGGATTCTTCAGTCTTTGTTGAAAGGCATGATCTAAGTGGTACAAGTTAATAAATAGTCTGCACCTAGAATTCATAATATTTCTTTATCCTTATATTTCATGGGGAGCAAGGGGAGATGACCAGGAATCTCTTTTTTTTTTATTTTAATGTTTTTTTATTATATTATGTTAGTCACCATACAGTACATCCCTGGTTTCTGATGTAAAGTTCGATGATTCATTAGTTGCGTATAACACCCAGTGCACCATGCAATACGTGCCCTCCTTACTTATCGCAAGTTTCTTATCCCCAATTATGTTGGATTATTGAGATACTGTGTTGTTTTCCTTTTCCTTTTCTAATTGGTATCTAATATTAGAAGACAATTTCAATATAAAGTTAAATGGTAAACTATTTAACCAAGTAGGATATCTTTTATAGGTCAGAATTTTGAAGGAGAATAAAGTTTTGACCATTTGGGTTTTGGAAGGCATCTTTCCTCCAAAAGCTGGCATAGTTTAAAGAACACATTAATACAGGGTTTAGGAATATTCACAGCTGACAGATTCATAATCCATTACTCTAGAAAGATAGGTATTTTTTATGGCATGTCTACTTACCTTTTTAAGATCATGTCGCAGAAAGTAAACATTCCTTTCTAGCTATCAGCCTTTGAAGCCTCCATCAAAAACAGGTTATTTTCACCCATAAGTTACTTTTGAGAGCCTTCCACCTGAAGGATGCTTTATGGGCTAAAGAACTCTGGGAAGAAGTAGTGTTGTACTTCAGTAACTTACCCTTACAGAGAAGAAAGTAGAGATGTACACAGTTATATATAAATTACTGTTCTGGATGGTCTGTGTATCTAATCCAATATGGTATGTTTTATATTCTTAATTTTCTGTTCCATAAGAAAGTGGGTCACCATAATTTGACTTGCCTATTTTAAGCTAGTAAAATACAAATTTTGACTATGAATTGAATGTATTTATTTGGTTTTGGTTTTTTGTTCTTTCAACTTCAGTTCATTAAGCATCATAAGTATCATAAATGAATGTCCCTATATAATATCTACTTAACTTTATTAAAGAAATCTATAATTTTGGCATGATTCTTTATAATTTCAATTTTGATTACGGTACGAACATTTTAAAAAGGCTCATGTGATGAGAACATTTAAGTGCCTATATTAAATATTTTACTTATATTTTATAGGTTATTAAAGAAAGTGGACCCCCACATATGAAAAGCTTTGTTACTCGGGTGTCAGTGGGAGAGTTCTCTGCAGAAGGAGAGGGAAATAGCAAAAAACTCTCCAAGAAGCGCGCTGCCACCACCGTCTTACAGGAGCTTAAGAAACTTCCACCTCTTCCTGTGGTTGAAAAGCCAAAATTATTTTTTAAAAAACGCCCTAAAACAATAGTAAAGGTAAGTGTGTGCTTGTGAACACTGGTCAGTTTTGCTGTATAGATATTATGGTAACTCTAGATAAAAGTTTTTCCATGGGGCAGGCACCGACACCTATGGATTGTATCCAGCCCCAGAGTCAAGGGTGGCCCCAAACTATACATTAATAACAGTTCTGTTTTGTTTTTAGACACTGGACACCTGTGTTTGTTCATCAAATAATCCTACCTTCCATATTTGTAGTTTTCTGTAAAAAGATACTTTCTCATTCATGGTCACCTTTAGTGTAATTCTCATCAGGACTGTGTAAGGTAGATGACGTTACCCCTTTTTACAAGTAAGGTTTTATGAAACATGTTCAAAGAATTTGCTCGCTTTTATTCACCTGGGCTGTGGAGCAACTTGTACTACTCTGATCTCCAGTCCAGTGTTCTTTCTGCACACTAGGCTGCGGTGTAGTAGCGTCCTGGGCTATCGTGGGATGGTGGTAGGTTGCAGAGTAATAACCGTATGACCAACACCAGTGCCGGTGACAGCAGCAGTGGCTGGTACCTATAAAGCACCGTGTCCCCCAGCACTTCATGTGCTTTATCACATCTAATCCTCCGAGCAGCCGGGTGAGGTAAGTGGTAGTATTTTGTTTCTCTTCTTTCAGGCATGTATGCCTTGCCAAGAAGAAAACAGAGCACACACTTTTTCAAGATGTTGTAACTCTTTCTTTGACTAGAGCAGATTTTTTGTTGTTTACACTAACAACCACCACCACCACCAAAAAAGAAATGCGATGATTCAGCACTGAGTACAGGACACTGCCTGTGGGTGCTCAGTGTGTATGACACGCATGAGCTAGAGTCCTGCTCACAGACAGAGCCTCCAGCTGCCAAGTCAGTGTAGCCTTCTGGCTAGGTTCTCCAAATCAAGGATGACAAAACTGAAGCACGGTTAACCCTTGAACAACATGGGCTTGAACTGCATGAGTCCATCTATATGCAGATTTTTTCTATAAATGCAGTATAGTGAATGTATTTTCCTTATGATTTTCTTTTTCTTGTCTTCTTGTGGTTTTCTTAATAACATTTTTCTTCTACTTTAGTGTAAGAATATAGTATATAATACAGCGTACCGTACATGTGTTAATTCACTGTTTTATTTTTATCGGTAAGGCTTCTGGTCAACCGTAGGCTATTTGTAGTTAAGGTTTTGGGGAGTGAAAACAAAAAAACAAAAAGAAGTTATACATGGAGTTTTGACTGAGTGGGGCATCGGCACTCCCCCCTCAACATTATTCAGGGTCAGCTGTACATTTTATCTCTGATGAACCTCTTTTGTTTAGATTACACAATGGTACAACTACAGTATTTTTATAGATTTTCTGCCTTTTGCACCTTTGTTTTATTTAAAAATATGTGCATATGTATTTACATAATAAATAACTATATAAACACGTGTTCCTACTTTTTTTTTTAAAGATTTTATTTATTTATTTGACAGAGAGAGAGAGCGCACACGCACAAGCAGGGGGAGTGGCAGGCAGAGGGAGAGGGAGGAGCAGGCTCTCAGCAGAGCAAGGATCCCGATTGTGGGGCTCGATCCCAGGACGCTGAGATCATGACCTGAGGTGAAGGCAGATGCTTAACCAACTGAGCCACCCAGGCGACCCATACACGTGTTGTTCTTAATGAATGCTGTCATTATCTCACTGAGAAGATGTAGGTTATGTGTTCCCTGAAATAGCATTCTACATCATATGTAAGGTAGACTAAAACTAAATGCCAAATAGACCCATTTATCATGAACCCTGTTGGTTCTGAGGGCTGGCTTTCATTCATATTCTCCAACCACATGGTTAGGAAGTAGGATATGGCTTTAAGAACATAACGTTTGGATTCAGTTTTGAGTGTGAATCCCTGTGACCTGAGCAATTTACCTAACTTTGCTAATCTTATATTTCTTTATTTATGAAAGTAGAAATAATAACTGAACTTGCTTCATAGGATTGTTATGTGTTAACTGAAATATATACAGAATGTGTTAGTAATTATTATTAAATATTTATTAACAATACAAATAATAAGTGCTCGATAAAGATTAGCTATTGTTATTTTGTATCTAACTCTGCCTATTCACATTTTATATGTATGTGAATATATCCATGGTCTGTTTTCTTAAATATTTTTTAAATAATTTTCATGATTGAGGTATAGGAGAAATACAATGAAATATTAGTGTCAGGTGTATAATATATTGACTCAACAGTTCTACACATTACTGAGTACTTAGTCACTATCTGCCACTGTTTGTTGTTACAGTGTTATTGATTATATTTTCTATGCTATACTTTTCATCCCTGTACCTTATTTATTTTGTAACTGGAAGTTTTTAGCTCTTAATCCCATTCACCTATTTCGCCCATTCCCCTCCCTTCTGCCAACCACCAGCTTGTTTGTTCTCTGGATTAGTCTGTTTTTGTTTTTTTTGTCTTAAATCTTTTTATATATACAATAGCTTTTCCACAATGAAAGAACAGTGTTCTGCATTGGAATGGCAGTACAAAACTGTTCACAAACATTTCCATCTAATTTATTAAACTAAATCTAATCTTAGTAAGTTACAAATAATGCCATTAGGCTAGAAAAGATCTGTTCATTTTTATGGTAGGATATAAACATAACTCCTGTTTTAACTATAGCCATTAAAAGCAAGATTATTGTTTAAATGTTATTCCCCAGAGTGGGGATAAACAGTTGAATTCTCACAATTATTTGCTGCTACTTCTAGTATCTAAGTATGTTATTCCAGAACTTTCTTCGTATCCAGCATTCAGATCTCAGCTTGAACTTAACTTCTTTAGGGAAGCCTTCTTCGTTCTCCCCTACTCCCAGATTAGCTTAGCCCCTTGCATTTTTCTTCACATACATCACACTTGGAATTATTTGTACCATGTCTGTCTTATGTTAAAATAAAACGTACAGACATCTTCTGAAATGGAAGGTTATTTTGAAGAAGCAGCATGCATACAGTGAGTTGGAATCTAGATAATTTTAAGTATGGTGGGCCAATATAGGGGTAGGTTGAAAGAATATCTTGGCTTTCAGTATTTTTATCCTTCCTTGTAGGTCTTATACATCTAGGCTCTACAGTTCCTTGTTATGCAGTAGAAGCAGAGAATAGACCATTGATGATTTACCTTGATTTTATTTAAAATAAAACATCACATTATTTTAATTTTCTTAATCATGCTGTGATATAGCTGTTATCCTGTTTTACAGATGGGATCCTTGATGTTTAAGAAACTTACCCAAGATCATGTAACAGTCAGGTTCCAGGTCCAGTCATGTCTGATTCCAGTGCCCATTGGAAACTGGTTGATTGTGAACTCCTTTTGGATTTTAAGATTAACTCTACAGAGTTACCTTGTTAAAATGTAAGACTGTACTAGTGATGTCTCTGGGTTTATATATATATATATATATATATATATATATATATATATATATATATTTTTTTTTTTTTTTTTAAGGTAGTGTTCTTCTATAAGATGAGACTACAGAGAAGTGTTTCCGATGTTGGAGATAAAGTTTTCTGGATACAACTGTTATAAGACTTTCTATACTAGTTTGTGGAAAGATGACATAAGACTTGATATCCAAGGACTAACTTAATTGTCAAAGATGCTAATAGTTAATTTCAGTCAAGGGAAGAAACCAGCCATTCTTAATGTTCTCAGACTCCATTATTATTTAATTGGATTTATGCTTCTGTTTTTTTTGTCATTGGAATCCGTTTCAACAACAGTGTTTTGGAACTTAAGAACATTTTTTTAAGAGGGAGGGAGGGGCAGAGGGAGAGGAAGAGAGAGAATTTTAAGCAGGCTCCATGCCCAGCGTGAAGTTGGATGCGGGTCTCAATCTCATGACCCTGAGATCATGACCTGAGCCAAAATCAAGAGTCAGATGCTTAACCAACAGAGCCACCCAGGTGCCCCATGGAACTTACGAACATTTTTATAAAAGGGGCAAATTAAACAAGAATAGACAACGTATCCTTGAAAATACATTTTTATTTTAATATCTTCATGATCTAGGCATATTTCTAGTGTTAGACTCAGAAGCTTCCCTTCACCTTTTCATCGTTATCCTAATCTTAGACTTGTAACTAATTGTCTGTATTTGTTTTTTTTCTCCTCAGTACTTTACTTCCTTTATAATTCATTTAGTATCCATTTTTTTGTATGTAAGTAGAAGTAGAAACTGTTATTTCATCAAAAGTTAACATTTTCCTTTTCCCTCTTCTTCTTCCACCTATTACAGTACTAAAATTCTCAGTCTTTTTCTTCTCTTACTCTCCCCTAGGCTGCTCTTCATACTTCTAGGGCTTCAATTCAGTCTTTATAGAGATGATTCCCAAATGCTCTTCTGTGCTCTACGCTGCCTATTGGACGTCTTCACTTTGTAATTTCACAGACCCATCAAACTTATCATAACCTCCTTCTCCTCCAGCATTCCTTATTATAGTGCCTGGCATCACCATCCCACTGCTGAAACAAAAACCTGGGAGTCATTTTTAACTTCTCACCTAGCCATTATATCCAGTCAGTCATCAAGTCCTATTGAATCTATTGCTTAAGTATTTCTTAAGTTGGTTCATTTATTCCCATCTCTCTGCCACTCTTTTGGTTCAACTCACAATCATCTCTTGCCTGAACTGTTAAAGCAGTTTTTAATTGGCCTTCCTACAATACTTTTGACATCAGCTGAGATTTTAAAAAGTGTTATCTTTTAGAGACATCAGTCCGATCATGTCATGCCTCTGTTTGAAATCTTTTAGTAATTTCCCATTGCTGCTTGGATAAAGTCCAAAATCCTAAACGTAATTTAAAAGATCCTGCAGGATCTGACCTGCAGCACCAACTAGATATGGTTGAGACCCAGCAGTTCTCAGGAGGAGCTCACTCTATACATAAGTTTAGTGTAACATCTGTCGTCTGTAACATAGTGATAACCCTTGTCTCTAATACCTGATTTGGAAGAAGTTTTCACAGGTGGAATTAAATTTCTGACCATGTGATAAATAAAAAGCTTTATTTCTAGGAATAATATATGAAGAACATTCATATGCACAAGAGATTTGCAGAGTTTTTTTTTTTAAACCTTTTAGAAGGTTTATAAGTTTTAAAAGACTTAAAAAAGCTTTCCTCATAAACATTGCCCATATAATGTTAAAAATAGAGTGCCTTCTAAATGGTTTATATAGTATTTGTAAGTTAAAAATCTTATTAAGTAAAAGTAAGACCTACTGCCCAAATTGAACATAGAACATTTCTCAGTGAGATTGAAGGCATATGTTTGCCTCTCTCCTGTCACATCTGGATACCACCTCACATAGTTAATCACAATCATTAGTTTTATATTTAACAATTCCTTACCTTATAATTTTACTATATGTTTATTTTTCTGAAAAAATGGCATTTGGTTAGTTAGCTTTTAAAACAGCTTTATTGAAGTATAATTGACATATAATGAAGTGTACATATTTAAAGCATACGATTTGATATGTTTTGATATATGTGTACACCTGTGAAACCATGACCATAATCAAGGTAGTGAACCTATCCATTACTCTCAAAAGTTACCTCGTGTCCCTCTGTAATCCCCCGCATCCTCCATTCCCAAGAAACTACCCTTTTATTGGCTGACTTCTTTCACTTAGCATAAATCATTTTGAGATTCATTCATGTTGTTTCCTGTATCAGTTATTGGTTCTATTTTAATGCCAAGTAGTATTTTGTTGTATAATTATACCACCCTTTGTTTATCCATTCATCCTTTGGTGGATATTTTGGATGTTTCTCATTTGGGGCTATAAAGCTGCTATGAACATTTGTGTATAAGTCTTATGGCCATAAGCTTTCCTTTTTTGAGGGGGAGGTAAATGCTTGGGAGTGAATGAGTTAGTCATTTAGTAGGTATATATTCAGCATTTTTAGAGACGGCCAATTGTTTGTTTGTTTGTTTCTTTCTTTCTTTTTAATGTTATGTTAGTCACCATACAGTACTTCATTAGTTTTTGATGTAGTGTTCCATGATTCATTATTTGCGTATAACACCCAGTGCTCATTGCAGGATGTGACCTCCTTAGTACCCATCACCAGGCTAACCCATCCCCCTATGCCCCCCTCTCCTCTGAAACCCTCAGTTTGTTTCCTGGAGTCCACAGTCTCTCATGGTTCATCTCCCCCTGTGATTTCCCCACCTTCAGTTTTCCCTTCCTTCTCCTAATGTCCTCCATGCTATTCCTTATGTTCCACATATGAATAGAAACCATATGATAATTGTCTTTCTCTGCTTGACTTATTTCACTTAGCGTAATCCCCTTGAGTTCCATCCATGTCGATGCAAATGATGGGTATTCATCCTTTGTGATGGCTGAGTAATATTCCATTGTATGTATGAACCATATCTTTATCCATCCATCTATTGAAGGGCATCTCAGCTCCTTCCACAGCTTGGCTATTGTGGACATTGCTGCTATGGACATTGAGGTGCATGTGCCCCTTCCTTTCACTACATCTATATCTTTGGGGTAAATACCCAGTAGTGCAGTTGCTGGGTCATAGGGTAGCTCTATTTTTAACTTTTTAGGGACCCTCCATACTGTTTTCCTAAGTGGCTGTACCAACTTGCACTCCCACCAGTGGTGTAAGGGGGTTCCCCTTTCTCCACATCCTCTCCAACATTTGTTGTTTCCTACCTTGTTAATTTTGGCCATTCTGACTGGTGTAAGGTGGTATCTCACTGTGGTTTTGATTTGAATTTCCCTGATGGCTAATGATGTTGAACATTTTTTCATCTGTCTGTTAGCCATTTGTGTGTCTTCTTTGGAGAAGTGTCTATTCATGTCTTCTGCCCATTTTTTGGTTTGATTATTTGTTTTTTAGGTGTAGAGTTTGAGAAGTTCTTTATAGATTTTGGATACCAGTCCTTTATCTGTAGTGTCATTTGCGAATATCTTCTCTCATTCCATGGGTTGCCTCTTTGTTTTGTTGACTGTTTCTTTTGCTCTGCAGAAGCTTTTTATCTTGATGAAGTCTCAAAAGTTCATTTTTGCTTTTGTTTCCTTGCCTTCGGAGATGTGTCATGAAAGAAGTTGCTGTGACCGATGTTGAAGAGGTTACTGCCTATGTTCTCCTCTATGATTTTGATGGATTCCTGTCTCACATCGAGGTCTTTCATCCATTTAGAGTTAATCTTTGTGTATGATGTGAGAGAATGGTTGTTTCATACTTCTGTATATAGCTGTCCAATTTTCCCAGCACTGTTTATTGAAGAGACTGTTTTTTTTTTTTCCCATTGGATATTTTTTCCTGGTTTGTTGAAGATTAGTTGAACATGGAGTTGAGGGTCCATATCTAGTCTCTCTCTTCTGTTCCATTGGTCTGTGTGTCTGTTTCTGTGCCAGTACCATGCTGTCTTGGTGATCATGGTTTTGTAATATAGCTTGAAATCAAGCAACATGATGCCCCAGCTTTGTTTTTATTTTTCAACATTTCCTTGGCAATTTAGGGTCTTTTGTGGTTCCATACAAATTTTAGGATTGTTTGTTCCAGCTCTTTGAAAAATGCCATTGGTATTTTGATCGGGATGGCTTTGAAAAAGTAAGATTGCTCTGGGTAGCATAGACATTTTAACAGTGTTTATTCTTCCAGTCCATGAGCATGGAATGTTTTTCCATCTTTTTGTGTCTTCTTCAATTTCTTTCATAAGCGTTCCGTAGTTTATAGAGTATAGATCCTTTACCTCTTTGGTTAGGTTTTTCCTAGGTATCTTATGGTTTTTGGTGCTAATGTAAATGGAATCGATTCCCTAATTACTCTTTCTCCAGTTACATTGTTGGTGTATAGAAAAGCAGCTGATTTCTGTGCATTGATTTTGTATCCTGCCACATCACTGAATTGCTGTATGATAATTTAGGGGTGAAGTCTGAAGGTAATATGGGGGTGGAGTCTTTTGGGTTTTCCACATAAAGTATCATGTCATCTGTGAAGAGAGAGAGTTTGACTACTTCATTGCCAGTTTGAATACCTTTTATTTCTTTTTGCTGATTGCTGATGCTAGAACTTCTAGTACTATGTTGAACAATAATAGCAAGAGGGGGCATCCTTGTGTTCCTGATCTTAAGGGAAAAGCTGAAAGCCTTTCCCTATTGGGAATGATATTCACTGTGGGCTTTCCATAGATGGTTTTTATGAAATTGAGGGATGTTCCCTCTATCCCTACACTCTGAAGAGTTTTAATCAGGAAAGGATGCTGTATTTTGTCAGATGCTTTTTCTGTATCAATTGAGAGGATCGTATGGTTCTTGTCTTTTCTTTTATTAATGTGTTCTATCACATTGATTGATTTGCAAATGTTGAACCACCCTTGCATCCCAGGAATAAATCCCTCCTGGTCGTGATGGATAATCCTTTCAATGTACTGTTGGATCCTATTGGCTAGGATCTTGTTGAGAATTTTGGCATCCATATTCATAGGGATATTGGTTTGTAATTCTCCTTTTTGATGGGGTCGTTGCCTGGTTTTGGGATCAAGGTAATGCTGGCCTCATAGAACAAGTTTGGAAGTCTTCCTTCTGTTTCTATTTTTTGAAACAGCTTCAGGAGAATAGGTATTATTTCTTCTTTAAGTGTTTGGTAGAATTCCCCAGGGAATCCATCAGGCCCTGGATCTTGTTTTTTTGGGAGGTTTTTGATCACTGCTTCAATTTCATTACTGGTTATTGGTCTATTCAGATTGTCAGTTTCTTCTTGTTTCAGTTGTGGTAGTTTATAGGTTTCCAGGAAGGCATCCATTTCTTCCAGGTGCTTAATTTATTGGGATATAGTTGCTGATAATAATTTCTAATAATTGTTTCTGTTACCTTGGTGTTAGTCGTGATCTCTCCCCTTTCATTCATAATTTTAACTTGGGTCCTTTCTCTTTTCTTTTAGATAAGTCTGGCCAGAGGTTTATCGACCTTATTAATTCTTTCGAAGAACCAGCTTCTAGTTTTGTTGATCTGCACTACTGTTTTTCTGGTTTCTATTTCATTGATCGCTGCTCTAATCTTTATTATTTCTGTTCTCCTGCTTGGTTTAGGTTTTATTTGCTGCTCTTTCTCCAGTTCTTTTAGGTGTACGGTTAGCTTGTGCATTCGGGATTTTTGTGCTTTTTTGAGTGAGGCTTGGATGGTTATATATTTCCCCCGTAGGACTGCCTTTTCAGTATCCCATAGGTTTTGGACCAATGTGTTTCCATTCTCATTGGTTTCCATGAATTGTTTAAGTTCTTCTTTAATTTCCTGGTTGACCCAGACATTCTTTAGCAGGATGATCTTTAGCTTCCAAGTGTTTGAATTCCTTCCAGATTTTTTCTTGTGATTGAGTTCAGTTTTCAAAGCATTGTGGTCTGAAAATAGGGAATAATCTCAATCGTTTGGTATTGGTTGAGACCTGATTTGTGACATATTGTGACCCAGTATGTGATCTGTTCTAGAGAAAGTTCCGTGTGCATTCGAGAAGAATGAGTATTCTGTTGTTTTAGGGTGGAATGTTCTATATATATATATATCTATGAAGTCCGTCCAGTCCGGTGTGTCATTCAGAGCTCTTGTTTCTTTATTGGTCTTCTTCTTAGATGGTCTGTCTATTGCTGAGAGTGGAGTTTGAGGTCTCCTATTATTAAAGTATTATTATCAATATGTTTCTTTATTTTGATTAACAATTGGCTTATGTAGTTGGCTGCTCCCATGTTGGGGGCGTAGATATTTACAATTGTTAGATCTTCTTGTTGGATAGACCCTTTAAGAATGATATAGTGTCCTTCTATATCTCTTACTACAGACTTTAGCTTAAAATCTAATTTGTCTGATATGAGAATTGCTACCCCAGCTGTCTTTTGAGGTCCATTGGCATGAAAAATGGTTCTCCATCCCCTCACTTTCAGTCTGGAGGTATCTTTAGGTTTAAAATGAGTCTCTTATAGACAGCATATAGATGGGTCATGTCTTTTTATCCAGTCTGCAGCCCTGTGTCATTTCATGGGAGCATTGAGGCCATTCACGTTGAGAGTGATTATTGAAAGATATAATTTTATTGTCATCATGTTGCCTGTGAAGTCCTTGTTTCTGTAGATTGTCTCTGTAAATTTCTGGTCTGTATTACTCTTGGGGTCTTTCTTCTTTTATAGAACCCCCCTTAATATTTCTTGCAGGGCTGGCTTGGTGGTCACATATTCTTTCAGTTTCTGAAAGAGAGCTCCTTGTCTCTCCATCCATTCTGAATGACAGCCTTCTTAGATGAAGTATCCTTGGCTGCATGTTCTTCTCATTTAGTACCCTAAGTGTGTCTTTCCAGCCCGTTCTGGCTTGTCGGGTCTTGGTAGACAGGCCTGATGTTATTCTGATGTTCCTCCCTCTGCATGTAAGAAATCTCTTCCCCCTAGCCGCTTTCATGATTGTTTCCCTGGATCTAAAATTTGTGAGTTGTACTATTATATGTCAGGGCGTTGGTCTGTTCCCATTGATCTTGGGAGGCGTCCTCTGTGCCTCTTGGACACGAATGCTTGTTTCCTTCTCCAGATTAGGGAAGTTCTCAGCTACGATTTGCTCAAATATAACTTCTCACCTTCCTCTCTCTCCACCTCCTAAGGGATCCCAATAACTCTGACATTGGAACATTTCATGGCATCATTAATCTCTCTTAGTCTGATCTCTTGGGGTTTAAACAGTTTTTCCCGGGACGCCTCAGTTTCCTTCTTTTCTGTCATCTTATCTTGTAGCTCACTAATTCATTCTTCTGCCTCGTTTACCCTGGTAGTCAAGAGTATCCAGTTTAGATTGTATTTCATTCATAGCATTTTTAAGTTTGGCCTGATTAGATATTTCTGCCCTTAGAGATTCTGTATTGTTGCTAGTATTTTTCTCAAGCCTAGATATTGACTTCATAATTCTTACTCTGAAGTCTATCTCTGACATCTTGCTTATATCCATGTCCATTAGGTCAGTGGCAGAGGCCATAGTCTCTGTATTCTTTTTTTGTTGGGGGTTCCTCCTGTTAGTCATTCTGTTAGGGATTGTTTGAGAGAATGTACAGAGTCCAAAGTATTAACCACGACCCAAACAAGATGCACCTGTTTTATAGGGACCCTAGAGTTGTCCTTCTCTTGTTCTTCCAGCCTGTGGGGGAGGGGCCTGCTACACTGTTACTCAGGCAACCCTGCTTGGGCAGAGTTGTCCTGCCCCTTGTCCAGGGTGGGGGTGGTGTGCTCAGTGAAAACTAATTTTTGGGGCTTTTGTTCTCTGGTGGCTTTCCCTGCTGGCTTTCCATGACTTTTCTGAGAGTCAGAACAGAAGTGACCACATCCAAACCTCTGTGTCAGAACAGAGAGATCACAGTCTGCTCTTCAGTGAGCTCTCTGGGACACACAGTCTCTGTTTCTGTCTGCTCTGCAAAAAACCACAGCCTCCCTGGTTGTATGCCCAACAGCAACTCTCCCAGAGGTTGATCCCAAGGCTGGCATGTCTGCCCTTTGTGCTTCTAAAACCGTGAGCCGCCCCCGGTTCGTGTAGCTGCACCTGCAGCTCCTGGATCCTGTCAGGGGCTGGACTAAAGTCCTTTCCCCACCGATACCGGTGTGCAAGTCTGTGCTCAGCGCCAGATGCCTTTACGCTCCGGTATTATATCATCTTCCTGGCACCAGCTTATGGCGGCTCCCACCCCCTTCTGTTTATCTTCCGATATCTGCCTGCAGAATCAGGACTCCACCCTTCCTACCTCCCGCCAGGCAGTGCTTTTGTGCTGGTAGAGATCCAGATATGTATTCAACATCTCAGGCTGATTTTGTGGGTGTTCAGAATGGTTTGGTAGGTATCCAGCTAAATTCAGGGGCAGGTTAAAATAGGGTCCCCTACTCCTCCGCTGTCTTCCTCCTTCGGTCGGCCAATTGTTTCCTAAAATGAAGGTACTGTTCTAAATTCTCATCAGCCATGTGTGAGAATTCTACTTGCTATACGTCCTTTCTAATACATAGTATAGTCTTAAATTTCAGTTAATGTGTACTGATATCTCATTGTGGTTTTAATTCACATTTCTCCAGTGACTAATGATATTGAAAATTTTTTATGTGTTTGGTAGCACATGGAGCTTGATGAAGTGTTCTTCAGATCTTCTGCCCATTTAAAAAATTAAGTAATTTAAATAATAATAAAAGTAACAGAATTTAAATGATAAATTTATTGAATTTTGAGAGGCCTTCATATACTTGGGATACAAGTTATTTTATTTTTCAGTGATAATTCTTTTTTTTATTGAAGCATAAATGACATACAGTATCCTCTTAGTTTCAGGTGTACATCATAGTGTTTCAGTATTTTTATACATTGTGAAATGATCCCCATTAAGTCTAGTTACCATCTGTCACCACACAAAGTTGTTATAATATCATTGACTGCATTCGCTATGCTGTACATTACGTCCCTATGACTTATTTATTTTATAACTGGAAGTTTGTACCTCTTAATCCCCTTCACCTATTTCACTCCCCTCTCCATACAAGTTCTTTATCAGATATGTGGTTTGCGAATATTTTCTCCAAGCCTATGACTTGTCCTTTTCAAAGAATAGAAATGACTAATTTTGAAAATGTCCAATGTATTATTTTTATGGAATATGATTTTAGTGTTGTACCTAAGCAGTCGTCACTTGACCAAGTCACAAAAATTTCACCTATATTTTCTTCTGGAAGTTTTATAGTTACAGATACATTTAAGTCTGTGAACCATTTGAGTTATTTTTTGTAATGGTGTGAGGTATGAAGTTTTTGGGTTTTTCTTTTTTTGCATATCAATATTCAGTTGTTCCAGTACCAATGGTTGAAAAGACTACCCTTTCTCCAATGAATTGCTTTTGCACCTTTGTCAAAAATCAGTTGACCATATGTGTATGGGTCTGTTTCTGGATGTTGCTGTTTCATTAATCTCTTTGTCTGTCTTTATCCCAATACTATACATACTGTCTTGATTACCATAGTTTTATAATAAATCTTGAAATCAGGTAGTCTGAGTCTTCCAGTTTTGTTCTTTTTTTCAAAGTTGTTTGGTTATCCATCCTTTGCATTTCTACATGAATGAATCTTAGCATTAGCTTATTAATTATTACAAGAAAAAGCCTGGTGGGATTTTTTTTATTGTTAAAATGGCTATATTACCCAAAGCAATCTACAGATTTAATGCAATTTCTATCCAAAACCAACAGCATTTTTCACAGAACAAGAACAAACAGTCCCAAAATTTGTATGAAACCACAAAAGACCCCAAACAGACAAAACAATCTTTAAAAAGAAGAGCAAAGCTGGAGACGTCACAATCTCAGACTTCAAAATATATTACAAAGCTGTAGTGATCCAAAGATACATGGTACTGACACAAAAATAGATGCATAGATCAATGGGACAGAATAGAGAGCTCAGAGATAAGCCCACAATTATATGGTCAATTAATCTTCAACAAAGGAGGCAAACATATGCAATGGGAAAAAGACAGTCTCTTCAACAAATGGTGTTAGGAAAACTGGACAGCCACATGTGAAAGGATGAAACTGGACCACTTTTTTATACCACACACAAAAATAAATGCAAAATGGATTAAGGAACTCAATGTGAGACCTGAAACCATAAAAGTTCTAGAAGAGAGCACAGGCAGTAATGTCTCTGACATTGGCCATAGCAACATTTTTGTAGATATGTCTCCTGAGGCAAAGAAATAAAAGCCAAAATAAACATTCATTTATTCATTAATATCTTTTTCCCCATTTGTCTCTGTATCATTGGTTTGCACTCACAAGTTTCCATTTCGTAATGGTTTATGATTCATTACTGTCCTGGTGATTTGGGGCTCAATGTCCCAGTGTCCTTTTGACACTCCACTTCCTTACTTTCTGCCCCGGTTCTGAAATTAGCCATTTTTTCCGAGGAACCCTGGTTTCTTTCAGTCAGGAATGGTAATAGGGACCAACATCTGATTGTTGGGTGTGCTTGTTGCTAGTGGGCTTTTTCAGTGGAAGGAGCTAAGAAATACGTGCCTGTACTTAAATGTATACATACACACACGGGCTCCTGGGTGGCTCAGTCTGTTAAGCATCTGACTCTTGGTTTAGGCTCAGATCATGATCACAGGGTCCTGGGATCGAGCCCCAAGTCGGGCTCCCTGCTCCTCGGGGAGTCTGTGTGGGATTCTGTCTCTCCCTCTCACTCTGCCCCTCCCCCTGCTTGCTCACTCACTGTCTCTGTCCTTCTAAAATAAATAAATCTTTAAAAAGGTAAATAAGAGCATACAGAGACATATTTACGTATACATATACATATGCACATATCCATGCATACACATATGCATATATCTTCATTCCATATCCATCCCCCCAAGCTGATTTGTATCTCCCTTCTTGCACAGTGAGAACACTGGCTCCAAACAATAGCACATTTACTCATTTACCTAATCCTATAATACATCAGAGATAGTTTCAAAATTGCTTCAAATTTCCCACTAGCCTGGTGGGATTTTGATTGGGATTATAATGAATTGATAGATCAGTTTGAAGAGAAATGACATTTTAAGAATATTGAGTCTTCTCGTCCATGAACATAAGTGTTTGTCCATTTATTAAGATCTTGTTTACTTTCAACGGTGTTTTGTGGTTTAGTGGGCTTTACATAAATTATATCATCCTATATTTATTCTTCTGTTCTTGATTTTCTTAAAGTTTTTTTCTTGGAAGTCACTCATTTTGAGGCACGTAGCTATCCTTAATTCATTTTCATTGTTACATGCCAACCCAATGTATAAACATGCCATAATTTATTTGTTCTTTTATTGATGACTGTTTAGGTCATTTCCAGTTTTTTTTGCTATTTCAAATAATGCAGCTATGGATATTCTTGTACATGTGAGCTAGTGCATATGGGCAGTGGTTTTCTAGAGGTATATACATGCCTATGGGTAGGCTACTGGGTTTTTTTTGGCTTTGTCAAGTTGTTTTCCAATTTATATTACTATCAGTATATAACGTCTTTTTTTTTTCTAAGTTTATTTATGTTTTAGTAATCTCTACACCCAGTGTGGGGCTTGAACTCGGGGCCTCAAGATCAAGAGTTGCATGCTCTCCTGATTGAGCCAGCCAGGTGCCCCAGTAGTGTATAAGTCTTTGCTGCTCTCCATCCTCACCAATTGGGCCTGTCAGAGTTCTAAATTTTTGCTAAGTGGATGGGTATGAAAGAGTATCTCACTATGGTTATAACATGCATTTTCTGAGTCTTAATGAGATTGTCTTTTCATATTTTTTTCTTCTGTTAAATATCTATTCATCTTTTTTGCCCATTTTTCTTTTACTTTGTCTTAATACTTCTTAGGAGTTTAAAAAAATATATTATGGGGCACCTGGGTGACTCAGTCAGTTAAGCATCTGCCTTTGGCTGAGATCATGATCCCAGAGTCCTGGGATCAAGGCCCACATCAGGCTCCCTGCTCAGCAGGGAGTCTGCTTCTCCCTCTGCTCCTCCCCCTGATTGTGCGTGGTCTCTCTCTCTCTCAAAAATAAATAAATAAAAATTTAAAAATATATATATTTTGGATACTGGGTATATCTTTTTTTAGTTATATGAATTGCAGATATCTTTTCTTAGTTCATGGCTTGTCTTCTTACATTCTTTTTGGGGTGTGTGTGTGTGTGTGTGTGTGTAAGATTTTATTCATTTATTTGAGTGGTGGGGAGAGAGGGATAACACAAGCGCCAGGAGGGGCAGAGGGAGAGGGACAAGCAGACTTCCTACTGAGCAGGGAACCCCATGCATGGCTCAATCCCAGGACTCTGAAACTATGACCTGAGCTGAAGGCAGATGCTCAACTAACTGAGCCACCCACGTGCCCCTCTTTTTGGTGTTTTTTGATGAACAGAATTTGTGAAGCAACTCTCATATATTGAAGAGTTTAAGAGCAGACTTGGGGCGCCTGGGTGGCTCAGTCGTTAAGCGTCTGCCTTCGGCTCAGGGCGTGATCCCAGGGTCCTGGGATCGAGCCCCGCATCAGGCTCCCTGCTCTGCTGGGAGCCTGCTTCTTCCTCTCCCACTCCCCCTGCTTGTGTTCCCTCTCTCGCTGGCTGTCTCTCTCTCTGTCAAATAAATAAATAAAATCTTTTAAAAAAATAAAATATAAGCAGACTTGACCTAACTTAACAATACCTTTGAGCCCTGAATCCCATAGAAGCCTTAGTTTCAGATCCATTCTATGATTTACCTTTATAAATCTTCTTAAATGACTATCCGGTCACATTATCTTCTCCAGTTATGGTTTTGGGGTGCAGAGGATGAGGGGAGAACCACTGTTTCTTTAAGGATCCAATGACAAGTTTTACAAAGCATGTTTTGAATTTTTTTCTTAAATTATTTTTTAGGCTGGACCAGAGTATGGTCAAGGAATGAACCCCATTAGCCGTCTGGCTCAAATTCAACAGGCTAAAAAGGAAAAGGAGCCAGATTATGTTCTGCTTTCAGAAAGAGGAATGCCTCGACGTCGGGAATTTGTGATGCAGGTATTTCTAACATTTATATTAGAAAAAAATTTTTTAAACACTGAAAAAAAATTAGAAACCCCCAGGTTGTAATAGAGATATGGGAGAAAGGCAAACTAGGAACTAATAACATTCATTCCTTCCAGGCCCACCTACCAACTTGTTGAAACATGCAAGTGTCAAGGACATGTTAGAATAGATAGTCTGGGTTTTTGAAGGGACTGTGAGTTCACACAGGTTATTTACCACAGATTTATAGTTCAGAATGCCTATCTCTAACTTATGTTACAGTTTTCAGCTAGAGGTTGTGTTAACTACTGGGAAATAGGATACAGATGGAATTAGAAACATAGTTTAGAAGAGATGTAGCAGGTGGAATAGGGCCAAGAGCATGAGCTTTTGGGTCATCAGGAAAGTTAGGAAAAGAAAGCTCACTTCCTACCTAACTATGGTGAGGACTGAGGGACTCAGAATTGCTGAGAGATTTAGGCATTTAGAGATTTAGAGGTTTCAGATTGAGGCACAATGCCTAAAATGCCCCCCTTTTAAAATTTCATCTTCATTTGCCAACTCAAGCCCCATTATTGAAGAACCTTTAATCCTTATTATGTAAATTTCAAACATATCCAAAGGTGGGCATACTTACTAGTATACTGTAAACAATAATATAACGGAATAGGAATGGCATATGAGGAATATGCCCAGCATCCCAACACAACAATTAAGATTTCTGCCACACTTGCTTCAGCTGTCAATTTTTCTTTCCTCCTTCCCTCCCTTCCTTCTTTTCTTAAAGTACTTCAGAGCTAATATCTAGCCACATACCATTTCAGCCTACCTACTTACAGTATATCACTCAAAAATACAGAAGTTTTCCTTTATGTTCTTATATTAGGCATGATTCATATTCATTAAGATCATCTAATACCCAGTCCATATTTAAATTCTCCTTATTGTCCCAAAACTTTTTATTATAATTGGCTTGTCAAAGAACCTTTTTCCAGTCAGACCCGTGGAGCTCCCCTTCAATGTACGCCAGTTAAAATCCACAGATATTTATTAAAGTGCTGGCCACGTGGAGGACATTTTGGCAGTTACACATAGTATCTCATATTGATTAACTTTCCATGCATGTCTGTTTTTTTAAACATTTTATTTATTTATTTATTTGAGAGAGAGAGAGTGCCTGTACACACAAGCCAGGGGAGGGGCAGAGAGGGAGGGAGAGGAAGAGAGGAAGATTCCCAGATTCCCAGGCGGACTCCACGGTGAGTGCGAAGCCTGATGCAGGGCTCGATCTCACGACCTTGAGATCATGACCTGCGCTGAAACCAAGAGTCAGTCATTTAACCGACTGAGCCACCCAGGCACCCCCTTTTCATGCATTTCTAAATTTTACCTCCTTTCCCAATTCGTAATTGGGAAATCTCCACATGTCTTTATCTCACAGTACCCGGTATAGTATATGTATATAGTAGTACCTAAGAAACCTTCGGTGTATATTTGCTGCCTCTCTGCCTGATTGAGAGCTAGTATTTTCGGCTTTGTTGAAGATGTAAACTTAGAATGAATGCAGTCACAGATAAACCATGGTTGGGAACCTCCATATCCAAAAAGGGGAGGAATGCTTCTGTGGCTAGTAAGCACATTACTGTCTAGATGTCATTAGGCCCAGAACAGTTTTATTCTGGTATTTTCACTTCGTAAAATACCATTTTTCCTTTTACATGCTTAGGAGAATTCTAGGAAGAATTCTAGAACTATTTTTTGAACCCTAAGACTTGAGGGGGGAAAAAAAAAATCACCTAAAATTTAGACCTGTATTAGGAATAAAAACTGGCTTTGACTTTATTAAACTTTTTTTTTTTTTCCTGTGGAGTGTATTGAGTACCCCTTTTGAAAAAGGAATTTAGAATATCTTAGGCCAGCTTTCATTTTATGGGTATTCATAAACATTCTAGTCAAATGGGAACATTTGGCTGTGCTTTTAAATGTTTTCACACTGAATTCATATTGCTTTCCCCCCTTCTGGAATCCCCAGTGGATTCATTATAATATTGCAGCAAGTTTATCAAAGTAAGGGCTTTTGTATAAACTACTTAAGCAGTGTTATCATTTCTTATAATTGAATGTGGAAGTAAAAATAGCTAGAGGTAATATGCTCATATTTATCTATCACCAAGAAAAATAAAGGTAAGTGTATGTTATAAAGTAGATGCAGTTTTATTGATTACTAGACAAAGAAAAATCTCTGATGAGATTACTCGGGTATTTATTTCCAGAGCATATTTCTTAAAGATTTTTATTTTTTTTAGAAAGGGGTATATTTTAATTTTTTGAAGAGAAAATAATGACAACTAAACTGAATGTATATCACAGGTACACATTGTGTATAGCCCATTGTACGTTGTATTGAGTTTATTTTCCTAACTGTGATTAAATCTTCAGGTTTTAAAAAATTTTTAAAGCAAATTTCATCAATTTTATTTATGACTTATTGAAAGATAATGAATTAAGTCTTTGGTGTGTGCTATTTTAGAACTTTTTAAAAGTTTTTTTGAGGACCTGACTCATTTAAATGATTTGTCTAAAGATAAAAAACTGGCAGTCTTAAAGTTATTGCATAACAAAATAATTGAACTTCTTTGCAGATAAATTAACATTTTAATGTAAAATGTTATTTGTAATAGTTAAAAATTTTTTGAGTTTTTTAGAAAGATGACTTATGAAGTCTATTTACATACCTAATTGCTTTTATAATGATGTGATTTTTTCTTTTTTTTTTTTGAGTGACCACTGTGTTTGTTAGCAGGGAATCAAAGTTCAGCAAAGTCATCTTTTCCAATACTAACAAATAAATCTGGGATAACTACCCGCAAACCATTGAACCATGTCACCATAAAAACTTTTGTGAGGCAAGGGGTGGGTGAATGGCAAAAATGAATCTGGAAGCACCTGTTCTAGCAGTCAGTCTTGAAGGTGTCAGAATAGGTCAAGTGGAAAGCTGGCAGATACAGACCCAACATGAATGCTGAGATAGGGACAACATTACCCTAGAGCAGGAGATTGGAGTCAAAGAGTATCAGACCTGGGTAGATAAGTAAGATTTAGAGATGAAGCAGCAAAGGAATTGAATGAGAGTGAATGAGGTGTATTTGGCATGTAAACACAGATGAAACGTTTTTTGCTGCTCAGTGATCTTGCTTCCATTTACTTTGGCAAGTCTTTTGACCCTCAGAGCAGTAGAGGAAGCTTCTGACGTAGCTGGCCTAATCTGTTAGCTAGCAAGCATTCCAGCAACAACACAGGGGTTGGTGAAGCTAGGGAACAAATCAAACACTGGAAAAACTAACAGGTAGCAAAGGCCTGTCTTTAGCCAGGGACTCAAGCGCATTATACCTAGGGCCTACTGTGTTCAGGTCAGGGCAGGCCAGCACAGATATGGGAGGTAGCGTGTGTTCAGCTCAGCTCCAGGGATCAACTGTGGACAGTACTTGATCAGTGCTTCTGAGTGAGGTCCATGGATGACTACTGATTTGTCATAATGTGATGGTTTCTAGTTTCAGAAGAAAAAGCAATAAAATATTTCAAAGACATTGCACAGATTTGAACTATAACATTTGTGATAGTTGTTACAGAAATTCTATAATGAATACATTTTCAGTGTTTCATATTCTATAAGAACTAGGTCATTTAGTTCATTTTTACTAAAATTCTATTAAAAGAGTGTAATTTCTTTGTCATATAATTTGCACATTGTTTATATTTAAGTTGTTTTTTTCCTAACCACTGTGTTAGAAGTACTTCATTCACTGAAGTTTAAAAGTAGTGATAGAAATGGTAACACAAATAAAACCTAAATACTGGTGTAAGAATAAATGGCAAACAGTGCACAAGTCTGGATACCAGATGGGAATTGATATGTTCTGAGACAAATGAAATAATCAGTTATGCTTTCACCCAAAGGCCGAAAAAGAAAACTATGGGTTGGAAGTATCATGCTTTTATCTGACAACTGAATTTAGTTGTACCACATACTAATTCATTCACAGTGTATTGTAATCGTGAAATTTTATTAAATTTTATTAAAATTTATTAAATTTTATTAAAGTGGCACAAAGCTATTGAAGCTAAGTTTTTTCTAAACAAAGCACAGTGACATCTGGTAAAAACAATCCAAATTTTCATATATAGATTGCCTGTTCAGCTCTCTTGTTTTTGTACTGCCTTAAAAAATATGTATAGGCATTCACTATATATTCTAGAATGTGAGTCTTCTTCAGTTACATGACATTTCAAATATCTTTTCTTGTGTTGTGACTTTCCTTTTTTTTTTTTTCTTTTCCAGTTTTAGTGATGCTCTTTTGAGGAACGGAAGTAATTAATTTTAATGCAGCCAAATTCTTCCTCAAAAGAATCTTGGATGGTCTTAGCACTTTGTACTTCCATGTAAATTTTGGAATCAGCTTGTCAAGTATTATAAAAATGTGTGGGATTTTGATGGGAGTTCATTGAATTTATAGGTCAATTTGAAGAGAATTGATATCATATTGATTTTCAGTACATGAGTATGGCATATCTCTATTAGATTTATCTTAATTTTTCTCAGTGCTTATTATTTTCTATATAAAGTTCTTAACATCATAGGTATTTGATTTTCATTTAATATAAATGATACCTTTTAATAATTTCCTACTTGATTGTTGATGGGATATAAAAATGCAGTTGGCTTTTATGTACTACTATTTACATGGAAAACTTAACACTCATAAATTCTTATACTTTATCTGTAGATATTCTTGGATTTCCTATATAAATATTGTATCTACAGATAATGACAGGTTGTTTTTATACTTCTAATTCTGTATTATATTTTTTCTTGCCTTATTGCTCTGTCTACGGTTTCTAGTAAAATGTTAGGTACTAGTAAAAATAGAGGGCATCCTTGTGTTATTTCTAATTTCAAAATTTCAACATTAGTTTAACATTTGCTGAAGTTTGCTATAGGTTTTTCACAAAATACCCTTTATCATATTAAGAAGTTCCCTTTTTTCCCTAGTAGTTTACTAAGAGTTTTTATTATGAATGGATATTGAGTTTTAGCAGATGCTTTTGCTCCATTTATTAGGATGGCTGAATGTTAGGTCTCCTCAACCTATTAATATAGCAGATTTTGTTTTTGATTTTGAGTTTCAAATGTTAGACCAATCTTGCATTTCTGGGATAAACCTGACTTCGTCATGATTTTTCTTTTTATATATTGCTTTGTTCAGTTTACTCTTACACAGTTTAAACTTTAACAGTTACATTCATAAATGAAATTGGTCTGTAACTTTTCTTTCTTATACTGGTCTTGTTGGATTGTGAAATCAAAGTGATACCTCACTGAGTAATTGGGGACTGATTTCTCTTTTTCTATTTTTAGATGAATTTTTGTAAGGTTAGTATGAGTCTTCCTTAAATATTAGGTAGAATTTGCTGGAGAAGCTCTCTGGAGTTTTTTTTGTGGAAAAGGTTTTAATTATTGTTTTAATTTTTTTTTAGTTATAGAGCTGTACAGTTTGGGGTTTATTCTGTGCCAGTTTTGCTAATTTGTATTGTTGAGGAATTTTTCCACTTTATTTAAATATTCAAAAATTTTTAGCTAAAATACTCAATATCCCTTATTATTTTTTAAAAGATTTTATTTATTTACTTGACAGAGAGAAAGAAAGAGAGAGAGTGAGCACAAGCAGGGGAATCAGGAGAGGGAGAAGCAGGCTCCCCAGTGAGCAGGGAGCCAGATGCAGTACTTGATCCCAGGACCCTGGGATCATGACCTGAGCCTAAGACAGATGCTTAACTGACTGAGTCACCCAGGTGCCCCATCCCTTATTATTTTTTAATGCTACAGAAGCTATAGTAATCTCCCATTTTCATTCTTATTTGTGTCTTCTCTTACTTTCCTTAATCAGTCTTACCCTTTGATTTATCATTTTATCAGTGTTTTCAGGGAACCAATTTTTGGCTTTTTGAAATTTTCTATTGTATTTTGTTTTCTGTTTCCTTGATTTCTGCCCTTGTCTTTATTCTTCTATTTTCTTTGGATTCATTTTGCTCTAATAACTTCTTGAGCTGGATGTTTAGCTCACTGTATTCCTGCCATTCTCTAAGTTTTTATGGCTATATATTTTCTTCTCAACCCTCCTTTAGCTGCATCCTTCAAATTTTGATATATTGTATTTCTGTTATTATTTACTTAAAATATGTTCTAATTTTTATTGTGGTTTCTTCTTTGCCTGTAGATTTATTCAGACTACATTGTTTATGAAGTTCTGATTATCTTCTTGTTTGCTGCTTTGATCATTTTTTTAGACCAATTCATAAAAACAAATCCCACTGTGGTTGTGTATTTTTTATTTCTCCTTGTAAAGCTATACTTTCTGCTTTCTTTTAAAATTAAAAAAAAAAATTGGGGGATGTGTGGGTAGCTCATTCAGTTAAGCGTCTACCTTTGGCTCAGATCATGATCGCAGGGTCCTGGGATGGAGCCCCATGGCAGGCTCTCTGCTCAGCAGGAAATCTGCTTCTCTCTCTGTCCCTCCCCCTGCTCACGTGTACACTCTGTCTCACAAATAAATCAGTCTTTAAGAATTTTTAATTTATTTTAAAAGTTTTTCCTTTTGGCTTTCTGATTTACTTTTTGTATTTGCATTAGCTCTTGGCAGATGCATCATTAAAAACACTACCCAATTCAGAAAATATATGTGTGGATATGAGATGGCTGATGCATATTTAAATACATGTATAGACATATATGTATATGTCAGTTGTTTGCCAAAGATAATTGTGGAATAGTTCTAATGATAAAAAGCTCCTGTTTATTGATAAATTATGATTTATTATACACTGTAATTCACATACATTTTCTTGTTTAATTTTCAGAGCAATACTATGAGGTAGTTGTATTATCCCTGGGTGAAAAAACTGAAGCTTAGAGATGTTGACTAATTTGAATCAGCTCATACAGTTAGGAAGTAATAAAATTGAATTTCTTTTCTTTTTTTTTTTTAAAGAGACTGAGAAAGGGAGGTTTGGGGAGGGACAGAGAGAGAGAATCTTAAGAGGGTGCTGTGCCCAGTGCAGAGCCCCTTATAGGGCTTGACTGCATGACCCTGAGATCATGACCGGAGCTGAAATCAGGAGTCCAACGCTTAACCGACTGAGCCACCCAGGCACCCCTAAATAGTTTCACACTCAGATCTGACCTGGAAATCTTTGTTCTTAACCACAATATTGTATTAACCCTTGTATATTAATTTTCCTCAGGAACTATTTATATAAACCTTTGCAAACTTGGGATGCAATGTAAACATTGTTTTAAATGGCACCACCATGAATTTCAGTCTTTCAGCTTATTAAATAAATAATACTGGGGCGCCTGGGTGGCTCAGTCGTTAAGCGTCTGTGATCCCAGGGTCCTGGGATCGAGCCCTATGTCGGGCTCCCTGCTCCACCGGGAGCCTGCTTCTTCCTCTCTCACTCCCCCTGCTTGTGTTCCCTCTCTCGCTGGCTGTCTCTCTCTCTCTCTGTCAAATAAATAAATAAAATCTTAAAAAATAAATAAATAAATAATACTAAATGTATTCTTAACCAACATAAACTCTGTTACAATATGAATTTTATTTTTCTGCTTATATAAATAATATTGTTTAAAAAATCAAACATAGAAATATGTAAGGAAGTAAAAATCATTTAAGATTCTGTCACCCTAAGATAAACCCCCGTTGTCATTTTGAGGACCGTATTGTCATATTTTTCTCCATGTATATTTTCACTTGTATATATAACATGTAAATGGGATAGTATCTTAGTTGCTGTTTTTATTATGGATGAAACTTTATGTTTTTGAATGCTAGAGAGCATAACACATTGTTTTATGGTGTTATAGAGCCCCTGTTTACCAAAGCAGTTATCATCACTTTCTTACTTTAATCTTACCAGGTAAAAGTAGGCAATGAAGTTGCTACTGGAACAGGACCTAACAAAAAGATAGCCAAAAAAAATGCTGCGGAGGCAATGCTGTTACAGCTTGGTTATAAAGCATCCACTAGTCTTCAAGACCAACTT
Organism: Ursus americanus; assembly: GCF_024610735.1. Lineage (NCBI taxonomy): Eukaryota > Metazoa > Chordata > Mammalia > Carnivora > Ursidae > Ursus > Ursus americanus. The sequence continues at coordinate 57,225,127 of NC_142135.1, forward strand.
GACAAGGTGAGAGCTAAATTTACATGTACATATGCCTATCCTGTCAGAATATCAGAGTGATGAGCACATCCTATTCCAGGGTTTTTGACTCTAAGTAATGTCTTAACTACTGTTAAAGTAGAAGTCAATGGTTTGGGTTTTTCCCCCAAGGCAGTACTCTGTATCTTTAAAGGTAGATTCTCCAGGTACAAAATAACATCTGTTTGTGGGGTCAAGATGAAATATTAATCATAATCTTACAGTTGGCAAATATTAAAAAATTGTACCATTGTATATATTTTATATAATACCAGTTGAATAATTTTTAGCTTATTGACTTGCGGTTTTTGCTGTACAGCCACAGTTTTAATTTGCGCTTTTTGAAGAACAGAGTTTGTTAGCCTTTATTTCTGAAATACAGCTGAAAACACTGGAAATAAAGATCCTGAGTTATCCCTTTAGGGCAGGAACTATATTGGACAGGCGCTCTATAAACTAATTTTTCTATTTACTTTAAATTTAAAGGTAAACTCAGAGGGTGTTTATTTTCTGCCAAGACTTATGTTCATGGTCCCCTATTTCTTCTACAGCAGTTAATGACATCATTAACACCTACCTCTGTTGCAAGAGAAGCAGAGAACCCCAAATTCAGCACTTGGCAGATAACTTAGCAGGAACTAGCTTAATTTCATTTTATATTATCATTTTATCTATGCACATGTAGAAATTACTTTTATTAAACATTTTATTAAATGAAAACTCATAAAACAGGCTTAATAATTATTTCTATCAAAAAAATATGCTCTTTTTCCCATTCCATTTTCTCACATAAGGATTCTGTTTTAGAGATGTTTTCGGTTTCTGTGGGAACACATTTCTGAAATTTAGATTAAAAACAAAATCTTCTATTAAAAAACATTTAAATTTACTTTTCTTTTTAAGACAGCTGTGAATATCTAGGCAATTATTTTGAGTGATTAAGAATTATTTGTCTGTGTGGTATCGCTAGAGATTTCAATTCTGTTTTTATAACCTGGCTAGTCAATGCTTTTTCTTCTTTTAAAAGTATTTGTAACATGAAACCTAACATGTGTTCAAGATTCTGTAGTTCTTATATTGTGTATATGTTGTTTTAACTTAACACATTTATATTGACTTAAAACTGGTGAGTGATTTATAAAAATATGTCAAAATAAATCTCCTCATAGGCATGTATTTGTATGCTAAGTGAAAATAAAACAACAAAAAGCATTAACTTTATTAATATGAAAAACATTTTTTTGTACACCCACTGTATTATTGTTCAGGGTTCCCCAGAGAAGCCGTCCAACAGGATGTGTATGTGTGTGTATGTATGTATACACATTCGTACACAACTCACAGAGACTTACTTTAAGGAGTTGGCCTGTGCGGTTGCAGAGGCTTGGCTAGTCCAAAATCTGAGGCACAGTCCAGCAGGCTGGAGAATCAGGAGTTAAATGTGAGTCCAGAAGTTTTCTGGACTCTTGCTTCAGGGGAGGTCAACCTTTTCTTCTAGGTAGGTCTTCAACGAATTAGGCCCACCCACATTACGGAGAGAAATCTGAGTAGGAATCTGCTTTACTCAGAGTTCAGTGATTTCAATGCAAATCTCTTCCACAAACACCCTCACAGAACACCCAGAATAATGCTGGATCAAATACATAGTCACCGTGGTGCAGACAAATTGACACATAAAATTTACTGTTGCACCTACCCAGTGCAAACACTTGCAACTGAAGAGAACAAGATGACTGGAACTCGGTCCCTGCACTTGAAAAACAAACCCCTCTTAAGTGTTAACAGTGAGGAGCTTTGATCAGGGAACAAAAATTATAGTATCCTAGAACCTAGAGAATACAAAGATGAATCTGGAAAGTCAAGACTAGCTGAGACCACGGTTTTCATGTGAGTTAAAGAGCTTGAGGAATTACTAATTTAAGATTTGAACACAAAAGTGACATGATCTGGTTCGCATTCTTCAAAAGACAATCCTGGAAGTAACATAGGGAGTGTATTTGAGCAGGATGAAACTGAAGGCTGAGAGGCCAGTTAGCAGGCTAGCAGAGCTGTTCAGGGAAGAGATGCTGAGGGTCTCAACTGAGGCAGTGGTAGTAGAGAAGAGGGGAAAGATACCTGAGGTATTTCTGAAGTGCACATGATACGCTTTCAGTAGCAGATTATGTGCATGGGGGAAAAGGAAGAAGAAGGAAAGAAAACCTGTAACCAGGAAGAGAGAGTGACTTGAAGAAGTAGGTAGCAGTCATATGTTGCAGGGAGATCAAGAGAAGGACTGAATACACTGATTCATCAAAATATCTGTGATGAATGTGGCAAAAGCAATTTAAAAACCTGCAAAAGCAGGTTTTTAAAAAGTTCTTTTAATAAGATAGATACATGGCTAAAAGAATTCAAATAGCATGAAAGAGTGAACAGTGAGAAAAAGCTAGTCTTACTTCACTCTGAGACCCTTGGTCTCTCTTTTGAAAACATCTCCCACAGTGAGTTAATATCTATACAGCATTTAGAATGCTGTCTGAAGTATAGTGAATATTATATAAGGATTTGATAAATATAAATAAATATATTCTATGTGTATATATGAGTATAGCCCCACTTTATAAAAGAATTCAGTTACTGAGGTGCAGTTCAATGAATTTTGACATATGTCTGTTTATATGTGTGTACATGTTCATTAAGTACCCCCACAGTTAAGATGTATAATATTTCTGTTACCCCAAAAAGGTTCCCATTTGTAGTTAATCTCTTCCACTCTCCTTAGCACCCGGCAAGCACTGATTTGATTTCTGTTTCTATAATTTTGCCTTTCCAGAATGTCATATAAATTGGATCATACATTAGGAAGCCTTTTGCGTCTGCCTTCATAATGCTGAGATTCATCTGTGTTGTTGAATTTATCATTAGTTTGTTCTTTTTTATTGTCTATTATTACTTTAGTCTTCACCATCATTTGGGCTTTTTCTAGTTTGAGGCTATTATAAATTAAGTGGCTGTAAACATTCATGTATAAGTCTTTATATGTATATATTTCTCTAGTATAATCTTCATATACATATTTGTTAAGCGCATGTGTAACTTTGTTAAAAAAATGTGAAGATGTTTTCCAGAGAGGCTGTACCAATTTGTATTCCCACCAGGAGTGTTTGAGAGCTCCAATTACTTCTCATCTTTTCCAGCTCTTGGTATTGTTGGTTTTGATAGTTTTGATTGACTAGTAGGTATATAATGTTATCCCATTGGAATTTAGTCTGCGTTTCCCTAATAACTGATAATGTTGAGTGTTTTATCATATGCTTATTTACCATTCGTATCTCTTCCCTGAAATACCCATTCAAAGTTTTGTCTTTTTAAAAATTGGATAGTTTGCTTTCTTATTGAGTAGTTGTAAGAGTTCTTTACATATTTTGGACACAAATTCTTTATCAGATAAAGAACTCCCTGCCTTCTCCTTCCCTTCCTTCCTGTCCTCTCCTTTCCTCCTTTTCCGCATAGGTTATCCAGTTGTTCTAGCATCATTTGTTTAAAAGATTAGTGCTTTTCCATTGAATTCTCTTGGCGCCTTTGTTGAAAATCAGTTGACCACGTATTTGTGGGTCTGTTTCTAGAGTCTCTGTTCAGTTCCAATAATCCAGATGTCTAACATGAAGCTATTAAAACTATGTATAGACTGTAGCTTTTTAAGTAAGGTTTGAAATCAGATAAAGAACTCTGTTTTTGTTCTTTTTGTTTTGTTTTGTTTTGGCTTGTCTGGAGCCTTTACATTTCCATAGAAGTTTTAGAATCAGTCTCTACCAAGAAAAAAAAGCCAACGGGGAAGTTTTCTTTAGGACTGTGTAGAATATATAGATCAGTTTCACGTAAGTCAGTATCTTGATGTGGAGTTTTTCAGTCCACGATCAAAATCGAGCTCTCCATTTATTTAGGTTTTTAGAAATATCTCACAGCAATGTTTTATACTTTTTCATAGAAATGTTTTACACAGTTTCTGTGTTTATCCCTAAGTGTGTCATGTTTTTGGATATGTTATTAATGGTATTTTTTTAATGGTGTTGATTTTTAAACCAGTGGCTGAACCATTTAATTTCCAATTCTTCTTTTCTGTTGTATAGAAATACAGTTGGTTTTATATATTGCCCTTGTACTCTGCGACCTAGCTAAACTGAGTTATAAGTCACAATAGCTTATTTTGTAGATTATGTGGGATTTTCTGCGTTGAATGCCATGTTGTCTATGAATAAAGACAGTTTTATTTCATCCTTTCTAATCCATATGCTTTTATCCACTTGTCTTGCTTTATTGCTCTGAATAGAGCATCTGGTACAATGGTGAACAGAAGTGGTTGATTGTTGAATAGGAAAGCAGATATCCTTACCTCGCTCCCCATCTTAAAAGGAAAGTCATTCAGTCTTTAACCATTATACCGTAATGATTGTAGGTGTTTTTTTTTTATAGATAACTCTATATCAGATTGATATTTCCTTGTATTCCTGCTTTATTAAGAGATTGGGTTTTTTTACTTAATTATCAGTGCATTTTGAATTTTGCCAAATGCTTTCTCTGCATCTGTTGATATGTCATATAATTTTTCTGTTTAGTTTGTTGTAATGGTGAATTTCACTGATGGATTTTAAAAATTTATGATATATATAAATAACAAAAAGTTACCATTTTAACCATTTCTGGGTGAATATTTCAGTGTCATTAACTACATTCACAGTGATGTGCAGCCATCACTGCTCTCTGCTTCCAGAATGTTTTCATCATCCCAAATAGTAACTGTACACCATTAAACACTAACTCCTCATTCTTCCCTCTACTCAGCCACTGGTAATCACTGTTCTACTTTCTCTCTGAATTTGCCTTTTCTAGGAAGCTTCTGTAATTGGAATCATACAATATTTGTCCTTTTTTGTTGGGCTTATTTCATCTAGCATGTTTTCAGGGTTCATTCATGTTGTAGCATTTATAAGAATTTCATTCCGTTTAAAGCCTGAATAAATATTCCATTGTGTGGATATATCACGTTTTGTTTATCCATTCATCTGTTGATGGACATTTGGGTTATTTTCAACTTCTGGCTATTGTGAGTAATGCTGCTATGAACAATTGTGTACCAGTATCTATTTTAAGTCCCTACTTTCAGTGTTTGGAGTGTATACTTAGAAGTGGAATTGTTCAATCATATGGTAATTCTACATTTTATATTTTGAGGAATTGCCAAATTCTTTTCTGTAGTGGCTGTACTATTTCATATTCCCACCAGCAGTGTACAAGGATTCCAATTTCTCCACATCCTTGCTAACACTTGGGGAGGGGTGTATGTGTGTGTAGGTGTTTGTTTTTGTTTTGTCTTGTTTTTTTTAAATAATAGCCATCCTAATGGCTGTCAGGTGGCATTGATTGCTTTTTGAATCTTGAACTAAGCTTGCCTGACTGATCAACCCCAGTTGATCATGATGTATTGGCTATATTTTTAATGTATTTCTGGAATAGATTTGCTAGTATTTTTCAACGATTTTTATGGCTGCATGTGTAAGAGATACTGATTTGTATTTTTTGTTGTTGTAATACTGTTGTCTGGTTGTCGCATCAGCATCAGTGTAATGATCCTTATATAGTAAGTTTGGAATCTTGGAAGAGTTTGGTAATCTTTCTTCCTTAATTTTTGGGTGGAATTTACCAGTAGAGCCATCTGGGGAAGATTTCTCTTGTGGGAGGGTTTTAACTATAAGTTGAGTTTTAAAAAATAGATATAGGGCTCCTCAGGTATCTACTTCTGCTTGAGGGAACTTTCGCAGTTTGAATCTTTCAAGGAATTTCTCCATTTCTTCTAAGTGGTTGAATTTATTGATGTAGAATTGTTTACAACATTCTCCTCTTATCCTTCTAATAGCTACGGCATCTGTAGTGATAACTCCCTCTCTCATTCCTGCTGTTGGTAATTTGTCTTCTTTTTCTCCTGATCAGTCTGACTAGGAGTTTATTAATTTTTTTATCCATTCGAAACAACCAGGTTTTTTGTTTCATTGATTTTCTCTATTATTCTACTTTCCATTTTATTGATTTCTGCTCTTTATTTTATCCTTCCTTCACTGGCTTTGAATTTAATTTTCTATTCTTTTTTTCTAGTTTTGTAAACTATAAGCCAAGACTATGGATCTGAGAACTTTCTTCTTTTCTGATGTAATATTTGATGCTATATACTTCTCTTTAAGCACTGGTTTAGCTCTCTCCTACAGATTTTGACAAGTTGAGTTTTTATTTTCATTTAGTTCAAGGAAGGTTCTAATTTTCTTTTTGACTTCTTTCAAGTCTGTATTCGTTCTGATATTCTGTCTGCTGCTTTTATTGTTAGTGTCTCCAGTATGCCTATGGTATCAGGCACCCCCTGGGGAACTTGGAATGTATCCCCTGTGGATAAGGGGCGCTACTGTATTTTGAAAGATCTTGTTCCATTGTCTTTTGACTTATGTAGTTTTTGATGAGACATCTACTATAATTCTTACCTGCTCTTTCCTCTTCATGTATTTTTTTTCCCTTCGAAGGCTGTCAGAATTTTCCTTTTTCATTAGTTCTCAGCAGGTTGACTATGATATGTCTAAATATGATTTTTTTTCTTTTTTCCTTTATCCTTCTGCCCTATTCCCTGTCCTTCTTCTTTCCTTCCTCCCATCTCTTCCTTTTCTTCCTTTTCTTCCTTTCATCCCCTTTTTGTATTTTTCCTGCTTAGTGGTCTCTGAACATGGTATCTGTGTTTTGTTATAATTTGGCTACTTTGTTAGATTCTCAGCTATTATTTTTTTCAAATATTTCTTATTCTTTGTTTCCTCTCTTCTATGGAGTCTCCAGTTACACATTTGTTAGACCATTGGTATTGTTTTGTAGCTCCAGTATTTTTTGTTCCTTTTAATTTTTTACTTTTTTCCCCTTGTGCCTCAGTTTGAGTAATTTCTATTCATTTATCTGCCATTTTAGTGATTATTTCTTCATCTGTATCCACTTGTTAATAATGACATCAGCATCAATTTTCATCAGTGACTCTCCCCCAAGGTTTCCACTTGCTTTTGTTCTATGGTTTGTTTCTCTGCTTAGATTTCCTGTATGTTTATACATGTTGTCTGTCATTACATTACATATATTACATACATTTAATCTTCTAACCTGCTAATCATAGGTATCGTAAAATTTCTTTCTTGTAATTCTGATCTCTGGGTCATCTCTGGGTCCCGTTCTGTTGACTTCTTTATCCTTTGACAATGGGTAAGTCTTGCAGTTTTGAGTGTCTCATAATTTTTGAATAAATGTTAGACATTGTATATTGCGAAATCATGGAGGCTGAGTGAACAGTATTTATGTTGAGAGGCATGTCTCTTCTGTCAGACTGTTAGTGTGGAGCGTGGCATCAATCTTGGCAGCAGTTGAGCTCATTTTGAGTTTTGTTGTTGCTATCATCACTGCTGGCTTCAGATTCCTTCAACAGTGGTATGCTATTATCTATGCTTTGTGTCGGGTGAGGTTTGGGGACGATTTTCCCCTCAGTATTTCTGCTCTGCCCTCAGGTTTCAGCAGTCCCTCCTTCACTGTGCCAGGGGGTGAGGTGTATCTGTACGCTCTGTAGTCAGCTGTTCTGCTTATTACTTGATCATCAAGTATGGTGGGTGTGAGGACATAGTTCTTGATTTTCTTGCCCAGACTCATTCTCAAGCAGACTGTGTGCCTGGATCTCAGAGGTAGGTTTTTATCAATGTTTCTGCCTCCTTCTCCATGGTAGCCAAATTTTACTTTGGATCTGTGGGTGCTTCCTGCCTCCTTATCAGCATTTTTAGACCTCTGCTTTATATTGGTGCAGGGCCTTGCTTTCAGGAGTGTTTTCTACCCCTTTTTTTCAGGGGTACGTAGCTTTTGCTTCTACTGCTTTTCCAGGAACAGTGAGTCTTTGCCTAAACCTCTAGGGCAACAGAATCTTTTGTCTCTACCCCAGAGACAGTTGGGATTTGTTTCTCCCCTTTCTCTAGTGGCTTGAGCTTTTTGCTTTGTATGAGAAAAAAGTCAAGAGAAGTGTGTTAAAGTTCCATGCTTTCCTCTCAGTGGCAGACATTCACCAGCTGCATACCTGCCCCACTAAGAGAGGCTCTCTCTAATTTTCAGTTGTACCTCTGGTTGATTGTCCTCCTGAGTACTCAGGAGAGGCCCATGGAAAAGAGCTTTTGCCTGAGATCCTAGTTTTTCTAAACTGTTGTGTTAGCTCACACTCAGTCTTTTAGAATTTATTGGCATTTTTAAAAAGATTTTATTTATTTATTTATTTGAGAGAGAGAGAGAGAGGGCATGAGTTGAGGGAAGAGGGAGAGGGAGAAGTGGACTCCCCACTGAGCAGGGAGCCCAATGCAGGGCTCAGTCCCAGGACCCTGAGATCATGACCTGAGCTGAAGGCAGACTCTTAACTAACTGAGCCACCCAGGTGCCCCATAGAATTTATTGGCATTTTATCTACTTACTTCTCACTTGCATTTATAGCATTCATCTCTTCCTTCTTTGCTCTGCCAGTGTTGAAACACTTTGAGCCCTGCATCTCCTCGGAGGGGTTTGTCACTCTAGAATTCATTTCTCTTGTTTGTTTTACAATCTCAGATCTCTGATGGATTCAAGAGAAGTTAATGATTTTTTTACATTCTGTTGTGCTTTCTCATTGATACATTTCTACATTCTAAGAAAAAGTGGAACATTCTTTCCACCCCTTTAAAATACACTATTTTTACATCTTGATTTTCTTTTCCATTCATATGTTGAGGTTTCACTTATATTGTAGAGTTTATTCTACATCAAGACATAACTGGTCGGGCACCTGGGTGGCTCAGTCGGTTGGACATCTGCCTTCGGCTCAGATCATGATCCCAGGATCCTGGGATTGAGCCCCACATTGGGCTCCCTGCTTAGTGGGGAGCCTGCTTCTCCCTCTGCACCTCCTCCCTGCTTGTGCTCACTTTCTCTCTCTCTCAAATAAATAAAATCTTAAAAAAAAAAGACAAAACTGGCATGTGCTTCATTCTTTTTTTATATTTGATTATCATATTGGTCAAAGTAATACTGATACGTATAAAACGTCAAGATTTATTCAAGATTAATGGTATAAGTGCTCAAGATTTATGATAAAGAACCATGCTATTGGTTTATGATAAAATGCCCTGCTACTGGCCGTTTCTGCTTCCTTTTTCCAGAGGCAACCACTTGCCACGTGCTTCAGCTGTTTATTCTATTATTTTTCTGTTGTCGGTCACTCATATTGCTATTTCTACATTTTTCATTTTTAGATATTATCTGAGCTATGAAAAATGAAGACTTAACTCTCATATACATACTCCATGTGTATGCTTCTCTACATCTTTGTAACTTATCCCCAAACTCTCTTAAATGTAAATACATCATGTAATTTTTTAGTTCCTTTTTAAAGTCTTTCTTGGAGCTCTTTATTCTTCTCTTCTAATTTGGATTGATTAATAGGTCTGCTGAGCTAGTATTTTGGGTTCTTCTCTTAACCATTATTTTGAAAATTTCTTTTGTCTCTCTCCATCATTGAGTTGCCTGTTTTCCGGGTGGTTTCCTTGTTCTTGATTTACTTCCCTGTTTACATGGAGCACATACTTTAGTAGCTTGCATGTAGAAGATACTTGGGGAGCAAATATTTTCTGAGATCTTGTAGGTCTGAAATATCTTCGTATTTCCCATCTACTTAATTGATAGTCTTTCTGAGATCTAATTCTAAATTTGAAATAATATTTTCACAGATTTTTTTAAGGCATTCCACCATGTTTTCTGCCTCCTAAGGCCACTTTTGAAACTCCAAAGCCTTCTGATTCTTCAGCCTATAAATGAAACTTTTATGTTTTTGCCCTCTTGATGCTTTTCTGACTTTTTCTTTTCCTAGGAGTTTTGAAATTCATGGATGATTGGCTTGATGTGTGTATTCTTTGGTAAATTGTGTTGGGCATTTGGATTTCAATCTAGAAATTCATACACTTTAAAAGTGGGAAATTTCTTTTTTTTTTTTTTTTTAAAGATTTTATTTATTTATTCGACAGAGATAGAGACAGCCAATGAGAGAGGGAACACAAGCAGGGGGAGTGGGAGAGGAAGAAGCAGGCTCATAGCAGAAGAGCCTGATGTGGGGCTCGATCCCAGATCGCCGGGATCACGCCCTGAGCTGAAGGCAGACGCTTAACCGCTGTGCCACCCAGGCGCCCCTAAAAGTGGGAAATTTCTTATATTATTCCTTTGATAATTTCTTTCCCTCCATTTTTGCTATTGTTTCTTTCTAGGATACCTGCTGGTTTTACGGATGGTCTTCTGTGCCAGCCTGCCTGCCTCCCTTCCTTTCTTCTTCGCTTTCTTCCTTCTTCCTTACTTCTCTACTCTTGTTCTGTTTTCTAGATTTCTTTAACTGTGTCTTCCAGTCCTTCTTTGAAATTACTTACATTGGCAATTGTATTTTTTATTTCCCAGAGCTCTTCCTCATTCTCAGAATATTCCTTTTTATAGCCTCTTATTCTTGTTTAGTGGGTATAATATTTCTTCTGTGGCTCTGAGTACTTTAAAAAATGTTAATCTTTTTTGAAAGTTTTATTCTGTTCCCTTTGTTGTCTTTGCCATTCCTTGTGGTCAGAAACCTGGCTGTTTATTGTCTTCTGAGTCCAAAATGGGGAAGGGCACTGGGTGTCTTATCTTCCAGGATAAGTTTAGACTCCCATCTCCTTATTTGCACTGTGGCCTATCTGTCCCACTTACAGCTGTGCCCGGTGTTCAGAGTCTATCTGTTTTAGCCTTTCCTAAGAGGATACCTCTTAGGAAATCTGTCTTTTTGGGGTCAAAGAGGTGAGCTAGAGATTTCATAGCACTTTGAAAGACTTCCAGATAATCTTTCTGTTTTTAGGCCCTTCCAGGATTCATCTGTAGAGGTACCGAGTGTGCTGATTCCTGAGGCTTTTTGGGGTCCTGGGGACACAAATCAGTTTACTTTTTTGTAAGGTCTTTGTTGGCTTCTCATTCTTCAGACTGGGTCTGCTAGGTCAGTTACAACTTGTTTATCTGCTTTTCTGATTCCAGACTTTGATAGGCTTATCTCTTCTGCTGTTGAGTCCTTTCGTATTCTGTTTGGGGGTAGGTGGGCAGAAGAGAGGGGAAAAAGAGTTATGGATTATTGGATTATCAATTTAGAGATGTTGGTGGGGCGAGAGAGATTATTCCTTCTGTTCACTCTGTCATGTTTAAGCAGAAGTCTTACAAAAGCAGTTTTGTTAGTGTCGAGGTAGAAATCAGAGAGTTTTGGGATTCAGTTGAATGTGAAAAATTAGACAAAGGGCATATAATCTAATAAACTAACCTCGGTTATAAGTAGAATGAAAGGAGGAATGAAATGCTAAATTTATTACCAACTTCAGCTGATCCCTCACTTGCCTGAGAATCTGCATTCTTCTAACCTGCCTGCTCTTCTCTTCCCTAATGTGACTGACTTATTCCTTTCTCCACTTTCCTCAAACTTTTACCTCCCTCAGCAGCTTTCCTCTCATTCTGTGATCTCAGCTTCACAGAGAATGTATATGTGGGGTCTCCCCAGGTCTTCCATGGACACCCATCTGCATTTACGAGTGTTTATTCCTCCTCTGTCCTTTCACATTGGTACACTATTTGCTAGGATTGCATTTTGTGTTTATATCTGGAGTTTATTTATCCATTTCAGCTTTGACATCTGATAATGTAAATATAAAATGCTGATTATAATAGGAAGTACGACTTCCCCCCCCAGAGTACTTTATATCGATAATACCAGCTCCACACAAAGACAGCATAACCAGTTAATGTCACTTATTAGTTTGACCAAAATACATACTACTTCAAAATACTTTGGTTTCTCTGAATGTATTTTTATAAGAAACAGATCAAATCATCTGACAAAAGTCAGGATATTACAAGTTATACTTAAAGTTTGGGCTTAGTTTTCAATTTTTTGTATATATCATTAGCAATATTTCATGACCCTTGTCATAGAACTTTACAGAACAGACACAGTAATATTTCTGTTGTTAATTTGACCTCAGAAGCCATAAAGCTCTTTGAGTCACTTTAGCACTTGTGATGATTATTACTGTTTACTGTTTGAATAAGAATTGTTTACTTTTTAACCATTTAGATAGAGCTTATGTTGTATATAATACATGTATTGAATATGGGGCTATCTTGATTACTTAAATTGTGAATTTAGATGAACAGATAAAAGCAGAAGGAGACATAAGAATAGATTTGCATGTGGAAAAGGAAGAAATGATACTGTTCATATTAGTTACTTTTATATCCATGGTCCTGGGGTCAGAGAGGGATTGAAAATAAGCAGAATAATCACGTGAGAGTCCTTTGCCTTTGCTTAATTGATTAGTTAACTTTTTTCTTTTTGAATAAATCTGTTTCTCTGGATTTAAACAATTGACTTAATCTTTCAGACAGGGGAAAACAAAGGATGGAGTGGTCCAAAGGCTGGGTTTCCTGAACCAACAAATAACAGTAAGTTTTCACTTTCATGTTGGCTACACTTGGTGTTCGTCAGTGGTTCAGAGATTAGACTGGCACTGGATATTTATTGGATCTATTTGGGCTTGAGATATTGTGGGGAGACAAGGAAGTCATGGTGTTTGCTTTCCTGAGGCCGATGGAAGACACAAGCACTCATATTCTTAGCATGGTTTAGTCATTGCAAACAGAGTACCATTTACTCAATGTGGTGAGGATCTAATTTTTTAGAGCTGTTTTTATTGCAACATTCTTATAATATAAAAGAATCAAGAAAGTAAAGCAATTATCTGTAAGCCCATTATACTCTAAAATCACCTGTTTCAAGATGAAATCAGAGGGGGAGACAAACTGTAAGAGACTCTTAATCATAGGAAACAAACTGAGGGTTGCTGGAGGAGAAGGAGGTGGGAAATGGGGTAACTGGGTGATGGACGTTAAGGAGGACACGTGATGTGATGAGCAGTGGGTGTTACATAAGACTGATGAATCACTGAACTCTGTCTCTGAAACTAATGATATACTATATGTTAATTAATTGAATTTAAATAAAAAAATAAAATCAACTGTTTAACATTTCAGTATTTTTTAGGTACACATATTTATATAATTATAATATAGATGAAAGTTTGTACTGTGTTGTTTTCATTTAACACAGTAATAAGCATTTTTCACATTGTGCTGAGTTGTTAGAATTTTTAATATTTTATTAAAGTCACTAATTGAAATATGAGAAATGTGAGCAGTTTTATTCCAAATATAGTGTTATCAGACACTTGAAAATCCCTTCAGTTTATTTCTTTTCTCAAAGGTACACTGTTGAACTGTTATGCATTGGAAGCACGGGCTTCTTTCTTTAACTTCCTTCCACCTCTCCTAAAAAGCATCTGTTTTCCCTGATGGGACCATTTTACTGTAAATCAGTAAAACAAAATAGCCAGTCAGTGAAGACCCTATGAAATGAAGTCCTCAGTGAAGCCAAATTTATCTCATTTCTAACTCCATTTCTCTTCCTTATAACCCCTGGAAGCTGACTGAGCTGAAGGATGTAAATGATCGTAATGAAGAGTATTCTTTGATAGTAACAGCTTGTCTCCTGATGTATAATGAAATCAGTAACAAACTTTAGTCAGAGCATGCTTATGAGAATTGAATTCTTGGATCATCAAAACTAGCTTCTTGAAAAGAATATTTCAGTGACGTAATGGTATTCATGAGTTACTTTCTGGGAATAATTTAAATAATTTACTAGGACTCTGAGCCTTTGGTCTAAATATATAAGAATGATGAATGTGATAGGCTTAGCACATAGCCCCCCAAAAGGATGGAATCAGGTCAGGATTCTCAGAGAGTTTATGTTTAATTCCTTTGATTTTTGAATATATAGGTTTATAATTCCTTGGTAAGGGAATATAAAAAGCATTAAATTGATTTTAGTTTTTTGTAAAATACTTAGCATGGTACCTGTTTCCTAGTAAGTATGTAATAAATGTTAGATTTTCTTCCATGACTTCTCCCTCCCTTTTTAAATAAAAATTATATAATTCTATGTAGGCTTATAAAAAATTCCATTCTTACACTTGTATTTTTTTTAAAGATTTATTTATTTGAGCAGAGAGAGAGCAGGGGGGAGGGGCAGAGGGAGTGAGAATTTCAAGCAGACTCCCCACTGAGCGTGGAGCCTGACATGGGGTTCCATCTCACGACCCTGAGATCAGACCTGAGCTGAGACCAAGAGTCGACTCCCAACTGACAATGCCACCCAGGTGCCCCCCCATTCTTAACACTTTTAATCTGTCAGATGTTTTTTAATGTACCAAGTGACCAATGTGTATGTAGTTTATATCTGAATAGTTAACTTCAGACACTAGATAATTTTTCAAAGAATATAAACTTTATGCTTTTGGATATGGAAGTCAGATAGTTGTAACATGAAATCACATTATAGATAACCTGCAAACTCTCATTTAACAGCGATATTTTACCTCTTAGCTTTGATTTTTTTTTTTTTTTTATTTGCTAAGGGGCTTTGGAACTTATTTGCGAGTAGGGGAAGAGATAGAACAAAGAGGCCAGTGAGTTTCAGTGATCAGAAATGTGTTAAGAATGCATGAAAGATTTGCTTTAGGCATAATGTTAGAAGGGATAAAGCTATTTGGAGCCAGCTTGAAGTTTAACCAAACCATTAACACTTTAGAACTTCCTTCAGTGTCAAGTAGTTCAAATTGAGAATTTGAAAGAAGGATACGATCCCTCAGCCCTTCCAAACTGTGAGAGGTGAGAAAGCCGATGCCTGGGTTCTTCGCTCTGAACGCTGAGCGGTCTCCGCCTCAGGTTACCAAAGAGGATAACAACAGCCTTGCTCTGAAATGTAACCGTTCTACTCCCTGATGGCTAGTTTCCTCTAGTGACGCCCTAGTGTCCTCTGGAGCCAACTCGTAGCTACTTAAATACAACATTAGCAAAAAGTTAGTTTCTTAGTAATTGATCATTCAGGCGAGAATCCATTCCCTGAAAATTAAATTTGTATATTATTGTAACATTTATGTTAAATTCTTTTCTACTTAATTCCTTAAGTTTGAAATTCTGCCCTAAGCGGTTTCTGTCCCCTGAAGAATACCTGTGTTAAGAGTTTTGCAGGCAAAGATTAGAGTAGGCATCTCTTGGGATGGCGCATGTGGGGAAAGACAAGAATTTGAGGTTGCAAGTAAGTGCTGGCTGCCTCACTGGCCTATTTTCTGACCTTGAGCAACTCATTTCACGTCTTATATTCAGTGTGCTCTGTTAAGAGTTAGGCATACCAGTCTATCCCATTCCCCCAGGGATAGACTGGTGATGGGTAGTAAGGAGGGCACGTATTGCATGGTGCACTGGGTGTTATACACAACTAATGAATCATCGAACTTTACATCAGAAACCAGGGATGTACTGTATGGTGACTAACATAATATAATAAAAAGCATTAAAATAAAAAAAAAAGAGTTAGACATACCAGTTTATAATGCTGAGTATCTTTAATAATCTAGCATTTGTAAAATGATTAACCATCCTTGAATAACATCCAAAAAGGTAACATACTACTTTGTAAAAAGCAGAATGTTATCATAAAGTGACTCTCTACATTATTTTCTTTATTAAACTCTATATTACTTTACAAATTATAGTTAGCTAACCATTATTTGGATAAATATTATGAAATTAACTTGGAACCATAGTGTATAAAAATTAAAAGCAGGGAATGCAGAATTGGAAAGGAGAAAGAAAATTTTAACCTGGCATAGCTAGCACCTAGCTCTAAGTAGACAAAAAAGTTAATGTACACGTGCATTTAATTTTTGAAGTGGAAGATATTTTTTAAAGATTACAACTAAAAAATGGTTTAAATGGTTTTGCAAGTGATTGTGATTGCGTAGCCTGGCTCCTGGCTTGATTGCCTGCAGATCTAAAATATGGACCTAATTTTTGCATGCTTCTCAAGCTTTCTTGTACATTCATGCAGCAAAAGGTAGACTGACTGTTCTAAGTGTGTTTTTACCTTTTGAATCACTGTCATAGTCATGTTGAAGTACAAGAACACATAACTCTGTGATGTGAAGTTTGTGTTAAATTTAGCATGGGGCAATTTTATGCTTGGCATACACATAAAAAGCTAGATTTTTACAGATGAATGACTAACAAGTTTTTTTTTAAAGATCATGCATTTTAAAGATCTACTGACGGCTCATGGAAAACTTTGTAAAATATTTAGATACAGTCCAGTTGATAATATCTTTTATTTTGTATTCACATTCCATGTTTCTTATTAATAGAGGGTTTTACTTAAAAACAGGTTCATTGTTTCTTAAAGGTGAACTCTAGCTTAATTCAAAATTGGACTAAGCTCAAAGGTATTCGCTGGTATGTGCTGAATCCACCCACTAAAAGATTATTTGGAGGCATTTTTCACATAAATATTTTTCCGTTAACCTTTTAAAAAGTTTTATTTAGCCCCTGTGAAATATGCTGGCTCTTCTAGGTTCATTAGAGATGACCCAGGACAAATACTTTTGGGATGGGATAGAATTCTTATTGACCTTTTCCGTATCGTAGTTGACTTGCCAATATTTTTGTCACTCTTCTGTCATATCCGTATATTGTTAAACTCTATACATCCTGAAACCAGAAGGCCAAACCGTGCCAATGACATGACTTAAGGTAGATTGTAGGCTTGTTTCCCACATGCTGTGTGCCATATGTAGAACCTCTGCTTTTTCGTGTGGGTGTGGATGAGGGTTGTACTTTTAATTTTAAGATAACAGATTAATAGATTCTTTAAGTGTTTTGGGAGAGTTCCCTGAACAATTTACTTTTGTGCTTCCCGTAACAAAGCCACTTTGTAATGAGGCGATTAAGTTAGTTGGATTTAAATATTAAACTAAGTGAGCAAGTTAATTATTTATTTAGACATAAATACTATGTTGGACATCTAAGAGTGTAGCTGACTTGTAGCTATCTACTTTTAAAAGATTGTTAGGTTATTTGTGCCCTGGCTGATTGTCTTTGGATGAAGTCCTATCCCATAAATAGAGGGCTGTTTTAACTGAAGCATGTGGGGGCAACAAGACCTAAACATCCTCATTGCCTGTGCTCTTGCACCTGCTGAGACTGCAGGGGGAAATGCTGGTCCTCCCCTGAGTAAGGGAAGGAAGAGTCAAATGTTCAGGAATGATTCTCTCCTCTTTTTACATTGGTGGCTGTGTTGGACTTGCTGGAGTGGTGAGAAGCCTTTTTATTATTTGGACTGGGATTCTTTTGTCTTGCTCGTCTAATCTGGGGAGATGAGAAGCAGCATTAAGCTTGCTCCTGTTGTAGTGATACAACTTGAATTTGTAGTTAAAGGCCCATCCATGTATGGAAAAGAATCTGAAACTAGAATGTAAGTCCTTAATCAGATTAACACAGATAGTATATTTTTCTGACACATTCTCAGGAAAGATTGAATTTAAATTTTCATGAATTTAAAAACTTGTTTGACTCATATTTTTAGATAAAAAAAGATTCAGATACATCGTTTTTTAAAAAGGAAGCCATATGAGCAATTTAAAGATGCATTTATTGATTGCAGTATGAGAGTATTTTTTAAGTGTAAGAGCAGAGGGTGAAAGCATGAAGAAAAAAAGAGATGGATGTAAATACATAAAAACTAAAAGCGAATTCATGA
This sequence comes from Ursus americanus, assembly GCF_024610735.1. NCBI lineage: Eukaryota > Metazoa > Chordata > Mammalia > Carnivora > Ursidae > Ursus > Ursus americanus. Next base: position 57,242,903 of record NC_142135.1, read on the forward strand.
AGCAGCCTAAGAAAATAAAAAGACAAATGATAAACAGCATAAATTGTAGCATATATAGCAACAGGATAAATAAACACAAAGGACACAAATAGGCTAATAATAATAAATTAAAAGGTAAACATCCCAATAGAGAAATGGCCAAAGGACTTAAGGAGACATTTTAAAAGAACACATTAAATCATGAAAAATTGCTCAGTAATCACGAAAGTGCAGATTAAAATAAATGTTAAATACTTTCTGATCCATAAAAATTGGCAAGGGTTTAAGAATAATAAATCCTGGGGTGCCTGGGTGATGCAGTCGTTAAACATCTGCCATCGGCTCAGGGTGTGATCCCAGCATTCTGGGATCGAGCCCCACATCAGGCTCCTCCGCTAGGAGCCTGCTTCTTCCTCTCCCACTCCCCCTGCTTGTGTTCCCTCTCTCGCTGGCTGTCTCTGTCAACTAAATAAATAAAATGTTAAAAAAAAAGAATAATAAATCCAAATGTTCAGGCAACAGGCACTCAGATACTGCTGGTAGGATTGTGCATTAGCATGGACTTTCTGAAGCAATAAGAATCCAAAGCTGAGGCACATTTCTTTCTAAAGCTTAACTAAAAGATAAGGAAAAATACAGAAATTTTTTTCCATAATAAACATATACTGGTTTTACAACCAGAAAAAAAGTGTGTGTGTATATGTGTGTATATATATATATATTTAAATTTTTATTTATTTGTCAGAGCACAAGTGGGGGGAGCAGCAGGCACAGGGAGAAGCAGCCTCCCTGTGAGTGAGGAGCCTGATGTGGGACTCTCCCAGGACCGTGGGATCATGACCTGAGCCAAAGGCAGCTGCTTAACTGACTGAGCCACCCAGGTGCCCACCCCAAAGAAGTATATTTAAAACACTCATGGGGCTGGGGTGCCTGGGTGGCTCAGATGTTTGGGCATTTGCCTTTGGCTCAGGTCGTGATCTCCAGGCCCTGGAATCGAGCCCCACGTTGGACTTCCAGTTCAGCGGGGAGTCTACTTCTCCCTTTCTGTCTGCCTTTTAATATTTGTTTATTTATTTTTAAAGAAAGAGAGCGGTGGGGAGGGGCAGAGGGAAAGAGAGAATCTCAAGCAGACTCTGTCCAGTGTGGGGCCCAACCCTGGGCTTGATCTCATGACTCTGAGATCATGACCTGAGACGAAATTGAGTTGGACAGTTAACCGACTCAGCCCAGGTGTCTCTCTCTTTTTTTTTTTTTTTTTAAGAAGAAGAGAATATGTATACTTTTCTAAAGTCTGAGTGAAATTTTAATTTTAGATATTTGTTCTGGAAATCTGAAGTATGTGCTCTTCTCAGAGCTCTTTGGGGATCTAAAGATATCTAAAACTATCATTTTCGTACTGGAAGAGGGCATATAATGCCACATAGGTGAAAGTCTCCCAGAGAGTGAAAGTTGAAGTATTAATATAGTTACTACTTAATTGATTTTCTCTGTTGTAAAAGAAACTCTACAATAAGCAGAAGGAGAAAATCAGGTAAATGCTCATAATTACTTATTCATCAGCTTGTCTGGAAAGATGGAGTTTTATAAATCCAGTGCAGTGTATTACAATTTGCCAAGAAATGTTAAACTTGTGTGTTATCATCTTTAAAGAAAATATACAACTTGACACATAAAGTATTTAACACATTAAAATTATGAAGATGATAATACAATAAACATTTGTAAACCCACCACTCAATTTAAGAATCAGAACATTACCAATATCCTCACATCCACATTTTCCTCTTTCGTATCCCTTGGCCTCCCACGCCTCTCCACAACAGAGGTGACCACTCTGTCTGGATTTTATATGCAGTCCCTTTACCCTTTATTCCATAGTTTCACCAAATAAGTATGAATCCTTAATAATATTATTTGTTTAGTTTCACTGCTTTTTTTCTTTTTAACTTTAGGAAAATGGCATTTCTTTCTAAATCTTCCTTAGAAAGAAAATTACTGTTTTCTAAAGCTTTTTCCTTCCACTTATTATAATTTGAGATTAATTTATTACATTATAGTATTTCATCCATTATGTGTATTGATCCACATTTGAGTTATTTTCAGGATTTTATTATTATAAACATATAGCTATGAACATTTTTGAGCCTTTCTACTGGTGCACGTGTCTAAGAGTTTTGGGGAACACACCTGGCAGTGGAATTTATATATTATAATGCATATGTACATTCAGATTTACAGAAACACTGGTTGCTCTGCAGTGGGAGAGCCTGAGAGCCCCTCAGAGTATCTAGTTCTCCATGCTGCTAGAAATAGACATTTAAAAAATCTTTTACCCTTGATTTCATTTTTGGTGATGAATTTAGTTGAAGTTTAGTTCCAATTCAACTATATCATTTAATCTTCTTTTTCTTTTTTTTTTAGTTTTTTCAATTGATAAAAATAAATAATGCAAAAAAAGTGAAAAATCTCCCCCACTCTTGTTCTCACTCGCAGAATTTTTACCCTGTTTCCCAAGCAAGTTAACTTATGTTTGGTTAGTTTCTCTTGTACTGTTCCAGAATCTTTTTATACATACACAAGCAAATTCAAGTATATATTATTATATCCCCTAGCATTCCAGACACACTGTTGTACAATTTTCTCTTCTCACTTAACAAAATGTGCTGAAGAGCCTTTCGTATTGATATGCTTAGGACTTTATTATTATTTAACCAGTTTCTAACTGATGGGCGTTTTGATTGTTTACATTATTTTTCTATTATAAATTATCCTGCTGTGTAAAACCTCATACATATATCATTTTACATGTATGTTAGTATATTTGTTGGGCAAATTCCTACAAGTGGAATTACTAAGTCAACGAATATGAACACGTATAATTTTGATAGTGTAGCCCGGTTATACTCAGTAGAGATTTAAAAATTTACATTCCTACCAGCGGTATATGAGATTTCCTGTTTCCCTACAGCTTTAGAAACACAGTGTGCTGTCAAACTTCTGGATCTGTGCCAATCTGATAGTTGAAATATGGTATTCAGTGTAGTTTTACTTTCCATTTCTCCTATTGTTAATGAAATTACTTAGATTAACTATATTTTTATGTGTTTATGAGCCATTTCTATACTTTTTATGTCAGTGACGTAGTTATAACTAGTGCTCATTTTAAAGTTAGATTGTTGGTCTTTTATTCTTTCTATTTGATAAGAGAGTGTGTGTATATATGCCTTTATAATATGACTTGCCAGTATTTTTCAAGTTCTGTTTATGGTGAAATCTTTTGAAGTTTGGTTTTCTTTTTAGTATATTTGCATGGTCTTTCTTTTATAATCCATATAGCACTTGTAACCTTAACGTAGTTAATAATGCCTTCCCCACTGTGAAACTGTAAAAAAATTCTCTTACATTATCTTCTGTAACTTATTTATAGTTTCAATTTTTTTTTTTTTTTGTCTTTAAATCTGTGATCCATCTGGGAATATACTGCAAGTATGGCTTCAACTTTAATCCCCACAGCATTGAAACTTTACTGTTGTCATATACTAAGATTCTGTATTTGGTTTTCTTCTGGACTGTCTATTCCCTTCTCTTCATCTGACTATTCATGCACCAGTTTTAATCATTGTGTCTTTATTGTGTTTTTACATGAATCAGTTGAAAGCTCTGTTTATTTAAAACAAATATGAAGGGAGAAGTGCTCGGTCCATGATCTTTTAGCACATACTACATGAAGTACATGTAATTAAAAGATAAAAATCCCCTTGACATGAGAAGAGGAGTAACGGTAGTCAGAACATTGACTAATAAAGGAAGCAACAGGCAACTGTATGCTTGAGGGCTGTTAGGTTTAAGATTCAGTAAAGCATTGGTGACAGTCTCCCTAAAACTTCTGCATATAACGGACATAGCATCTATTCTTCCATTTATTCAGAAAGTGTCTATTGACAGCATTGTACTATTTATGGTATTATTGGTGATTGCAATAAAAGTTTTAAAAGTTGAAACTGCTTCTTGGAAAGCTAATCAATGTAAAAGATAAACATGGTTCACCACCTCTCCCCAAGGGACAAGGAGGAAAACTTAAAAAATAAGTGTAATCTGGGAGAAAAAAATAATTGTTTTGATTTAAAAAGTAAATCATGAGAGCACAGTGGCTGACATTGTGGTTTCATTGGAACAAATGAAAAATATACTTTTATCCCTACTGTACTGATTGTGTTAGATGTCATGTAGACCTGTGCTTCTCAGCGTGGTGTTGCTCTACTCAGTGTAATAATAGGTGTCATTATTGGCATTTCAGCAACCTAATAGAAATATTGCATTCATTCTTAGTAGATTTATTGCTTTGTGTTAGAAATATATCTCTGAATTCCTATCTCAAGTTGTTCTGAATCTCAGATTGGCAGTCTTTGGTAGAAGAAACCAGAAGATGATTTATTATTCCTAAATAAATACAATCTGTCTGAAAGGCAGATCCTTGAGATATGGTTTGCATAGAAGAAAAACAATACAAGCAGTCCGAAGTGTGAAAAGTTTGGAGAATGTCCAACCTCTCATTTTACAAACAGGATAATTGAGGCTTGGGTGGTTTATTAATTTGCTTGAGGGACAGTTAAGTTAGGTGGAGGTAGTAAAGACTTGAACTTGTGTCTTTTGATTCTGAGGTCCACCTTTGCCACTACACAACATACTTATTTCCGTATATATTACTTGCTGATAGTTAAGAAAAACTGAGTAATGCTTTTTCTAAGATATTCCACTAAAATTAAGTTTGCGTTTTCTTGAAAGAATATTTTGTATATCAGAATCTTTTTTAAAAAACATTTAGGATGTTTCATAACATGGAAGATGTCCAAACTATTGTTTCAGATACCAGTTTGATATTTGGGTGGATCATGTAAAAACACTAAAATGGCTGAGAAAGCATGTGAAATGTTTATTTTAACAATGGAACAGACATCTGCATTACATGATTTTTCTTAAGACAAAAAACTTTAGTAATAGTCCATTTTTAAAAACACTCAACAGGCTTTTTGGGTGATGTTATTCAAGTGTATTGTTTTATTCCAAGCTTTCTGGTTTGTGTTAAGATGATTCATAGGCTTTTAGAGCTGAAAGAGATTTTCAAGTTCCTCTAGTCTAATTCATTTTACAGATCAAGAAAGCAAGGTAAAGAGGCTAACTGCTGCTGCAATTCAAACTCAGATAGGGAGGCTTCAGTCTAGTACATTTACTACCATACTACTGTCTTGTCGTTGTTAACTTTGTGCTAATACAGAATGTCAGACTTTTTAAAAATTTGCTGTTTTTTAAAAAAGACTTTTTAAAGCAGCTTTAGTTTTTATGACAAAATTGAGAAGAAGTACAGAGATTTCCCATATATCCTCCATCCCCACACATGCACAGCCTTCCCCGTTGTCACTGTCACTCACCGAAATGGTTCATTTGTCACAAAGGATGAACCTACATTGACACATCATAATCACTCAAAGTCCGTAGTTTACTGTAGGGTTCATTCATTGTGTTGTACATTTTATAGGTTTGGACAGATGTCTGATGGTATATATCCATCATTATAATATCATACAGAATATTTTCACTGCCCTAAAAGTCCTCTATGCTCTGCCTGTTCATCTCTTCCTCTTTCCCCCAACACAGACAACCACTGATCTTTTTACTGTCTATAGTTTTTCCTTTTCCAGAGTATCATCAGTTGGAGTCATAGATACATATTCTTTTAAGATTGACTTCTTTCACATACGAATAAGCATTTAAGATTCTTCCATGTCTTTTCATGACTTAATAGGTCATTTTTTAAATTTTTTTAAGATTTTAAAAATTTATTTGACAGAGATACAGTGAGAGAGGGAACACAAGCAGGGGGAGTAGGAGTGGGAGAGGGAGAAGCAGGCTTCCCTCTGAGTAGGGAGTCCTATGTGGGGCTTGATCCCAGGACCCTGGGAACATGACCTGAGCCTAAGGCAGGGTCTTAACGACTGAGCCACCCAGGTGCCCCAGATAGGTCATTTCTTTGTAGTGCTGAATAGTATTCCGTTGTCTGGCTGTATCAGAGTTTTTTATCCATTCACCTTCCGAGGGACATCTTGGTTGCTTTTATGAGTAATTATGAGTAAAGCTGCTGTGAACATCTATGTGCAGGTTTTTGTGTGGACATAGTTTTTAACTCCTTTGAATAAATACCAAGAAGCACAATTGCTGGATTGTGTGGTAAGAGTACTGTCTTCCAGGGTGGCTGTACCATTTTGCATTTGCACCAGTAATGAATGGGAGTTCCTGTAACTGCATGTCCATATCAGCTTTTAGCAGTAGTGTCAGTATTCTGGATTTTGACCATTCTAATAGGTGTGTAGTGGTATCTCATTTTTTATTTTTATTTGTATTTCCTCTGATGTGGGGCATCTTTTTACATGGTTATTTGCCATATATATTTTTTATTCTTTTTTTTTTTTCATCTGTATATCTTCTTTGGTGAGGTGTCTGTTAGCGTCTTTGGCCCATTTTTAATTGGGTTGTTTGTTATCTTATTGTTGAGTTTTTAGAGTTCTTTGTATATTTTGGATAATAGTCCTTCATCAGATGTATACTTTGCAAATACTTTCTCCCAGTCTGTGACTTGTCATATGATTCTCTTACTGTTGTCTTTTTTTTTTTTTAGAGCAGAAGTTTTTAATTTTAATGAAGTCTAGCTTATCAATTGTTTTTTCATGGATCTTGTCTTAACATTTTATAACTACAAAAGCATTACCACACCCAAGGTCATATAGATTTTCTCCTATATTATCTTCTGGAAGTTTATTAATTTTTCATTTTACATTTGAGTCTGCTGCTTTTGTGAAAGGTATATGTATCTAGATTAATTTTTGTATGCATGGATATCCAGTTGTTCCAACACTATTTGACAGTTGAAGAGATTGTCTTTGCTCCACTGTACAACCTTTGTTTCTTTGTCAAAAATGAATTGACTTTACTTATGGGGTTGTATTTCTGGGCTCTCTGTTTTCTTTCTTTGATCTGTTTGTTCTTTTGCCGATATCACATTATCTTGATCACTGTAGCTCTATAGTGAGTCTTGAAATTGGGTAGCGTCAGTCCTCCAATTTTGTTCTTCACCTTCAGTATTGTGTTGGCTGTTCTGGGGCTCTTGCCTCTCCATACAAATTTTAGAATCAGTTTGTCAGCATTCATAAGTAACTTGTTGGGATTTTGATTGTGATAGCATTGAATCTATATGTCAAGTTAGGAAAAACTCACATACTGACACTATTGAGTCTTCCAATCCATGAACATGGAATATCTCTCCATTTGTTTAGTTCTCTTTGATTTTGTTCATCTGAGTTTTATAGCTTTCTTCATATAAATGTTGTACATATTTTATTAAAGTTATACCTAAGAATTTCATTTTTTGGGTGCTAATGTAAATGGTATTGTTTTTAATTTCAAATTCCACTTGTTCACTATTGGAATATGGGATGTTTACTTTTTTTATCTTATTTAAATTTAATTGGTTAACATATAGTGTGTCATTAATTTCAGATGTAGAGTTCAGTTATTCATCAGTTGCCTATAACACCCAGTGCTCATCACATCATATGCCCTCAAATGCCCATCACCCATTTACCCCATCCCCCCACCCACCTCCCATTTACTATTTTTAAATTAAATTTTATCATTTTTTAATTGTGACTAAAAGCATGTTATACATGAGATCTGCCCTTTCAACAAATTTTTAAATGCACAGTATAGTATTGTTAACTGTAGGCATAATGTCGTAGAGCAAATCTCTAGAACTTTTTCATCGTGCATGACTGAAGCTTTGTATTCATTAAACAGCAACTCCCCATTTTCCCTTCTTTCCAGTGCTTGGCAGTGACCATTCTACTTTCTGTTTTCTGTAAGTTTGGCTACTTGGTAGATATCTCATATATGTGGGATCATGTAGTATTTGCCCTTCTGTGTCTGGCTTATGTCACTTAGCATAATGTTCTCAAGGTTCATGCATGTTATTACATATGACAGGATTTCCTTCTTTTTTATGGCTAAATAATATATATATATATATATATATATACACACACACCATTCTTTATCCATTCATCCATTGATGGACATTAGATTATTTCTACTTCTTTGCTGTTGTGAATAAAGCAGCAGTGAACATTAGAGTGCAAAGTCTCTTTGAGATCTTGTTTTCAGTTCTTTTGAATAAATACTCAGAAGTGGTGCTTCTATTTCATGTGGTAGTTCTTTTTATAATTTTTTGAGGTATCTCCATACTGTTTTCCATAATGGCTGCACTATTTTACATTCCCACTAACAGTGTACAAGAGTTCAGATTTCTCCCTCATCGATATTTGCCCTTTTTTTTTTTTTTTTAAGTAATGGCCATCCTACCAGGTGTGAGATGATATTTCATTAACATTTTGGTTAGCATTTCTTTGATCATTAGTGATGTCAAGCATCTTTTCATATACCTCTTAACCATTCATATGTCTTCTTTGGAAAAATGTCTATTCAAGTTCTTTCTTTGCACATTTTAAAAACCAGATTATTAATCTTTTTGTTGTTGAGTTGTAGGAGTTCTTTATATATTTTGAGTATTTTACCCCCTTAAAGATACATGGTTTGCAGATATTTTCTCCCATCCCTTAAGCTGCCTTTTCACTCTGTTGATGGTTTCCTTTTCTGTACAGAAGATTTTTAGTTTGATATAGTCCCAGTTGGTCTATTTTTGCATTTTTTGCCTCTGCTTTTGGTATCATATCTAGAAATCATTGCCTAGACCGATGTTATGAAACTACCCTTCATTTTCTTCTGGGGGTTTTATGTTTAAATCTTTAATCCACTTGGAGTTGATTTTTTTGTGTGTGTATGGTGTAAAATAAGAGTCCAGTTTCATTCCTTTGGTTGTGGATATCCAGTTTGCCCAACACCATTTGTTGAAGATGCTGTCTTTTCCCCATGGTGTAGTTTTGATACCATTGTCAAAGATCACTTGATGATATGTGTGTGGATTTATTTCTGGGCTTTCTGTTGTGTTCCATTGGTCTATTTTTATGCCAGCACCCAGTGTTTTGATTACTTTAGCTTTGTAATGTTTCAGAATCAGTAAGTGTGGTGCCTTCAGCTTGATTCTTCTTTCTCTAGATTGATTTGCCTATCTTGTAGTTCCATATGAATTTTAGGATTTTTTTTTCTGTAAAAAATGCCAGTGGTATTTAAGTAAGGATTGCATCAGATCTGTAGATTGTTTCAGCAGTATGGACATTTTTTTTTTTTTAAAGATTTTATTTATTTATTCGACAGAGAGACAGCCAGCGAGAGAGGGAACACAAGCAGGGAGAGTGGGAGAGGAAGAAGCAGGCTCATAGCAGAGGAGCCTGATGTGGGGCTCGATCCCATAACGCCGGGATCACGCCCTGAGCCGAAGGCAGACGCTTAACCGCTGTGCCACCCAGGCGCCAGTATGGACATTTTAATAATATTAAATTTCATAATCCACGAGCATAGGCTCTCTTTTCAATTATTTGTGTCTTCTTTAATCCTTTTAGCAGTGTTTTATAATTAACAGTGTACAAATTTTCACCTCCTTGGTTAAGAGAATTTCTAAGTATTGTATTTTTTGATGCTATTGTAAATGGATTTTTTTCCTAGTATCTTTTTCAGATAGCTCGTATAGAAATGCAGCTGATTTTTGTGTGTTGACTGTATGTCCTGCTACTTTGCTGTGTTTATGTATTAGTTCTAACAGTTTGTTTGCGGAATCTCTTGTGTTTTCTGCATGTGAGATCATATAATCTGTGGACAGACATAATTTTACTTCTTTGTTTACAGTTTGAATGCTTTCTATTTCTTTTTCTTGCCCAGTTCCTCTGGTTAGAACTTCCGGTACTTATTGAATAGATGTGTCAAAAATGAGGATCCTTGTCTTGTTCCTATTCTTAGATGAAAAGCTGGACTATATTCGTGAAGTCTTTTTCTCTTGCAGTATGAAACCTCTGATGTCCCCTCTCAGAGGAAGGAGTCTTCAACATGTACAAGGTCAAATGGAATGACAGTGAATTTAGTAGGGTTCTGTTTTGTTCTCTGTCTGATCTCTGTTAAGTTTTCTGCATTTGTTGATTTAACACTCAGCTGCTGGATTCCACTAATTGCTGGCTATAGCCCTATTGTTTTCTTGGGGCATAAATTGCAGCCATTCCGATCCAATTAAGTTTGGATCCCTTTTCAGAATAGTTTCTGAGGCCAGTATTTCAGGTTTTGACCCCAAGAACACTCTTCTTGGCTGTCTCTTTCCCTGGTTCTTTCTGGGAAAGTGACACAGGTTTGCAGTGTAGCTTCCTGCTGTTTTCACGAAGTTAGCAGACTCCTGTGAATTGCTAACCACCAAAATCTCCAGTGTTTTCAAGAGTGCCCTTAGGCTTAAACTTCCCCACAATCCATTTCAAATAAAGTCATTTCCTTTGGGAGAGCTTACAGCTCTGTTCTTATGGACTACCTCATCCCCTGGGCATAATTTCTGAGTCAATGCTCTGGAGTGGGAATGGGGACAGTGGTCACTTCTCTGAGAGTGACACCCCTGCTTTATGACCAGAGTGTTGGGCAGGGGAGGTAAGCTCTGTTGCTCTTGGCTTGCCTTTCCTGACATGAACCTCCCTCCTCTGAGCAAGCTGAGGAGAGGGGTGTCAGTTCCCAAGTTTTTTCAGCCTGCTGTGCTTGTGTAGAGCCTTCACTGTATGAGTGGTAGCTGGATGGAAGAAGAGGTTGCCCAACTTCATGGCTGTATATATGAGGAATAGGTTTTGCAGCTTGGAGCTGGGGGAAATGAGCTATTTTAGTAGTCTTCCCTTTCTGGTGAAATGCCATATTTCTTGACAGGAGATTGAGGAGAAAGAGAGGCCCCATCAACGTCTTCTTAGCTGCTTATGGGGAAGGAAATGAGTGATGGCTCAAGTGCCATTGATTCTTGTTCTTACTGAGATTTGTTAGATTTTCTTGATTAATGACTCAGTGTAATGACTTCTGATGCAAAACCTGGAGTTAGGCTAAATGTCACGGGTTAAGGGCATGGTCTCTACAAGACTGACCTCACTTCAGATACCAGCTGCTATTGGAGGGTTTCTAGGGCCAATCCCACTTCTGACCAACTGTTCGTAAATTCAAGGCTTCTCATGACTCTTTAGATTTGATAATTCACTAGAATGATTTACAGAATCCAGGAAGGTCCTATACCTAAGATTACAATATTGGTGTAGCAAAAAGGATACAAATCAGAACCAGCCAAGAGACGTATAGGGTGAGATCTGGGAGGCTCCCAAACACAAAGCTTCTGGTGTCCTTTTCCCAGGAAGTCAGGATGCATCATCCTCCCTACACATGATGTGTAATATGCACAGAGTATTGCCAACCAGGGGGGCTCCCTCAAGTTTCTAGAGTTGCCCAGAATTTTTATGAGTTTTCATTTTATAGGCATAACTGATTAAATCATTCATTGGCCATGAAGTTGATACCAGTCTCCAACTCTCTTCCTCTTCTCAGAAATTGGGCTGATATCATTTGATTCAAAGCTCCAACCATCTAATCACATAGTTGGTCTTTCTGCATGGCCATCACCCATCTTGAATCATTTTGTTAGCATAAACTCTGATGTGGTCCAGTGGGTCCCCCATGAATAACAAAGACACTCCTATCACTCAGGAAATTCCAGAGATTTAGAGGCTACCTCCTAAGAACTGGGGACAGTCCAGCCAAATTTTTTATTACATGGGAAAATGTCTTATTTGCTGTATGCACTTAGAACAATGTCCAGAAACTTAAAAAAGTTTTTTAAAATTAATACTCTTCAGTTATGGTTGTTTGATAGGTGTGGGTTAATAGATCTCCTCATGTCATCTTTTGGAAATAGAATGCCCTACTCTTTTTTGATTAATATTTATAAGATATACCTTTTTTCCTTTTCCTTTTAACTTGCCTATATTATAATACTTGAAGTTTCTTTTAGACAGCATGTAATTGGGTCATATTTTTAATCTACTCTGTCAATCTCCTTATAATTCATATATTTAGGTCATTTATATTTAATGTAATTATTGGTATGTTAGGGTTTCAGTCTGCCATTTTATTTTTCCTATTTGTTCTTTTTTGTTGTTGTTTTCTTTTTTTCTTGCCTCCTATGGGTTACTTGATCACTCTTTGGAATTCCAGTTTGATTAGACTGTTTTTGAGTGTATCTCATATAGCTTTCTTAGTGGTTACCTTAGGTACTATATATATAAAACTTATCATAATGTCAGTTTACTGATATTGTTATTTTACACTTTCTAATAAAATATAGAAATCTTACCTCCCTTTTTATCCATTTACCTTTCTTGTTCATAATTGTCTTAAGTGTTTCCTCTATATACATACATACGTACGTACATACGTACATTTATTTATTTGGTAGGCTCCACATCCAACGTGGGGCTTGAACTCATGGCCCTGGCATTGAGAGTCACATGCTCTACTGTCTGCGCCAGGCACCCAACCAAGCACCCCTCCTCTATATACATTTAGACTGACATCAGATAGAAGTATAATTTTTGCTTTGTCTGGAAAACATAATTCAAAAATCAACCCAAGAAGAGAAATTCTAGTATTTTTACCCATATTATTGCTTAGAAGATGTTTCTTCTTCCTTCTCTGTGTTCTGTGGTTCCTTCTCTTTTTGTTTCTTTTCTAGAAACTAGAGGATTTGGTGTAGCCATTCTTTTAGCATGAGTTTACTGATGAAAATTGTCTTAGTTTTCCTGTATCTGAGGATGTTTCATTATCCCCTTCATTCTTAAAGTATATTTTTGCCGGTTATGGAATTCTGGGTCAATAGTACTTCCACTCCCCTCCCCCTCAGTACTTGATAAATATTGTGCTATTTCCTTTTGGCACCCATGGTTTGGGATGAGATTCCACTGTCATTTGAATTGTTTTTCTCAGGTTAGGTTTTGCTTTTTTCTGACTGCTTTCAAGATTATTTTTCTTTGTCTTTAGTTTTTGGAAGCTTAATTATGATGTGTTTTTTGTGGATTTTGTTATGTTTATCCCACTTGGTGTTCACACAGCATTTTGAATCTGTGAGGTTTATGACTCTTCAATTTGGGGCATTTTCAGTCATTATTTCTCCAGTTCTTTTTCAGCCCCACCCTCTTCCTAAAATCTAAGCACAGATTTTAGATCTTCTGTTATAGTCTCACTGATCCTTGAGGTATTCATTTTTTTTACTCTGTTGTTCATATTGGGTAATTTCCATCTTTTTAACTTTCTCTTCACTAAATTTTTCTTCTGTTCCTTCCATTGCCTGGGTGGCTCAGTCGTTAAGCGTCTGCCTTCAGCTCAGGGCGTGATCCCAGCATTCTGGGATCGAGCCCCACATCAGGCTCCTCCGCTGGGAGCCTGCTTCTTCCTCTCCCACTCCCCCTGCCTGTGTTCCCTCTCTCACTGGCTATCTCTCTCTGTCAAATAAATAAATAAATAAATAAAATCTTTAAAAAAAAAAAAAGAAACCATCCACTAAGATTTTTATTTCAATTATTGTGTATTTTAGTTCCAAAATTATCATTTGGTTCTTCTTTTTATCTTCTGTTTCTTTGCTGAAATTTTCTATTTGCCAAAGCTTTCTGTTTTACCATTGTTTCAAGCATGTTTCTGCTTGCTTAGTTGAAGCATTTTTATCATGGCTGCTCTAAAATTTTCGTTAGATTCTAAAATATTTGCATCTTTTGATTTTTTTCTATTCAATTTGAGATCTTCATGGTCCTTGATATGATTTGCAATTTGTGATTGAAACTTGGACATTTTCATATTATACTGTGAGACTCTGGATCTTTTGTAAACCTGTTTCTATTGGTGTGTGTGTGTGTGTGTGTGTGTGTGTGTGTGTGTGGCACCACTTGGCATGTGGAGTGAGGGGTGCCACCTTGTTATTGTTAGTTGCAGGTACAAGTCCAGTTTCCTCCTTCTACCTCCATTGATACCCAAGGTGGTGGGCTCTTTATTATTGCTGGATAGGATGGATGTACATTCTGGCTGCACATAGTCTTCATTGACACCACAATAGAGATAACCTTTTCACTGCTAGTTGGTGATTAAAGTCCTGACTCTCTACTAGTCCTCTCCTGATGACACTCTAGCAGAGAGAGGAAAGAGCGTCTCATTACTGCTGGGTGAGGGTAGGGTAAATGTCCAGGCTTTCCTGTGATCTCCACTGATACTATAGGGTGGGGTCCCAGCTCCCTACTAGGCCTTCTCTAATGCTACCACAGTGAGGGTGTTGGGGAGTCTTGTTATAGCTTGTTGGGGGTAAAAGCTTAGGCTCCCAACTTGGCCTTTGGTATCATGGGTAAGAGTAGGACAGCAGTTTTTTGTGTGTGCTTGGCTGAACTAAAGTAGTTTTTGTCTAAGTTTTCTGTCTTGCTAGACTATTCAAAAAATGAATTTGTTATTTTTGCAAGGCAATTTTTAAAATTAGGTGTTACTTAATATTTATATAATTCCAGTCAGTTCATTTTTATTTATAATATTACAGAATCATTCACAACTTTCTGAGTAATACATAGACTAATTTGTAATAGATTAAATCATAATTTGTATCACATAAGGAGAATTAAAAGAAAGTGTTGCATGGATTAAGTTCTTTCATCCCAAAGCTATGTTTTTTTTCTGTTATGTTAACCTAATACTTGAAGTTACTTTCTCACCACAAAGAATTATGATGCTGGACGAGCACAGAACGTTATTTTTCAATGTCTTCCCAAATAGTAGTTTCACAATTTGAATCTTTTTTTCTTTTTTTTTTAAAGTAACTTCTGCCTGGCTTCTATCTATCTTTTCTATTATTATGCTACTTGAGTGAGACTCTGGTTCATTGAGCCTAGAAAATAAGTTTGAAATGAAAACTAGGAGACACCTCATATTAAGTTCAATATCTTGACAGTTTCTTTTCTCTGTTCTGGTGTTAGAATATTCAAGACTCATTTGCACAGAACTTGAACATACAGATGCAAAGAATAATAATTTTTGGTTTTATATTTGTTTTACTGATTGAACGGTAGTTACACATGCTGACTCCAAAGCCAGATGCCTAGTTGCAGTCCCAAGGCTTGCCACTTACTGGCTGTAACTTTGAGAGGTCGCCATGACCTTACTGTGCCTCAAGGCCTTCAACCGTAAAAATGGAGATAATCGTAATTCCTGTGACAGAGGGTCATTGTGAGGATTACTGAGCTAATACATGCAAAGCTTGCTTTCCAGTAAGGACTGTGTGAGTTTTATCTATAATTATTATTGTTTTATGAGCTGTCTGGAACAGATGCTTGGGGTGCTAGCAGGGGAATAGTGTGGTGCAAAGTGCGGGGCTGTTGCAGTAGACGGCTATTTCAGTATGTGTTTCTTCCTGCTGAGAGATTGGTCGTTTGTATCATATGGAGGGCTTATATAATCCGTTTTTCAGTTGTTTTTTTTTTTTTTTTTTTTTTTTTGCAGTTTTAAGGAAATAGTCACTAATGGATTTTTTTCTGTGAAGAAAAATAACTAATGATCTTTATTTTATCAGCAACATTTTAATGCCATTTAAATAAATGAATAATTGAACGCGGCTCATTATCTTCACAAGCTGCTTTCAAACTTCATTTTTAGTATAAGTTTGCCTTACTCAGTAGAAATATTCACAGTTCTGTCTTTACTGAAAATGTTGAGCCTTGAGCAGCTTTCTTCTACATAAGCCAACTGAGACTTTATTAAGGTGAATTGTGAATTTACTCACCATACTCAGGTCCTTATCCTTTGTCATTATCTATTTCTAAATTTTCTTTTTTAAAGAAAAAAAAAAAAACCAATTCAGCTCCTGGGTTTGAAAGCTCTTGACTAGCCCCTTTCCTTCGCTAAGATAGTGGACATTTGTGCAGTGGAACAAGCTTTCCAAAGGCATTTCCCAGTTCATTTAAAATTTGTTTTTAAAAAAATTCAAAAACACCTTTTGTTGCTGTTACTGTTACTGTTTGTTTTTAGCTTTTTAAGGAAAAGTTATCATTTATCATTTTGTTGTTCCCCTCCTCCCCATTGCACAGCTGAAATAATGAAGGCACAGTCCCCCTGAGGTATGCTGGGTGCTGTGTCACGGGCTCCTGTCAGGCCTCTCCCTGGGATCCCACCTTTTGTGGCTCACGGCTGTGCTAAGCTCTTTTCCCTCTTGGTACTGTGCTCACCAGAAGACTTTCCTACCTTGCCAACAAGTTCTGTCAGTAATTTAATTCATATGCATTCACCAAGGTAATGACTTCACATATATCATGTTAAATGTAGCCCCTGCCCTCCCAAAAAAAGAAAGAAAAAAGAGAAAAGACCAATAAAATGCACAAATTAACAAAATTAGTGCTGTCCAACTCTAAGGGCAAGAACAAGGTTGGTTCCCCCAACTGATTTAAGTTATGCTTTGTGAGCACATTAAAATATATCATTTTATTCATTAGTTCAGTAATGACATCTTTTTCAATGTAGCTGTTTCTTTAACAGAACAGCTATAGTGTCATCTGTAATGTGAGATGTGATCAAATGTTTGCTGATTAAGAGAACTTTACCTTCCAAGCTGATTCTGAAATTGACCTTAAAAAAGAAACTTCTGGGGCGCCTGTGTGGCTCAGTTCGTTGTCTACCTTTGGCTCATGTCATGATCTCGGTCCTGGGATTGAGCCCCACGTCTGGCTCTCTGCTCGGGGTAATCTGCTTCTCCCTCTCACTCCCCCTCTGCTCTCTCTCTCTCTTTCTCTCAAAAAAATAAAATATTAAAAAAAAATAAAACTTCTGACGAGTTATTGACCTGTTTTATTTTTTTCATTGTATTGCTTTTAGCCAACATTTTCCCTTTTTAGTTTGATTTGCAGAAAAATTTCTTTCAAATTTTGCATTACTTGGTTTTTGTCTCCTCCTAAATAGTTTATACTTGACTTACAAATTAGGCAGAACTAGGGACCCTTGAGCCTCAGCTGGAAGACAGGTTGATACTGAGGTGTGCGGAAAGGGAGAAGTGCCACCCTGTTCCACTGTATCTCAACAACAGGACAGCAGAAAATGGAGATTCATTTATTTATTTTTATTTTTAATTTAAATTCTCTTTAGTAAACATACACTGTATTATTAGTTTCAGGGGTAGAATTTAGTGATTTATCTGTTGCTCATTACATCAAGTGCCCTCCTTAATGCCCATCACCCATTTACCCCATCCCCCACCCACCTCCCCTCCAGCAACCCTCAGTTTGTTTCCTAGAGTTAAGAGTCTCTTACATTTTGCCAGAAGCGGAAATTTCCAAGATCCAATCAGCCTAGTAGCTAAAGAACATGCAGATGGATTGACTGTCCGTGCACTCCAGGAGGAGGACCATGGTGGTCCAGTGGTTCCTTCTTGGCTGCATATGTGCTCATCTAATAAATGGCCCTGAGCTTCCCTGGGAAAGAAAGAATACCAGCCTCTAGGCCAGAGCCTGGAAGCCAGGGACTCTGCATTAGGCAGAGGCCGTGGTCAAAGCTGCAGACTCAAGGAGCAGGCCCTGACAGTGCCAGCCCTGCTTGTTCTCAGGGCCACATCTAGTGCTGGTGCCACTGTCCTTCCTATCTTGATGTCTCAGCAGGATCTTGTTCTAGGATCTCTGTACTGAGGGAGAGGCCCCGAGCAACATAAAAGTGCTTTCTTAGGGGCGCCTGGGTGGCTCAGTCGTTAAGCGTCTGCCTTCAGCTCAGGGCGTGATCCCAGGGTCCTGGGATCGAGCCCTGCGTCGGGCTCCGTGCTCCGCTGGGAGCCTGCTTCTTCCTCTCCCACTCCCCCTGCTTGTGTTCCGTCTCTTGCTGGCTGTGTCTCTCTCTGTCAAATAAATAAATAAAATCTTTAAAAAAAATTTTTGAAAAAACCCAGTGCTTTCTTATAATTGGGTTTTTCCAACTTTTTAAAGCTGTAAAAGTGGTACAGAGGGTTTACATGTACCCATCAGGCAGCTTCTCCCAATGGTGACATCTTACATAATTACAGTACATTAACAAAACTAGGAAATGGATACTGGTACAATACAGTGAAGTCGAATATAGACCTTACTTGGATTTCCTGAATTTTCATAGAGATGATTTTTAAAAATCATTGTAAGACTGATAAATCATGTTGTCGTTGCTCATGCTTTTCTCAGATTTAGATTTCTGGTTTTGAAACAGCAGTCCATTTCCCAGGTTTTAAGATTTTTTGGAATTATAGTTTGTTTCTGAAACTTTAAAGATAAGGTTTATTGAGCAGATTAGAATGATGACAAGAGACGTTACCACCATCAGGACACACAAGGGAAATTCAGTGAGCAGCAAATGCTAGCAGGGTGGACTTACCTTTCTTTATCAACAGGAAGATGAGCCACATAACATATTTATACCCGGCCACCACTTAAAACTGTGGACAAGAGATTTTAAAAAACAAAACTCATTGGGAATTAATTTTGCCGGTAGCAACCAAGCAACTTCTCAGACAACCAGTTCAAAAAATTGAGGGGTGCTTTAAAATAATTGGTGCTAATCAGGAAGCAGAACAGGTAGCACTAAACAAAATATTCTTTTATTTTTTTTTTTTAAGATTTATTTATTTATTTTAGAGAGAGAGAACGGCAGAGGGTGAGGGTGAGGAGCAGAGGGAGAGAGAGTCTCAAGCAGCCTGTGTGCTGAGCGTGGACACTGACACAGGGCTTGATCTTCCAATCCTGAGATCAGGACCTGACCTCATACCAAGAGTCGGACGCTTAACCCACTGTGCTATGCAAGTGCCCCAACAAAATATTCTTTCTGATCAGAGAAGGAATAAAAATCTGAGGCATCAGCTTTCAAAACATACACAAATAATTGACTTTATTATTAATATTTGGTGAATTGTCCATGATGGTATCTCAGGAGAAGCAGAGTCTACCCACATGTGCTAAATTTCAGTCAGAGGAACCTGCCATCCCACCAGTCTGCTCCTTGTCTCACTTAAAAAATTATTTTATGTGGATTATGATTTTTTTGTTATGTAAAACTCACTGTGGCAAAAGGAGACCTGAGTAGTATTAGGTATTTGAATATTTATTTAAAAAAAAATTTAGTCCAACAGTTTTGTGACAAAAATTCAAAAAATTCAAAGCTTTAATATAAAAAGTGACAAACCGATTTTACGAAGAAATAGCTATGTATTCATTCCATGGACTTGCAGAGAAATCCTTCCTCATAGACTGGCATTAACCATTTGCACCAGTGTAATAACATCATCTTTCTTACCCTACATGATCTTGGCTTGCCCTGTTGTTCTGATACCATGATACCACTTAACTGCTCATTAACACTCATGTTCTTCAGCCTCTCTCAAAGAGTTAGGACGTTATTGAACATTGGAAGGCACGGTTCTCCTGAGTTTGCTTATCTGCACATGTGATAAAACCTCTTAAGAGATCTTGATTCAAAATGTCCTGTGCAGCTCTTCCACTAAGGACTAGAGCTCCACGAAGAGGCTCCGGGAGGTTCTGCGTGAACCAGAGGGTTTGCATACACACTAGAAAGAAGCACAAATCTAATGGGAAAAACATGTAAAGTGGGCACAATGGCCCAGCCTTCCTCATTTTGTAAGATGTCACAGTTGCTGGCAAGTTTGGGCTTTCAAAGTCCTGTTTGAACATCCATATGTTAGGGAGATTTTGGCGAGGCAGTCTCTGGAGTGTTTAGGGGCACCCACGGTGACATGGATCAGCCCTAGAGTCGACCCCGGGCTAACCCCAGGCACGGAGTTTAATTCCTGGATTAAACGTAGGTGTTTGGAGCTGGCCTGGCATTGCTCTTAGCTCCCTACTTGTTCTTTCAGGAGGCCATTTAATGTAATGTTCAGGTCTCCTGGCTCAAGAGACAGACTACTTGGAGTCATATTCTAGCATTGGTTTGTACTATCCATATGACCTTGGCTGAGTTCCATGCTTCAACTTTTTCATTTCTAATATAGAGAAATAAAAATGCCCATTTCATCTGGTTGTTGTGGGGAATTAAGTGGGATAATTTCATTTAAAGGGCTAGCATAATGCCAGTGTTGTATCTAGAGTGTAGCTGTGTACACTGGTTACAGACCAGTAGTACCAACATGAGAGTATTAAAGGCAAAGTCAAGGACAGAAGATAGATGATGGGAAAATGGGTTAAGGACATCCTCGGAGAGAGCTTGAATATAGTAGGATGTAATAGGCTTGAGCAAGGGGAATACATTTGAAGTCCATGAGCAAAACTGACGTCCAAACTAACAGAAAAGAAGGCACAGGCCTAAGGTGGTTACATGAGTTTATCCTGCACAGTAATTAAATAAGTGTTAATCAATATAACAATGAAATATTGTAGTGCCAATAATTCTTTAGAATAACTAAAACCTGTTTCAACAGAAGCATGAGAAAACAGGTCTAGTCACATACTGCTACTAGAAGTATAAATTGGTATAGCTTTTCAGGAGGCCTAATTGGCAAAATAAGTTAAAGTCCTTAAATATGTATAGCCTAAATTACTCTTTGATTCTACTTTCATGTCTTTACCCTACTGAAAAGCTACTTAAATTTACAACAGGAAGAACGTAAATGAATTGTGACCAATGCATACGCTCTGTTACCAATATTCAAGTTAAAAATCATTCGGTAGTTGACCACCGAAATCCACATGTGTCTTTACAGTCTTTCAACAACTATTATATTAGTTGAGCTCTGTAGAAAGGAATCTTCTTTATTCATGAAGAAAAGTCAACTCAGGCTTTACTGTAGAATAAGGGAGCCTGAACTCTGCATGAGTTCTTACACTGTGATGTAATGCCTCTCTGGAGTGTTGAGGGAGCAGTTGTGTTGCTTTATAATATTGTTATTGGCAAGCCCATTACTGCTGTGTAATAACAATACTGGAGTAATGCTGTTAGTTTCTTGATTTCTTAAATTGAGTGTAGAATTTAGAGTCATAACATTTAAATTATTCTTTAAATAAGAATTACATATGGTATTTATGCAGCTCGTGAAGAAACAGAAACCAGTAAGACATCTCACTTATCAAATTGGCAGATATTTTTACAACTTTATTGAGGTATAATTGGAAGTATAATAAGCTGCACAGAATGTCTATAGTTTGATCAATTTTGACATATGAACTGTTTTTACTTACAGCACTTCTGACACCAAATATATGAGGATTTTTTTCTCCCATACCAACCAGTTCTCCAATATTCCAGACACCGGTTGGGTGTCATACAGTTCAGCTCAATTCTGACACAACCCAGAATTCACATAGACCCCCCACAGATCAGGGCTCAGTCCCACAAGACAGCCCCACTCAGATGCCAGTCACAAGTTCCATGCCACCACCTCTACTTCTCACCAGTTGGCTGTCAATTTAGGGAGTTCCCACAACCCCTCCTCAAATTGGATCATTTGCTAGAATGGCTCACAGAGCTTAGGCAGATGCTTTATGTACTATTCACTGTTTTTATTTATAAAGGATATAAAATGAACAGCCAGATGATACGGTACATAGGGTGAGGTCCGGAAGGCTCTGGAGCACAGCAGTTGGCATTGGGGTGCACCACCCTCCCAGCACGTGAATATGTTAAAAACTCGGGCGCCCTCCAAGCTTCATCATTTAGGGATTTTGTATGGAGGTTCCATTACATAGGCAAGGTTGATTATATCAGCCAGTGGACCATCTCTAGCTCCTCTCCCCTCCCCAGGGGTCTGGGGGTGGGGCTGAAAGTACCTTTTTTCTTGTTTTCGTATTGGGTATTTTTTAAAAATCTTCTCACTTATCCATACAGAAAGCAGAGGCAAAGATTGTTTAATAATAATATCCAATACCAAAATAGGAAAAAAAGGCACTTTCATATATTAATATAGGAGTGTGAAATTCTTACAGCTTTTTTGGAGTTGTATCAATTTGGAGCAAATTGTTAATGTCAAAAAAACCTAAAATGCATATTGTTTGAACAGCAATTCTGCTTCTAACTTAAGGAAATGAATTTTCTTGTAAACAGGGATTTAAAAACAAAAATGTTCATTACTATGTTGTTTATAATTACAAAAATTTGGAAACAAGTTAGATGTCCAACAATATGGACTTGTTTAAGGAAATAATTCATATAATGAAATATTATGCCTTAATATTAGTAGTAGAAGTATATTGTTTTATAAACAACAGGATCATATGGTATTCCTATGTTTTAACATTTTTTCAACTCAACGACAAAAAAGTTCATACAAGAAAAAGACTAAAAGCGTATCTTCAAAGCAAAATGTTAATAGTAGTTTCCTCTGATTAATGAGATTTGTCTGTATTTTTCTGATGTGTGTTTTCTTTTAATATTTTTTATTGAAATTTTTTCCTGATTATAAAACTAACACAAAGGCATAAAGTCAGTCCATAAAATCCATAAAATAATTTGAGCTAAATTAAGAAAAAAACTGTCTTATGTTTTGATGCTATCAGGATAAAGTCTCTGGAGCTTGGCCCCTGCCTGCCTCCACCTTAACCTTTTGCAGTTCCCACCTCTCTCTTCATGCCCTGGTGCTAAGGAACTGCCCAAGGTTTTCTGGCACACTCACTCTGCTGGTCCCTCCCCGCCTTGGTCTCTCTGCCTTCAGTTCTCTTCCTCCTTGGCTTTATTCTTCTATATTCTCTGCTGTCAGCGTCATGTCCACGAAGCCTTTCCTGAGCTCCTAGTACTTCTTTCCCATTCCCACTGCTCTCTAGATCCATCTTTACTGAGGCGCCTACCATGTTATATTATCCCTTTCATTTTCCTCCCCCAACAGACTGAGCCTGACTGGGGGTCAGGACCGTATTGGTTAGCACAGTGCCTGGAACCTCTCAATAGGAGAGCTTAACTATGTGTGTGCGGGTGTATGTGTAACTGCACAATAGGAATAAAGATGTGATGGGATCAAACAACGTGGAGTGTTGGAAGAAGTGTGAATATATCTGCATAACTGGAGCATGGGATCTTCATGAAGAATTTAAAAAAAAATTTTTTTTAAGATTTTATTTGTCAGAGAGAAAGAGCACAGGCGGGGGAGCTGTAGCAGGTTCCCCGCTGAGCAAGGAACCTGATTCGGGAGTTGATCCCAGGACCCCGGGATCATGACCTGAGCCGAAGGCAGACGCTTAACCGACTGAGCCACACAAGCATCCCTTCATGAAGAATTTAGATGAAAATAGAAATATAAGGAGTAGCCAGATGATTAAGGGCTTCATATGTCATCCCAAGGAGTTTGGATTTAATAGTATAGTGATGGGAAGCCAGAAAAGACGTGAAAGTAAGAAAATGGCTAGCCTTAGCATTTTTCAAAGTGTTAGTTGTTATTAATGTTATGTAAAACACTAGGATATAGAATTGTTGAATCAGTATATTATACACCTGAAACCAATATGACAGTGTATGTTAAGTATACTAGAATTAAAATTAAAATTTTAAAAATTGGATAAAATAAATTTGTGAAGTCCTGGGTTAAACCAAGTTGAATAGATTTTTGTTCTGAACTTCTCAGTCTCTACCACGCTAATGTGCATTTTTAATCCTCCAAAAGGTAAGGGTGTGTGTATGTGAGATCATTTGCGTTATTTCCTAGGTTTATTTATCATGGAACACTTTTATTTGGGGCTATGTTATAGACATTTGGGGAAATGGACACCAGGGAGACTAGCAGCAATGAAACCATTTTTTAAAAGATTTTATTTATTTGAGAGAGAGAGAGCACAAGCAGGAGGGGGGGTGGCAGAGGAAGGAGCAGATTCCCCACTGAGCAGGGAGCCCAATGCAGAGCTCCATCCCAGGACCCTGAGATCATAACTTGAGCTGAAGTTAGACGCCTAACCAACTGAGCCACCCAGGAGCCCAGCAATGAAATCTTTTAGTGATTGTTACAGTAGTCCAGGTGAGAAACATGGAAGCCTTGAATCAGAAAGTTAATGGTAGGGGAAAGGGAGGCAAGAGCATGAGAATTAAGTTGTGTCTGTCAGAGCACATTCTCCAACAGTGGTGATTTCTCAATAATTTTAAAAGATAGCATGATTTGAGATTTGCTAATATCTGATCCAAAGACATTAGAACATGCAGTGTGAAATGCAGTGTGAAACATCTCTGAGACAAATGGTAGTCAAAGGAAAGGGCTTCTTTTTTATGTTTACAACCCCACCAACTGATAACAGAGCCCTAGGCTCACTCCTCTTGCTATCAGAACCTGCCCATAGTCTGGCTTGAACTCACACACTTGATGATGAAGGGACAAATTCTAGAGTGGATATGGTAACTGCTTATGTATTGGAGAGTCGGAGATGGTTGTCAGAAGTGTTGGTTGGACAACTGAGCAGATAGATGGTATCATAATGAGATGAACAAGATAGGAGACAGTGCTAGTTTTGGGAAGAAGATACTCTATCACTTTTTGAAATGTTCATGAGTTAGAGTTGTCTGTGGGACACCCTTATGGGGAGAAGAGCACCTGTAGGCCATCAGGTATGTGAGTTTGTACCTCAGATGATTTGGACTGATTCAGCCTTCATTTTACTTACTATTTCTCAATTACTGCATATGTTAGGGGTTTCATGTCTCTTTATGAGATGATAAAACATTAAATTGCAGGTTGAAGACCCAGCACATTCCTGATCTTTTTAAACTTCTGATTTGGGAATATTGAAGCATGTTATTCACCTCTAAATTGAGGCTGCAGTTGCCTCAGCACCATAAGGAAGTTGCTTAATTGACAGTTTCTTACTGCTTTGTTACTAAACCAAGTAAAATCATTAAGTTAATAATGCTGTAACATGTTTCTATTTTAATTATTTTAAAGGTAATAACAATGTTCCTTCATTTTATTTATAGCTCCAAAAGGAATTCTTCATTTGTCTCCTGATGTTTATCAAGAGATGGAAGCCAGCCGCCACAAAGTAATCTCTGGCACTACTCTAGGCTATTTGTCACCCAAAGATATGAACCAACCCTCAAGCTCTTTCTTCAGTATATCTCCCACATCGAATAGTTCAGCTACAATTGCCAGGGAACTCCTAATGAATGGAACATCTCCTACAGCTGAAGCCATAGGTTTAAAAGGAAGTTCTCCTACTCCCCCTTGTTCTCCAGTACAACCTTCAAAACAACTGGAATATTTAGCAAGGATTCAAGGCTTTCAGGTATGAATTAAAAGCAAAAACAAAAACAAGAAAACAAATTCATTAGCCCCAAATCCTTCATCTCTATCCATCAGAAAGTTCATCCTTGCCTGCTAGTGTGGCCTATATGCCACTTACATTGTAAAGTATTAGGAACACAGAGGTCAGAAAAAAGAGAGCCATATGCACGTGCCTCATTTTCTTTTATTTTCATTCTATCCATTCATCTTTTGCTGCCTGGCTCTCCTCCATTTTCCTTCTTCTTCCTCTTATTGTTATTATTTTTTTTTTGAAATATTTTTAATTTTCTGTTCTGTCTTCCAGTTGGTCTTGGTTGGGTGCATTTAACTCCTCACTCTGTCTTCCACAAACAAAAATTCTGCCTTCATACATTTGCTATTAGTATTTAGCACTAAGTTCTCCCTCATTTACAATAAGGCTGAGTTTTTCAAATGATGATTTTACTTCATAGCAGTTTTGAAGTTGGCATTCTATTGCTAGTAACGATTCAGGTATACCATGAAGGTACAACATCCTAGAACTCTATTTTAATCTTAGGAGTTAATTAAACATGGTTTTAGAACAATAATGACATGCTTTCTAGTTGTTTGAGGCATAAAAACATGTATTTGTTGTAGCGGATCATGTTTTGAACTGTCTAGGGTAGCACCTGTCATGGTACTAACAGTTGTTTCACGGTCAGTCTGACTCTAGCTCACAGCTCACTGAACTTGTGTATATGAATTTGGGGATGGAAACTTTTTTCCCCTATTTATTCTTTGTTCCCCTAAAGAAAAAAGAAAAAAACCAAAAAAAACCCCACCCAACAGTCCTTTCTGGATAGAGCTTTTAAAAGAATTGTTAACTCTAGGAAAAGGAGATACCCGTGTTCTGATTTCTTAGTTGCCTTGAAACTCACGTACTGAACTGTAATCGCTGACCGGACTGGATGAACAGCCGTGTGCTCATGCGTAGAAAGAGTGTGCTGCACCCTCAGATTTCACTGTTTTCATCCCCTTTTCCATCTCAGTCTTATTCCTTAAGACCAAAAACTGTAATTTCCTTTAGAAATGCTCTAGAAGCTCTGTATTGTGTAGAATGATCATGTATTTATAAATATTTTACAAGTTTAGATATAAAATCAGAAAGAAGATCATGTGTTTTGGCAGGTATTTTGCATGGTTTTTTTGTTTGCCTTCACAGAAACCCGATTCTTTCAAATCTATTGCCAGGTAATCGTTAGTGTTTTTAATTAGATTATTAACATGAAATTGAAGAAGCTGTTACCAATTATTGGCTCTGTCGTCTGAAATTTTAAACACTTAATTTAAAGTTAAAATTTTAGAATTTGTGTTTGTTGTTTACCTTAAGAATGACAATAAATCACTGTTTAAAATAAAAAGACCTCGATTCATACAGTTAAAGTACTGGAAAAAAGCTAATAATTTAGTTCTATAATCTGCACACAATGAACTAGAAATAAACTGTGATGAAAAGAAATTCACTGCTTATTTACAAATCTAGTTATTTAGAAATGTCTGAGAGTAACACTGCATTTTTATAGAAACAAAGCACAAAATACATTCAAGCTCTGAATTGATTTTTTTGCTTGGAGATGTTATTATGGTAGATGTGATTTTGCTGCCAGAGGAGCTACTTAACTTTTTAAATTTGTATTTATTTGTTATTTCTTGGTGTTGATAACAATTATAATTTTATAATTACTTTAGTCAAAATGTAGAGTCTGTTTCCCCCATTATTGGGCTGACTGCTCAGACCTCTTTTTAAAGCTTATGCTAAAATAATATGCTCTTATTTATGGACAAGTTAAACATTTCCAAATTTGTGTACTGTGATTTTTACATACTAATGAATATAAACAGATGGTTTTAAAACATTACTTTGCTGCTTTGGTGGGACGAGCTTGGTATTGATGTGAAATATTGTGTCACTGGTAGATTGCAAGCTGCAGCTGAGCAGTGAACAGAAGCTTTGTGGGAAATGGCTTAGTGTCCTATCAGGCACAGAGCATATCTTCATAATGTCACAGTAAAAGGTTCTTTGTAGTTAAGAGTTTTAAAGCCTATTTCTTTATAGGTAACTTTCTCAGGTATCTTTACCTGGTAGAAAAACATGTAGACTGTTTCTCTTTCTTAAATGTTTCAGTTGGACTGTAGTTTAGAAATTATAGGGCCAGGTTGTTATGGATTACATGCTATTCTGTTATTTTTATTTCTGGAATTTAAAAACAATAAATTCTTCTTCTGTGTTTCTAGGTTAGTACTTTTTTTATTTTGTTATTGTACACTGAATAGGTATTATTGCTTATTGAATATTGTATAAACCCTTCTTTGGCCTTCCTTGCCCATTGAAATTTGACATAAGCCTATCCGAGCCATTGTATGTGACAGCTATATTGTATTACAAAGTAAAAATATATTAGTGTACTGAAAACTAAGTTGTTTTAACTTTTAAATTTTTTTCATTACCCAATCTTGAATTGAAATTTATAAATTATAGAAAGCTTATTTGCTCACTAGAATGTAGCTATTAAGCTCACATCCTTTGCTTAAATCTACAAAATAATTAAAATTATTATACAATTAAAGTTATTAATAAAGCTGACTTCACAGCGCGGAATGTGACTGCACACTTGCACATTCTTGGTAATTCTTTCATCGTTGCTTGGGCTCACCTAAAGTTTTTATCTTATTTTAGATGCAAGCTTTGGATCCCCGTCATAAATGAATATGTGTCTCTTTGAAGTTTTATTGAGTGCATTTTAACTATCCTCTTTTAGAACCTGAATGTTCTTATTGTTTTATTATTTTTTAGAAAGAGAAGTTTTATGTCAGCAGTTCTGTGAGCCTTAGATTTTGTCCAGCCCAGTCAATATGCTTCTATAATTTCAGCACTTTTCACAAAAACTCATTTGAATTATAGTTATACCAACGTGTTTCAAGGTTCTTTGTTATGTACCTTGATACTCTTTAATTATAATGCCAAAACTATTCAGCTTTTTAAAGACAATTATTACGGCAGAGACATTCTTGAAATGCTGTACATTTGAACCAAAGTGGAAGACTTTGTTCTGTTGTGTTATAATTTACATTATTCTAAGTTTTAATATCATTAATATGCTTTACCATACTAATGATACTAGAAATTTAGATTCGTATAATTAGATAGAGGCAGTTCCTTTGTCTTTTGGTTCTTGCACCAGTTCTAGTGTATGTGTAGGGGTGGGTTGGTTCCCACACAGCACCAAGTAATTATTCTCTGAACACCAGCAGGGTGTCTGAGACTTCAACTCAGTTCTGATACTGTCTCCATGGAGACAGCATCAGATCCCACAGGTCAAGGGTTCAGTCCTGCGAGACCCCCACCTCCCGCCAACTATCAGATATCAGTCAAGCCCAGGTTGCTATCTGTACTTTTGACTGACCAGCTATAAATCAGAGGTTCCTCCAGCCTCCTCCTCAGGTTCAATTAATTTGCTAAAGCAACTCACAGAACTCAGAGAATTGTACTTACTAAATCACCAGTTTATTGTGAAAGGGTATAAGTCAGTACAGCTGGATGGAAGAGATGTCTAGGGCAAAGTATGTGGCTGGGGCACAGAGCTTCCATGCCTTCTCCTGTGCACCACTTTCCCAGCATCTCTATGTGTTCATCAACCCAGAAGCTCTCAGAACCCTGTCGTTTTGGGCTTTTATGGAGGCTTCATTATACAGTCATGATGGATTAAATCATTGACCATTGGCAACTGAAGTTCCAACTCCCTCATCAATTTTTGGCTCCAGTGGCAATCAGCTCCCATCCATAGATGCTTTCAAAAATCACCTCCTTAACATACAACTCTGTCACTTTCAATGCTTAGGAAATTCCAAGGGTTTGAGGAGCTAGTGTCAGAAAAAAGGGTTGAAGACCAAATATATATTTCCTGCAAATCATAATATCACACTTTATTTAAATGAGTCATTAGAAAAGTAATTTGATTGGAAATGAAAATGAATTCTTTTGGCAAATTATCCTTTCTAGACGAATTTAATTTCAGTTTGCTATTCTATGTCCCTTTCTATGATCATCCTCCATTGAACAGTGTTGATTTTGAAACCTTCAGAGTAAAATATTATAAACGAGGGTTTTTTTCCGACATGAAGAATATAAAGAAACAGTTGTTGTCTTAGTGCAAGCATAATCAGTTTATTTTTCAAAATCAAAGTGTGTTTCATAGAGGAGCTTTTTATTATTGTGTTTTAGATATTAGTGCCATTTCCAGCAAGGTGAAAATGTCAGTAGAAAGCACTGAAATGTCTACTTAAATTAAAAACTTTCTTTTCAAATACAATTCAAAGTTAATACATTTCAACAGATATGTCTCCTTTTGTGATGTTTAATATGATTATAGCAGGCTTCTCTTATAGTTATAAGCTTCTTTTAAATATTTGTTTAACATATATGGCATATAACAGTTTAACAATATGACCTTAATATAGATTACATTGAGAATATAGTACGGAAGGTAGCTGGCCAATCTGAGAATCAGCCTTTTTTCTTTCCCTTTTTTACATTTCCCTGTACCTCATTTTTTATATTCCAAATATTTATCATCAAAGTGGCTATTTGTAGCTTTTTTTTTTTTGAAGAATGAGGGATTCATTTTTTTTCAAAGAGCAATATAAATTAAACTTTGTAAGTTTCTAAAAGCAGAATATGGAGAAAGAAATCATGCATATACATATACTCTCCCACTTAGAAATTTTCTTCCCCAATTTTAAATTTATCCTTGAAACATAACACTATGTCACTTCTGAGCCCAAATTTTCATCTACGCTGTTACATGAATGGCTGTATAAAGTGAAGAGAAGTTATTCAGAGTACAGTGAGTAAAACACATTAGTGGGTTTGGCATGGGGTCAACAGATTGTGCTCTGATGTGCACTCACTCTTGAAAAATCCCTCTTGAATTTGGCCTTTACTACTTTCTAAAACCTTGGAGAGCTTGGTTTGGTATTTGAACTTTCCCCAAGGCTTGGTCTTACTACAGTGACCCTAAAACTCAGGTTTGTTCTTCAAATGGGCAACCCGAGTTCGTGCAAACTGACTTACTATATTGTTACCATTATATTTGACATACTTTGCCAAACTCCCAAAGGTATGCAGACTACATGTAACATAACTGGGCTTCTGTAAAAACCAGTGGAATTACCAACTCGTTTTGCTGAAATTTCCAACTCTATAGAGAAAAATTCTCGTTGGAAGAAAGAAATCCTGATGCATATAAACATATACTGTGATTAGTAACGATAATACAGGTAAGAATCAAGCAAGTCTCGAGTAGAATAGTCCATTATTACTGCATGAACTGTTCAGGACTAACTTCACCCTAAATCATTGCAGAGTATAGCCTGGAACTTAGAAGGACATAGACATTCATCTTAATCCTTAACGTACCAGCACACACATAGTAAGACACATAAGATAGTTCAAAGAAAAGGTAATATACAAACACAGAAAGAGGCTTTCCTACCACAGTGACTTTGATGTAGCTCTAAAATGAGCCACTGTGGTACAGAAAAAAAATGGCTGTCGTTGTGTGTCTTTCCCTAAGTAGAAATATCTGTAGCTTTCTGTTTGCATCAGAAGAGATTTCAGCTCTGCATAAGAATTCTACTTGGAATCATTTGAAAATGAAGTCTTTGAAGAAAAAGAAATGATTTTTCATCTAAAAGTGAACTACATTTCCTTTTGCTACAAAAGGTTGGCAATGATTTAATTTTTACTTAGTGACCTAAGATTGATTTTAGTACCCATCAAGCCTCTTCATGTCCGGCTAGTAGTAATATACCAGTGCTCATTCTAAGTCATGTTAGAATGATCTATTTCCCTCTCTCTGGCATTCAGCTATGTCTAAGATTTTTTTTTCATTAGTGACAGTGGTTAAAATTTCATGTGTATTCTCTCCTCACCCAGGACAATTCTTGAGAGAGAGAGAACAGTATGTGGAATTACTGCACAGAAAGGATTTCTACAAACTGAAAAATTAACATAGCAGGGTCATGCTTTATATCAGAAATATATGGGTAAACAAGGAAATGAAAATGACATTCGTCGACTCATTATATATTAGATAGCGATGTAGGCATTATGTACGTTATCTTAAGACACAAGCAGAAATGCCTGGCACATTTTTGCTTTTTTGCTACACATCTTTATTTTATTTTAAAACAAACTATTGTATAGTGTTTGAAGATTGATCCCTGTAAGTAGGACTGTAAGTAGGAGTAGGTGATGGTCCATGGTCTTCTAGATATGGTTTTGGTTTAGTCATAAATTTCATTAATAAATTTATTTAAGCCCTCATAAACAAGTCTGTTATTTAAGAATTCTGACTGTCTTGAGCTGGAAGGAACTGTGGATTTTATTCTGACATAAAATTTTATTATGTAAATACACATTTGAGGGACTACACAAGTAAAAACATCCTATTAGTAATATAGTTTACTCATTTCCCCGTGCAGAATTACTAGTTAATTTTAAACCCTGACAGATCTTAGGTCTGAAAAGTTCTGCTATCTTAACTCGGTCACATCAAAAGGCAGCTTTAACTGTCAGAGATAAGGGATATTTGAAAAACTTTCAACATGTTTTTATCTATATTACTGTCGTTTTTTTTAAGTATAAGAAAAGTCCAGAATCAGGTCCTAAAATGGGACATTTGAAGAAACAAGGACTACTGTTTGAAGATGACACAGTGACAGCTTGAATACATCTTACTAAGAGAAAAATAGATGCTATATTATGGACGGTCTTCAATAATTTCAGTATATAAAAGAATTAGATGTATATGAAGTTAAGCGGGCTGGAGATGTGAGGCCATTGAATACTGGAATTGATTTAACTGAAGGACAGGAAGTGGAGTATCTGCGTATTCACTCTGGGCCAGTACTCATAAGTACCTGCACATGCTAGGTGGTGTGCCAAGCACTGGGCACAGGAGGAGCTATGATCAAGTTGGGGACAGACAGACAGGTAAATAAAACCAATATGTGAAAGGTTGGCCAACACCATAAATTAGTCCCATCTCCAGGGGTGTTTGAACATTACACAACAGTTTGATAAAAAACAATTAAAGATTTATAGCATGCTGCATGAAATAATGCATGTAATTCTGCCCCCATAATAAAGGTAACCTGGTAAGTGTTCACTTGAGCTGTGGTTAGTCACGTCAAGAATCACAAATAGGAAGTGAACAGCTCTGACTGAAGGAATTAGGGAAGAATGTATAGCAGATGGGACATTTGAAGTAAGTTTTAAAGAGCACATAGAATTTTGAGGTGAATAAGAATTGCAGGCAGAAGGTGAGCACCGAAGACATAAAAGGACATGGTATTTCAGAAAATGCTTAGAGTCAAAGTGGCAGTGGCTTGCAGGGAGACTGAGAAGCTATGTGTTGCTGGGAGTTTGGATTTTAGCTGTTAGGCAGAGACCATGGAGTTATTTTTGAAAGGGTACTGACATTGGTTTTGTATTTTAGGAAGATAATTGTGTCAGCAATACAAAGCATGAACTAGACAAAAGAAACAAGACTGGTAGCAAAAAAGACTAGAGTGGTTTTGAATGAATCCAGGAGAGAAGTAACAAGATTGAATTAGGGCCGAGCTGGTGGGTATAGAGGAGTGGGGCTGAGGTACACTTGTCCAAGGTACAACTGAGAGAATCGAATGATCTCTTGTGCTGGGTTTTACGGGGACGCTTTCACTAGCCTGTTCCAGGTGGAAGCAAGATTCACATATGTTGAAGAGTAAGTAGAGACTATTTGAGGATATAGAGACTATTTTTTCAAGAATTTGTGAGTGAAATAAAGTAGGATAATACGAATGTGACGTGTTTTAGGCAAGGTTTTATGTTAGAGGGTAGCTTAGAGGAAGTTGATGGGTTCCATTTTAAACACGTGGAAGTTGCCTGCAGTAAAGTTGTGCAGTAGGCAGTTCTAAGTGCGTCTGGTGATCGGCAAGAAAGGATAGGACACACAGTTTGGAGAGTCATCTTTATATAGATGTAGTTGAAGCCTAGAAGTAGTTAAGTTTATGGGGCGCCTGGGTGGCTCAGTCTGTGAGGCGTCTGCCTTCGGCTCAAGTCACAATCTTGGGGTCCTGGGATCGAGCCCCACGTCAGGTTCCCCGCTCAGCGGGGAGTCTACTTCTCCCTCTGCCCCTTCCCCTGCTCATGCTTTCTCTCTCTCTCTTAAAAATCTTTTTAAAAAAACAGTTAAGTTTGACCAGGGAAAATGAATAACAGCCTAGGAATTCCCTATGAATATTAACGATGTAAAGGGTTCATTTATCCATTAATCAGCTGAAATATATTGAGTACTTGCCATGGGCCAAGTAATACTTCTTGGTGTAGCATAAGTGACAGTCCAGGTTTCTGCCCTCATTTAGCTAACATAAAAATGGGTGTGTGGGGGTGGAATGTGGAGTAGGGAAAGGGGACATCCAAACACATATGATAAATTCAAATGGTGTTAATATCCTAAGGTAATAGTTGCTAGGAAATTAATTGTGAGATTAGTTATGATTATTTACGAGAAATATATGCAAGAGACTTCATGTCTCCAACTGTCGTGTCGAAGATAGCTGTATATTTTTAATGTTTTAATCAACCTTATTGAGCTATAATGACATACAGTAAGACACAACCATTTTATTATACGGTTTCGAAAAATGTGTGCAACCATGTGACTGCCACCACAATCAAGATGAGGATATTTCTGTTGCTGTAAAAGTTTCCTGGTCCCTCTTTGCAGCTTGTTTTCCCCAACTCCCCATGGCTCTAGGTAACCAGGTTATCCTCTTGTCACTAAAGATTAGCTTTGCCTTTTCAGGAATTTTGTAAAAATGGAACCATACAGTATGCACAGTTTGCATCTGGTTTCTTTCACTCACTATAATGTTTTGGGGATTCTTCCATGTTGTATATATCAGTAGGGTTTTTTGTTTGTTTTGTTGTTGTTGTTTTTTATTAAGTACTAGTCCACTATATGGATATATACCACAAACTGTTTCTCAGTTTATGTGTTGATGGACATTTGAATTGTTTCCAGTTTGGTGCTATTATGAATAAAGCTGTTTATGAATATTCATGTATAAGATTTTATGCAGACATCTTTCTAATTCTCTTGGAAAAATTCCTTGGAGTAAATTTGCTGGGTCACATGGTAAGTGTACATACAAATTTGTAAGAAACTATCAGATTTTTTTTTTCAATATGCTGTAACATACTACATTCCTACTAGCAATGTATGAGGGTTCCATACATTGATATGATCAGTCTTATTCAAATAAGAATACAGTGGTATTTCATTTATATTTTAATTTGTATTTCACTAATGACCCATATGATGAGCTTCCTTCCATGTGCTTATTGGCCAATTATAGATCTTTGTGAAATGTCCACATCTTTGTCAAGTTTCTAATTGGGATTTTTTTTTTTTTTCTTATAGAATTTTAAGAGTCCTTTTTATATCTCGGTGTAAGTCCTTTGTGTTACAAATATTATCTCCCTCCCAGGATGATCTTGACATACTCAGTTTCATCTGTAAAGAGCCTATTTACAAATAAGGTCACAAGCAAAAGTATGTAGAGGTTAGGACTTGGACATAAGTTTTGGGGCTGTTGTTGAACTCACTGTATATTTATTGCTTTCATCAAATTTGGGAAATTTGGGGCCATATTTACTTTGAGTAAATATTTTGCCCCCTTTCTTTCTTTTCTTCTTCTGGGACTCCATTACATATTTTTTTAATATTGTCCACAGATTCCTGAGCCTTTATTCATAAAAAAAATTTTTTTCTCTGAACTTTAAATTGTATTATTTCTATTGATCTATAAGTTCACTGTGTGTCTTCTTCATCCAGTGAATTTTTTTTTAAACTTTGGTTATTGTGTTTTTATTTCTTGAATTTCCATAAGGTTCTTTTTGAAGTTTTGGTTTCTCTGCTGACATTTCCTATCCATTCATGCATTATGCATGTATTTTCCTTTATATCCTTGAGAAGAGATAAAATAGGTGCTTTAAACAGCTTTTCTGCTGATTTCAACATCAGATATATTGGATTTGGTCTCTATTGATTGCCTTTTCACTGGAGTATGAGTCACTTTTTCCTATTGATTCCAGGTCAAATAATTTTGGATTGAATCCTGCCTATTATCAAGAATACACCATAGAGACTCTGGGTTCTGTTATATTCCTCTGCGTAGTTTTGAATTTTGTTTTCTGAAGCAGTTAATCTAGCTGGACTCAAAGTACAGACTTTGTCTCTCATCTTAAACTTTCTATTCTCTTGGCT
Source organism: Ursus americanus (assembly GCF_024610735.1). Taxonomy (NCBI): domain Eukaryota; kingdom Metazoa; phylum Chordata; class Mammalia; order Carnivora; family Ursidae; genus Ursus; species Ursus americanus. The sequence goes on from NC_142135.1 coordinate 57,278,447, forward strand.
TCTGGGAGAGCAGTCTCTTCTGGTTCTCTATCAACTTTTTTGTCAACTGCTAAAAAGAAGAACCTAATAGAATTTATTGGTTCCTGCTCCCTATTAGAAGTAATTTCAGTGGAAATTTTTGTAATGACATTAAGGATAGAGGAGAAAGTTCAGGTAGTAATAGTAATATTGTCCTAGAGTAAAAATAAAAATAGCTGAAAAATAATCTGTTCTAGGTAGTGTTCGCTACTGCAGCCTAAGCAGCACCTTCCTTCTTAGCTTTTGGAAATCAGGTAGCATTTATTGATATTTCTTGGTTCAAGTTTCTTGGTCCCCACTGCTAAGATTCCCATGACTAGGCCTCTATTACAATTTTTTTTTCTCTCTAGATCTCTAACTTAAGGAGGAACCTTTAACTTCTCTTTGTCGGATGCTTTGGATATTACAATTTACTAGGCTTTTATGCCACAAACTTTTTTTCCTGCATCCTTTTTCCTTACTATGTCAGAGGTAGAAAGTGCCACATTGCACAGTGACTTTATTTTTCTAATGAAAAGAAAATTTAATCTCCACTGATTCTCTTTTCTTGTGTTTGAAGATTCTTTTAATATAAAACTCCGATATGCACAGAAAAAACTTGTTTATCTGATATCTACTCTAATGGGTGCTTGATCTCTTTCAAATCTCCTTTATTCTGAAGCACTAAAGGTTTTCTTTTATAGTGGACTTTAAAAAATAATTTTAAACTTAGAGAAAGGTAGAAAGTACAGAGCTTAATGTTAACAATTATACAACCATAGTATAATTGTCAACACCAGGAAATTAATGATGATGTAATCTTATTAAAATTTTTCCAGTTTTTCCTACTAATGTCTTCTTTCTGGCCCAGGGTCCAGTCTAGGATCCAACAGTGCATTTAGTGTGATGTCTCTTAAATCTCTTCCAATCAATTAACCGTTCCTTAGTCTTTCATGATCTTAATGCTTTTGAATAATTTGATTACTTATTTTGTAGAATATTCTTGAATTTGGGTTTTTCTAATGTTTTCTCATGATTGAGGTTGTTCATTTTTGGTAAGAATATCACAGAATCGATGCTGTACCATTCTCAGTCCCCTAAATGTTTGTAATACAATTATCTTAAATATCTCCATTACGTACATTAAGAACCATATCAGACAGTCTTACGATTTTTGTTTCTAATGTCCAACATAATTTAGAAAAGCCAAGAAGAGGAGGAAAGTCTACTGTATATTTATCAACGTTTTTACTCCTTTCTGTGTTTTTTCTTCCTTCCCAGTTGAGTTCAGGATCACTGCTTTTATCATCTCCTTTCTGTCTCAAGACCTTACATTGGCCATTCTTTTGGAGGAGGTAGGCTGGCAACTTACACTCAATTTCTACTCATTTGAGAATGTTTTGGGTTCCCCTTTATTCCTTAAGGATAATTTTGCTCAGTATAAAATTCTGGGTTGACAGTTCTTTTAGCAAAATACTGTGCCAGTTCCTTATGGCTCCATGGTTTCTGCTGAGACACTGCTGTCGGATTGTTTCATCTCTGTAGGTCAGGAGTTGTTTCTCTCTTACTGCTTGCTTCTAAGTTTATTCTTTGTCTTTAATTTTCAGAAGTTTGATTATGTTGTGTCTTTGTGTTTATTCTGTTTGGGATTTGCCCAGCTTCTAGAAACTGTAGGCTTATATCTTTTACCAGAATTTAGTACATTTTAAGCCATTATTTCTTCAAATTCTTTTTAGCCCCAATCACTGTCTCTTCTCCTCCTGGGATTCTAATGACACAAATATTAGATCTTTTGTTATGGTCCTGGAAATCTCTGAGGCTCTGTTCATTTTTCTCAGTCTGTTTTCTCTCTGTTGTCCAGATTGGGGAATTTCTATGTTTCTATCTACAAGTTTACCAAATGTTTTCTCTGTTTTCTCTACTTAGTTTTTAATTTTGGTTATTTTATTTTTCAGTTATAAAATTTCTGTTTGGTTCTTCTTATACCGTCTGTTTCTTTGGTGAGACTACATTTTATTCATTTGTTTCAAGTGTGTGTGTAATTGCTTTTTAAAACATTTTTATAATGGCTACTTTAAAACACTTGTCAGATGAATCCAACATCTACATCATCTTGGTGGTGGCATCTCATGATTGTCTGTTCTCATTCAAGTTGAGATTATCCTGGCTCTTGGTATAATGAATGATTTTCTATTGAATCTGGACATTTCAGGTATAATAAATCTCTGTCTCTTATTTAAGTCTTCTGTTTTAGTAAGGCTTCTCTGACATTGTGCCAGCTAGGGATCTTGGAGTGCCACCTTGTTACTTGTTATGGATAGAAGTTCACTATGGGTAGAGTTCTGTTGACACCCTGGTGGGAGGAGGGGGACGTGTTATAGCTGCAAAGTGGTAAAAGTCCTGACCCTTCACTATGCCGCTTCTGAGACCTCCCCAGTGGGAAGGTATAGCATGCCTCATTATCACCAGATAGAGACAAAAGCCTAGGAATCCAGTAGGGATAAAAGTTATGACTCCCCTTCAGCCTTCTCGGTCACCACCCTAGTTGGGGAATTGGGTCACCTCATTCATCTGGCAAGGGTAGAAGTCTAGGCTCCCCAGCTGGCCTTTGCTGATGGGTGTGGGGATGGGGGTGCCATATTTTCAATGGTGTTTGGTTGGAATAGGGCAGTTATTGTCTAAATGTTTTTTGTCTTGCTAATTTATTCCTTTTCTGGCCCTTTGGATAGAGCAGATTTTCTTGGGGCTTTATTGTTAACTGTTGTTATTATTATTTTCTATATCCGTTGTCATTTCCCTGTTGCCAGCTTCTCTAGCACATAGTCCAGGAAACATGAGGCAAAGAGAAAACTGAGGGATACACCATTCTGTTGTTTCTTGAGTCTTGAAATCCCTAGCTTGGATTCTTCCTCCTTCTCTCCTGCTTTCTGAATCCTTTTATGTTTCTTTTATATATAATATCCAGAGCTTTTACTTAGACTTAGCAGGAAGAATAGGGAAAAGTAAATCTGTTTCATCTTGTCTGGAAGTAGAAGTCACAATGGTCTTTGCATCATGAATGTAATTATATTTGAAAAGCAAATATAGTATGTTTCTAAAATCTGTAATTTCTGAGTAGAAAGCAAGACATTCCAATATTTTTTATAAAAAAATAAATGCTATTATAAATTAAACTGATATATAATGAAAAGATTTGTAAGGTCTTGTCTTTGAAGTTTAAAGTGATAATCAACACAATACAATGCAACAGAATTCTAATACATGAAAATTAGAGTTGGTTGGCCCTATTGGGAGAAGACTGTGTTAGTTTACTTTGGTGGTGTACTAACTGCCTAAATGAACTGCAATTTTCCTTTGACCTTGGAAAAAGTGTTTCTTATTAAAAAGCTACTTTGTTTTAAGCCCTATAGATTTTAATGTGTCTTGTTATAAATATGTAAATGGTTATAAGTGGGTATGTCAAAACATGAGTGCACATTATAAAAGATAGAAGCTTCTTTTCTGGTAGCTATGAAATTGACTGTTAAAAATCACCTAGTGCTTTTTTTTATGGAAATGTCAAACTAAAATAACTATATATGTGTGTGTATTATTTTCTTTCTAATTAATTGGCTTCCTCCTTAGACCTCCACTGGCATAGTGAGTAGAAACTGAAAAGCAAAGAAAAAAAACTTAGGATTTTTGTTGTATACACACTCATCCCGTAAAGTAAGAATGCAGTTATCGCCTTGACAATATTGATAACACATCTGTTGTTGCATTTGCTAGGCAATTTTTATCTATGACTTACACTAGAAATAAATCTATATATCTCTGCTAGATTTTGTATGCCAGATACAGGCATGTAATTTTCAAAGCTTATCCTAAGCATAGAATTTCTGAAAGAGAGAAAAGATAATTATAAGTTTAGTCGCAGTCTTTACAATGTGATGTCATTCATTCACTTAGAGCCATTAATGTGACAAGCGTATTGCATACAGAATGAAAGAGATTACTCCAACAGCTTGAAACACAGGTACATGACTGAACATGTTAAATATATGTTTACATTTTAGTT